>NW_025335059.1:9727500-10927500 GCF_018152115.1 Drosophila rhopaloa | reverse complement strand
GCAATTTAAAAGCAATTTGAAAACCTTTGAACTCGCATTTGGTTGTGTCAAATTAAATTTTTGTTAAATTGAAGTCCCACAAAACATTGAACTTAATTTTGTCGAAATTGAATTGAAAGTTGGGCAATTTTAAAGTAATTTGAAAACTTTGAACCCAAGGCTTAATTTGTTTACATTTTTTATTTAAAAGCCCACAATAAATTTAAAGTTTGTAATTATTTCATTAATTGTTGCACGTTTCATTTTTTTTTTTTCAACAAAAATTAAACAAATTATAATCTTGACATAATTTAATTTAAAAACTTATATGAATAAAAATAAATCATTTTTAAATTTCTAACATTTCTATTTAAAATCAACTGTCCATTGACAAACACATTAAATATATTTACCTAATTAGGATAATTTTTAAAAGTTATTGAAAAGAATTAAGATTCTAAGTAAGAGTATTAAACTTTTTAAGATATTAAAACATTTTCTTTGACTAGTAATCATCTATCAACGTTTTTTCCATTTCTGTTGTCTGACCAAAATATGATCAATTGTTGCTATCCGCTGATGTTGCTGTTGCTATTTGTGTAGTTGTTGCTGCTGCCACAATGGAGCCACAATTTGCAGTTGTTGTTGTGGGCCGATCTTTTCGAACAATAAGCGAATATTGTTCGCAAATGCGAACTAATAATAATGTTCAGCAGCCAAAATTGAGCCATGTTACCGCATCGACAGAAGTCGGCAGTTGTTGCTGTTGCTGGTGTTGCTGCTGCCTGTTGCAAATTGCAACAATAATTGAGCGCTTGGCTTGCTTTTGCTTTTTGTCTTGTTTTGTAATTGCAATGCAAAAAGGAAACACAAACGGACAACTTCAATGCATTTGTAATTACATTTGATTGCGACAATTATTTAAAAATACAAAACCTCAAACCGAAATTGGTCAGCAATAAAAAAAAGTGCGATTTGAAATGTAGCAGCTCCTTAAATGTGTAAAAAGTGTATTATTAAAATCACATCATTCTCAATCAGTGAGGTGTGAAAATGAAGTTTTGCTAACAATCAGAACCAAAAAAGCCAGACTTAATTAAGTTCTGTTTTTGCTCTGGAAATGAGGTCATCATCATATCCGTAACGGCTGTCAATTTGCGTTTGCTTCTGTCCGATGATGAGGTATACCCAGGTCTCAGTGTCATAAAGTTTTTGCCATTCGGTGGCATTGGCCCAAAAGGCCCCGCTGGCAACACGCCACAAAACACCAGTGAGGTATTATTAATTAAAAGGGAAATGCCTGCTCTGGCCAGTCGTTAAAAAACGAGTAATAAAGGTGTTTCCTTTTTAACGAGAATCGAATAGACATTGCAAGTCACTATTAAGATAATTAAAGCAAAAATAAAAAAATGCTTTAGGATCTCATGTTTTCCTAATGGAAATAATGTTTTCCTCATGGGATCTACTGCAGATTCTGTTATTTTTAGGACTTCATTTTATTTCTATTTAGTTTTATTTCAATTACAAAAAAATTAATAACTTCTCGATAGTGTTATTGTCGGAAATTCTTTCAAAAAGTGGAAACTTTAAGACTTTATTCAACAAACCAAATTTAGTGTAAGTAATAAATAACCAAATACACTTATTCATATCAATTGACACGGAACCAATGGCGATTCATATTCATAACAAGTGACGCAGACAACTCTATATGACGGTCTATTTTTGTGGCGGACTGTATGTATTTCAGTCTAGTCGAAATGCCTACGCGTACGTTCATAAATGTGCCAAAATAAAAAAATTTTAAAAGCCATTCAAGAAAAACCTATTCAAATGTTTATGTGACTTTAATTACGTGACAGCGCACTTGGAATGAAACAACATTGAAATGCTATTAAATATGTATGCAGTTATGGTCGCAGCACTGACACAAGTGTAAACGATTGACACAGATACTCGCACCCTGAGATACACAGATACGTCCACCGATTGTCGGATAGTCGGAGAAATAGAGAGGGCGCTCTAAACATCCAAACATGGACACACTAGCGAACCATAACCAAAAACCAAGTTTCGGCGAAGGTGACGCAATTTACAAATAGTTGCGAGCGAAAAATTTGTATTTGCACACAAAATTCTACAAATACAAATAACAGTCGCCCGGTGGCCGTAGCGGCAGTAGCTAACAGTATCTTTCGGATACATATTTGCCAAGTAAAGAGGAAAGAGCCTACACCGAGAAAAAATTGCATTCAGTATTATTCCGTATAAAAATAATACTAAGATAAGCTGAGCTAAAGCCAAGGGTGGCCTTGTTGCATGGAAAACAATAACACATTTCGTTATACATATAAACTAGATGAATTTTTGTAACATATACAAATCCAGATAAATTTAAAATTTAAATAATATTTATAATATATTTATAATATAGCTTTTGCCATATAAAATTTTAATATAATATTGTTTACATGTAACATTGTTAAATGTTATTATTCAGAGATGATTAAAACTATTCAATTGATATTGGGATATTCAACCATATTTAAGCTCTTAAATAAATTTATTTTTATAATTTAATACTTCATTCTTTCTTATCCTTAATTCTTTCGGTTTCCTAAAATTAAATGAGAAGGTATCTCCATGTGCACCCCTGTACAAGTAATCTTGGACCGCCGTTTATGTGTCCGTCATCGGGTTGATTCGCATCGAATCGCATGTGGCAAGGTGTAATTTACCCTTCAATCAATGCGCAGCAAATCAGTTGGCAATGTGCTGCGCGCAGGCGCACCTCGATGGATCCCCCCCAGCTCGTGCCGCGCCCCTTCTCTTTTCGTATCAGTTGGCAGCACATTTGGGTTAACAATTGGTTAACTGTATACCGGCCATATCGGGGCTTGTGGCTATATTTATATATACACGTTTGAGTGTGCCGAATGACTAACTGGGCGCAAGGTGGTTTTTATACTCTGTTTAAAAAGCATTAAAAACTTGTGTGGAAGTCGGCAATGCAAGAGGAAAGCCAACTACCAAAGATACTATTTGGTATTTATGTATGTATACAACATAAGTGACTAATCGAATTTCTATGAGGTAGTTTGTGCCATATTTAGAAGCTGGACAATAAATAGTATAATAAATGTTATGGTGGTTTTAATTCAAAGAGGAGGATACTGTACAATCCTAAATTAAATAAACATAAGTCAGATTCAAGTTTTGAATACTAATTCTACTAAATCCTAATATTTTAAAAAATAAATGGTATAGCTAATTAATTAATTAAGTAGCTTTTCAATTTCTGAAATGCTTCCTAGCAATAGCCTCAAAATAAGTTACTTTTAATTAATAACTTAATTTGAAGATGTTGCCAAATTAAAGTGGATGATTAATTGATTTACTTCTTGGGTAATTTTTGAAAATAAATTTATTTTTTTATTTTTTCAAAATCATTATAAACATTTCCTCATTTACCCAGCTTTAGACTTCATTTTTACGGTAACTGTTTGGCTTGTTTTAACGCAAAGAGTTAACTGAAAAACAGTAAAGGAGAAAAAAATCAGACAATGAGATGTTGATCATGTTGTAGTTGGCAGGTTAACAAGCAACCCGGGCAGCCTTAGGTGTGTATTTATGTTGAAAATATCTACGGCGAATTGGTGCTTCCTTAATTTACCATGTTAATTGCTCAAATTAACACGCAGATAAATCGAGAGACAAGTCAACAAACCCGGCCGCCGAGTCAACAACTTGGTTGCGCTTCAAGGCAGCCTAGGAAAACATTTCCTTTTGGCCAACAGTGGTGACGGCCAAACAATGCGTCCAGTTTGGACAAACATTTGCAGCAAACCATTTTCATTCCCATTCCAACTTCCCACGTAGCGCGGCAGGTAGCCGCAAAAACTTGTAGAACGTGCTGGTTAAAATGGTAAAAATAGCAATGCCAGTTGCAGCAACAAATTTTCAAGTTTAAATCTAAATGTGGCAGTAAATCGTGCCTGGCCGGCAACGGAGATGAAGATACTACCAAAGTCCAAGCTCCAAGAAAGCCGGGCTCAAAGAAATTAGAAGCGTGCTGAGGGAAGACTGTCTGGGGATGGTAATCATCGTTGTAATCAGTTTTTTGAATGGGGTCACTTTGGTCGAATAATGAACCGAATTTCCACAAAATGTTTGTCACACTTTTGACATTTGCACGACTTGCTTGTCTGAAGAAAAGAGTTCCCAAAATAAACGAAACGGGAATGAGAATGAAGACAGCGACTGCCATTCACTGGGCACGCAAGCTCAGCAAGCAAACGCTAAATAAAATGCAGTTCGTCTTGCTTTGCTGTGCAATGCGGCGTATGCGCAATGTCTGTTGACAAGCAAGCTTGATTTTAATTTACGTGGCTGCGGTGAAATCGAGTCATTATTTTGGAAATGTTAAAGACCTAAAATAATATAGTTATTAAAGCAGAAATCACTTGCCCTTGTACATTTTCAAATATCAACTCTTATTACAGTTTAGTTTTTAGTTTAAAAAAATAAAATATTGCAAGTCATACCGAATAAAAATTACAAAAAAATGTGTAATGTAAAATGTTTTGTAATCGATATTTTTTTAAATTAAAAATTAATTTGTAAATTGAATAGTTTTATTTATTTATTTTAGTTTATTTATACATATGTATTTATAACATCCTTTTTAAGTAAAATTAATGACAAAATTGTAAAATATAAAAGTCCTTGAAGAATAACCGCAAATAGCTTTTGTTTAGCAATTCCTAATAAGTTTTTATTGATTTTGCTCTCGATTAAACTGAAATCGAAACATTTATTCAATGAAATTATTTGCAAGCAAAATAAAATATTGACTTTTAAACTTTAGAGTTTGGAAAGTGGGGCGCGACTTTTGACGCACTTGGCAAAGTTCACAAGTGCTCGCAAGAGTTAAGTGTCGTCAAAACGACAAAGAGTAAAAACAAAGCGAGGGAACTATCTACGAGACGAAGAACGAACAGACCGGCATTTGGCTGGTTGTTAAATTTAAAACTTTAATGTCATGCACGAAAGAAAATGTGTGGAAATGCATTTGCCTGGCCACCACATGGCAACAAATACTATATAACACGAAATCATCATGAGCTCGTTGAAAAAAGAGGGAAAAAATAAAACGGCAGCGCGAAGCGCGAAAATATCTCAAAACAAACAGATGCAGATGCGGCGAAAAGCGGGAGGAAAAGCCGTGGAAAGTGCACGTAAACAGAGATAGGCAAAAGCAGCTGAATAGAGAAGAAAAGAAACAATATTTCCGCATTCCTCGCCGCAAGCAGCCGGGCAAACATATTTGACAAAAATTCGCTGCACCGATGAGATACAACTTTCGGGGGCTAACTCGCTCATCTAACCCAAATTCATTTTTATTTTATTTTTGAAAATTGCCAAATCAGCATCAGAGCGTTAAAAAGAAGTTTGTTTCCAGCGAATCTGCAACTCGTTTCGATTGGAAAGTGTTGCCAATTTGCTCAACGACAGCGACGGAACGCTGGCGATGGTGACTTTAATTGTGCGCTTTATTAGCGCAATTTATGCCCCGACTTGGCTCAATGCTCCCATCGGACCAGCGGCTCGTGCTCTGCACCTCGACTCCATTTAGTTTGGCTCCACTCCACTCCACTCTACTCGACTCTCGATTATTATTTCTCAGTCATTGCAATTTCATCTTATTTACGGCAATTACGCTCTAAATTCAATTGTTACGAAATTATGATGATTTATACAGTGCGACTGCCGGCATCTACGTGTGTCTGAGCGATATCCGTGAAACTTTTCAATCCACCCATGGATCAGCGCCATAGAAAGTAGAACAGGGCACGAGAGTGAGAAAAGTCAGGCGAACAATGGCAAGGCAATGACAAAAACACACGAGCACAAAGCAAGCCGAAAATGAAAACTTAAAACGAACAACAATCAACCAAAAGCTAAACGACAAAGTAAACGATAAGGTATTACTTATTCTGTGATGGAATAAATTATTACAGAATAATTGATACCTTGATTCGTTACCTTGATTCGTCAGTATTAGTAACAATATAGAAGGAACATCATTTTAAAGCAAAGATTTAGAAGAATTATACAACGTAATCAAAGTCATTTATATGTTTTAAATGGTTATTTTTATAAATATATATATATTTATTAATACAAATGGCTACTTATAAATGAAAGTCTAAATAATACAATAAAGAAACACACCAAGCAGAAGAGTTAAATCATGCATCATCAATCGGTACGCAGCAGTCGTATAAATTTATTTTCTACGAAAAATCACATGACAATTGCAACCGAGTTATTATAATATTATTATACGACTTAATTTGCAAATGAATAAAAAATAAATTGAAGTATATATAAGCATATAATATCGGCATTGTGCCATTTCCCAGGGACGGGTGTAAGGGGCAAACACATACATATGTGTGTGAATTGGTGAATGTGCGAAATATCACAAGTCAGAAATACAAAGACTACGACCGGCTAAGAGTCGAATGTTAAACAACCAGACAAAGTGCAAATAACGGGCTTTTTATTTGGCTTTTTCAGGACCTCAAGGTTAAAACTTGCCTACTATATCTTTTAACTGCACTCTATTATTCAGACAGCTGTGGCAAATGCATTTGCGTTCTAAGCAAACAAAACAATAACTGCGATGAGTTGGACAAATTGCGCAAGTGAATGAATCAGTCTACTGAGCGACTGTCAAAACAGAATGGAAATTTCAAAGAAAAAATTGGCTGATATGAGCACTCGGCACAACAAACAACTGAGTATATGTAAGAAAATTTGTATTGGTTTCCGATGTAGGTTGTGATAAGGCTCTCAATTCTCAACTTCTTTTCCAAGGAGTGTTTTAAATGGTACAATTATTAAAATAATTTATTTATTATTTAAAAATCGTTTGAAAAAAAACACAATCTAAAATATAAATAACACTATAAAGTAATATCTTTCTTTTGGTTTTAACTGTTTAGACTTGACAGATACAATTTTAAATATATTTTATTTTGTTTCCTCAAATTTGTTTTCAAAATTCGGACATACGCCGGAAATCTTTGCCGGAGGGCGATCCTCTGCAATGTGTCCCGATGTCCTAGTTCCCTATCGATGCTAATATGTCGCTGCAATGCTGGCCATTGCAAAAAGAAGATGGTGAGTCGACACTGGATTCGTTAGTCCATCACTGGCCAGACAAATCTCCTCTAGGAACCATCGAAGTTCAGGCTGGACCGCGGACCCTTCTTTTCCCAGCTGGACTACCAATCTCGGCTGCAGTTCCAAGCACCCGCTCTAAGGTTGCCCCTCAGTGGCATAATATGCACCATTGGACCCTCATCCAACTGTCCTGAAGTTCTCCTGGAAATGATCCATGCCGGGATGCGGGTGGTGCGTATTAACTTCTCCCACGGCACCCACGAATACCATTGCAAGACGATCCAGGCGGCGCGCAAGGCCATCTCCATGTACGTGGAGCAAACGGGTCTGCCCAGGACCGTGGCCATTGCCCTGGACACCAAGGGTCCGGAGATCCGGACAGGAAAGTTAGCCGGTGGCAGTGACACCGCCGAGATCGAACTCAAGGCCGGCGACAAGATCACGCTGAGCACAAAGAAGGAGCTGGAGGCGAACTGCACCAAGGAGAAGATCTACGTGGACTATCAGCGATTACCTTCCGTTGTGAAGCCTGGAAACCTCATCTTTGTCGACGACGGCTTAATTGCCCTAATGGTAAAGGAATCCACGGCCGATGAGGTGATCTGCCAGGTGGAGAACGGTGGTAAACTGGGCTCCCGCAAGGGAATCAATCTACCTGGCATTCCGGTAGATCTTCCCGCCGTAACCGAGCAGGATAAGCGGGACCTCAAATTCGGTGCGGAGCAGCAGGTGGACATGATCTTTGCGTCGTTCATCCGCGATGCCAAGGCTCTGACCGAAATGCGCCAAGCACTGGGACCGAAGAGTGAACACATAAAGATCATCGCCAAGATCGAGAACCATCAGGGTCTGGCCCACATAGACGAAATTATCCGCGAGTTCGATGGCATAATGGTGGCTCGCGGCGATATGGGCATCGAGATTCCAACGGAGGATGTGCCGCTGGCCCAGAAGTCGATCGTGGCCAAGTGCAACAAAGTGGGCAAGCCGGTGATCTGTGCCACCCAGATGATGGACTCGATGATGACCAAGCCGCGACCCACACGTGCCGAGGCCACGGATGTGGCCAATGCGATCTTCGATGGATGCGATGCCGTAATGCTGTCCGGCGAAACGGCCAAGGGCAAGTATCCGGTGGAATGTGTGCAGTGCATGGCCAGGATCTGTGCCAAGGTCGAGGCGGTTCTATGGTACGAGTGTCTGCGGAACAGCCTCAAAAGGGAGATCAGAACCAGTGCCGCCGATCACATTTCGGCGGTGACCACAGCAATCGCAGAGGCTGCCACGGTGGGCCAGGCCCGGGCAATAGTGGTGGCCAGTCCGTGCTCCATGGTGGCCCAGATGGTCAGTCACATGCGGCCACCATGCCCCATCGTAATGCTCACTGGCTGTCAGTCCCAGGCGGCCCATTCCCTGATCTTTCGAGGCGTGTACCCACTGCTCGTCGAGGAAATGGTCCACGGTAGCTTTAACTTTCGATGCATCATTCAGTCGGGCTTAAAGCTAATAGCCAAGTTGAACATTCTCGAGCCAGGGCAAATGGGATCGATGGTGCTGGTTAATGCCATGTCGGCGGACCAGATCACCTTCCGCCTGTTCCACATCCGACAACAGACTACAGCCGAGCAGGATCAGGAGGAGCACTGTCGGAAATTAGCCCTCGAACAGCGGTGCAAAGAGATGGCTCTAAAGAAGAAATGCCAAAAGCTGAAACCGGAGCAAGATTGCCAAAGAAAGCGCGAGGAGGAGGAGTGTAGTCAGAAAAGACTGACAGAAAATTGTGCAACATCCGAAGAAAATTTAAATGTCTGCCCGAAGAAGGAATGTCCGCAGAAGGACGATTACACATCGAAATGCAAACAGTTGAAAAAAGAAAGACAAGCGCAAGCGGAAGCTGAGAAAAAACGGAAAGAAGAATCTGAAAAATCCTGTGAAGCGAAACCTGTAAGCTGCAAATTAGTAAAAATCGACGAATGCGAGGAGCAGTCTGAAAAGGTCAGTATATTTCTACTATTTTGATGTCAAGGATAGAATTATTGACTTAAGAACATTTTCTTTTGAATTAATATCTTATTAAAAAGGTGTGTTTTAAACATAAACCAATAAGCATAAAAAAGAGAAGGGTTATAGAGATCAGCTTTTAACAATACGATTTCAAGAAATCATTAGGCCCCAAAGCTGTACATTCAAAAATAGTTTTCAGTGGTGTATGGTAACAAAGCTCAACAGTATATCTTCGTACACTTCCCAAAAGCTTTCGCAATAAGAAAACGTTTTTAATTAGTTTTGCTCTCCATTTTATTTATGCTCTTTTTTATATCCAGATAAAGCAATAAGCTACAAAAAGAAAACAAAAGTCAAAACCAAACGTGTAAAATAAAAATGAAAAAGAAAGGCACCAATTGGGTTGAGAACTTAATTAACCAACGTATGGCTAAAACAAGTTGCATTCTATGTTTTTGTTTTTTAATTTAGCTTAAAATATAAAATGGACAAAGCTTTGGCGACAATTTCCCCGAACAAACAAAAAAAGGAAAAAAGCTGAATCAAACAATAATATAAAAAAGCGAACAAAACGCAGCCAAAACAATTAAAAATGCCAACAGAGCAGGGCAAAAATTAAACAAAGAAGGCAGAAACACAAACCCACACACACAAAGACCCCAAACAATGTTTCCCAGATATGAGGCGAGTGGAATACAATAATAATTGCTATATAGCAAACTGACTTAACGCGGGGAGTTAAACCGAAAAACCCGCATGGAAATGGCTCTAGTTGAATAATATATATTTGAGTACCAGAGGGGTGTGCTTTCAACCGAGTCAAGACCGTGCATAATCAATCCGAAATGAATGACACAAGTGAGTCGAGTAGAACTCGAGAATAAAATAATAACAGCCTCTTAAGATCTCTAAACGAAGTCCCAGTAGTTGGCTTGCATACAAATTACCGTCTTGTAACAATTAAAAATGAACCCGTAGTTAGCTATCTTCTTAATTAACAAGATAAATATAGTGAGGAGCGAAAGAGGTAGTCTCTCTGTCTTGGTCATTTCGTAGCTTGTCTATGTAATTAGCTAAGTAATGCAGAAGGTTACAGAAGAGGTTGTCCAAATGGGGTGGTTAAAAAAATTGCAATGAAAAAAATATGCAGGCAGGGATTGGGGTGGTATGGTATGTGCAGTAAATTATTCGTGTTGGGAAAGGTTATTAGCGGAATGCGGGTGTATCAGAGGTGGATGAACTTAGAATCTAAACCTTCAAGAAAGGAAATACATTTATTGTTTAAAAATAAATATTTAATTCGTTAGTCATATATTGATATAATAAGTCTGGAAAACGACTAATAAACATTTGATACACATACATGTATTATTCATGAATAATACCGGCACTTTAATATTATTATCAAAGAAGGAATATGGGCTTTTCCATAGGCCTTGTTTTCCCTTGTTATATTTCTAAAGCATTTTAGTAATATCATAACCATGGAATTGATATTTTTAAAATATTTGTTATTGTAAATGCCAGAGAAATAAAATTATAGATCGGATCGATCATCACAACACAATAACCAAAAAAACCTTCACCAAACTAAAAAAAAAATTTAAACATTCACAAGAAATACATCATTAAATTGATCGGATTTAAAGTGATTTCGACTTCCGCTAGCAGTTTCAGAAAACTGGTGTGTGAGGAATTCAATTTATCAAAGCTTATTTGGGTTATATGAACTAGAAGGCTTGAAAATACGCACCATTTATCTAGTTAAATCTCATTTAAAACGGGTCTCGGCAGAATGTGGAAAACGCTGTAAAGCATGCCTGTTGGTTGGTTGTCCGAAAATGAAAATTGATTAATCCAAATGAAAGCGCTGCACCGTCTAAGTGGGTTTATTTAGGTTTTATTTACTGATATTTTCGACTGCGGAATCATTTGATTTCTCTGATATGGTCACAAGTCACTTTTCATTTTTTTTTTGCCAACACACGGAGATAAATATTTTTCGGTTTTGCTATGGGGAACTTTCGGGCAGTTGCGTTAAAAATTTCACTTTTAGTGCCGGGGTTTCGTAATACCTGGCACAACAACTTGATATATTTTATTGATTATTTAGTATGCAAAAACAGAGCCGATCTCTTGGTTTTTATTTATTTTCTGTGTGCCCGGTTTTAATTATACCGAATCGAAAATGTAGAACGCGATCGAAGCGCGTCTTCGCATCACACAGATACAATTCACCGACACTCGCGATGAGAATAAAGGTTGTGAAGTGATTCAGCTCCCCGAGATCAGATGACGCAGAATCTGCTCTTTGTTTGGGGCCCTTGAACACTCGTATTTGTTATGTATATATTTGCTTACAAAATATTGTAACACGTGTGCTAGGCAGAAGAATATGCGTGTATCTCGCAGATGATACAATTTCAGTACTAGATACGACGAAAAAAATAATCCAGCAAAGCGATATCGCGTTGTACGCCGCTCTGCAATTGTTTGACAACTAAAGGAAAATACTGCCAGAGTCTCACTCTCCAACAGCTGCGAGCCGATAGCTGAGTTTTGCTGAATGAGATACATTTACAGAGAGAGAAAATGCGGTGGAGAGTACGGCTGAGCAAGAGCGAGAGTCGAGTGAAACTCTCTAGCGGCTAACTGCTAGCCCTGACAGCTGCTAGCGCTTTGCTGTCATGAGTCATGTGAGCGTTGAGTGGAAAACGCAAAAGAAACTTGGTCTAAGTTTTGGTTCCAGCAAAGTTTTCATACCAATTTTCAAATATAAATAAACTTCCCCTTAACAACTCTATATTAAAAATAGGCTCAAAAACAGTGGTAAACTATTTCTTGAAAAAAACAATACCTTTTCCTGGTATTTATAATTTTGAGTGAGTAATTTTTATTCAGCCAGCTGAATAAAGAGCAGTCAGAAATTGAGAGTGAGCAAAACTCAGGGACACAGAGTGTTTTCAAGCACTTAAGAGCATTATCGTGTATCAATGCACAGCCTGCATCTGCTGCATCATCTTCGGCTTTTCATTTTTGAGGATCCTATCATCGCAAAGGTTATTTTCCCTCCAGACTCACGCTTGTTTTTATTTGTTTACGCACTCTGTTTGTTCGGTGCGTTTAATTTCTAGGTAAACAATCGCCACTTAGGGCGCCCGCTTAGATGTAATCAATTACAGATAATTAAGACAGAACTCCACGAGGAGCACAAAAGAAATAAAGAAATCAAAAGAATGCAAGCGTGTAAAGTGTGGCAAAGGGTAATGCACTGGGCCAAAGACACATAGCAGACAGCAGCAACATCGGTCAGCAACAACAAGTTGGAACGGATACCGAACTATAAATTACCCGGTACTAAGATCATTATTTTGACTGATCCATAGAAAGTTATATAGTACTACATTCTTCCTGAGTGTTTATTTATTATTATACATTATTTAATTTTGTATATTATTACATAATGTCCTTATTTTGGAGTTTTAAAGGACAAGTTCAGTTGTCTATAATTCTGAATCCTCACCGGTCAACTGTGAGTACTATTAGTTCTATATCATTATTTATTCTGATCGTTATTAAATTTGGGACATTCTTAGTATATTTGTAGTTTTTAGTATATAGTTTTTAAGAATGGATGTCCATTTATATCCACTGCAGATTCTGTTACATATCTCTGCTCGAATGTAGTATACCCCAGTAACTACGAACCACGGGTATAACAACCGAGCAACTCATTAGTTTTTATTATGGTTGTTGCCATTGGTGTTGATGTTGCAGAGCCATATGAAGGAGAGGAAAAACTGCCATGGACAAGTACAGTAAAAGACCAAAGCGGGGAGACGACGCTCGAGTGACCCACTGTCCAAGTGGACGGCCTTTCTTATCTATCTCCACCTCCCTCCCCCCGCCAGCTTAATTACACGCCAAGGAGTCAAGAGAGAAACACAGTCGCGTACTAATATCATACTATATACGAGGAGTACGTAGAAGACACTCCACTCCATTGGGGTGCGAGTGGGACACATGAAGGGCACAACACACAAAAACCAAGTTGCCATGGCACCACCGCAAAAGGTTTAATCAATGACCCGCTCGCACTCTCAAAAGAAAAACAACTTGAGTTTAAGTTGGTTGTTTATGGAAATTGATAAGACAAACCGTAGTGGTAAACCTTTGGTTTTACGGCCTTTCATTTCCATACACTTTTTAAGTGCCTCTCCATGGCTACCAAATCAAAATATGAAAAGCAAAACAATAGTTAATTATATCTACCACACATGTATGTTTTTATTAACGAAGATAATAGATAGACATACATAGATGTTTGATAAATTCATGAAATCTAAAAAATGTGTGATGAGATTGTTATGGCATTATTTCGTAGCAATATATTTACGAATTTGATAAGACAACTGAGATAAATAATTACAGTTAAAATTTAATAGCTAGGTTTGGATTGCAAAAAATTAATTTTCCTTTTTATTGAAAATATTTAATATCTTGTTAAAATTTTTAAAAAGTTGTAGACGCAATATACATACATATATTATGTGCTATTTATAAAATAATAAAATAGTGTATAATTAATATTCTAAAAAAATAGTATATTTACATTTATTTATATATTTTGATTGATTTGTTTTTTTTTCATATTCCAAATAAAATGTATTTAACACATCAGAAGACTTAAACAAAATATTTGTTGAAATAGGAATCAACTAGCTCTAGTTAATTTAAGTGTGGCTGAAAATTTTGCACAATCATAGATGATGGAGCTTACCTCAATAATTAATTTAGCCTATATTTTTGTGTGTTGGTGTCATAAGCTGATAACAGCTTTATATAGCATACGGCATGTATTGGTGCGAGAACCTCTATAAAAGCATTTCAACTAACGCGATTCAATTCAGTTTGCGTACGTTAGAGCTGACTGAAAAGTGTTCAACGGTTTTCGAGCACTCAATAATTAATAAATCTCAAAGGTGAGAAAAAAAGAAGAGAGAGTGTCACATTCATGTGCAATTAAATTCCAAAGCGCTTGTTGTTTATTTTATACTGTGTATAGAAACTTAATTACTATATAATACGTTTCGGTCATTGTTTATGTAATTATCAGCTTTGAAGAGTAAACTAAATAATACAAAATTAAAAACGATGATTATAATATATTTCAAATTTCAGATGTCATACAAGGTTGAAGCTATTCCCGGTTCCCATGCCGGTCTGGGCGAGGGACCCCACTGGGATGTGGACACCCAGAGTCTGTACTACGTGGACCTCGATTCTGCCGGCATTAATCGCTACGATTTCAAGCAGAACAAGGTGTACAAAGCGAAAATCGAGGGCGAGACCTTCGCTTCCTTTATCCTGCCGATTGACAAAAAACCGCAGGAGTTTGCTGTTGGTTGCGCTCGTCGCGTTTCCATTGTCAAGTGGGATGGAGTCTCAGCAGTGGCCAAGGTCGTGCGCACCCTATTCGAGGTTGAATCGGATCTGAAGGACAACCGAATTAATGATGCCAAAACCGACCCGAACGGACGTTTTTACGGTGGCACCATGAGCGGCGAAGGCGACATCTTCAAGCAGTGGTCTGGGTAATCTTTACAGCTGGCAGGCCGGCGGTCAGCCAAAGCGCCTTAGGGAAAAGGTGGGCATCTCCAATGGCCTGGCCTGGGATACCAAGGCCAAGAAGTTCTACTACGTCGACACAAACAACTTCGAGGTGGTGGCCTATGACTACAATCAGAGCACCGGAGACGTAAGCAATCCAAAGGTCATCTTCGATCTGAGGAAAATCCGTCCAGAGGGTCCATTGTACCCCGATGGCATGACCGTGGATACGGAGGGAAACATCTATGTGGCCACCTTCCACGGAGGTTCCGTATTCAAGGTCAATCCAAGGTGAGTTTAAAGTTTCATATTCCAAGATGAACATTGAATAACTGGTAATTTAATGCAGCACCGGCAAAATACTTCTGGAAATTAAAATTCCCACCACTCAAATCACTTCGGTCGCCTTTGGAGGTCCCAACTTGGATATTCTGTATGTGACAACAGCCCAAAAGTTCGACGTGCCAGACCCTGCTGGTACCACCTACCAGGTCACTGGTCTGAATGCCAAGGGTTACCCCGGCGTCAACTTGAAGATCTAAGTCAAAGACTACCTGTATAAAAGAGTTTAATTAAATAAGCAAGAGTGTACTTGTAAGAAGTGATACAAATTTGCATTTTATATTTATCTTGGATTTTTATGTTTTTTCCCAAATGTTAGAATATTTGTATAGGTTTATTAAGCTACTCTTTCCTTTCTAAAGCGTACATATGAAAAATAGAAATTATCTTTCGTGGTTCATTTTTTTTTTCATTTAAAAAGATTCAGCAATACAAATGTATACAAAGGTCTACAAATTATAAGCTATATAAATAATAATATATTAATAATAATCCCCTTAAAGAGAATATTATAATTGCAGTCTATAAGTCGAAATGGGCCGGATCGACGACTATATCATATCGCTCCCATAAGAACAATAGGAAAATTAAAAAAATAAATTTATACAAATAATAAATAACAATAACAATAACAAATAAACAATGATAAAGAGTTTTATTAGTTATTATTTCAAAAATAAGATTTTGATCAGACGACTATATCATATATATGACATAGAAACGATCGAATACTGTATTAAAAATTGTTCTTAAACAAATACGAATAAAAATCAAAAAAATAGAGTTTTTTTTAGAATTATATTGTATTTCTGAAGGGTATATAAACATTTGCTTGCTGACGCTTATTACCTTTTTTGTTTCACATTTAAAATGTAATAATGTTTGATTCTCTTCTTGTTTTTCAATAAATGTGTAGACCAATTTAATTAGTCTTAAATGATTATGAATTATCAAATAAATATCAAAATATTAACAAAACAAATAAACATATTATTTGCTTTGAGGAATACTAAAGAACCTTCTGGTTCCAAGCGAGATAAGCGAGAACCACTTCACCAATAAATGCTTCTTTGTGAAATTGATATAATAGCAACGCTACGCCCTTGGTCTTTTTTGTAGGGCAATCGGTTTCGATTAAATAGGGTCTGCTGTGGTTTATTTACTGGCATTTACTGAAGTACTTTTATATATCTCCTTAAATTGCCAAACATATAAAGGGAGATACAATACTTAGGTTAGGGGGCTTGTTCAGAGCTTGTATTTGCTGGATGTTTACTGTTCTATGGAAGATTTTAGAGGCCTAATCTAATCTTAAATAAACTGCGAAATCATTTGCTGTCAAATTCCAATCATGTTTGCATTTTAAATAACACTTAAATTATTTTAAGATTTCTTTTCTTTGGAGTTTTTATTTAAAAATATTTAAGCCTATACAACAAAATTCAATTATAGACAGAAATAATCAATATTTTTACCGGCCAGAGGAATAATTCTTTTAAGCTAATATTTGTTTTATTTATCTTATCGCTCTTTGCATATTTAAGATAACCAAATTACCCGTAATTAGTAATCTGAATCGCGCTTAAATTAAAAGTTTTCGAATATGAATAATATGCCAATAAAATCAGCAAATCCCTTTCAAAATCAAAACATTTTTAATAAATAGCAATCAATCGCTTCAAATACATTTTACCCCAATAAATAAAATATGTGAAGCAATTGAAAGAGGCCACAATATTGATTGTAAGTGAAATGTAAACTGTGTCTAGGAAAAAGTTGTGGGAATCAAGGAGGTCCCAAGGGGCAAGTCCAATCAAAAATATATTTCTAGTGAAGTGGAAATGAAGGGCGAGGGGAGATGTGAGATCGTTTCGACAATTGTTTGCGCTGCACCCAAAACAACTGTCTCACAATATATGGGTAATAAAAGATACATTTATTTAGATACAGATACAGTATCCATATGCGCATTGTTTGACAACACGAGAATGCCACACAGACTGATACAGATCCAGATACCAAACACATATGGCAGCAATAAACATAAAGAAAGAAAAGAGATGGGGCCGCAAACTGAAAACTGTGGACTGGAACCTGCCACTTAAACCGCAATCAGAAACAAAATTGATTTAAATTTGAAAATGTAAACAACACCCGACATAGAGGGCAAGAAAAAAAGGGGCTGATCTAACAGCAATGCAGCGTAATTGTATTATAACAACAGAGGCTGAAACTTTCAGTTCATGACCGACAGTGGTCACAGTGTTTAAGAAAAGTAATGGCTATTCAATGCCCTATTTACACTTTTTGGTCCACCTGGAAAGGGCAAGATAAATATTGAAATATACAACAACTTAGTTCTTATAACATGGAATTTTTTAAATTTGATTTTATACAAGCTATCAACAAGTTTCCTGATCCACTGTATTTTCAAAATATCGCCCACGAACATTCCTAACATATCGGATGGGGCATGACACATACGATTATGCCACACCCACTGGACATTTTTCGGAAAACCCACGGTAGAAAGCGCTTACACCAGTAAAGAGTGTCAAACGATCTGATCGTCAAGTTTGAAAAGAAAGCATGAGAAATATGTAAAGAAAATATTTGAAATGCAAATTGATTTTCTATTTAATTGAATAATAAAACTAATATTGGAGGTAGGTAATAAAAAAAAGGTTTACTAGATATTACAACTATATGGAAATTTAATGATGTGACTGATTTTTATGGGCTGCCCAACATTGGTTGAACATGTCATTTTATTTATTAAACTATGTGACTAAAATGGTTAATATTTATGTGTTGCTTGTTTTAACATTATGGTTTATTATGTTATAGCATTTATTTTTTTTAACTTTTTTGTACCATGCACATTTTACAGATGAAAAGGAAATAGATTTTTAATGAAAAACTAACAAAAAACAATAAGAAAATAAAAGTACATAAAAACACTTTTATACGCTTTACATAATTAGCCTTTTGCTCTTTTCATTCTAACATTTTAGATAATCCACTATAAAAATTAAAAAAAAAAGTATTAAAATATAATCCATTAAAAAATAATAAATAAATAGAAGGATGTAGAAATAAAATTGCATTGTTTTTTTTTTGCCAACTCGGTGCGTAATTAAAGTTTTTTTTTATATGGTAAGGAAATAAACAATAGGATGTCTCCGGACATAGCCACCGATTTTTCCAGCCAGTAAAATTGTGAATAGCTTCGGAAAAAACCGAGGCGGGGCGAAAAATAGTGGCAAACATTTTTCGGGAGCTTTGCTGGCTTTTGTTGTCTGCCTTGGCCGTCCGTTAATGAAGCTTATGAGCAGTGGCGCACAAGTCGCAACTCACTGAACTGCAACAAAAATAACAACCACAGGCACAAGTGAAGCGTTGCAGTGCGCGACAGAGAGGGAAGTCTGCGGCAGAAAGAGAGAACGAACCGTAAGCGGGAGGCAACAAAGGAGAGCGCTTCGCCAGTCAATGGCTGCACCTGTAACCACCTGCCCATACCGCCCATCCCGACCATCCCGCCCCCTCTCGACCGCTCCCCCTGCCACCTTCCCCTCTCGCCACCGAAAATGAGACAAAGCACAGTTACGCTCGGCTTTGGCGGTTGGCTCATTAATGTCTGACACGTTTGAGCGATCACCGCAGTGCAGAAACTCGAAAAAGATACTGATATAAATACAGAAACAGCCCGAAAAAAAACGCAGAGTAAACATTTTTTAAACCGCTTTTGATTAACATTAAAAACGCATTTTTAATGGAGATCTGATTCTGCATGCACCGATTTTCGAGAGGAACAAAGAGGCGAAGAGGAAGGGTGCGGGAAGTGCGGTAACCAAGCAGAACTTTAAAAGTTAAATACAGTAGTTATAAGCTAGAACAAAGCAAACATGTACAGATCTTTTTTAGAAAAACTTGTATGAACCGTCAGATTTAAACTGAGGAAATATGTTATCTGCAGATTTTTTAAAATATTTATTATATAATAAATACAAAAAACATGTATATATAAAAGTAAAATCAAAATAAAATATTATTTAGCCTAACTAAAATTGTAATTATTTTTATTTTTCCTTTAATTTTTATAAATTGGACTCCAAATAAGAAGCAAATATCGTGATCCCCTAACCTAGTGTTTACTGTTGAAATAAGCATTGGGCGGGAATTATAAATTCAGATATGGCACGACTCAAGCTGAAAGTGCAGCGGAAGTGATCCATTACGCAAGTTCAGAACGGAAAGAGCGGGTGCCACTGCTCGAAAAAGAGATGTAGAGAGGAAGGTGGAAATAGGTAAAACCTTTAGGGTGTATTATTATTTTAACCACCAAACCAGGCCCAACTAACTAATACTATATATTACTTCATGTCGCATTTATAATAAAAGAATAGTGTTTTTTTTTGTGAAAGTATGTACTATACTGTATGTAAGGAAGCGTTTATTAACACTTGTGATGGTGGTTTAGATTATCAATATTATGTTACTCGTAATCCAAAAAAAAAAAAGGGGAACTATTTTTATGAATGTTGTATTTGGGTATCAAAGCAGTCGAGTATGGTTGCGTTTCCAGAAATTGAATTGAATATTTTCTATCAAGGATTGATTTTTTGGAAGGTTGTTATTGCAGTTTACGCATGTATTAATAAGATCAACAAATAATATTGTAGTAAAAATAGCTTTGTTTGTAACCATTTTTTTTATGTAAATATATTTTAAGTTAGTGTGATCAAACTTTGTATTTTTGATATTTTTAACTTTTATGTGGATGTATCAAATTCTGTAGAGATCGTTTAGTTCCCTTAGGAGTTATATATAAAATTGTAAAGCATAAATCAAACTCACCTTATGACTGAATGCGGCTGCCTCTTTGGCCACGCCCACCCCGTCCGCCGAGTGGGCGTGTGTCGATGGGGAGGTCGCGTAAACGAACAGCGGCAGCGAACTGAAGTTCCGTTTGTCCTGGAAGCGGCGGCTGAAGAATAACGGCTTGTGGCATCCCGCTGCAGCGGCTAATATTGTTGTTGTTTTTGTTTTGTTGGCTGCCGCTGCTTCTTCTTCCCTGTGCAATGTTGTTGTTGTGGCTGCTGCATTTGACGTTGTTGTTGTTGTTATTGTTTTTGTTGGGGTCGCCATTGGCGTATCGCAATTTTCTCGTATTACTGCTGATTCTTCTTCGCTGCAAATTGTTGTTGTTTTTGTTGTTGGCATGACTACAATTACTACTATAAATCGAATATAAATATTTCGACGAAGGCGGGGGAGGTGCTGTGGGCGTGTCCCTGCAGCTGCTGGCGTCCTTTATAGTTGTTCTTGTTGTTGTTTTTTAGGGCCTTAGCATTATCCTCCTCCATTTTTATGGGTTGGTAAGAATCAGCGGAATATACCGCTTGCCAACAATTTAGTAGCACTTGCACATTATCGCGTTTATTTCGGGTTTATTCGCAAAAATAAAGTGTAAATTCTTGGTCATACAAATGTGTGAGTTTTGTGTAAAAATGCACAAAAAAAACGCACGGAGCCGATTGCGGGGGTGGGAGCGAGATGGCGATACACGAGCGAGTTAAAGAACACAAAAGTATACCAAAAAGCCAACCAACCAAAGAAAACACTGGCACAACCCTAAGTAAGCCAAAAAACAGGCAAAACAGTCACTAAAATTAAGTAAATTACTTAATTAACAAGCACTTTTTGTTTAAAATATTTTGCAGACAGTGGAAGTGTGACCATGGCTAACAAGGCCAAGCAGAAATACCAAAAAATACCAACGGCCTTTGCCATATATCGATAGAACACAGAGTTGCAAGCGATTAGTAGGCAGTGTTGGTAAGTGCGCCAACCACGACCAGCAGCCCTGCCAGATCAGCGGACTGGGTAAATTTAAATTTGGAAATAACGCTTTGACAATTATGCAACCCAGTAGCTAGTCTGTGATATGTCACACACTCCGGATTAGCAAAGGATCAAAATTGCTCAGTAAAAACATTCCGGCAGCCAGCAACACTTTACGTTGTGTGCTAACAAATCAACAAATAAATTGCAACGTTTTTGCGCACGCAACGCGGAAAAGGACTTAGGAGAAAAGACAAGACACCTTCTTGCTGCCGGTATCGCATCATTCGCACCAAAACCATTTAAAGTGAGTTGAAATCGGAATGTTTTAGTTTTTATTATATACTAATCAGTTGATTCCTCCCACCAAGGAGCTGCCACCTAATCGATCTGGCCACTCCGCATGAATCGGATATATACGCAACGCTAATGCTTGTCTAGCTGTACTGCTCTTTTGGACTGCCGTTTTACAACACCGCCACCACTTCCGCACACTATTCATCTTGCTCTCACAAACGCTTTGTCAACGGGACAGTCATTCGCTGCGGTCAACTCTTGTACGGCTGTCTCACTTGCACACGCGCTCGAAAGGCCCCGCATTGATTGGAAAAAAATAATCATCGCCGTAGTCTTCGTCGGGTCGCCGTTTATACTCGCAGTGCGCTGGTGCTGCTTTATTTCGAGACAAGGGACACAATACCAAGAGAGCCATATTTAAGCATCAAAGTTCTTGAGGCGCAACGCAGCTTTTGTGTTTCGTTTTCGTTCAATTCTAAGCAAGCAGCAGGAGATATATTGAAAATCCAATTCTGTGCGAAGAACAAAAGAAATACGCGAGACACCAACACTAGCAAACCACGATCCAACCAAACACACACACACACAACCCAGAAAATCAAATTTCAATCAGAAAATGGCGTTAAAAAGAATCAATAAGGTATGTGAAAAAAAAATTTAAAAACTACGAAACGGTTTGAAAAACAAAAACTTTTTGGGCCAAGCCGAATTCAAAGTAGAGAAAAGTGTGAACAGACATGAATTTCTTCGGGCGAAAAAATTTTATGCAAGAAATGTGAAACGTATGTAGGTACACGACGAAAAGTAGAAGAACAAGCAAGGCAAAACCGAAAAGAAGCGTGCTTAAAGCAAGGGGAAAAATAGCTGGCGTTACATTAATTAATAAGTTTCTAATTAGAAGGAGATTAGAAATTTTAGGGTGGTGAAAAAGGGCTGAGGATGTGTGCGTGTGGTGGGCAAGGCAACGTGTGGTGCAGTCATCGTTTCCGTTACTTGTACGAGAGTGTGTGTGTGCGTTGCGTGCGTGAAAGTGCAATGCAAATGTGCATTGTTTGTGTGCCTGTGTGTGTGTGTGCCGGGCACCTGGATGCATTTACATTATTGCAACTACGGCGGAGTTTTCGCAGCTTTACGGGCGCTGTTACCCAATACACGCTGTACATGGCACTCGCATACTTTCTCACCCTCACACACACGCACACTGCCAGCGCCGCAGAAAGATCCAGCAAAAAATAAAACAGAGCAAAAGCAAGAAGCGTATAAAATTAACCTAACCCTACTTTTTGGGCTGATAATTTAGAAATAGTGTAGCCCCTAAGAATATAAATGTATATAGGTGGTGTCGCCTAGGTGTGCGTGTTTCGATAATTATTTTTAAAGTGCCTGCGCGGCGTTTGTCCTTGTCCAGTAATGATTTTTTTACCCTCAGTTTTATCGGAAAACGAAATGTTCAAGGGCTTAAAACACCCCTCTGTCGTAAAACTCTTAGAACATCTTGAAAAACATTAGAAATATCTTGCAGTTGTGAAAAATTTACTTGGCAAATTGGGATCTTTTTTTCGTTTTCAGCCGGTTATCATAGTCATACCCCCACCAACACACGCGCAAATCCAAAGTCTCGCCATCACTTGGCTCGCCATTGCAAGCCGTCTCGCTCTGTCCTTGGCACCTTCCCTTTGGTAGCGACAGCTGAGGCCTCTCTCTGTCTTCCTCTCACAATGGGGCAGAGCCAAAGAGAGCGCAAGTGTGTGCGTGCGGTGTTTAGTGTTGCAAAACTCTCTACAACCAAAAGGGGCCCCCAAATCATTAGTTATAAATTATAATTAAGCATAATTTACATACGAAATGAGCGGTGAACGCGGAATTTGTACATTATCTGTGCGTGTGTGAGCGTGAGAATAACGTTAAGTATGCTAGTGTGTGTCTGTGGGGGTCTGCTGACTGTCTCGACGTCGCGCTGCCGGCGTCAGCGTCATGGCCATTGAGTTTTCCTCGATTTTCGTAGTTTTCCCAACTTAAAATTCCTGGCTAAATGAAAACGAATTGGCAAACAGGAAATAAAAGTATATTTTGTAGTAACAACTTAACAAATCAAATACGCCCCCTCTTTTTTGTTGCAAATTCTTCAAGGTTTTTTTTTAGTTGGCCTCATTTGCCAAAAAAGAGAGTTAAAGAGCGAGAGAAAACACTCGGCTTAAACGCGGATCAAAACGCTTGGAAAATACACTGAAAAAGGGGCAGATCGAAATAAAATGGAAAAGTCAGGAAAATATAAATCTATAATATTAATATGTGAGTTATGATAACTTCTGATAAATTCTAAATTTTTTTAAGATGACATTACTAAAATCACCACCCTGCCCTAATTTTTTTTAACTTAGTACATTTCTCTATATATTTTAATATTCAATCAAATAGTTACAAAAAAATATAATATCGATCTGGCATTTATATCTAAAATTAATAACTATTCCAAAAATGATAAATGTCTGACTTTGCTCATCATATCATATCAATACTTCTTTTTGTGTGCGTGCTTGGTTTTGTTTTTGTTTTACATGTTTTGTCTTTTATGAGTCATAAGTCCTCCTACTCCAAACGAAAAAAAATAAATGTTACAATTTTTTGTAATTTATTTTTGCTCAACAGGTACAATTCTCGGAATGTGCGAGTGAGATGGGGCGAAAAGGCACGACGTTTTTCTTCTCGCGACGGCTATTTTTGTTGTGTTCCACTCAAATTTTGGGGTGCCGTTACAAATACACGCACACAACACAGAAGCTCTAGCTTCTCACTCTTTCTCCGTCTCGTCTTTTCACTTCACCCCTGAGCCGCGCTCTTCTTTCGCAGCTCATCTTCATTATTCTTTTTATATACATTTTTTTTTGCCGGTTTACCTTACACCTTTTTTCCCCCCCTATTTGTGCAAATGTGTGTGTGGGGGCAGCTGTGATAACTAAAGAAGCGTAAAGGAGAAGGGGGAGGCGGCCGCTCAGCTGTGTGCGTGCGTGTGTGCGAGTGCAACAGAGATGGAGCGAGTGGGCAGGGGGTGGGGCAGAGGGAGACAGCGCCATTTGTGGTCCGGGCCAACGAACTTGATTTTTCACGTCTCTCCCTCTCGCTTTGAACCGAACTCTCGCATAAAAATGTTTATTTTGTATCCCTATATTTCTGTTTTTAAATTCTGCATTTAAAATTTACCTCATTTGCATGCTAAACACACACACTAACACAACCCCTCGGAAAAATATAGAGATGTGCGTGCATTATAGACCAAAACAAAAGAACCGACAACCGGAAAACATAAGCAGATAGCCATGAAAAAATGCTCTTTTTGACTATTTATCATTCGGAAAACTGTTTTTGGGGTTCCTGTAATTAGAAAACCGGCTTTTGTTTAGGGTTTAGATCAGTGTAAAGTGTTTTTATTTTTAAAATGTATAAATCTAATAGAAAAGGAGGTTTCACACAATCAAAACTAGGATCGAATACGAGAATAAACAAGAAAGGAAGCAAACTTCGGCAAGCCAAAGTTTATATACCCTTGGAGTTATAAGAAATCGACTACATCGACTATATTACTAAAAACCATGAAGCTATGTCGATTTGGCGCTGCAATTTGCCATAAATTCTATGGCAGCTATAGATATTGTTGTCCGATTTTAATTGAATTAAAACCGTAATTCCATAATATTTAAATATTACCAAATAACAAAGAACAAAAAAAAAAATTAAAAACAACAAAGTTATAATTTTGTTGAATTTTTTTCCAATTGTTCCTATGGGAGCTATATGATATAGTCGTCCGATCCAGCTCGTTCCGACTTACTACTACCTGCAATAGAAAGACAACTTTTGGGAAAGTTTCAAGTATATAGCTCTAAAACTGAGGGACTAGTTTACATAGAAACGGACGGACGGACAGACGGACATGGCTAGATCGACTCTCCTGGTGATGCTGATCAAGAATATGACTCCTTCACTGCATTGTAAACTTTTGACTGAAATTACAATACCCTCTGCAAGGGTATAAAAACTATCGGATTGTATAAGTTCTCTAAAGTTTTGAAACATGAATATAAAGGTATCAAAAAAATATATTTCAAATTTAATCACTAATATCTGCAAATTTCTTTTGTTTAATAGGAACTGCAAGATCTGGGCAGAGATCCACCTGCACAATGTTCAGCCGGTCCAGTTGGAGATGATTGTAAGTATTGTCAACGTTCGTTCATCATCTTGAAGATTTGCCATGAGTCAGCCTCTTATGCTATGGAGCTATGAGCAAAGTTTTGATTTCACCACATCTTGTGGGGGCTGAGAAGGAAAAAAATATGGGAAATATTTGAGTTGCCCAATTTGAGTCATAAAAGGGTATATAAAATAAAAATATATAAAAAAACATACACCCACAGAAAAGAGATAGATTGTATTTTTGGTATTTCTATAGATAAGAATTAGAAGGAAACCACCCACATTATGAAATTCAAAAGAAAATAAGGGTTCTAGAGATATCTAAATACACTAAATGAACAAAAATAATAATAATAATAAAGCTCGTCTTGCCAAAGTCTATACATATTTCTCCAAATAGTTGTAGTAAAAAGCCCTCAAAAAAGACAGTCGCCGTAAGGACTTGCGACACGAAATTGCTAATGAAAAATTTAAATATTATCGATTGACCATCAACACGTCATAGACCTTATTCGTGACTAGGCATCTAACGTAGACATTTTATATTTTGTTTGTTCGCCAATTTCTGGTAACTTTTAGCTTGTCCCATGCTAATTTTGGATTCTTCTACGCTGAGTTTGGATTCAGTTCTTTATTTTGTGATTGCGACGGCCTCCAAACAGCTGATCGCCATGACTTAGTTCTGGTTTCGGAGCTTGTTGTTCTTTTTTTTCGCTGGTTTGAACTCGATTTTAAATTTAAGATGCCGACATGCAATTAGTCAACAAATTCACACTGGTTTTGGATCGGATTCACTTACTTTATAACACGTAAAGCGGTACTGAGCACAGACAACCGTTATTGAAAAGCCTCGAAAGAAGAAGAGGTGCCAGTCATATGGGGGTCACTCTCCAATGACGTCACTTAAAAGTGAAATCGTGTAATTACATCGCCTTGCTGAAGGTTCATATGTAGTATGGCCAAAAAAGCCGTGATATACTTTGTTAAAAATGAAATGAGAGAAAGAGGTCAAAAATTGAAGCACCTAATAGATAGATCGACAACCTTGTAAATAACTATATTTGTAGAATCATGTTCATTTGTATACTTTCTGTTTATTGAAGTGAAAATGTTATTAAGAAAAGCCAAAATAAAAACAATTTTTTTTCTTTGTGTTTCGTTTCCCTGTATCTCTGCTTGTCAGGAAGTGGAACTCATTCAAGTTCATCATAAAGTAGTAAATAATGCTAATTGTCATCGTTTGTTGATAATTGCGGGCAACCAAGCGATTTCACTCGATTTCTATTATCAGTATTTAATCGTCTTTGCTATAATTTATTTGTATATAAAAGTGTGATGTACATATGTACATCGATACACAAATTCATTTGAGTTAGTTCCGCAGATGTTATCATTTTGTCTGCATTATCATTCGGTGATTTTCAAACCCCTGCCTAAAAGTTCCGAACGACTGAAGTAAAAAGGAACGAATTGCAGTAAAGGGCGGGGCCTACTTTGGATTTGTGGTGTTGTTTACTTTTCTCCCGAGTGCAATGACAGCTCCCAATAGTTTTCGCTCAGTGTGGGGTTGTCTTTCCATTCGTGTTAGTTAAATTAATCCGTTGAAATCGAAGCACGCCAAAAGAAACCTTATGATTTAATCATACACTTAAAAGGAAAATTGATCGAATGCTTTTGAGCTAATTAAAATGGAGGCATCAAACATAGTTATTTAATCAATTAAGTAGTTGGTAATAAGTTGCAGGTTAGCTGTTGTTTATTTTAATACACATTAAAAAAATACTAGGTCTTGATACAGCATGAGCAATTAGATTGCAGATCTAGGCAAAGCTTTGTCTTATACAAATGCTCTGAGTAACCATAGCTTAACATTCCAAATAATAAACAACACAATAAAAAACATAAAAATATAAAATCGAGAAAAAAAATATTGTTCCAAAAATGAATATTAGATATATTTGCTTTGTTTCTTTCACTGCTTATTGGTTCCCCTCCGGGCTTTTATCGCTTTGCAATGAGCAGAATTTATTGATTATTGTTTAAGTGGCATAATCATGGCTGCAGCTACGAGATTACTTTTGTCTGAGCTAAAGCAAATACAATGCCGACGCATTCTCCGTACTCGAAATTCAACAGCAAATGGACAAATGAACATTTCGTGTAATTATGGTCAAGGCAGCAGCTGGTTACCGAGGGCCCCACTTTTCAGTTGCCAGTTCTCAGCCAACAAAGAGAGGGTTTCCCCAATCGTGTTCGTTAGCTCCCTAGGATGACATTGACGGTATTTTGCTGGTGGCTCTGTTTTGGCCATGGTTGTGAACCAATTGCCGCACTTTCCGAGCTCTCTCTCTTTTAATGCCGTTTACTCGCAGAGTACAAGGGTATTTATAATGCTCTGTTTGCAGGAGTCAAGGGTATGCTGTATTTGTGGATAAATACATGTATAAAAAGCAATCTCTCGTACATTACATGTAACTTTTACATTGAAATAATTATTTCAATACTCAAAAGAATGTTTATATTCAATTATTACTACAGTGTAAAGTTAATCTACAATTGAATTCTATAGCTATAGCTGAATTTTAAAACCTAATAATATGCAGTTGAAGGACGAACATGCAAGTTTAGTTTATTTTGGGAGGTAAGGGATTTTGATATTAGCCATAAAAATGCTTTACAGTACGGATAATACTTTAAGACGCAGTAGTTACAGGGTATTCGTTCGTAGATAGTCTCTTTATTAAAGCGTTTTTGTTTTTAGTTTCAAGGGAGAGAGACATTTGGTGCTTTACTGCTGCTGACGTCGCTGCCAATTGTCGGTGCCAAGGCTCTTTGGCTGGCATTGTTTGTTCTTTTGTGGAGGAATCGACAAAGAGCATGGCCATGAGAAAGGAAGTGGGTTGGTGGGTGGTACTGAGAGAGTGGTACGTTTATTTAGATGTGAGTGAGTGAGCACATACAGTAAGGCTTGGCCCAGTGGCACCAGGCAATCAAATAAATATACATCCAAGGATATTTAACATTTTCTAGCATTCCATTACCAATTGTAAATATGCATTATGTGATTACTGTACACACAGTCATTCAACTACAGGGCAGATATAGTTCTCCATACAAATCAAAACAAACAAACGTTTTACTGCAGTTGAATTTTTTGTTTGCTCTGTAGGGTTCTATCTCATTATCTTAAATGCGTTCTTAAAATTGTTTGATTAATGTACATTTTCTCTTTTCTTACAGTATTTCACTGGCAAGCTACAATAATGGGCCCGGTAAGAGAAATATAAGATCAAATGGATGGAGATCAAATCGCAGCTATAAATTGATCTTAATTTTGAGTCCAAATTAATTTCAGTTAATTTTTAGTTTAGGTTTGGATTGGTGTGTTCAATGTTGATATAGATAATTGCAGAATAAGGCTGTTCAGTTGTTTTAGCCTTTTTATCTTTTCTTCATGGTAAGCTTAAGTAGAAGAAAAAACGCAACCTAAAAAGGTTTATATTCTACT
The DNA here is from genome assembly GCF_018152115.1 of Drosophila rhopaloa. Lineage (NCBI taxonomy): Eukaryota > Metazoa > Arthropoda > Insecta > Diptera > Drosophilidae > Drosophila > Drosophila rhopaloa. The sequence continues at coordinate 10,898,531 of NW_025335059.1, read as the reverse complement.
TTGAGCTTACCATAAAGACTCAAAAATATAATAATTACACTAGAATGTTAAGTTACCGCATTATATTTTTATATTTAGCTGATAGAGAGTGTATACAACTGATAAGCACGATGACTTAAAATAGTCAGTATGGATAGATAAGCGCATATAGTTAATTATACTGTTTTTGAAATATGTAATTGACTTTTGTTTACACAATATTCAATTTACAATGCTAATAAAAAATGTTTTCGCGGTCTGACGCGATGAATATTGAGTCATAATACTTAATGGAGGGAATACCTTATTAAAAATTATTTGTTTGAATTGGAAACATCAAATCATTTATTATTATAAATGAAAATGTGAGAAAAATGTATTAATTATATCGGTCACTTAATTTGTCAATTGAACCCAATCCATACCGACAAGTAAATTTGTTGAATTATTAACTAGCTTCACTGTTCTAATCTTCATTCATTTTATTTTCTTTCAGCCGGACAGCCCTTATCAAGGAGGTGTATTCTTCTTAACTATACATTTTCCAACAGACTATCCCTTTAAACCACCTAAAGTGGCTTTTACAACGCGCATATACCATCCAAACATTAACAGCAATGGATCGATTTGTCTCGATATATTAAGATCTCAGTGGTCGCCAGCATTAACTATTTCAAAAGGTGAGTTAACCTAAAGCTTTGAAATGACATCAAATCTAATAATACTCCTTTTTTCTTTCAGTCTTATTATCAATTTGCTCTCTACTCTGTGATCCCAATCCAGACGATCCGCTTGTTCCAGAGATTGCCAGAATATATAAAACCGATCGGGAAAAATACAATGAGCTGGCACGAGAGTGGACTAGAAAGTATGCTATGTGATGCGTTCCAGATTGCAGCAGTCCAACAGAATCAGCAAATTCAACATCAACAACAGCAGCAGTAAAAGCAGATGCAAATGCAAATGCGACAGCAGAAGCAACAACAACAGTAAAAGCAACAGCAACAGCAACAAAGATAACATCAACAGTTTACAATAGTCAGAATCAGATGAAGAGGAGCTGCAGCCGCGGCATTGTTAATGGCAATGGCCGCCGTGCGGTTGACCACAACAATAACCACAATATCAGCAGGAACTGCGGCCACAGCAGCAACAACCACAACACCAACAATCGCCACAGCAACATCAGCAACTGCAGCCGCAGCAACTTCAACATCAGAAACTGCAGCAGCAACAGTAGCAGCAGCAGCAACAAGATCAACAGCTGCCCCCGACACCTTTGCAGTCGCTGTCGCTGCTACCGCCTCCGCAGCGGCATTAGCATTAGAAACAGCAAGATTGGGAGCGGTACCAACAGCAGCGGCAACTGCCAGCGGACCGGAGGCCTTGCAGCAACAACATCAGCAGCAGCTGGAGCGACAACTGGCAGATTGGTGGCGGACTGGGAATAAGTGTGTTTTGACCGAACAGAAACAGAACAGCATAAACGGAAATAATTTAATAATAATTACTGAAAAATTATGTAAGCATTAAACATTAAAAGCTAGACAGCTACCAACAACAGCATCAACATAATAAGTTTAAATACAAAGAAAAACAAAACTACAAATAAAAATCAGCTGGAAAAATTATTATTATTATTATATTATATTTAAAGAACCGGAAAAATAAAAATTGCAAAAATTCAATTTAACATTCAAGCGCCAAAGTAAAGAAAGGTAGGGCTTTCAGCCACACTTGCTTTTTTTAAAATAAAATGTTTTTAATGAATGTGTGGTTTGACAACATATAGGGTTTCTACAATTTTGTCTCATCGCTTGTACCAAAAAATAATTTAACATTTTGTTGCCCAACATTTATTTATGTAATCAAATTTTTTTAAAAATGTATAATTTTTCTTTTAAACTTTTGCTGTTTTGAAAATTATTTTTAAATTTGGTAGTACCTAATTAACTGTTTTGATTAAAATATTCGATTTGGTTTTGTAAATTATTGATGTTGAGTTCACTTTGTTTAAAGTTGCAAATATTGATAAATTACTAAATAGATGATGCTGCTCATTGTTTAATATTAATATTTTGCTTTTGTTTTCAAAGCTCACAAAGTTTATCAACACTGTACTCTAGCCAAATTTCGGTTCTACACAAAAAAAAATTAACGCTTATTCAGCTATTTTGATTAATTAGCATGCTGTAAAGATATGGATGAGTTGGTTGATAAGTTTTATTGGGCCATCTGCCAGTGAGTCTAATTTCGAAATTATATTCTTACTGTGTGCAACAACTTTTTAATTGGACAGCATCGTGTGGACTTTGAAACGAGTCGCTAACTGCTTTTGTTGAGAGCACGGCTATCTTGGCACGACAATGCCAAGTGACAGCTTTCTTAGGTCAATAATTAAACTTTTTAATGGTTTTTGTGGGGTTGAGAGGGTTTAATGATGCTAAAAGCAAGGAAATTTGTTAACTCGGTCAATGCGAGGGGCATTTGTTCAGAGAGCCGATTTTATAAAAATTCAGAGTGTGTTGGCATAAAAGGCAAAATGTTTACAAATGAAAATATTCAGTGAGCGTTAGCCAATAAATAAAACTGTCTTTAAAAAAATTTGGTGGTAAAAATCTTAGAAATTAAATATTTTTTCAGAAGACTAAATTTCGGTATCCCCTAACGTTTTGTATTTAACTTTTAAGTCAAAATTTTTAAAGGGCAATGACCAATAAAATTAAAATATTCAGGAAGTGCTTTTGAAGTTCCAGTGTAAAATCTCCGATGGCGGCAACAGCCGCAGCATGTGCAAAATTAGCATTTAATTAATACAAATACAATACTGAATATAAAAAGAACCATGTTCGCTGAGATCAAAGTTTCACCAAGCTTTTGCCAAGATCACTCTCTTGAAACCCCGTCTTTCTTCTCTTAGGAGCTATTTTTTTCTCTTTACTCTTAACATACCACACTCGAGGTCTTTTAAAATTTTCAGTTGATATTTTGCCGCGTTGCGAGAGGTTGTTCGCGAGAACTCATCAGCTCAAAGTGAAATTCCAATCCCAATTCCGTGTGTGGCCAAGTTAAACTAAAGTAAATCAAAATCAATTGAAGGTTATCTGTGCCCTTAAGGCTGCCAATTTACAAGTGCAATCGTTGACTTGACACGTGCTGCGAAAGCTGCCGTTGAATTACCTGGAAATTTTAGAAATTTCGATTATGCAAACGGTTTTGTGAGAGAAATGTGTGCTGCTGTTCTATAAAAGAAATAAATTCAAAATTGCAGTCGTGGAAACAAACGCTTCTTGCTAAACACACAGAGAACAATTTTTGGGGTCGATTGGATAATTAAAATACAATTTTTTATTCACATTAATGAATTATAAATATTCCTTTTTATCTTTGCTAGTTTGATCAGTGAAAATAAACATTGTTTTCTGATTTGCACATATATGTAAAACTTATAGATAGATTTATATTATGTTATGTAATATACGTATTCAAAGACATTTTTATTTTTTTTAATTTAAAAAAAAACATGTTTTGGTTCGTAATCATAGTTTCTTAAATCATAAAGTATACCCTTATCAACGAAGCTATTCTCAAATACAAACCAGCTTCTCTCAGTATACGAATACTGGAATAAATAAAGTTCAATTTTTGAGACCTTTTTTAGGAAAGGTTTCTTCCAGCTATAATCGATTAAGCTCGGGCGAAAGCCCAGCGATAAAGAGTGAAAAAAGAGAGGCCACGGAGAGAGCGAAGCACGCTTTCTTTGTCGACTCCAACCTGGCAACACCCTCCCCAATTGGCACCATTCGAACAGTCTTTTGTTTAGGAGCTCGATTCGATTTTCGCACTCTTCTGTGAAATGGGAAAGGGTGCATAGCATGCCGGCGTCCAACTGGCGATCACAGTTTAAATATTTACACGGACAGACGATATCTAACCGAGTCGAATTTCTGTAAATTCCATCAGGCCCCCGAGTCGCCATGAGTCCCCGACCCCGCGAGATCCTGGACGAAACAGAGCTGGAGGTCGAAACGTCCACCTGCTACCTCCGAAAATCTAGGAAGGATTCCGCAGGCAACTGTTGGGTAAGTCAGTTTATTCTTGTTAAGCAAAGCGAACTTCACACGGTAGCGGTTCGGAACTGGTGGGGTCTTGAGACTTATATATAAGATCACACAAATATAAATATTTATATTGTATCACTTAACAGTCTTAGATCAGCTTAAATTATTTTAAATTTGACTTATCGTTAGTTCAGTAAGCCGCGTTTATATAAAAAACAAAGACTGCTGTTGAAATTGCTAAAAATTTGCTGAATTCTACCAAATATTTTCTTAAGTCTATTTTATAGAAACACTCCACCCTAATATTTTTATTCAAAACAAATAGTTATGCAAGATTTAACAAATATACAAATTTTACAAGTATCTAGCAATTTCTAAATCTTGTCTGTAAAATTACAAATTTATTAATTTATTTTCAGTTATTATAAGTATTATGAGTTTATATGAGTGAAATATAAATTATTCCAAGCTTTGTAAATTTTTAGTTTTTAAGAGTTCTCAAACCTCAGATTGATTTATGAATATTGTTCACGTTCTGTTGATCATGATGGACCCGGAAATTGCATTGACTCCATATTCAGATCCACTCCTGTTCTCAAAGTCTACCAAACGTCACGTGCATCGCTTTGCGTTCAAATCTCAGCTGTGAAACCCCAAATAAATAGCCATACGAAAAGCTGAAGAGCTCGATTTAACCTTATACAAAAGTTGCAGAGTGAGCGATTTTCGCCATAGCCCCAGGGCTAGCCCACTAGATCTCCGTCGAATGGAGCCAAGGTCAAGTTGGGCTTATTTGTAACCGATTAGAGCTTGCCACACCGATATCTTGTTATGCATTATGTTTACACATGCCTAAGGGGCCTTGCGAAAGTCCCCATGCGGAATTTCTGAACTTCGACGAAAGGCGAAACTGGTTTTTGGGCTCGATTTTCAGATACGTTTTCGGTTTTTATTTACGTCTCCCAGCAGCGGTAAAAACAAATCATGCATCCGTGTTTTGTGATCGTGTAAACAATTAATGCGAATTCAAGAGAAAAGCTCGAGCAATCAAAATTGTGCAATTTTTGTTTACAAAAGGGTTCTCATTGGGCGACCGATCATCAACTCGATATGTTATATAATAAGGGGCTTGTCTTAATGGAAAACACACATGGTACACTCACAAAAAATAAATGTACATCACCACTCATAAAGAAATAACTTAAAAATTCAAGAATACTAATTAATTTTTTAAATAATGTTTGTGCAATTTATTTTTAATCTAACTTTTTTTTATTTTTTTAACAACATATTTAGCTAAATAATTAAAAAAAAACACACAACTTGGGTCAAGACACAAATATTACATAAATTCAATTCCGTTTCCAAATTTTTATTATTTTTACCAGACCTAATATTTCATATATTGTCTTATCTGTTAAATATATTTTGCTTTGAAAGCGTTAACACTTTGAAAATAGTATAACAAATGGAAAAAAAACTCGTTTAAAGACTTTTTTTAGTGTACCCGATAATCAACCTGACTTTACCAAAAGTGGCCGCTTGCACAAGAAGCGAAAGCTCATCAGCCACGAAATTTCGCATAATTTCAGCATAACTGTCTGTGAAAAATATGCCTCTCCCAAGTGAAAAGATTGGTCAGTTTTTTGACTCTCAAAACATTCTGCAATCGAAATGTCGCTCTCGGCTGCTGCGAAATTATAGAAAGCTTTTCCACAAGCTTTTTCGATTCACTTCATTGGCCGCAACATGGGGTTTTCAGTTGCCAACTAGTTAGCAATCGCAACGGTTTACTATTATTCCGCGCTCAGTTGAAAAACTCCTCAAGGAGTCGCGAAAAACTTGAAAAACGTTATTTTGAAATGCCCTTGTTTTTGAGTCTTACGTGTGTTGAAATATATTAAAGAATTGAGAAAATTTTTAATAACGAAAAACTTAAAAGACAAACCATTGCCGAAAGTTTAGGCCTCCCATTTTGAAATTGCAAATATATTAACTTGGTGATAAGTTCACAAAATGGAAACCACAATTGTTACCACAACGACAACCGAACTAAAATGCATTATTCGCGGCAACAAAAAGAAAGATGTAAGCTGGGTTCCAAACTCTGAAAATCTAAAGTGTGCATTGCAACAAAGCAAACAAATGGCTAAACTACGTCAATGCCTAATTAATGAATGTAACATCCTGTTTATCGATGGCATTCCATTATATTTTCTATTTACTGACAATTATCTCAGCATGCTGAAATAAGGAATATTTTCATGGAGTGTTTGTTCGAAAATATTTAACAAGTTACAATGTCAAGTTTTCGAGCTCGTGCACAATTTTATTAAATTCAATTGGTTTTTACTAATTAGAAGAGAAGTAATATATTTTATTTAATTCCAATACCTTTGTTTTTCTTTTTAATTGCATAAAACTTTTCTTTACCTCGTAAATAATTTTGTTGTATAATTTACAATGTATGCACCCATACTCTCCAAAAAATATTTGACGATTGAGCAATTCAATTACCTGAACATATCCATTTTTAATAGCCAGACCAAAAAAACATTTACTCACTTGTATAATTATTTACAAATAGGTATAGAAAGCTATTTTGAATAACCTTTTTAATGACTCCTAGGACCGTGAGTTAAGTGTTTAAAAAATGTATTATTATGCAAAATGCAAGTGCTTAAATGTACCTTCCATTTAGCATTTTACTTAGCATGTTTAAATTTTTAAATGATTTGTATGGAGTATGCGGATTATTGTAAATAAGTTTAAGAAATACACGATCTTTCTAAAAATTATAAGTGGAATTAAATTGTTACCCCTTTAATCTTTATAAATTTATTTTAATAGCTAATATAAAATTTGGGAAGTAATAAAACTATATTATAGCTTTCTTAATGCATTTATGGGCTCTCCCCAATTAGGAATGCAAAAAAAGCAAAACAAAGATTGTGCGAATTGTAAACAAAACGTCATCAAATTGGATAAGAAACTTGCATTTGCACTTGCACTTGCCCTCCCACAATCGCTGTTGTTGTTGTTGTTATGCATTAGATTTAGAAGCTGGATAAACAAATTACAGTCAAGCCCCCTTTGCAGTTGTTGTTATTGCTGTTTGCTTATGGGGTTGTTGTTGGTGATTGGTTGTTTTTATTGCATTTTTGCAACGCTCGTTTGTTAGTTGTTTACACGCTAAACCGAAACCAAAAACCCCAGATCAAAACAACAACAACTGAAATAGCAGGAACCGCAGAAAAGATAATAATAAAATCAGCAAACAAATCAATTTTCGACTGCAGTTGCTGTTGGCTAAATATAAAACGAAAACCGCCAGTTGCCAACGTATGTTCATAAGGCGGAAGAATCTGAGAAACATGTATAATTGTATACGAATATCTGTTCTTGTCCTCAATTCAAATTAGTTTTGAGCCGGTGCGGCAGCTAATCGATAAGGTTTCTAATTTTAACATTTCCTTTTTTCTTGGCAAATCTCTTTCAGATCGATGGTCAGCTGGTCACGGATAATACGGACGCATCGCATCAATTTCCGTCCGACGAGGAGCCCAATATTCTGGGTCATGGACCCAACTACGACGAGAAGTTGTCCAAATTCAAATGGCTCTGCAATTTCGATGATGTGAGTTAACCCACGCGATCTTGGGGGTCAATTTGGTGGCAATTGTCGCGCAGTGAATTTTAATTGATCGCAAATTGTATTTGGCGAATTGACAAAAAGCCACAATCAGGGGCAAATACGAGTTCAGGCCGTAGGCAATATCAAATCATTCAACAACCTATGGTGTACCTTCAATTTACATGGTTTTTAAACTCTGGTTTGGGCTTATTGTTGTTTTTATATGCTCAAATAATAACCGATTGCTCGTTGTAAAATGGCCAAAACGTTAAAATATGTGAAATCCACGAGTTGGCAACAATTGCAAAATAATACAATTAGACAAACCCAACCAAATGCCAACTGAATCAAGGTCGACCAGCAACAAATAAAAAGCTCTACGGGCAGCGAGCATTTAATATTTGAATAGCGGTGGCAAATAAAAGAAGCTACTGTTTTTCGGAGGTGTAGGTTACAAATCTGTGGAAATCCCCAAGGCAACTCCCGAATCGCTTTGTTCGAATCGGATCGCATTTCGAATCGAATTTCTGGGAATTTTCGAACCATGTTGCTGAAATGCTCTTGAAACAAATATCGTTATTTTGAACCAATTCTTATGCAATTTCAAACCAGTCTTTAACTGGGTTTCGATTAATAACTGCTTCCGATATAAAGGTAATAATTAATTTAAATAAGGAAAAAACGAATACTACTTAACTTAAAAACGATTTGAAAAGTTAAAAAAAAACAATAAACCAAAAAAACCTTTGTCACATGAAAGAAAGTAAACAATGTACGTACATAGATGCCAAACTAGAAGAATTGGATTAATTTATTTTATTTATTTTTAATTGAACCAAGTGAAAAGCTTTTTCGCTTTAAATTGGGCGGGATGCCAGTGCCAAAAGATGTTCTCCATTTGTTTTGTCGTATCTATTTTATTTCGTCTTCATTGTTTGATTTTCAATGCTGCGCATTCGATTTGCATGTCTTATCGACTTGGAAAAATGTATTTATTTGAAATGTTTATTCAATTGTTTTTTCGATGCAGGCCCCCAGTCACTTAAAGTTCAACCCTTACATCCGACGCGGCTATCGCACATTCCTATCCAACAAGTTGTGCCTGCAGAGTATTTTCTGGTGGACCAATGAGACGGTAAGAACCCGTAAAATAATTACATAATTTGGGCTTCCAAAATGTTTTTATTTGTAAAACAGTTAATTATGGATTTTTTACATTTTCGTAACTCCAATTGTATCTAATCTATTCTATTTTGATTATCAAATCTAAAAGATATTTTAAAGATCTTTACTTTGTAACAATAAAATAACCTGTCATTCATGTTAAGCTTAAAGTTTATGGATACATTTTCTCAGTTTAAAACCTACTTGTATATTAAATATAGTATAATATAAATAGTATCTAATTTTCTTTAAAATAAATGCATAATCATCCTGTTTTGAAAATTAAACCCTATTATTTAAAATTATCATCATTAATTAAAAATGATTTTAAAATTTAAATCATCATTTAAAAGTTTTTAAAATTCTAAAAACAAACTTTCATTTATACTTACATACATAGAATTTGTCTTATTTAGTAATTTAGTAACAGTAAAATCCTTCAATATTATATTATTGGTCTAAATCAATCAATGTTAGTTTACACATGTTGTTAACTTAGATCTTTAATTTGAAATAATTAAATTGTAATTTCCTATTTTGTAGATCAATATCTGGAGCCATCTGGCCGGGTGCATCCTATTCATCGGCCTGACGATCTTCGACCTGCAATTCCTGCGCCTGCACGCCTCTTTGACCGACCAAATCCTGGTCGTCTGTCTGCTGGTCTGCTTCTGTCTTTGCATGCTGATGTCCGCCATATACCACATATTCTCCTGCAAATCGGAGGAGCATTACGAGCTCTTCTTATCGGTCGACTTCCTGGGCATCTCGCTGTCCCTGGTGGCCATCTACATCAGCGGAATGTACTACGCCTTCTGGTGCCACACCTTCCTGCGCACCCTGTACTCCACGATCGCCTTGGGGATGTTCGCCCTGGCAATCGCCGTGCAGATTCCGCGGTTGAATGTCTCCATGAACGGCAAGGTGGCGGTGCTGCTGCTGTGGTCCGCCTACGGAATCATTCCGCTTGGTCACTGGGCGGTGGCGATGGGCGGCCTGGAGAACGAGCTGGTCAGGGTGGGTACCACAAATACTTCAAGGACCTCAAACTGTCTTTAAAAATAGTCAAAGTAGAGCTTTATTTATTATATCAAATGTATCTAACATGGAAGGCGTTTGCATCTTTGTGAGCAACCAAATTCTTATTTCAGGTAGTTTACAAATTTGGAACGATTAATATGAATTTACAATTAACTAAAGAGAAAAATAAAAAGCTAGTGGTTTAATTAAAGCTTTTAAAGATGTTGATATATAAAATTGAAAATTATTCTATATGAATGCCAATTTTTGATTTTCAAAATATATTTCTTAAAATATGTATTGACCATCAACCATTTGGATTTATTCTGACGTCAATTCATTTTTTATTAAGTCTGTTATATTTATTATTGAGTGAACTTACAGTGTCCCATTTTTTACAGCTGATGGTGCCCCGCATTGTTGTCATGTACCTGCTCTGCCTCATCGCGTTCGTTTTCTACGCGGCCAAGATCCCGGAGCGCTGGTTCACCGGAAAGGTGGACTTCGTGGGCCACTCGCACAACTGGTGGCATTTGATCATCGTGGCGGCCTTCTACCATTGGCACAACACCGGACTGGTCTATGCCGAATATCGCCTGAACAATGGCTGCAGTGCCCCCGTTCTCGCCTGAGATTTGGTATTTGAGATCGCTAATCTAAGGTCCCAGAACCGGGGAGCGGAAATGAATGCGAATACGGAAACGGAACCGGGACATAGTGTACATAGTTTATGGGGCGCTCTTTATCCGCTATTAACTAATATTTAGTTGTAGTTGTTGACCGATATGATTAATTTATGTGTAATTTACCGATTAGTTAGGTTTTCGTGTTAGTCTATCCAAAGAGTTGACATAACACGAGCGGAGGGAAGGTTTTTCTCTTTATTTCCTAGTTCATTTCGTTTTAATATACAATGTTTATGAAATTGCATGTGGCTTGAGCTGAAGCTGTGTTAGTCTTGTTGACTCGATTTTTACAAATACTTTAAATGCAAATACAATATCAAAAGTACAAAACAATCCGACCCGTATTTTTCTTTTAATTTATGTATTGATATTTAATATCTCCTGTGGTGACTCTTAATTATACACCAAAAAATATCAGGAGTAATACAAATGCATAATAATATACAGGTAAATTAAAATTCAATTTTTAGAATTGCAAACTCAGGTATATAAATTTTGTCTTTTTACATACCAAATAAATAAAATAATTCACATATGGGCCAAAACAGAAAAATACATCAAAAACAACAAATTATTTGTGCTAAATCCAATACAAACTACATTCAATATTTAAAAACTAATTACCTTTCCTACTTTTCATTTTGACCGATTTTACTAGCTATGTTGTAGGGATTGAAAGATGAAAATTCTATAAATATTGCCTTACTAATCATTTTAGTATCAGACTTCTTTATATATATAAACTGATTTTTGAAGACCCAACGGCCGGAAGAATAACTGACACCGGTTAACAGTGAGAATTAACAGTGTCATAGCTACAGTGAACGATCGATTACCGATGACCAAATTCACTTGGAAACGAAAAATCATATATTTATATCTTTTTTAATATTGCTCACTTGAAATTGAGCTAGAAGTAGCATAAGTATATTGGTATATTTTCTTATGTACATAAAATAAAGCGTCAATGGACGAAAATCAAGACTCTGATGCAGATTGATTTAATTTGTTTGTTTGTTCATTGAAAAGGAATATGTTAGTTCGTATTCAGCCAGATCAAACCCTTAGAAATTGTTAATATTATCTTATCTTATTTATAAAATTAATAAATATACTTTTTTCTCAACATTTACACATTTAAAAATGGTATAACAAAAAAAAAGTTGCATCCTAACATTTCTGTTAGAAAAAGACGTAAATTAACAGTTCTGGTTGAAAACTTTGATATATTTATGGTATATTTAAAAATGACAAAAAAGTATATTTTTCGGATGCCGCCGGTATCTTCTTGTTACCTTTCCTGCGGTCACACTGGCATTGGAAAAACAAATTCCAAATCGGACGGTTATCAAACTGCGCTGCTCGTGTTTCTGCTCTAAGAAATTCCGGAACCGAAGTGATCGGTAACGGCGCGAGCCAAACAAAACTGAAAGAGTCAAATATTTTTTTCTGAACCAAAAAGTCGGAATTTCGGTGGTTTTGTGATCGTGAATAAGAGAAAAGCTGAGCGTTAAATTCCTCGTTAATTAGTTTCAATTAGGCAAAAAAAGGAGCCCAAACGATTACAACGGCAGCAACAACAAGAAATGGAAAGAAGAAGCAGCGACTGTGAGCAGTGATCGTGTGCTTGTATTCATCTGTATACAAATGTGTGTGTGTTTGTGGCTGGAATGGAATGCAGTTACGAAAAAAAATAAATAAATAATTGAGAGCGCGCCCGCGCTCTCCCGCTCTCCCTCGCGCGCGTGTGTGTTTATGTGTTTGTCTCCATTATCGCCGGAGTGAAAGAAAAGAAAGAAACGGAATAAAAATGTCTTTGCTAATGTAAACAGCGCAAAGAGAAACCCCCCAAAAAATAGGCTGAAGTAGATAGCAAAAAAAGAAAAAGCGCGCGTCGGGTGAAAAGTATATAGTTTTCTCAGACTCCCAAAGTACAGAGAGAAAAATTAAGATGCCGAATCTGCAACAGACCGCTTCGCAATCGCAGCATCACTTGCATCCCCACCACCTGCGGCCCCACCAGCAACAACACACCCAACAGCAGCAGCAACAACACCACCACCACCATCCCCAACAGCAACAACACCACAGCGATTTCCCACTTCCAGAAGGTTGGGATATTGCCAAGGATTTCGATGGCAAGACCTACTACATAGACCACATCAACAAGAAGACAACCTGGTTGGATCCTAGAGATTGGTAAGTGGCCCTAAAATGGGAATCTAAAATGATATAAAAGTTATTATCAACTGTCGTTGGTTTAAAAAGCGTTCGAAAGTAAGAATTTCTAATAGAAAGAATCTAAAAAATATTTAAGAACTCAAATTGATTTTAAAAAGGAAGAAGAATAAAGCATTCACCCTTCAAAAATATATATCCATACGATAGAATCAAAATTTTTGTTTTGGTCTTTAAATAAATTGTTCATACTAAAAATAGTGATATCGTGGCTAATAAGAATATAATTGCTTTGCGAAAACCTGTAAAAATGGATCTATTTATTTATCTGTAGCCTTTTTATTTCCTTGGGAACTTACGAATGCTTTTTTTTTACAAATTGCATGCTTATAAAAGTACATGTGAGAGGGGAGCTCACTTATTCAGGAAGCTTGGGCAAACAAGCTGAAAAAACCCATATAAATTCCGATTCCGAAGCGCTCTTGAACCGGAAAGAAAAGGTGCGTGCTGCAGTTGTGTGTTGTGTGTGTGCAAAGGAATGCGATCGGTGGAGGCAAAAAGAAACAAAAACAGCCAAGAGGCAGCAGCGAAATAAATTACATATTTAAAACAAGGCAACACAACGGCAACAGGCAAAACAAAACGGAACGGGGAAAAAACTTGGAGTAAACATTCCGATTCAATGATTAAGACTCCAAATATAACTGAACTGAACTGAGAGTGGCAACAAACAAAAAATGAATTGTAAAGGCAAAAAAAAAGACGGGAAAAACGAGAGAGCAAAAGTTAAATAAAGCTCCGCGAATGATCTGCAAAAAAAAGGAAACCAAAACCAACAAACTCATACGTAATGAGTGCGAGAGAGCCAGACGAGAGCGAGCGGGATCGCTGTGATCAGGCCATGTATCTCATAGATACATTTTAGTTTGCCGTTCGCTCACATTTTTTGTCATGCCTCTCGCTCTCGCCTTTGCCCGGCCCCACTCTCCATCTTTGTCTGTCGCTTTGCCCATAAACAATTGCAAAATGTACGTAGGAATTTTTGCAGTTTCGAAATAATTGATTTCTGAAATTCTTCGCCCTCTCTCGCAGTTCAATCTTTCGGTTTTGACACTGGAAAAAAAAATCGAGATCATTTTTGTATTTGAGAAATGATAAATCGATTTATATTCTACATTTAATAAGGAATATGTTTTATTAAGCTAAAGATTGTTAGGGCCGTGTTTGAATACAGCTGCCTTATAATGAATTATTTTCTGCTATTCTTTCAGCTATAATAATACTATTCTGAAAAGTTAATAGAAAAATCTCAAAAAGATCTTTTACATATCAGAAATGATTATAAATGTGATTTTTGTTTGTGCATTTATATCTCTGTGCGCCGTATTGTTTCAGTTCGTGTGAGGCTGTGTGCGCTTCACGCTTTCAATTAACACAAACATTCCCTTTGTTTGTTTCAAATTGCATGGACATTGTTGAAAATGTTTCACTGAATTAAGCGTGGTGGAATTTCAGCATTATCCCCTGTCCCCTTCGCTCGCCTTTGAAAATGAAACGAAACATCTGCGCATTTGCTAGGGTTATGCATCAAGTAGATTATATATGCACACATGTCGTAGGAATGTCTGCCAGTGGGCAACAAAGCAACGATATATGTGCGTTCCGATTTCAGGGTTACAGACATTTGAAATCTGAAGGATTTTCAGGGATTTAATTGCGTCGTTTAATTTTATTTGATCTATTTATTATATTATGTGTTTAAGGCGATTAATTACTTTTAAATAAGGCCATCAGGGATATAACATTTTATAAACTGTTTAAAGGGATAGTAACTCATAAAAGTTATTAAGATTTGAAGTGTTCATCCCTGATGCGTTTTTAATAACTAAGTTAGAAAATAACTTCTTTACCTTGTTTAGCAAAATATTTCACAATTTTCCTTGATTTCTTTCAGAGTTTGTGCCATCTGTTCAATACATTTCCCCATTTAGTTCCACAATTCCAACATGGTTTCACCATTCGCATTGTGCAAACGTTTAAACTTACTCCCTTTATTGGTATTTTGCACGTCGCTCAAATTTTTTCACCAAAATTATATACGCTTTTCGCCATTTGTATTGCCCCTCCATGTCTATCGATCCCCCGTCTCCAACACGCGTTGCTATTGAATTTTTAAAATTGCTGCCGGTAGCGCGCAAAAATTCCAATAAACCATAAATAAATTTCTACAATAAAGCGAAGCGAGCCAGGCCTCGGGCGGCCTTTAAAGGCCTCGCCACGTTTCGAACACAGCCAACAAAAATCACAGAAAAAATAAATATCTATTCCAATACGCGTACGCAAGGTCGAATTATCGATACCCTTGAAATTCTACCGATAATTGCTTGGGCCGACTATA
This sequence comes from Drosophila rhopaloa, assembly GCF_018152115.1. Classification (NCBI taxonomy): domain Eukaryota; kingdom Metazoa; phylum Arthropoda; class Insecta; order Diptera; family Drosophilidae; genus Drosophila; species Drosophila rhopaloa. The sequence goes on along the minus strand of NW_025335059.1, from coordinate 10,883,411 downwards.
GCCCACATTTTCTAAGGTTTTCTAAAATTAAATGAAAATATTTGCAGAAATAAAATCGATTCATAAAATGTTATGTACAACATTTAAAAGTTGAGCCGATTTGAACTGAAAATAAAAGACCATTTTACTGTAGTCTGTATAAATGGAATATCTTGTAAAACCCCATATTGTGTCTCTGAGCTATTAATTTCCCGCAAAGGATTCCAAATTCATGACAAATCTAATGGAATTTCCATTAGACAGCGTATTTTATAAATAAATGTTTCACTTGTTTGTAAAGCATTTCGACAGGCAGTATTTTTTGTGATTTTCATTGCTGTGTTGCCTCTCTTTTGTTTTTTTTTGTTTTTTTGTATAAACAAAAGTTAACAACGACTTGACTTGGCCATGCGATTTGGCATTTTTTCGCCGCAGTCTTCTTCTTTATTTTCTCATATTTTTTCACCAGTTTTTTTTGGCCAATTGTTTAGCCACAAACAAGGCGGCGACACAGTGGAATATTTTTTGTGTTCGTTTTTAGACAGAAAACGTGTTTGGAGACATTTTTTCGATCTATTCATAGGAGCTACAAAAAATAAATAATCAAAAAAGCACAGGGAAAAAACTGAAGTATAAAATAGCAGCAAAATCGGCTGGCTACCAGTTGGGATAGTGACTCGAACTCGTTTGTTTTACATAAACTCAAATCGCCGCCAAAAAGGCCTAGCGAAAGCGGTTAACGATCGCTGTCATAAGTCGGACAGAGTGGCGCCAGCGGCGGGGGCTGTACTTGAGTATCTCCATCCGATCGGTAGCTCAAAAAATTATAATAAAAAATAAATATGTGCACTCGAAAAAATATATAATTTGTGTAGTTATAGGAAGGGAAAATAACTATAAACATATATTGACGATGGGAATGAAAACCCATTTGCAAATTAAACAAACTTTTTACCTAGTACACAATCTTAGTAGTATGACAAATTAACTGGTATTTTCTTGTAATGGAGCGGTTTTTTTGTTCTGTGTACTCTTCTCTCAACCAGATTGTGGCGTTCTAATTCCACCTGTGGCATTTTAATTCTAGAACGAACAATCGAGCGGTTGGTACGATAAATCGCTGGATCGACCAATTGCATAAAGAACGCAAATCAGGCGATCGAAACGAGAGCTGAAAAATAGAGGAGAGGCGTGCATGCGTGTGCTGCCAGGCATTATGCATTAGATGTGGCGATTTCTATCCGAGTCAAAACGAGCTAAAAATTTGCATAAAATTCAATTTGGCTTTTGCAGCGAAAGATGCCAGCACATGTATGAATCTAGATATATACCTATCTATATATATATATATATATATGTATATCCCACATTATATGCGCTGGTCTGTACATGTATAGCAACTTGGAAAGCTGCAAAACGGCATTTTTCATTTAATAAATTGCACAAGGCAATGCAGCAACAACAGCGGCAGCAAGAAAAGTGGAAAGAATGCAGATGCAATTGCCGTTTGCTGCTGCACCTACAGTGATAATTGACATATAAACAATATCAAAAGATTGCAAAATAAATTTAATTGGACAACAAGCTATTTTATACTTTAATGTAAATAAAATGCACCCCACAAAGATTCCTTTCGATTAAAATGTATTTTTAATATATTTTACATTAGATATCTTTCTTAAGGTCTTTTGTGGAAGCATTATTTAAATTTGTTCAATTTTTTCATTTAATTAGGTTTAAAATAAATTTTCAAATTTGCCTTTATTAATTTATTTTATTTTTATAGTATTGGTGTCTGCTTTAAAAGTGTATTTTCAGTAAAACAGCAGTTGCCCATAGCCAGCAGCCACTGTACGCGGACAACAGATGCAGATACACAGCGGCGGCAACAGGCAACAACAGCAGCAGCATGCATTGCATTTGTGCAACAAGTATTTCCACTTAACAACAGCAACAACAGGGAAGAAATTGTTGTTGCTGGTGTTGCAGTGGCTGCTGCAGTTGTTGTTGCTGTTGCTGCTGCTGCTGCTCCCTGCTGCAGTCGAAGTCGAAGCCGTGATTACAATTTGATTACGCGCATGAATGCGCGGCTTTGCCAGCAGCAACATTTTCTAGTTTGCTGTACGCGGCCCAAAGCGTTAAAAAATATTTTCTTTTGCACTTGCGAGCAGCAGCAGAAACTGCAACTGCAACAGCGACACTCGCTGGCCAAAGATAGGCACATGGGTACATAATGTATCTGACAGATACATAAGCGAACTTTAGTCGCTCCTCGCACCGCATGTTTTGCCCATTTTAGCGTCTGTTTTTCCACCAAAGCCGCTGCTGCAACTTGCCACCAACTGCCATCTAAAAAGTGGCAACAACTTCCAGGCAACGACAACAGCAGCAGCGGCAACAGCAACAACTACCACGGATCTGCAACGACTTTTCCTGTCTCGCACTTGTTGCATGTCAGCGGCGACGTTCTTCAGCAATCAACACTTGTGATTTTTATCAAGCATAATGATTTCCTTTTCAACATGTGCTAATTAAGAGGGTACCAGGGGATAGGTGCGGAAAACAAGCCAAGGGCTCGCCTTTTTGTCGGCAGATTGACTCAAAGTATGAAACTATATTTTTTCAGAGTCTCCCACGATTTAAGAATCTATTAAAAATAATGTAAAACTTTGCATTATAACTAAGAATTTTGACTTAGAATTATAACTATAAGCAAGTAAATAAAAAAACATTTATGGAAGTTTATATTTATAACTCAATTTATATATTTATAACTCAATTCAATCCAATTCACTGATAACTATAATCTGATAGATCTACAAGCTCGTAACATATTGATTAGAATTTCGTTATGATATCCGTTTTATAAAGATACAAAATCTAGTCAAAACAAATGGTACATACTAATAACTCTGCTTTTGTTTTTATACCCTTGCAGAGGGTATTATAATTTTGGTCAAAAGTGTGCAACGCATTGAAGGAGACATCTCCGGCCCTATAAAGTATATATATTCTTGATCAGTATCACCTCCTGAGTTGATATAGCCATGTCCGTCTGTCCGTCTGTCTGTCCGTCTGTCTGTTTCTACGCGAACTAGTCTCTCAGTTTTAAAGATATCGAATTGAAACTTTGCACACACCCTTCTTTCCTTTGCACGCAGTATATAAGTCGGAACGGCCGGGATCGGCCGACTATATCCTATAGCTGCCATATAACTGATTGATCGGAAATGCCATAACTTTGGTGTTTGTAAAGTTAGGAAGTTGGGATTTTCTATGGGTCTTATTTTTGGCCCATCAATCCGACCTACCAATCCTATAGCTGCCATATAACTGATTGATCGGAAATGCCATAACTTTGGTGTTTGTAAAGTTAAAAAGTTGGGATTTTCTATGGGTTTAAAATTTGGCCAATCAATACGACCTACCAAATTTCATAAGGATCGGCCAACTATATCCTATAGCCGCCATATAACTGATTGATCGGAAATGCCATAACTTTGGTGTTTGTTAAGTTAGGAAGTTGGGATTTTTTATGAGTATTAAGAATGCATCATATGAATAATTTTGGAGAATATAATTTACAGAGTATTCTGCAAGGGAATATCAACTTCGGCTCCGCCCGAAGTTAGCTTTCCTTTCTTGTTTTTAATAAGATTATCTGAAATTTCTTGAACTGCAAGCTTTCAGCAAAAAAAAAACACGTGAGTATTCTCACTGTGTATCGCACCTTAGGCCCTGTGATTGTGACTCGGACTAGCCCCCATTTTTTGCCATATTTTTCTCGTGAATCTCCAAGTGGCCAGCATATCGATTTATAATAATTCAGCTGTCATTCGCGCAGCTGAACAATTTTTCACTTACAGAAACTGCAGACGTGAGCAGAAAATTAAGTTACTCTACGCCCGGCGATTGTTGGCGATTTTTCAGTTTTTGTTTTTATGTGTTTTTTTTTGTTTTTCGTTGGAGGAGACATGGATAGGGCCGCGATTCTGGTGGCTGGCTGGTCTGGTTATTACTGGACGAGGTTGTGGCTCGAAATTGGGATTCCGATTTGGATTTGGCTGTGGCTTTGGCTTTGGATTTCAAGCTGGCTGCCTGCACGCGCGATCCGCAGGCATTTCGCTTATTTTTTGTTTGTGTTTTGTTTTTATTCGCTAATTTTGTTTATGCACTCGTCTGCATGCCGATCCGATCGTCGTCGTCTGGTCGGATTTTGCCATATGCTGAGCTGGCTCTTGACTGATCGTGATGTGTATAAATATGTATTCCGTAGTCCATACAAAAAATCTGTGCAAAGGTAGCAATTTTCCTCCATGTACAAGTACGGCTGCATGCGGCTATGAAAAATAATTAAAGCAAGTGAAATGAAACGAAACCAAAATAAAGGCAGGAATGTGCACACTCAAGATAAATTGCTGTGGGATACTTTTTGTGTTTGTGCACGGTGTTCGCAATCTTATAATCCTGATTTATATGGCAAATTGGAATCTGTTGAGCCCTTATTTGATAAAGGTTCTAAGGACTTTTTATACCCTTGCAGAGGGTATTATAATTTCAGTCAAAAGTTTGCAACGCAGTGAAGGAGACATTTCCGACCCTATAAAGTATATATATTCTTGATCAGCATCACCAGGAGAGTCGATCTAGCCATGTCCGTCTGTCCGTCTGTCCGTCCGTCTGTCCGTCTGTCCGTCCGTTTCTACGCAAACTAGTCCCTCAGTTTTAAAGCTATCTGCTTGAAACTTTCCCAAAAGTTGTATTTCTATTTCTCGGAACGAGCCGGATCGGGCCACTATATCATATAGCTGCCATATAACTGAACGATCGGAAAAGCCATAACTTTGGTGTTTTTAAAGTTAGGAAGTTGGGATTTTCTATGGGTTTTATTTTTAGCTAATCAATCCGACCTACCAAATTTCATAAGGATCGGACCACTATATCCTATAGCCGCCATATAACTGATTGATCGGAAAAGCCATAACTTTGGTGTTTTTAAAGTTAGGAAGTTGGGATTTTCTATGGGTTTTATTTTTGGCTAATCAATCCGACCTACCAAATTTCATAAGGATCGGCCGACTATATCTTATAGCTGCCATATAACTGAACGATTGGAAATGACATAACTTTGGTGTTTTTAAAGTTAGGAAGTTGGGACATTTTATGAGTATTAAGAATACATCATATGAATAATTTTGGACAATATAATTTATAAAATATTCTGCAAGGGTATATCAACTTCGGCTCCGCCCGAAGTTAGCTTTCCTTTCTTGTTGATTAAAAAATAGATAGTAACTAAAACAGAAATTTTAGGTTTCTAAAACATGAAAAACCAAGGGCAAACCAGGAATTTCTTCCATGCCTTGAGCATGTGTTTTATTTTTGGTTCAGCTTCTTGAATATGGCAGCTGTTCGCATACAGTAAATACACTTCAAAAAGGTATCCAAACTTAAGAACGCCAAGGGATTTTATAAGATTTTTATCTTTAATCTGCCATTTGAAAACACTTTCCCATGAAATGCCATGCTTTAAAGGAGGGGACTCATCTCTCTTTCTCGATTTAATCGCTGGCAATTAATTGCCCTAATCAGGCACTGGACACGCTCAGTGTGGACAATGGCATTCGCTGTAATCAGCTGTTCCGAGAGCTGCCATGACTAAATACTTTATGGGCTAACCAGAAATCCAATGCACAAAGCACACACAGCCATACAGAATGAGGCATTCCATAGGTGCCAGTCTTAAGTCGGGGATTTCAACTCCATCCCCAGCACTCTGTCCCTTTTGTTGGCTGCACGTAACTTTTGTATTATTTTTCAGTAGCACTTTCCGAATGCCATTTGAGTGCGCATAACATATTCTTTAAGTCTGCCCCAAAAGGGAGGAGATGCAGATGAATCTGCGGGGGGCTATGGGATGATGAAGCTGATGGCTTCTGCGCAGGCGCACGTCGTCTCTCATTTGAATACCCTCGCAGGGGGTATATTTACATTGTTAAAACGGTTTTTTACCTTTTAGTGGTGTCGTAGAGTTTATGCAAGTCAAAATAGACATACCCTTTTCAGTATTATCGAAGTTTATATTATTATATTAAGAGAACAACAATAACAAATTCTTTAATCAAATAAAATCGCGAATTGTTTATAACAAAAGTATTTTGTTAATCAAATGTTAAACTCGATATGTAGTTGAACGGTAACTGTCGCTATTGTTTTAAAGGTTTGGAAACAGCTATCCTAAAGTTTATTACAACAAAAGTAATTTTTTGTAATAGCTGCTAGGGTATGTAAACTTCGGATTTCTGAAGTCAGATGGCTACCTTGTTTATCGTCGTTCTGTTTCGATTTCTTCGCATTTTTTTTTTGTATCTTTCGGATGCGATGCGTTGCAGCGACTGCATGAGGAGCATAATTAACATGGAGGGGGCTGTGGCCGTGGCTGTGGCCGTGGCTGTGGAATGTATCTGAATCGGTAACTGTGTATCTCGTAGGTGTTCAAGTTGTTTGCTGCTGTTCGTTCAACTGTGGAATTTCGTTTTGTTGTCGAATTTATGGCCTAATGAAGTGATAAGGCAGGCAGAACGGGAGCGCGTTGGTGGGAAAGAGAGGCCGAGTGCGGTGGCCATATGTGGACTTTAGCTGTATATCGGCATTCCTGGGATGCCACTTAAAAATGTATCTGTATCTGTGTGCCTGTCTGGCTGTATCTTTTGCGAAGTATCTTTTGTGTGTTGTGTGTGCTGCGTGCGCTGTCAAAATGTTTACCACAGCGCATAATTCATTCGCTCGATTGCCCGATTCTTTTTGTTCGACTCGGCGCATTCTTGGGATATTTAAGCTGGAATTTATTGGTTTGTGGGTCAGGGCAAAAGATCTTTCGGATCTGCAATCACATTCTGACGCCGCTCGTAGGAATGTGCACGAAAAAGGCATATATTTTGTGCAAATCTCATTTTCCCCGTTTTCTGTGTGTGGAAACATACGAGGAATCTTTGTCACACGCCCATCTCTAGTTTGCGATACTACTGATGCAAGTACTTGGCACATAGGATGCACATTGCACATGGAATATGGCCTGGCCAACAGAAACCGGCTCAGAGAGCGGGATAACGCGATTTCAGGCACTGGCAGAGCGAGCAAGAGGGTTAAAAATGTTGATAAAACTGCTTAAATGCGCAAAGCTGACATTCATGTCAAAGCAACTGACTTCGCCTCCTGCTCTCGCATCTTGCATCGCCTGCCCCGGCAAAATATGTACATAAATAAGAACATTTTTATGGGCTGCATGTTGCGGCCTGGCTGCAACAGCAACAGCACAGCAGCAGCAAATGTTGCCAAGCGCTTGGAATGTTTGCCAAATACAAAAAGCAGGGCGTAGCTTACATAGATACATACGTACACACAAAAAAAAATTGAACTTTTATTTATATTTAATATTTACCCTTATCAATGAAATAGAAAGTTTCTTTAAATGTCTTATATGTTTTCAACTCGGAGCGCGCTACCAACTAAACTTAAAATTAAAAACTTTACAATGTTTTTACTCTAGAATTACCACAAAAAAAAATAAGTTGTAGTTATGGAATCAGATTTGTTTTATTTGTCATAATACAAATTTTAAATACCATATCTCTTAGTTAGCACCCTTTAATTGCATTTTAATTGTAAAACATGTAATTTATTATTAATGTATTTATTTTGGTTGATTTGGATACACTTTTACATAGGGACAATAAAAAAAATTAGTTTAGTTGCAAAAAAAAAATTAATTTAATAAAAAACATTTGTGTCTATTGCAGTGTACGCATGTAATGCTTTGATACATACATTCGTGGTAGCTTTGGCATTTAAGGCAATGCGCGCATTGCTTTAATAAATGCATGCACACTCAAACACACAAACACAAGCAAATTGCATTCAATTGGTGCCGCTGCCGCTGTTGTGAGTTCACAGCAACTTTGAAATATTTTCCAACAGCAACAACTATCGCTGCAGTTGCTGTTGTTGCCGTTGTCGTCGTCGTCGTCAGCCTATTTCCAAACACAAAATGCATTTACTTTACCGCGCTCTGGCATTCCCAACCCAACGCCCCCTCGTCCGCCCCTCCGCCCGCCCATTTCGATCGTTCGTTCAACTAGCGACTGCGACTGCAACGACAACATTGCTGCATAGTTTGTTGCCGCTGTTGTTGTAATTGCAGTGGACAAAAATTATATATATTAACATAATTTTTAGTCATTTACAATATTTTTAAATGATTAAAATTTTTTTGTAAACAAAACTAGATTTTAAATTAAAAACTTATTTTTAAAAGTAAAGATATTACTTATTAAATTTTTTATTTTGTTTCTTTTAAAATTAATGTTGATCAATATAGTGCAAATTAGCTAAAGCAAATCAATCTTAAAAACAATAAATTTTCTGTGTGCTGTTTTGTTTGCCGTGGAAATTATAAGATCAATATTTAATGTTTATATGTTTACATCTTGCTTTATTTATTGCCTTGGAAAAAAAGCATAAATCATTTGAATTGTTTTAATTGAAATTTTTGCCTTTCAAAATAAACCCATTAACCTTTCGATAATATCATAATATTTTCTGTGTATTTGAGGATAAGATACTTTTTATCTGTTCAACAAAAAAGGATTATTCTTTGTCAAGTTGATTGTAAGTTGATTGTTTTTTCCAGTGCAATGTTGCTATTGCTGCGATTGTTGTTGTTGCTGGGCTTGCCCCCAGCACAGCTCCCTTGCTCTCTCTCTCTCGCAGCGATCACAACCATCTTGTGTTGTTGGTATTTTTTCATGTTCTGCTTTCCGTGCTCCTTCGCACACATTGCTGTTGCTCTCTCGTTGTGTTGTTGTTGGTGTTTCATAGCGTAAATAGCAAAGTTGCCCGTACAATTTTAGAAGAACTTGTCAAAACCGCATTCCTGAGCCGCATCTATCTTGCTCGCACTTAGTTGCTCTCCCTCTATCTCATTCCCTCATTGCTGGAGGCAATAGCAACATCGCAGCAGCAACAACAACAACCATTGCAACTGCAACGAGTTATTTATGCATGTTTGTTTATTTGTTTGCCTCGCAGTAAATGATCACATACACGCATTCCTAGATACACACATTCGCATGGGCTTATGCGTGTGTGTGTGGCTGCGCATCTGCTGCCGCTAATAAATATTTTGTACGATTTGTATTTGTCGCTGCCAAGAACAACAAGAATATCTAAATTGGCTTATATAATGCCAACTGGCAACACAACGCTCATATATACACCGCATTTTTTCGTGTTTTCCTTATTGGACTCGAAACACGCGCCAGAATTTGATAAGTATCTTTTAATAACATTATGCAAATGTATCTAAAAGATAACCAAAACTTGTTGGCAGCTGTAAAATGTTATTTTATTTTCGTTATTTTGGCTGTAAAGTAAACAAAGCTTGAAACCGAAACATTTTACTCGATTAATTATTTTGTATAGTAAAATCCTAAAAAACAACTGTTTTAAAATATTTAAATAAATTCAGGAAAGTTTAAGGCCAACAAATATTCTCCACTTTTTAAACAGTCCACTATTTTTTTTCGTTTCACTTATCTTTATGAGTCGACCCTGACCGCCATATTTTTGTACACGGCAACATTAGAACGCAAAACCGCCAAACGACCCACAAAAAAAATACGAAAAATTCTTTAATCAATAAAAGCCAATCGGTTATGGCCAGCCGCTGCCCAAAGCAGCAACAAACAGACTAAAATTCCATGGTATGCCACGAGCGCTTACCATAAAATTGGAAATCTTTCAAGTTCTGGCCATCGGACCGCCGATGTGTCGGTTTTCGGTGAATATCTGTGTGCGAGATAAACAAACAAACCGAAAAATGCCAGAAAAAGATATCTTGGAATTTTGTTTCGTTTCGTTTCGAACGGATTTATATAGAAATTATTGTTATGGCACATTAAGAAGAAATATGAAGAGGCAAGACGTAAAGAAGAAGAAGGTGCATACATAATTTATTTAATGGCCCGGCGTCAAAAATAACAGCGAACAACAAATTTGGCTACATTTTTGCATACTCCAACAATAAAGACGAAAACAAAATCTTAAACAAAAGCATATTTATTTATAAAACAAAAGGTAAAATAAGACGACAAAAAAAGAAGGCAGTAAAAATAAATACGGCAAATAACAGAAATGTTAATTGGCCCATTTGACATGCGGCATTTTTTCGCCTTCCCTGCATTCCATCTCTTTCGGGCCAGCTTTCATTCTGCTTATTATTATTTGTAGACACGTTGAAAAGTATTTTCATGTTGCTGCTGTTGTTGTTGCCGAATGGCATGTAAAGCGAAAACAAAACCGAAAAGAAATAATAAATAAATATTTGAAATAATTTTGGCCATGATGTGAATTCCCAAACTGTCTGACAAAACCAACAAAATATATTTATAAATATATTTCCTCTGAGTTTTGTTCGTGCAAGGAATTGCCAAAGTGTCTGCGAAAAGCAAATTGAATTCGCAAATGAAAATTCGAATAGGTGAAACTTTTTTCGAACCTATTTGTTTATAATTAGGTATGAAACACTCTCCTTAATCCATAATAATTCGATGCAGAAGGTAAATTTGTTGATCTTGGCAAGCCTTTTGCTTCCAAAACTTTTCCACGGAAATATTTGAATTTAGTTCATAAATTTCATACAAAAAATCTTTAAATAAATGTCCATTGAGTCCAATGTGTGAATCGCCAAAGTGTCTGTCAAAAGCAAACCGAATTTTGAGTGAAAAGTCTCTGGGGTTATTATATCAAATTGGTTTTATTTAGCTTGTTTGCATATTTCTTTGAGGTTAAATTTTAGCTTAAAATGTTTTAAATATTAAAAAAATATTTTTTTCAAATTCCACTCAAAACCATGTAAAATTTTTGTTTAAAAGAAACAATTTGTCCAAAAACATGAACTTTTTTTTGTCAATACACAAATTGAAATGCATACTTTTTGATCTTGACAAGCTTTTTTCTCAGCTTATGAAAGTTTAGAAATTCTGAAAACATTCCCTCAAGCGAAGATTATTTAAAAATCGCATAACTGCGTTGAAATCCCATTATGAAATATTCATATTTATCCATAAAATGAAACGCCATTTACTTGAGCTCACCATGCTTATTCCTTTGTTGATTGCGCTCCCACAATTAAAGGGTCTTCCACCCATTACTATTTTTACCATGGAAATGTACGAAATTCCCATCAAAACCCCCCATCCCAGATCCAGATTGGTATGTACATAAGTGCATGTGCTTATGCATATGTACCCGATGTCGAATATATATTCCCAGTATTCTGGGTTCAATTCGCACACACACGACCCCATGTCTGGAATGCGGCCCCAACACAATGGAATGGCATGGTATCGTACGGAATGGAATGAAATGAAATGGGGGAACCTCCCCTGCTCTGCTGCAGTATTGCAGGCTAAATTCTATCAGATACGATACTCAGGAATATGACGATCGGGCGAATATAATTTCGAGGCGGAGACGTTGACGTCGTTCAGCTTGCGATTTGCGTTCGCGTTCGCATTCACGTTTTGCACTCGGATTTTTCGCCTTATGATTTCAATATATTCAATATGTATTTGTGTACGATCTGTATAATACAATTGGGTTCAAAATAATAGTAATTATTGTGTAAAAAGCTTACATAATTCATTTGAATTACACGTTAATTAATTTAAAGTTTTAAAGTTTATTGATGATAACATTTTTATGTAATTTATAAAATAAAAAAATAAACATAATATGCACTTACATGATTTCACCAACTAAGTAATGGTCATGGAAATTAAAAAAGAAAATTCCCAATAGAAAAGATTATAATTTTGAGCTTAGCTGTAATATATGTGTGTATATGGGTACAGACATATGCGATCTCGCCTCGCTTGGCGCACAGTCGCTTGGTTGCTCTGGTATGTGAAGGTCGCAACAGTTGTTTTGTTAATGACAGAGTACAACCACGATCGAGGGGGCCAACAACTACTACTCACACATAAAAATAACAAACACGAGATGGCTTACGGCTATTAGCCAAGTAAACTTACACTTAACTTTGCAGTTGCATTAGTCTTCAGATAAAAAAGAAGAGAACCAAAAACAAAGGGGCACAAAAGTATCTCCATCTTGAGGTTCTTGGCCATGCATCTACTTCAACGATTCCCGGAACCGACTAATGTCACGCCAAGAAAAATGCACAGGTGGACACTTTGAAGTCTGAAAAGTTTACCAAAAAAAGAAATGCAAAACAAAAGCCAGAAACTAAAGCAAAACAAACTTTGTATTTGTTCTTGACGCTGCCAAGGTTTCCAACACACACTCAAAATTAGTTGGAATTTTCGTGAACATATAAGTTAGGATCGGTTGGAAACATTTTGGCATGTTCCATGTGGGCGACAGAAATGTTTCCGAGTTGTCGTGTCGAATTTAAATCTTTTATAATGCGCATACCAAGAATTTTTTTGACGTATTGAATACCGTTTGCATATTTCTCAAAAACCACACAAAAAAATTCGAAATGTTTTTAGACCAAAAATGTTACAAAATAGGCTCTCCAAAATATAACGTATTAGGTAATTTAGCTGATTAAAACCAAATTATGGGGTGATTTTGTTACTAACATATTTCATTCATTGAAATCTGAATCACCACTCAATTTAATAACAACACACCTTTTGATAACTGATTTAATCTTTTTCTAGGCGGTCAATAAATACACCTTAATGGAAAAGTTTAATCTACATAATTGAAATAAAAAATATTTTTAAAGTAATAAATTTGAGCTCGATAATTAGCCTCTTTTGATAAATGATTTGATCACTTATTAGCTATATATTTGTTTACAAAAATATTATGTAAGTCAAGATAAAAAATTAAGGTTTGTGGGTTTCTATAGTAAATCAAATTTATTGTTTGTTTTTTTGAATTCAAACAGGTTTATAATGTCGATGAAAAACTTAAGATACATTTCTGAAAGATACATTTTGCATGCAAGAGATCATCAATCAACTTTGCCCCTTTTAAATGATGCATTCGAAAAATTCTCTGAATTTTCTGACTGCCATTTAGCTTTCGAGTTTTGGCAATTACAGTGACCGCAAATAATATGCGGACCCCGCACAATCACAGACGCAAACGCAAACGCCCGTCAACAGGTCATTAAAAATCATAAATTTCAATTTAAGTTTATTTTGCTTTGGCTTTGGATTTTTGATTTTGCCATGAGCGGCCAAGTGGGCGCTCTTTGCATACATTTACTTGGTTGTCTGTTTGTTTATGTCCATGTATAAATTCTATGAATTTTTTAATAGTTAATTTGTATGCAGTCGGCGTGCTCATGGCGCAAAAATTTATTTCAATTGTTCACTTTGGAATTTATGGCAGACATTTTGTGATTTCGAAATGTGAAAGACGAAGAGCCGAGCCAACCAAAAGTTTTTGAGACCATTGAAGATGTATAAGTTGTTCTGGGCCGTCATGTTTTTCGGTGTGACTAATGTGAGATCGGCCCACGCAACTCGTATCGAATGGGTCCCTGAGGTCTGAAGTCTCCGGATTCCGAGGTCCGTAATTGACACCCACTTGCCGAGCCGAGTGGGTTGAAAGATATGTGGGGTAAAAGCCCCGAAATCCGGGCATCCCATTGGCTAGATTGTAAAACACTTTCCTAGATAGGCCGTCCCAAAAAAAAAATAGAAAACAGAAACCTTCGTATTATCTTGGTCCAACGCATGCGCAGTTCATTGACTTTTCCTCTCTTTTTTTGTGGGTGGGGGCTTGAAAATATTTTAAATATTCATAGAGACGGGTCGTAAAATGCATTTGATAAGCTTCACACAAGTTGGGGACGGGCATTAAAGTGGTTTCCGCTTTTTATCGCGGCGGAAGGAAGTGGAAGTGTGAGATAGACGAGATGCGAACAGGAAATGCAGCTAATATACACCACTTTTCCACAAGTCCGAGCGGGAAAAAACTCCAGTGCGAACAGCATTTGGAATCTGGTTAAGTGGGAAGGCAACACACGGCAACAGCAACACAAAAAGCAAAAACGACAACGGCAACGAACCGCGATAAGATAAAACGACGTACGACCTTTATAGCGTAATTTGATTAAGCTCGAAAATATTTGTGAACGCCCGACGCTGACAGATAATGAAACCCACCCGACGTCGTCGCCAGAAGCAGGGCAAATAATTTTACAGCAAATAATGTGAGCGATTATAATTAAACATTGTTTTCCACAATGAATCTTTTCTGAAGCATCTGTGAGATAGCAATCATGAGTTTTGATTTGCTGTGTGTTGCACCTTAGACTATAAATAGGTACAAGTTACACATATTTTCTTTTTGGGTAATCAGTTCGTATCTAAAGTTTGGCTTTTATATAAGAAAACGGGGTGTAATCTTGAGAAAGATAAGGAGTGAAATTTATGGATATACCTTCTTACACGCCCACTTAAAGCTACAAACTCTAAAAGCACTATTATGATATCAGAAATCTTCTGTTTTTTAGAACTTGTTTTTATGAAAAAATTTCATCTAATAAAGTTTGTTTTACGAATAAATAACTGACCTTTGATAATAAAATCATCTCTATAATTGGTGCATTAACTTCAAGCACTTAAAATATAGGTTTTAAACTTTTTAATTTATTTGCCTAATTATTCAGTTTGATAACGATCTTTTAATGTGCTTTACATAGTTTAACTTTGTTTATGAATTACCGGATGCTGAATCAGCCAATTATTATTCTCAAGCAGTTTGCTTTATACTTTTCATTAAATTGCCTGAGCCCATAAGATACTTCCTTCATTATATAACTGACCTTCGATAATAAAATCATCTCGATAATTGATGTATTCAATAATCCACGGCATTCGATTACGGGCATTGTTCAATAAATTATATTATTTAACTTATAAGCTCTCACATATTCGTGTTATATGATTATAAACTAAGCTGACCAGGGTTAGTTTACTAATAAGTTCGTTCATTTTTAAGTGACCTACGCTAACTGATTTTTACGAGAAGTATATTTGTCGGCTTTATCATTCGTTGAATCACAAACCATATACCTTTGGTTCTCAAACGCACAGTACACTGGCCATAAAACTATTTCACAACCGGCCGCAACGGTGGTTTTGGTTCCTCATTCCTCAAACTATAACCCACAATAAAAAACGTACACATATTATTTCTGAGATAGGTATGTCAAGGTGATGTTTGCCCCGCTGGGGGCTGCCCGATCAAATTAGGTTATAACGTGGAGATTATATGATTCTTGCATACATCAACTTGACATTAATTTCACAAACCACTTTGAGCTCGAATATAAACCGGAACACTTGCGGCTCCACTTGCGTGTTCGATGTCTCAGTTCCGCCAAAGCGAAATAATTGAAATAGAGTAAATCCGACTACGGTGCTACGTGACTCGCTTGCGAAGTGGTCGAGCTGGGCCTATTTTTTGTTCGTTCGCCTAATATTATGCTTATTTCGGACATGATCATTTATATCATGGCGTTCGGGACTGGCTTGATTGACGCAGGCCTCGATTTGAATTGCTAAATGATCTCGTCGGCTCCCAATGAATGGCCGGCTAATTTGTGAGATTCTCCCCAAAGTGAATTCATTAAAAACTATTTTTAAAGGAATCAATTTGAAAAAGAATTTTAATTGACGGTGTTTTTGATTCGACCGAGTGGGTATAAATTGTGCGATACATTGTATTCAAGAATTTCAATAAGGAACTTGGATTGCGAGCTTAAACATAGAGATAAGAACCAAACCCATTAAGGTAAAAATATTGGGAGGATGGGGGTCATTAAAGATTAAAGTAATTGGAATAAAATGGTATACATACTTAAGATAGCCTTAAACAGAATAGATAGAATTTTAATACCGAACTTGGACTGCGAACTTAAAAGCAGAGATAAGGACTACAACTGGTTTAGAGGCTTAAAGCTTTTGGAGTACCATTAAAAGTTTTTGCAGATTAAAGTATGTGACCAACCGGTACAGTAATTTCAAAGCACTTTATTAGGTAAAAATCTTGCAATATAACATTTTTGATTTGCTGTTTATTGGTCATCAAATGGTCGACTCCGTAGACCATTTCTTACTGGTTATGGCCGCGAATTAGCATAAAACTCGACGTGAACAGTTAAATAATATGGTTGATGAGTGATTTTAAGTGTGTGTATGTTGTGTGTGTGCAGTTAGCTTAAGTGCTGCCTAATGACAACTTCGCTGGCCGCTCGCCATAGCCATCGCCATCGTCTTCGTTGTGGTTTTTATTTTATTTTTATTTTCCCCTCGACTGCCATGCCATGCCCATGTTTCACTCATATTGTGACAACAAAATTCATGCTGAAATATTTTTGGACTGAAACTTGTTTTTCCTCATTTTTTTCCCCACCCCTTTGTTTTATTTTTTTTTAAGCGCGAATTTATTACAGCGCTTGGTCGACGCTGCGTCGCCGCGCCATAAATATTTTGTTTACAATATAATTTAATTTATGCAGATTTCTTGTCCGCTCTTTCAGCGGACACGTTTGTGTGCGCCCACAGCGGCGGTCAAAATAATATGTCCTTTCTTCAATTTTAAAAATGTTATCTCCACTAAATTTTTGACTCATTTGCTTATTAATACAACGCTGTTTTATAATCAAAACTATCTCCAAATATTCTCTACTTTACATTTTGATGATTTGAAAAGTATCTCTTTCAACATTATAATATAACATATAAATCTTTGTGCTCAAATTTTGACCGAAATTGTGTGTACATGCCGTACATGCATATCAAACTGATAGTTACATTTAATTTGGTCTGAAGTCAGTTTTTGAGTTAACTGCTTTAAAGGCCAACAAGTCGTTAGTTGCTCGTTAGCTGAGTGGCAGCCTTTTCGCCTGCTGCCTTCCTCGTTTTAGCCAGCATCTGCAAAAGTGCCAATGAAGCCCTATTACTTGGTAACCTGCGCCACGCCCACTCGCCTTGCTTCTCATTGATTTTTTTCCGTTCGATTTACGGGAGGTGCCGGTGGTTGTCGTGGTGAGGCCATCGATGGTGCCGATGTCTCTGAGGTCAAGCGCTAATGGAAAGCCCATTAAAATTTGCATTCGATTTTCTTATTGAGTTAATTAAAGGCCCATAAAAACGGCAGCCGTTTTCCGAATTTAATTGCCTCTCACTCTCACACAACCGCACTTGACACCTGTCTTCTGAAAGGGGAGCTTCTGATGAAATGACAGGGTAAGCCGTTCTCAAAGGTTCGGGGAATTTTATGTTTCTCAATGAATAGAGTTTCCTTGGGATTTATTTAGAGCGACGGTAATTTTATCTGTTGCAGGGGATTTGCATTTCATTCATAAGACTTTTAGTTATTGAACATTTTTAAAGATAAAGAAAGAGCAAGTCTATTAGAGAAAGCACCTTTTATTTGACCAACTAAATATATTATATATTTATAAAATACATAAAAATTAAAAATCACCCAAAAATGTAACCTTACTTAAATATTGCAATTTCCTCATCTGTCTTAAATACTTAAATTATGGTGAAATGTATGGTTACTTATTCAACAAAGTTCAAAATATAATTAAACTATGCCATTTACTAAACTTGGCTTAAAAAGGGCAAGAAAAACAAAAAATTTTCTAAAAAATAGGTACAAAATTTGTGGATTTTTAATTATGAAACCGTTGTGTTGTTGACAACGACGGGCCACAATCCACGACGACATCAAATCAACGTCGTCAAGTCAAAGTCATGTATTTTTCGCTGGCGATTGTCTTTGGCGATCGTGAGATCGGTTTGTGTGTCAAATGTGGAGCTTTGGACCCGAGTACCGAGAGACTGGCACATGTCTCCGGCTGCATTTGTGTATCAGTTTATTTATTCATGTTTGGTATCTATATTTTATTTTTTCTACCCACTATTCAGTATGTTTTTGTGTCACTTTTCTTTTGTTTTTCTTTTGTGCTTCGAGTGCAAAGTGGATGAACCTTGTTCCGTTTATTAAAGGCGTGCGTTTAATTCAATCAACTGCAATAAATGTACAGGCGTGCATAGATGTGTATATACTATATCAATAATAAGTTATCGCCAATGACTCTTAAATATTAATGGGAGTCCCTGCCCAAGTGCACGTTCACACGAGAGTTTCACCTTTAAAAGAATACCCTCAAAAAAGGTATTATAGAATTTTGAACTTGCATGAAATATGTAAATTTATCTTCAATTAAGCTATATTGGCAAGATCTCGTTTTGTCAAACATTCTTATATATTAAATCAAATATACGTGACTACTTGATTTCCTATTTGATATGCAACTTTGATATTTACTTGGTATAAATTTTCTAAATAAGATAAAAAACTATAATAAAACAATTGGATTGATACTTGTTATTTCCTGTTAAAAACAGTAGGGTACTTCCAAATCCATAATTATATTCAGTCGTCATAGATGGCAATCTTAAATAATCAATCTATTATCTGGGGATTTTGAGGATGTTTGTTCAATAAATCATGCCAAATATAACCGCAGATTAACGAGTGTAAAGATAATGGAGTGTTTAAACTTATTTTATAGGCGTGTTTCACCCTTAATTTATGATCCAATGTCTTAAACTTCAAAATCAAAGTCAGATATTTGCAAGAAAATCTATAGTTGAGTATTAGTCAGCGTCCGTCTTCAGTTTGTTTTTGTTTGGATAGCGCGGTATTTCAGTCAATCATAAACAAAATCGATTGTTAGCCGCAGCTGCGCTAATTTTATTTTCAATGGCTGCGTCAACATTCGATTCCAGATAAAACAGCGAGCCGAAAAATATGTCTTAAATCGCAAACAGCAGGCGAAAGGCTCGTGGCCAGATATTCTAAGAAAATGCCAACCGAATCAACTGTCAGACGGACAGACAACTGAGCTGCAATCTGGGTATCTCTAAACAAATATTATATTATTTACAGTGCGGTTCGCAACCATAACCAAATCAATAAAATTAAACAAAACGGTTATTTCGGTCATTTCTTTATCAAATATACCCCATAAATAACCATTTATTATATTTGACAGCTGATTCATTTTAATAGTTAACTCAAATCGAAATGTACAAATAATTTTGTCATCCAATGCGTATACGTAATTCGATTTTTAATAGAAGTTTTAAGTACATGGTAAACAATGACAAGGCCATTGACTTTTAATCAATGGAAAATGGTGTGATATTTTAAGCATATATGTACACGTTATTCATCAATTACCTATGTGTATATGCAATCTTATATTTGTCTCATTAATTCATATATGTAAGTTAAAGAATTTCTTGATTAATAATCCTAGGCGCGTACCTAATTTTGTGTATTCAACGGTATTCACATATTGGCACAAACTGTGTACGATACGCAAATATATGTATGATCTTTGATCACAGTATATCGTTCGTTGAACTGCATGCCATAAACCGATTTACAACGTTGAAACGCACTGCCCCTCAGAGGTATCTATCGCATATGGCGCAAATTTTATTATCTCTTTATATTCTCCGGGAGCTTCTTTAATGGCTGTGCGAATTCCAAAGCAATGATTAATTAACATTATGCCGAAGCCTTAATGAAAAACGCAAATACCATACATATGTACATACATATATGTATACGCAATTGAGGAGACACATCGGCATGGATATATGGACAAATGCGTGTGCGTATGTTTCAACAATCAATCCATGGCGATTAACAATTATCGTTGGAATGCGAAAATGTTGTTGCCTGATATTGAAATTGTGTTTCGCAAACAAACAAAAGGAAGACATTGTCATCGTCATCAGTTGGGGTTTTTGGTTTGGGCCATCTTTGCGCTTTTTGTTTTGTTTTCTTGCCGCACTATGCGAATATGGCCTCGATAAGATTAGACGCGAGCGGCATTTGGAGACAGCAAACAGAGCGCAGACATTCCGCCGCATGGCTGCGGTAAAGATTGGTATTTCTGCGACACTCTTAGCCGTCTTAGACATTTACCAACTTTTACCCAAAATGCACACAGGAAATGCCCGCTAATCTTATCGAATTCCAAGCACTAACTGGCGTGGGAACGGATTGAGATACATCTTTTAAATTTGGATATTAAATTTGTATTAGTGTATATTACTTCTTCTTCTTTTAGTGTACCTATACACACATTTATTACTGCAAGCAACTATCTTAACTAACTCATCCCCTTTTTATTTATCTTATTACAGCTACACAAAGCCACAGACATTCGAGGATTGCGTGGGCGATGAATTGCCCATGGGCTGGGAGGAATCGTATGATCCCAATATCGGACCATACTATATCAATCACCTGGCGCAGAGCACCCAGCTGGAGGATCCTCGCAAGGAGTGGAAAAGTGTCCAGGAGCAGATGCTGAGCGATTATCTGTCGGCGGCGCAGGATCAGTTGGAGAACAAGCGGGAAATGTTCGATGTCAAGCAGCAGCGACTTATTTGGGCCCAGGAGGAGTATAATCACCTCAAATTGGCAGCCAGTCGAAGCAGCCGTAAGTATCTGTTTTGGGCCAATATGATAGCACATCTCTGAAATCGATAAATAAATATTAGATTCATTAATATGAAATCTACGTATCAAACTAATTTTTCTACGCAATAAATAATGATCCTATAACTCTCTTCTATTAAATCAGATAAAGAACAAATATTTTTAAGAACTTATAATCTATCAAGATATAGTTTTTAATTAACCCGAATTTTTTACGACTACCAATTCTAGGTTTTCATTATCGTTTTTGCCTTTGCAAATTTTTATTGAGTATTAATCAATACATACAATCTTCCACCGAAAAGTAAACATTGTTATGAGGGGAATAGTTAAACAGAATTAAGTAGATTGATCTACATATTTACCTTGAAGTGTTATTATTCTGAAAGCTTTAGGTCGGTTAATATACAAACACAGTTAAATTAAAATGGCCTTTTTCCTTTCCAGTGTGCTCTTCGTCCAGTTCAATGAGCCGACACGATCCGGAACTGTTGCGAGCCGACTTAATGTTGGCGAGGGAGCGTGTCCACCAGTTGAAGCAGGAGCTGACCCACATAACCAATGATATATCCTACACGGAGCGCGGCATGAACACGCTGTATTCGGTGGGCGAGAAGATCAATGCCCGGGAGAATGGATGCTATGATATCGCTGAGGTCCAGGCGATTCGCGAGGAGATGCTCAAGGTGCACAAGTCGCTGGTTTCCGGCGAAAAGGTGCGCGAGGAGCTGATGCGCAGTCTGGTGCAGATCAAGAACGAGCTGAGCCGCCAGCAGATTAGCGAGGAGAGCTCGGACCTCGCCTCGCCCTTCGATCGTGTGTGCGTGGCCAGTCAAACTGATCTGTGCGGTTCATCGGGGGACAATCTGAACGGAGGAGCCCGATTCGCCGAGATGGCCAAGACCAAGTTGCAGTACGCCGAGTGGCGCAAGCACATCAAGAAGCTGCAGCAACAGCTGGCCGATCATGTGGAGCGCATTGAGCCCGGCCAACTGGAGTCGGACAAGGATCGCATCCTGCTCATACAGGAGAAGGAGAAGCTGCTGAACGATCTAAACAGCATTTCGCTGAAGTCCCGCAGCGAGGAGGAGAAGCGGGTGATCCAGCAGACCCGCCACAAACTGGAGGAGGACCTGAAAGAGGCCTACGAGGCCAACAACACGTGCGTGGCAAATCGGTTGCGCTTCCATGAGGAGAAGCAGCTGCTGCTGGACAAACTGCAGGAGGCCCTCAAGTCAACCAAGCTGCTGGAGGAGCGACTCAAGTCCTTCTCGTCGGAGAGCACCTTCTCCATCAGCAGCGGCAGTAGTCTGGGCTCCCTGTCCACGGCCAGCAGTAAGAGTGCCTTGAGTTTCACCGACATCTACATCGATCCCTTTGCGGTGGACTCACCCATCGATGTGGTGGATCTGAGGCGACGCTCACAGAGAATGTTCCAGCAGCACCAGCAGCAGCGACTGCATCCCGTTCATCCTGTCCTGCAGCAGCAGCCATCCTCGGAGGTAACGCTCTCGCCTAGAAGCAGCCTGTCCATGGAGACGCCGCCCGCCTCGCCGATGAAGTATAACCCCGGAGCGGATCAGGCACCGCAGGTCCTCAAAGAGGAGCCCACCTATGCGAACGCCTTACCCGCCCCTCCTGCCTACGCAGCCCCGCCCCCAGTTCCAATTTCTGGAGTGAGAGCACGACCCTACGATTTGGACTCCACTGTCCTCGATTGCATGATGCTGGAGGCCAAGCTGCAGAAGCTGAACATGGGAACTCCGCTCAACCTGGCTGCGGCTCCGCTATCTCCCATTTCTGAGAAGCCCTCGCTGCTGGATCTGCCGCAGGACATGCTCAGTCGGTCGTCCTCCACCTCCAATACGCGATCTGTTTCGGCGGCGGTCAGCAATGAATCCGTGGCCGGCGATTCCGGCGTCTTTGAGGCATCGCGAGCTCATCTGCCGCGAAAGGAACTGGCACAAGTCCAGATTGGCCTTAAGTATCTGAAACAGGAAGGAGTACTCGTCGTGTCCTTGGAACGGGCCAACAATCTGCTGTCCCTTTGGACTGCCTCGGCGGACAACTCACAGGTGTAAGTATAGAATAGATATTGCAATTTTATGTATACTCATAATCCATTTCTTGTCAGGTACCTGCGTGCTGCGTTGCTGCCGAATTCGCTAACTTCCATTAGGACCAAGGCGCTAGGTGATTTCCATAAGCCCGTTTTCAATGATACATTCGCAGTGCCCATTACGCTGGACAAGCTGCTAACCAAGAGCCTGCAGGTGACCGTGGTCACCATGACTGGACAAAAGGAGGAGATCATTGTAAGTATATCTCAAATAATGGATTTATTGATTTTGAAAAATAACTAACATGTATTTTTGTTCTAGGGCACTGTGCAAATCAGCATGGCCGAGTTCAACCCAGAAGATTCCACCCTCAAGTGGTACAACGTGCTCAGCTCGAAGTTCATTCCCAGCTTTGAATCCCTGGACATTCCCTCCACCAGCGCCGCAGCAGCGGCAGCCGTCGTTGCTGCCAACAATGCAACGCCCAGTGGCAACAACCGGGAGGAGTCTTCAGACGAGTCCACCATTACCTCCTCCCAGACATCCACACTCACAAGAAACCAAGCACCTTGCATGGAGCTGCAGGAGCAGATTGCCGCCGAGTTGCTGGAATTGGGTCCACTCAATGAGCCGGAGTGCAGCGACGACGATGATGATGAGGAAGAGGACGAGTCGGATGACAAGCAGCTCATCAACGATGTTGGCGTGATGAACTGTAAGTTAAGCAGACTTCAATATTATTTAAATACTTATTTTATTTTAATCAACAGCAAGTGGAATGTTGGACGCCTATCTGGAGAACATGAAGCAGGAGTTTGCCGACAAGGAGACGAACACTGATCGCGCCTTCCTGCCGGAGAAATCCCGTGGCCAATCCCAGTTAATGGACGACAGGCCCGTGAAACGATCCCAGACCTTCACTCCATCCGCGGCCGTCAGCAAGAACCGCTACAACTGCCGTCTAAACCGTAGTGACTCTGACTCCGCGATGCACTGCGGCGTTGCGCCCCACACTTTCCAGCGCGGCGCCGCCGAGCGACGATCCCTGCGCTTCCATACTAAGGCGCCCAAGTCAGTCACAAGTAAGAAACAAATATAACAATATGAAGTCTAAAAATTCACAATATTAAAAGAAGTTTTATAGTTCTTAAATAAGACCGCTTATACAGTTTAATTTTCATTTGATTTCTATCTTTTTGTTTATAAAACAAAAATCGTGTTTTAAAAGCCCTATCGGAGAATTTAAAATATAATATAATCTATATTTTGCATCATTTGAATAACAAATTTTATAATTTCTACTTGATTTTTTCCAGAACTTCACCATACTCACATACCCCGCACCAGTTTGGACTTGGAGCTGGATCTGCAGGCACAACACAGCAAGCTGTATTTCCTCAATGATCAAATCGCCAAGTTGCAGAACCTCAAGGAAGTGTAAGTTAATAATAATACCCTCTACAAAGAACCCGAATTAATTCGTTACATTTGTATTTAACAGTTTGCAAAAGGCCTGCGAAAACAAGGATCCGCTAGTGGCCGCCTGGGCCATTGAGAACGAGGAGTTCCAGCGACTAGTGGCTCGTGCCGATCCTGCCAAATGCCCCGAGGAGCGCCAGCTACAGAAGCTTCTGATGAAAACCGCCAAAGAGATCCACAAGTTGCGGAAGACCAAGGTGCCCAAGGGCTGCCCCGATCTGGTGTCGTTCAAGTAAGTCATTTTTTGATAGAACTTATTGAGTAGCGGTATTAAATGTTTATGTTTACAGAGAGAAGATCACTTTCTTCACACGCAAGGGACTGTCGGTGCCCGAGCTGCCCAGTGAATTTACCTTGTCGGAGGCCAATCCCATCGAAGAGGAGGAGGAGGAGGAAGAAGAGGACGAGGATGAGTTCTACAATTCACCTGAGACGGCAATCGCCATCAATACGGCGCTGGTGGCCAGCAGCAACAGAAACAAGAATCTCAGTGAGCACCACCACAGAGCCGCCAGCGGGGCAGTGCCCAAGATAACAGCACCAGTGGCCACTCCTGCAGTTACTCCAGCTGCCAACCCTGTTGCTACATCCGCTGCCAATTCCGATGCAAAGCCAGCGGATGCTCCTGTTTCACTTGCATCTGCCGATGAAGAGCAACAGCGCTTCGACTACGTTGTGGATCGCAACTATGGCGTGGAGGTGTAGCCCCTTCCTTAACTCCCCGTCTTCGCTGTACATTTTTGTAATTAATTTAGTATTTATTTCCACTAAGCGAAAAGTATTTATGTGTATAAACAACTGATGTAACAAATATCTGTGCCTTATAGAGAACGTGAGAAGAACGACAAGAACCATGCTAGAAATGATATATCTACGCATAGCTATGCACTAGACCTAAGCCCTATACTGTAATTAGATTAGCCAAGTAACTTAGCCCTAACTACACCCATAGTCAGTTGTACAAATTGACCCCCACTGATGACCATATAAGAGCAACTAAGATTTACAAACCACCAACCCGCCCCATTACTATTTGCCCTGCCCCGCCCCAAACACACAAAACAAAAAACAAGGAAAATCAAACAATAACGCGCACATTGTGCGTTCAATGCCTTCAAATTCATATTGAAACCAACTGTAATCTTAAGACTTGAGCAAAATTATACGAATGTTTATGAATATTTTTATACGCATCTAGGAATAGTTATACCGCTTTGATTACCCCAAGCCACATATACACAAAACGTAAAGAGAACGTGAAATATTTATTATATTGATGGATCGATCGATGTAGCGCTCGAATCCAATCGGTTAGGTTAGTTAGCTTGCGTTTTTGTTAAGCTCAAAACGAATTCTTATATTGTAATTTTTTTTATAAAAAAAATCCTATGCAAAAAAAACAAACCACACAAAAAAAGTGAATGTACCATATTAGATAATCGTCACTATGTTAACTATAAGAGCGCCCCTAACCCCCCGACATTGCCACCATTGAAAAGCGCAAACAAAAAATGAAAAAGAAATATGAAATGAAACCTTGTTATGCTTTCCCAAGCGAACCTGTTAAAACTGTTGACTTTGAAACTTTGCCGTGGCGCACTAAGTTCGTATGAAATAAAATGAAATTACCCACAGCTCTAGTTTAGTTTAGGTTTTGCACGTGTGGTTTCCAGACTCTGTGCAAACTTAGCTGTTGTTTATGTTTTCACTAACCAGACCCACACGATCCCATACCCAGCCCTTCCCCACCCCAAAATCTAGCGAGTAGCACGGATAAACTGAATGAGAGTCCCCACACATATTTTTTCTATACCATAGTAATTTTAGTTGTAATAAATTATATGAAAGTGAACCTGTATATTGTAATTGTGCAATAAACAAACAAAAAAATACTGACATAACTGAAATAATTGTGTTTTTATATTGCCGTGAAATTGATAAAGTTGAAGAAAAACAAGAAAGGAAAGCTAACTTCGGGCGGAGCCGAAGTTGATATACCCTTGCAGAATACTCTGTAAATTATATTCTTCAAAATTATTTATATGATGCATTCTTAATACTCATAAAAAATCCCAACTTCCTAACTTTAAAAACACCAAAGTTATAGCATTTCCAATTGTTCAGTTATATGGCAGCTATAAGATATAGTCGGCCGATCCTTATAAACTTTGGTAGGTCGGATTGATTGGCCAAAAATAAAACCCATAGAAAATCCCAACTTCCTAACTTAACAAACACCAAAGTTATGGCATTTCAGATCAATCAGTTATATGGCGGCTATAGGATATAGTCGGCCGATCCTTATGAAATTTGGTAGGTCGGATTGATTGGCCAAATATAAAACCGATAGAAAATCCCAACTTCCTAGCTTTACAAACACCAAACACCAGTTATGGCATTTCCGATCAATCAGTTATATGGCAGCTATAAGATATAGTCGGCCGATCCTTATGAAATTTGGTAGGTCGGATTGATTGGTCAAATATAAAACCCATAGAAAATTCCAACTTCCTAACTTTACAAACACCAAAGTTATGGCATTTCCGATCAATCAGTTATATGGCAGCTATAGGATATAGTCGGCCGATCCCGGCCGTTCCGACATATATACTGCGTGCAAAGGAAAGAAGGCTGTGTGCAAAGTTTCAACTCGATAGCTTTAAAACTGAGAGACTAGCTTGCGTAGAAACAGACAGACGGACAGACGGACATGGCTATATCAACTCAGGAGGTGATCCTGATCACTGCGTTGCACACTTTTGACCAAAATTATAATACCCTCTGCAAGGGTATAAAAACAACTTATGTCAAATATTTTAATATATGACTGAAAAATTCTTTTAAATGTAAATGAATACATACATTATATTTTATTTTAAAAACTAATTCCCATATCTGTAGTTTTTTATACAACATTTTTTTACAGATTTTGTTGTCGTACTTTCTGCTATAAAATCATTTTAAAAACTAACTAAATAAAAATTGCACCTGGCCATGTGGAAAAAAGATTTCAAAATAATTAAAAACAAAAATTACATATTAAGAACATTGGGATCACTTTTTATTAAACTCTGACGAAAAAGATAATTTACTTTTCACTAAGCGCTCAAGTAATGTAACTCAGTGTTATCAACACCTTTCCAAAAATCTACACATAACAAATATGTATCAAATAAAGCAAGGAACCTTTCATATTAAAAAGTAAAGAACAATAATGTGAATGAAGTCCATGCACATTATTTTCAAATTTCTTTTGATTTTTAACATCTTTTTTAATCGGTTTCATAATATTTAAAATAAGTAAAACCCATATTTTTGTCGGTACATTATCTTGTACTTCGATAACTATTTTTTTAAATTACGCGGCGTCGTGTCCCCGATAACGATAAATTACGTTACTTTCGACCATCCCTAATCTAGCACATGTGTTGTTGTTTGTTCTCGTAGCGAATTTGACATAAATTTAATATAATATAAATTAAATTAAATTAAAATGGAGGAAGTCCTTGGGGTACTGGAGCTGGAGAACATGCAGTGTGAAGTGTGTGGGGAGAAGACCTTCCAGGAGCGGGAGGGCTACTACTACTGCGTGGAGTGCGGCATGCAGAAGGACCAGATTCGGGCTGTGGACCTCACCGCCGACGAGAACTTCAATGAAACCGCTCCCGGGAAATACGCCTCCAGGACAATCCGCCAGCCAAAGAAGGATGCGCCCAAGGAGAAGGACAATGACATCACCTCGTGGGAGTTCTACAACTACGTCCTACGCGGCTTCCTGCAGGAGCTGCTCAACATGGGCGCCAAGCCGGAGCTCAAGCTGATGACCCTGCAGGTGTGGGCGGCCTACATGAGCCGCATGGAAGTGGCCTTTTTCCGAAACAACGAGATGGGCCTTCCCAAGCTAAATGTTAGAGCACTCCACAGGTGAGTCCAATAAATTTCCTACCTAAATCACAGAATTTACTAACTCCTTGTACATATGTAGGATTATAATTTTTTTTTTAAATATCAAAAGTTCTTTAGAACTGTGGAAAAAATATAATAATAACTTTTATGTTCAAATAAATATTTTATCAAATAATATTCCCATCTAAATAGCTCTTTGATCTATTCTTTAGCTAAATCTAAAGGAATCTTCTTCTTGCAGAGATGCCCGCATCCTCTACAACCGCAAACGATTAAAGGTCAAGAGGGGCAAAAGGACCAGGGCATCAGGAGATGCAAACGACGATCGCGCCAAGTTCAGGCTCTGGAACAAAACTAAGGTACTTAAATGCTCAATTATTTGTTTTTATTAACCTATGGTACATAAAATGTACTGGGGAACAGCAAGGGCAACAGCAACAAAAGAGTACGTGGCTTAGTATCATCACTTGGTCCCTCAGAAGGCTCTTCCACTGGTGAAAATTATGTTATTTAGGAAAGAAAATAAGCTAATTAGTATTTTGTAATATTGTTTTAAGGGTTCAGAATAACATTTTACACATAATTATTGGTAATTATTATAAGAATCTTTGAACTTCCGGTTTTGTAATATATTTTATGAAATAAGACTTACTCTCAATGATTTCTGGAGCTCCTGGAGCAGGCTGAGCGTAAGCCATTGCTAAGATGGCCAAGCAAAACAGAACCAGACGCAGAGACATATTTGTGACAAGTCAAGCTGCTGAACTGCCATCCAGTTGGCCAGGTTCCTCTTATATAGCTAACAATTGCATAAATTACATAATTACCCCTTTCATTAGTGGGCTTCAATCACTCTTATCTTAGTAGTGACTTGTTACCATTTGTTTTTTCCAGCGCGACCTCGACGCTTCGCGCTTCACCAAAATGGGTGTTCCTTCGGAGTCCGAAGGAGAGCACAGTCTCCGCCTGCAGTGGTCCCTACACGCCCGAAGGACTCTGAAGCGACACATGCCGCTGAAGCACCTGGACAAGCACAGCCAGGACAGCAAGAGCAGCATGGGGTGCCACGACTTGAGACCGATGGTCAAAACACTCAAGCACTTTGACCGCAACATGTTCTGCTTGAACCTCACCAAGTTGTACGTTGTGCTCGGCATAGCCCTGAACATGGTGGAGGATGATATACAGCTAACGGACTTGCTGCGGTTCATCGATGAGGAGCACCTGACCAAAAGATATTTGCTCAACTATCTGCCCGAAAATGTGGCCGCGAAGGGCAAGGCGCTGTTTAAGGAGATGGAGTTCGGCAACCACAGGGACAAGTGCACCTATAAGGTGCGTACCCAATTTTTCGAATAGTCGAACTTCCTTAGCCACAACCAGCATCTTATGGAAGTTTTTTAAGCTTTATAAATATTTATTATATATTGTTTTTTAACACCTTATCTACATTTCAGGCCCTGCGTCTAAACATCGGTTATATGTCGGGATATATAAACCTGAGCGAATTCCAGAAACCGAATCTGCACTCCCTGGCCGAGCGATATATCCTGGAGTTGGGCCTGCCTCCTCGCCTGGTCAAGTACGTTGGTAGCCTGATCGATTTGTATCCGCCATCGTTCTTCAACGCCATGGGCCCACACATGTATCCGCGTTTTGAGGCCAGAACGATGGCCTACATCCTTTACGCCATGAAGCTGCTCTTCGGGTTGGACGATGTTAAGGAGCAACTGATATCCGAATCGGCTGCTAAGATCAACGAACATCTGGTGGAAGCCGGCGGAGATGAAGCTCCCTTGCTCTTTGTTTTCACGGAGTGGATGCAGTTCGTGGAAATACGGAAAGTGATAGTCTCACATTACAACCAGAGTTTTGCTAATCGCTTTGGAGTTGCCACACAAATCGGAAGGCAGGTGGATGACATCCTGGCCAAGGAGCGAAAAGAGAAGGAGCAAGGATATAACTATGATGAGATGCAGGGTACGCCAGCAATGCAGCGTCAGCATGAAAACCTGACCCACATAATTGAAACTATGTTAAAGGAGCACTTCGGCGAGTCCAGCCAAAAAAGTGCGGATAAAGATCACATTGAATTCCAGCCCAGCTTGACGCCCGCTCACTCCTACTTTCAAAGAATTTTACTTTATGCTTCTCAATCGGATGGTGCGCATATGAGCTTAAGGATTCCAGACTGCATGCACGTGAATCATGCGCAGCGAGACCTGGATCCCTTTGTTATGGAGACGGAAAAACTATCACACTACTTATCCCAACTAAGTCTTAATCTGCGAGTGGAAGAAGTCGCCTGCCAGGAGGACATACAGGAAGTGGGCATATACCGCCCGCTGCAGCACATTCGAAGTGACAAGCGGGAATTCCGGGCCAACACTGACATTAAAACCGAAACGTGGCTCGGAGAGCTGAAGAGGAAGGAGAAACGGCCGGACTTTAAATTCTTTCAGCCCACTGGAACCTATGGAGCACGGTATTTGAACAGTTTAACGAAGCATTATAAGAAGCGTGAAGGACTGGAGGCAAATAATCCTTATTGGGAAATTACCAAGACACCCAGTTACATGCTCAAAGTGAACGATAAGGAGGTACTACTCGACACCTTAAGCTCGCTGCAAACCTTCGAGGAGGGGAGCATGGACCCGTTAAAGGTACCACTAGACTTACCCCGTCGTCATCTAGAACGAAGTCAGATTTCCGAAGAGGCAGAGAAGAATAAAGAAGATAAAAGGACAGAGGACACAAGCGAAGGGCCGCGAAGCTCTGATGAACTCTTGCTGCGTGTCTCCAACTTTGATTGCTGGCTTCTGCACGGCTATAATAGCCACATTAGGGAATCGGACAAGAGAGAGTTGCGTCAGTTCTTTCCCTGTTCCTTTCGCTGGCTCCTGGAGACCTGTGCTGCAACCATTGGCGTTAGCTGGGATGTGCTCTACGAGCAACTGCTCATCCTGGAGGTGATGTTCCATCACAGCATCGGGGACTGGAGCAACCATAGGGAACTCCTATGCATCCAGCACAAAAATCAGAGGAAAGACATCCGAACGCTAGCCAGGACATACAAGGAATTTTGGTAGAAGGGGGTTGTTTATGAGCGCTTTAAGACTTAAAACATAAGACCATCTCAAATACGGCAAATAAAGTTAACTGGATAAAAGCGTAAAAGGCTTAAGAGATTTTTTAGCCACTTAGCAAAATAATATGATAAGGGTCGATCATTTACCTTAGAAACATTGGTGCTGTTTCCTAACTCAACAGAAAACTC
Source organism: Drosophila rhopaloa (assembly GCF_018152115.1). Lineage (NCBI taxonomy): Eukaryota > Metazoa > Arthropoda > Insecta > Diptera > Drosophilidae > Drosophila > Drosophila rhopaloa. The sequence goes on along the minus strand of NW_025335059.1, from coordinate 10,852,127 downwards.
AAAATTTGATTCAAACTAGATCAAATAAAAATCTTAATTTCAATATCTCTATGATAGTATGTATTATTTGTATTATTATTATTATTAATATATTATATTATATTATTATTTCTTTTCACATTTAACTTGTTTATGCACCTGTAACAAATATGTAGCTCTGATCAAACAATAATAGAATTCAAAATCACCACATCCAAAGAAGGCAGATCACAACGCAATGGTCTTATTATATCGTCATATAAATGAAACTGTTATTAAAGCAGATTATGCGAACAACTAGAAACCATGAAATATAATAGATCAAATACTCATTTAAGGTACAATATCATTAGCGTCCTTTATTTCAAAGAACTTTTATTTAAAATCAATTTATTCACCGACAAAATGGTTTAATTCCCATAACTATTAAGTTAAATGTATATATATTCTATCCATTGCTGATCAGCTTCATAAGGGGAATCGATTCGGACATGTGTACATATGCTCATCTGTCTGTTTCGAAACCATCTGTCTAAACTCCTTTACATAATGGAATTCTTTCAATGATAATTTCCCAAGACTTGGTGAGTTTGGAAAACAAACATATTATATTAACTTATTATCTTAACATATTATATTAGTATATTATATTTTAAAAATAATTAAATAAGACGATGCAGATTTGGCAGTGAGATTGAAATATTACCTTATAGGGTATTTAGATTTAGATATTTGTTTTTTTTTAACCGGTTTTAAAAAGCATACAAAAAAGAAATTACCTAACTTTATAATTTACTACGGACGATTACCCTAGTAACAATGCTATTTTCTTGGCTATAACTGTCTGTGAGAAGTCACATTAACATCAATATCAATAGGCAAATTAGCGTTTATCAGAACAACAACAATCACATTAGCAGCAACAATGCGTGTCGCGGTTTTGTTTACAAAAATCTTCTTCAAAAGAGAGCGCCGGCCCCACGGTCATCGCCAGCGAGAGAGTCGAGAGAAGAGCGAGAGAGCAGTTGGGGAAACAGTGTAACCTATTTAGCTCATTTACCGACAGTTTTTTTTTATATATAATGTTTATATTATACTTGCCTCGCCCTTATAGTAAGCTAACATAACGTTTTCATTTCTTTAGTTTAAAACCAACATGAATCTAACTATAAAGAACTTATATTTATACAAAAATTATATTTGTACAATTCTTATTTAACAATTCATACTCAACTAATTATAAAATAAAACAAAGCGCCAAAATGTGTATAAGCTTTAAACATTTTTAAACAACAAACGAATCTACAAAAATGTTTAAATTCTCTTTAAAAATAATTTGGAGCAGTTTGCAACCAAAATTGTTTGAATGTTTGCAAGAATTGTTAACTACAATTTTGATCATATGCTATTTTAAAAGTACGTTTATCTTTTACTATACCCCATCTGGCTATATTGATTTCAAAAAGGCGTCATCTCTGTTGGGGAGCATTGAGAGTGGGCAAAGAAATCATAGGCGCGCATTCGCACGGCGCGTTTCAGTGCTAATTTTAACGTCGCCGCGTTGACTGTTTCGCCTTATTGCGGTTTCCTTATTTTTCACTTTTCCACTTGCAGCGAGCATTGAATTCAATTTAAATTAGTTTACATTGTGCCTTTGTACGTCTTTTGCCCGTCCAGTGTGATAACAACAAACAAAAGCCAACCAAAGTGCCGAAGAAGTGCAGTAAAATCGGATGTGCAGACAGGAATTTTAACCGTTGCAACTTGTGTAGAAAAAAAACGATCTTAAAGCGAGCACATAAAAATAAAAGTAAAAAAAAATCAGAATCCGAATTTAAAAATAGACCAATGCACGGCAAATTATGAGATATCTAAAGACGGTCAATTAAAATAGTATTTCGTGTTGGCTGTGATTTTTTTCAGATTGCTGCTGCTCCTAGTTGATTTTGCTGGTGAGTTGAATTTCGGTGTTTGAAAAACTTTTATTAATATGCGCGCGTGTGGTTTCCATTCAAATGCTACGGATATGGCAAGACAGCTGTTTCAATATCGCCGAAAATAATGCTGAAAATGTTAAGAGTTTAGCTGGCCTGTTACGTCAACCTTTTGCGGGGGTTTCGACGACTGTCTGCCATCCGATTCTCCAGTTTCTCTAGCCTAACCCCCCGATCTGAGCGCCTTTGGGGGGTTCCAAGTCTCACTTGTTGACGTTCTTGGCGGTTTTTGAGGTTAACAACATTTTCAGGCCGCTTTGTTTCGCTCTGAGCCAAACAATAAACAACTATTGACTCGCACTGGCCATGTTTAGCGAGCCGACTTACAAACAATTAATAGCTACTATTTTGTCACTTGCTGACTTTTATGCCAAAATATTTGCCTAAGCTGTTCGCATTAGCAAATCGAACAAATTGCTAAAAAGCCAAAAAAACAACATAGCACGCGCATTTATCTTGATTCCAATTCCATGTGACTATGTCATTATTTGTGGGCTTATAATTTGTTTTTCCAACTGGAGTCCGTCACCTCCTACTTGGTCCTGTATTTCGTAGATTCAATATATATACAGTGGAACCTCGATATTTTGGGGAGTGTAGATCATAACTTGGAAAGTAAATACGATGGCTTTATATAAAATATAATTTTACATAAAAAGTGTATATGTTAAATCCGTAAGCTACAAATTTGTATATAAAATTCTCTTTGTATTTTTGAAAAAAATTTAACAAAAATATCTTGCTACCATTTCTAATATAATGTTTGAATTAAACCAAAAAATTGTATTCCAAATAATAAATAAATTGAAAAGTCAAATTAGCTTTTTTTGCTTTTATTCTCCTCCTTTCGATGGCATTGTAAAATAAATATGACCCAAAATATGTAATAATTTTAATGACTGTTGAAAAGCCATCACTTTATATTGCACTTAGAATTTCAGAAATATTTGTTTTTTGGTAGAACGCCCACTGTATGGAGGAATATGAGAATGGTGTTTGTCAAATGCTAATTAGTTTCATTATATCTGGCAGCCACGAGTGGAGCGGGAAATCAGAGGGGCCGTGAAGTATATTAATTGGATGAGCCAAAACACTTTGATAAGCACAATATTACTTGTCATAGATCTAACCGGACATATGGTAGCAATCACGTCCGCCCGTCGAATTGTTTATCAATCCACCCTCCCCAAAAAAAAGAAAGAAAAATAAAAAAAAACAAATCCTGCGTGCCGCCAATGGATGTCAAACTGAAAAGACACTTTGATGGACACATTATAGACAGTTTGGTAAACGGGAGCGTATGAAATGCTAAATATAAACAATACAAGGTATAAATACACCCACCCCCAGTTTTCCACCCCCACCATTAAAGGCAAATTAGGACCAGAAAGGTTGACAGATCCAAAAATAAGCAAAGCCAAAGATTTGGCAGGCATATTGCGTCTACCTGGTTGGACTTTGGATGATGAGCGTGCTGGGAACTCGGACGGGGGATGAGGAATGGGGTCCGAATGGGTCTCGTGTGGCACGTGTGCAGGTGACTCAAAAATTTTAGGTTCTGTAAATCTGTAAATAAAGCCCAAGTCAGTTGCTTATTAATAAGTTATTATTTAACTGAAGCTAGGAATATAACTAAAATCTTGTGTATATCATGGTGATTTTTTGCAATATTCAAGAATTTATTACATGCTTACCTCCATTAAAAACATTTCACCTTCCTTTGCTTTGAACAATGCTAACATATATTATTCTACAAATTTAAAAAAATCCGTTTATTTGTCTAATTTCATTTTTGAATTCCTTTTCCCGCTTCCGCTGCCTGTGTTTGTCATTTCCCGAACAACAGAATGAACAACTAAATCTCGGCGTGATTATTTTCTTGAAAAACGCGCTATTTGTTTGTTATTGTTTTGGTTTTGTTGCTGTTGCTGTTGCTGTGGCGATTCGGGGAAAAGAAAAGCTGGCGCTTGTATCTGCACCCATTCACATGCCACATACTTTTAATAGACCTTTCATTTCATTTGTTTATTTTTGTACCTCTAGTGTTCTGCTAGTTTGTTATTAAGCTTCAGTGACACCTCTGTGAGGACAGTATAAATGGGTTAAAATAAATTAGTTTACTTTCCTAATCGGGCCATTTAATTATACATTATAATTATACAACCATATAAGTAGTAGATTAAATATTGAGAAGTGTTTTTTGTTTTACAAAAATAAGTTTTTTTTTATTCTCTAAAAAAGTAATATTCTAAGTTTTAATGCAATATTTGATAAATATTAATAGGGCGTATACTTAATAATTCAAAAAATACTTCCAATTTTACGTATACTTAATATTTTGTTTTAAATGTTTCAAATATAATTTTTTTTTGTGGTAATCACTGTATTTCCCAGACTGAAGAAATGGAATGATTTTTAATATGCGATTGGCTAGCGCACTCACGTTTCTACGGAGACGCGAGACATTGAAGACGCAGCCCATTAATTGGATTACAATTCTCCGCATTTTCCCTATGCGGTTTTCTTTTTATTTGTTGTTCCGCACGTTGTCTTCTGCTTCTTTCTTCTTGGCCATTAGTCATGCATATGTTGCGGCTCTTCAACTTGTTGCGTATACCCGATTTTGCATATGCCCCACCTCGCCCGCCCCCCTATATAGCATATATATCTACATATATCCCTCCTTTAATGAACGTGGCGGAATTTTGCCTTCATATTGTAACTGTATATCCGTATTGCGAAAATGTGTGAAATAAATCGTACACATGACATATGTACATATAAACATGACATATAAACAAACGAGTCCAAAATAATATGAGCCATATTTTGGGCATTTTGAAAGAGCCAAAAAAAGTTATTTCTCATAAAGATAAAGTAAATTAAACAAATTTAAAATCACCCTTTAAATGACATTTTATAGAAGTAACAATGTATAATTATTAATAACTTAACTTGAAGATGAATTTTTTGATTTTTATTCAGCAATACCAATAGAAAAAACAGTTTTCTAAATAAATAGTTCAGAAACAAAAACAAATATTTTCTAAATAACATTTCTGCAGTTTATTTTAAATACCTGTGGGCTTGCTTTACTTCTGTTTATTTCATAAATTTAATGATTTTTCAACTGTTTGTTAGACTCTCTCTTTTGTAAATATTTTTGTGAATGCTTGAAATTACGTTATCTGTTTTTTTTTTGTGTATCGCAAAAAGAGGCACAACTATTAATGTGACCACAACAATTTTAATGTACACATGTCCACGAAAACCCACATTAAATATGTTTTTGTCTTTTACAATGTTTTTGTGTACTGCTGAAATTTTCCACTCTGACGTTTTCGCGCTGCCTTCAGAGTTCAAAATCAAATATTTGAGCTGGAGATTAGCGAAATTGCCTTTTTGTGTAATTGTTAATTGGAACGCCAGCCAGACTCTTTGCATTTAGCTATATATCAGCCCCGAAAAAATACGAAAAACTCAGAATTTTATTTCGACTGCTGACGGAGAGAAATAAATTAAATAGAGACCAATAAAAAAGGCGCTACAGATCAAGACGAGGCCAAAAACGGCGGACACACCTCTTGACTAGCCAAAAAAAAACATTAAATTTATTAAACACGCAGGCGGCGGAATTTAATTCAAACCGAAAGCAGATGTTTTGTTCTGTTTTGCACGCAGGCGTAATTTCTAAAGTAAACAAACGACAGGAGACGATTCATTTGCACAACCCATTTGTTTGGCAAAAGGTGAGATGCAGAGAGGGGTGTGCGACAGGTGTTAATTGCCCGACAAATTCAAAAACACGCAGCCCGCTCATGCGATGAAGTCGGAGACTCTTGCAAACATGCATTATACAACCGGTGTGTGCAGCCGAGTCGCTAATAGATTCGACCGTTCAATTTGCTTGCAGATCGCCGGATCAGGCTTAGGCCGGGCCCAACCACTAAATCTCCACCTAATCCGCGATGGGTCGCTGGGGCCGGCAGAGTCCGGTGCTGGAGCCGCCGGACCCGCAGCTGCAGAACACGCCTCCACCGCCCACACTACCGCCGCGCACCTTCATGCGGCAGTCGAGCATTACCAAGATCGGGAACATGCTCAACACGGCAATCAACATCAACGGGGCCAAAAAGCCAACAAGTAAGTGTTAGCCATCTTATTTTCCCATAAGTTTTAAGAGTTTCCCCCTTACACATCATTTTAAAAAATGGTTATGGTTAGGTGGTAAATTAATTCTATTTTTGAATATTATGGGGCATCTTCTTTATTATACCTCATTACCAGGGGAGTACCCATTTTATGACTTTTTAATAATTTTAAAGAATCTTCCCTATTCAGATATGCTCTCAAGTTTTAAAAAGGCCAGGGTCATATGACAAACTTAGTGGTATTAAAAAAAAACAACAATACTTTTATGGTTTTTAAGCTCTTTTATTATAAAAATTTACCTATCGAGTTAAAAAAGGGTGGGTATTTAAAATGCATGTTTAATTGAATATTTAACACTAAGTTAAAACAGATCTTCTGATGGGGCTTTCATTTTATAAACAAAAATAAGTAGCCTTTTCCAACCAATTTTGTTCAAACATATTGTTATTTATACAACGTTTATGGTAATAAAAGTTGAGGATTTGCTAGTCAATACTGTTTCTAAATTTTCAAATTTCCCGCCAAAACCACGTTAACATTAACATTTGCGCCAACAGCGCTCTGTTATCCCCGTTCACTACTCAATACTGCTTGGTCGTAGTGAACAACACTGGCCAAATGCAACGCCGTTCGTACAGCGGCAATTCGGTAGCTTGGAACTCTTATTGTAAAGTGCGAAATTTGCAACAAAATTTGTACTTCCATTTTGCATTGGATTTATCGCAATCCGTTAGTCACTAACTAAGATAAAACAGAGTGCGGAGCGTGCGGGAATCAGTCGGCAGCAGTGTAAATAGTCCTAAAGTGCGTGCGAAAGCGAAAAACAACGCGGAATGCCGCTTGTGCAAAAGCCACACTCACTAGCATTCATATTAATATTACGACGCAACGACGAAGCAGTGCAGCAAAAGAGGCGGCAAAAACGGGAAGAAGAGGCAGCTCGCAGAATGTTAATGGGAAACAGAATCAGAAAACAGAAGCTTTTTAACTTTTTGGCAATACTTGATTTTCATTGCAAATATTAGGTGGAAAAAGGATTTGAAACTGGAGTAGCTTGATATTTTATCCTTTTCTGATCACGCGGTTATTTTTGCAGTCGTAAAATAATCAGGCATCGCAATTATTTAGTGTTCCCATTTTGAAGGTTAGATTTCGCATATATTTTTTGCTCGGAATTCGCGATAAAACAAAGAGACAAAGCAAGCGCCGCAAACGAGTATGTCTGTTTATGTGTGTGTTTCGTATTTGTTTGGTAAAATGCAATAAATAATAATAATTGTGGATTAACGACTGGCAAATAAAGCGTTTTATCGGTGTGAAGTAATTTTTTGTGTTCGCTCACAACCACCGGCTGCACTCGCCCTCTCTCTTTTGCTCGCACACACACACATGTAAAAAAACGCACGCCAAAATTCTGCTGCGCTGCCGACGTCGTTGTAAAAAAAATTATAATTTCCCCTACTTTTGCAGTTCTTTCTTCCCCTATACGTGCTTAAGTCGTGCTGACAAAAAATAATTAACAAAGGAATCAAATGCATATATTAGATATACAACAACAAAAAACCAAAGTGTAATCAAAGGAATAAGTGAAAAACGAGAGAATATAAAAATCCCGCTCCACTTTGAAACTCCAAATTGGCAGCAACAACAACACCTCCCTTGTGAGAAAGAGACGGAGCTAGAGAGCGCGAGCGCAGCTCCTTTGGCCTTCTCCTTTTGTTCTTGTTATTTTTGTTGTTTTAGTGTAGTTGTTGTTGTTGTTGCTGCGGCTGCTTTCGACGCAAACTGTTCAACTGTCATGGCCGGTAAGTTTAATTCTCTCCTCTTCTCCTTCTTGCTGCTCTCCTTCTATCCTCCTTTTCCTCTTCTCTACGTTCGTTCGTCACTCGCTTTTTGTGTGGGAACTGCCAACTTTATTTTTATACCCTGGAATAAAGTATTATAAGTTTTGTTAGACTTTTGTTACATTTATAATGATATCTTTGCGGTCACCCAAATGTGTAATCTTGATTGGCATCTTTGGTAAAATCCCGGGGAATCACTTAGTCGTTGTTTTTCTTATTTATTTTAATTTTATTAAAATATATGGTAATTTATAATCCTATTTGAAGGATCTTTATCATTATTATAGAAAGATATCTTAAAACATTCATTCGAATGACCTACAAAGCTTTTGTTGACGTAATGGTATTCACATGGCCAAATTTGGAAAAACTGCAAGGGTCTTTGGCATTTCCTCGAGCTATTTTCGCCTTTTTCAACATTTTAATGTTGGCATTAAAATCGCCCAAACAGCCGATAAACAAATTCACAGAGAAGTAAACAAACTAGTCAAAAGACTCGAATGCGTTAATCGAAAAACAACTTTTCCCTATCAACTAGCATTGATCTTTGCACTTGAACGAAAAGCCGCTGGCGACGTGAGCGGCATGCAAAAATTACCAGGCCCCCGCCCGCCCCTGATACATTTTTTTTAAACGAATGACCGCCCCCGCCGTTCAACTGCATTATCTATTTTGAAGACCCAGATGGAAGTAAAACCACTCGTAAACGTAAAGCATGATTCGTTACGAAAACAGTGTACAAACGATAAGAGGGTATATTTAAACGAAAAGTGCTTAGTTTACAAACAGTAAAATGTTGGAATGTTATGTTGAATCTTGTTTGGAGATCTCGAAGTTGCCAATGAATGTTAAACATGTCCTTATTTTATAACTATGTTTGGGCTCACAAACAAAAACAGCAAATAGCTCTGATTTGTTCTAAACAGATGTTTTAAAAATAAACTGCTGCATTTTAATATATGTTGTTTATGGCTTTTAAAAGGATACTTATTTTAAATCATTGGTATATATTTTTATTTTAAAGTATGAATTGAATTATTGAATTAATTTTTTGGGCATAAACCGGTTTTTCTCTATATAATTATTCGAAGCAAGGACTTTCTACAAGAGTATAAAATTGATTTCGTGTACATGCTCGAAACAGCGATACAATTGCCATAATTAAATAATAAACAATTGCACAAGTGCTGAGAATGCGGTGTACAAATTAGGTCGGTCAATAGATATAGAGCCCTCGGAGCTGGATTGTGTTTTTTGCCATGTGCAAATTGAGTTAAAGTCGCAATGGACCAAAGGAAACCCCTTCCACCCCCGCTTCTTTATTCAAATCCCAAGTTGCTTCCCAGACAACGTGACGTCGCCCAGGTTCTAGATTCTTTTCGTCAGTTCATGTGATGTATGCAAAAATTATTTGGCGATTTTATATGCAGTGTCTGCCTGATTTTCTTGAATATTGTATCTGCAAGATACGCACAAGTGGGCATGGACATCTCCTAATGGCCTGCACATGTAGAGGTTCAACAAAACAATGTCGCAAAGCAGACATTACATAAGTTTTTGATGTTCTTGCCCGTCACATTCGCTTCTCATAGGAAAAGGTGGAGATTTCGAGAGGGTTAAGTAAAGAGGGGCAGATTGATGTGTGTCTTAGATTAGATTGGATATGGTAATTGACGAGGGGAACGGCGAGGTGCTGTATAAACGAACGTTAAGACTCTTTTGTGCTCAATTTGCAATGCAAACTTAAATTGCCCAAGAAGCCAAACAAGCTGAGATCATAACTAAACAACCAATCAATTATCGATTTGGTCGGACTTATACTATTCAGTTTTCTCGTTAAAATTTAAGTGCAAACATATATTTTGGTGATTTGTAGACCCTTGCAGAGGGTATTATATTTTCAGTCAAAAGTTTGCAACGCAGTGAAGGAGACATTTCCGACCCTATAAAGTTTATATATTCTTGATCAGCATCATTAGGAGAGTCGATCGAGCCATTTCCGTCTGTCCGTTTCTACGCAAACTAGTCTCTCAGTTTTAAAGCTATCTGCTATTTGTTCTTTGGCATTTTGTAATATTTAAATATTATAGATTTACGGTTTTAATTAATTTAAAATTGGACAACAACATCATATAGCTGCCATAGAAACGATGGCAAAATGCAGCGCAAAATCGTCATTGTTTTTAGTAATATAGGCAAATATGCATTTCTAAAGAAATCGAAATGTAGTCGATTTATAATAACTGCAAGGGTATATAAACTTGCCGAAGTTTTCTTCCCTTCTTGTTTAAACTAGTTTCTGGTTTTTATCACATTTGTTAACATTGTAAATGTTATCTAAAAAATGTCGATTATATATTGAAATTCATAAATTAAGTTTTACATGTTTTTAACATGTTTAGACATGCTTAATTAGATTTTTATAGAAATATTGATTTGGGAGAGTAAAGTATTTCCTAAAACATTCTTCCCTTTCCTGCCCAAAACATCTTAATTGCTCAGCGGTTCAGTCATGTATATGAATTAATTCTCTAACGCTTTCCTTTGACAAAACTTGTCCAACTGGGCTGCCAAAAAAAGGATTTCCTACTTCCATGCTATCTTTGCCTGTTTTCCCATTTTTCACCTTGCCTTCTGTATTTGTCTGTCAATCAGTCCGTTCCGCCATTCTCTAGGTCGTTCAGTTGTCCCTCTCTATAGCGTATATAGACTGAATCCGTGATATTGTAGATAGTGTAGTAGAAAGGGGATGGAGAGCTAAAGCTTTAGCTTAGCAGCGACATCGCGTGGTTGTGTTAAATAATTGTGTCAATATTTGAGTTTCATTATTTTGTTCCATTTTGCGCCCGCTCATGAAAATCTACTTATCTCTTTATGTACATTTATATACGATCTAACAAATAAATAAGCAAGCAAGCAGAAGAGTGAGAGCCATTTCAGAGTAGTCGTTTGCTCCCTATTTTTTATACTCTTGCAGGGGGTATTATAATTTGCAGCGCAGTGAAGGCGACATTTCCGACCCTATAAAGTAAATATCTGTCCGTCCGTCCATTTCCACGTAAACTGGTCCCTCAGTTTTACACCTATCTGCTTAAAACTTTCCCAAAAGTTGTCTTTCTATTGCAGGTATAAGTCGGAACGAGCCGGATCGGGCGACTATATCAAATAGCTTCCATAGGAACAATCGGGAAAAAAATTAAAAAAAAGGATAACTTTGTTGTTTTAAATTTATTTTTTTTGTTTTTTTGGGATTTGATAATATCTAAATACTATGGAATAATAGTATTATTATGCTTTTTGATTTGTCAAAACCGGACAACAATATCATAAATCTGCTGTAGTCGTTTTGTAATAACTGCAAGGGTATATTAACTTCGGCTTGTCGAAGTTTGCTTCCTTTCTTGTTTCTTGTTAAATTCTGCAATTATCTGAGATTTTTGTGGTTTTTTAAATTGGTGCATTGCAGTACGGAAAATAGAATTTATAATTATTTTTTATAATATATATTCACGATTTAATTTTCTAAAATAAATTCTGAGAGTTATTAATTGTTTGTAAACATATTATTTATTTTAATTAACATCCTATGAATTATTAAGCCACGAATTTTTCCAATTACATTTTGCATTTATTTTTATTGTAACACTTTTGTTTTCATTTTGTGCATTTATGGCCGAGTTCAACGACTCAAAAACTGTAAATGACTGCATTTGCGTGGGCGAGTGCGAAACTCGCATATCCAAACGTTCCAAAAATAGTGCCCAGAAATATCATCGAAAACGGCTAAGTTAGGACTGACTAATTGGGCGTTTGCCTTTGATCCTATTATGGTGCATGGGATCTCGGATAGCCTGAATAAATACAATTGCTTCGCCACGTCAATCACATCATGACGTCGTCAATGGCAGCAGGCAACATCGCAGGAAAAAGCCAACAGACTGCCAACAGCCAGCGGATAATGAGGTCACAGCACATGGGACTGGGCTGGGCAAGGGCTGTGCCAAAGAAATCAAACAAACAAAGCCCAATGAATATTTGGGAATTATGAAAAAATTGCCAAAGCTAGCACACAGCGCCAGACATGGGGGCCAAAAACAAAAAGCCATCCGTAGATACAATATGAAACTGAGTACTGTGGGAATGAATAGTATTTGTAAAATTAACAAACATTGTCAAAACATTGAAATATTGGTAAATAATTAAGTATTACTTTGGGAAAACTTGTTTGAACGTTGCTATCCAAAGCACAATTCAAGCTAAATCGATTACTGAAAATAATTGTTTGTTGTTGTAAAATCCCACTGTGAATAAAAAGGGAAATAAATTTTCAAACTGAATATAACAGTGTATAATGGCAGCAGGAATAGCAGTGTATAAAGTTGGGTTTTGGAATAAGGAGGACAGCAGAAACGTCATCGTTTACACAACGTACCGCAATCGCCAAAAGTGGCTGTGCAAGAGAATTGGCAAATAACGGGGGTGGGGCGTGGTTTTGGACTAAAAGCAGTGAGACAAGGAAACGAAAAGAATATTTGGCCAAGAGCTTAAAGGGCTTTAAAGTGTACCATCATGGCCCAGACGAAGACCGGAGTGAAAGGTCGAGTATGGCGTCATTAGCAAATATTTGGGGAGGCCCAGGATATCGTCGTCATCGTTGTCCTTTCCCTCGCCAGCTATTGTGGGCATGTGTTAGTTTTTGAGAAAATCAAATGTTACATTTACTTCCCTGAGTCGCCTGCCTTTTCAGTTGTCTAACCAAATTGGCATTCAGCGAGTCGAACTCGAGCTGGCCGAAGGTGTCAAATCGCATTCTCATCATTTGGTCCTGCTCTGTCTTTTCAGGTAATGGAGAGGCGTCCTGGTGCTTCTCACAGATTAAAGGCGCCCTAGACGATGATGTCACGGATGCGGACATCATATCCTGCGTGGAATTCAATCACGATGGCGAGCTGCTGGCCACTGGTGACAAGGGCGGGCGCGTCGTCATCTTTCAGGTGAGTAAACGCATTAATAGGCACCTTAACATATATTTTACTTAAAATGTATTACACTTATGTTTCAATTGTAGCGTGATCCTGCCTCGAAAGCCGCCAATCCCCGACGCGGCGAATACAATGTCTATTCGACATTCCAATCGCACGAGCCCGAATTCGATTACCTCAAGTCGCTGGAGATTGAGGAGAAGATCAACAAGATTCGATGGCTCCAACAGAAGAATCCTGTGCACTTTCTGCTCTCGACCAACGACAAGACGGTCAAGTTGTGGAAGGTCAGTGAGCGCGACAAGTCGTTTGAGGGCTACAACACGAAGGAGGAGAACGGCCTGATCCGCGATCCACAGAACGTAACGGCCCTGCGGGTCCCATCCGTAAAGCAGATACCGCTGCTGGTGGAGGCCTCCCCACGGCGCACCTTCGCCAATGCACACACCTATCACATCAATTCAATTAGCGTTAATTCAGACCAGGAAACCTTCTTGTCGGCCGACGACCTCCGCATTAATCTCTGGCACTTGGAGGTGGTCAACCAGAGCTACAACATCGTCGACATCAAGCCAACCAACATGGAGGAGTTAACGGAGGTGATCACGGCGGCCGAGTTCCACCCGACCGAGTGCAATGTGTTCGTGTACTCGAGCTCCAAGGGCACAATACGATTATGTGATATGCGATCGGCGGCGCTATGCGACCGGCACAGCAAACAGTTCGAGGAGCCCGAGAACCCAACGAATCGCAGCTTCTTTAGCGAAATAATCAGCTCCATCAGCGATGTGAAGCTGAGCAACTCGGGTCGCTACATGATCTCCAGGGATTACTTGAGCATCAAGGTGTGGGATCTGCACATGGAAACGAAGCCCATTGAGACCTATCCGGTTAGTGCCTAAATAATCTAATTATTAATATTTTTGGATCAATACTAATTTATTTCTATAAATCTATAGGTCCATGAATACCTGCGTGCCAAACTGTGCTCGTTGTATGAAAACGATTGCATCTTCGACAAGTTCGAGTGCTGTTGGAATGGCAAGGATAGCTCAATAATGACCGGGAGCTACAACAACTTCTTCCGCGTGTTCGACCGCAATTCGAAAAAGGATGTGACGCTGGAGGCGTCTAGGGACATCATCAAGCCGAAGACGGTGCTGAAGCCACGGAAAGTTTGCACTGGCGGCAAACGGAAGAAGGACGAGATCAGCGTGGACTGCCTCGACTTTAACAAGAAGATCCTGCACACCGCCTGGCACCCGGAAGAAAATATCATCGCCGTGGCTGCGACTAATAACCTATTCATATTTCAGGATAAATTTTAGCCAACACTCTTCACAAGAACCACACCATACGCCACAATCACACCAGCAACTTTAACTACAGAAACACCAACAACTACGAACGCGCCGCATTCTAATGTTAATTCAATCGGTTTGTTTCAAAAGCGTTTTCAAATTTCACTCGCAATTCGATTGTTTGCCTAACACCATTACCTCAGGCCACCATCCATCTACACCCTTTTTTCCCTTCCCGCCTCCAAAAACCAAAACCTTACATCATACATAATGCCATAGCAAAAGCTTTGTAATGTATTTTTGCGCTAAAGGCGTATAACGAGAAACAAAACCAGAAACTTAAGAAAAAGAAACAAATTTTTATACATAACATTTATAAATAGTGAAGCGTAAAGTTGATTTCTTGTAGCGCAATTCAAAAAAAAACACATAAGAGTAATATTTAATAACAATTGATTTTCCCGAAAATTTTGTATAATTAGCGCCAGCGCCGAAGTATTTGTAATAAAAGATAATAATATACAACTTAAAAAAATCATAATATGCATATTGTAATATTTTTTCTGATTGCTTGTTAAGTTTACGAACTATGCGCCCTGTTTGCTCTTCTTTATAAACATAGACTAAATACGAATTTCCGATTGTTTATTTGTTTGACAACGTTCATTCCACGCAAAAGGAGACGATAAACCACAGAGCTTATCGATCGATTATGTCTCATTTTAAATCTCATCAACGTCAGCAATCGAACAGCCGGAAGTTGTCTCAGTCAAACCAATTCAAAATGCTCATTTAAACACTTTAATTCACTAAGAATCCAATGCTAGACCAGAAAGCAGAAGTCAAAGAAGAGGCAGACGCGGAAGAAGTATGAATTAAATGCATTGATAACGTATGCATTGCAAGTTAAAAAGATACATATATATACATAAAAAAACGCAGCCTAAGTTAAAAATACAATTTAGTGTTCTCAATTCGTTTAATTTAGTCTCTACCTAAAATGAAAAAAATACAAACAAAAAGAAAACACTATTTTTATACGCTACATTTAAGCTAAGTATTGCTACTTTTAGTTCAACTATGCGTGCGTGCGTCCAAGACCAATTCTCACATATAGTCTGCCTGCCCCCTTGGCCCCGCCCCCGTTTTCATCGGTCAACGATTTTTCCAACCTCTTTATTGTTTTGTAAAGTTTCTTTTATCCATTGTCATGTTTTCCATAAAGAACTATAAACAAAACTGAACCATTTTTATAGGTTATCTAGTGTCTAGTGTTAACAAAAAAAAATATATAAAAACAAACCATAAATGAAAATAAAAGTAAATAAACGATGCGCTGAAAATGTTAAACGAAAAAACTCTGAAAAATGTACGGCAGCAAGTTCAAAATACTGAAATGTAAACGCATAAAATGATGAAATAAAAACTTAAACAACATAAATTGTGCTTCTTATGAGAATAATGATATATTATTAATATTGTATTTTCAAAAAACTAGTTATACGAAGAGAGAAGAGTGCAGCGGGATAACAGATATAGAAGATAACCAAAATTGTTTAGAAAATAAGAATTCAGTGACATTTGGCTTAGACCTTGAGTGAAAATCGTATACAAATTTTCCACACTTTCGATACAATTATTTCGGTTGCAAGTTTAATTTTTTCGGTTCACCATATTATTTAATTTTTTTTGCAACGCACATTTTTATTCATTGATCTTTGACATGCCTTTTTGTAAATAAAATCGCAACCACAAAAGAGAGAACTTAAAACGTAAAACATTATTCATTAAATGAAATAAAATCGAAAGCAGACGAGTAGATAAACAATCGCAATTGCTGTTTACTTAAAAATGCAAACAGACAAAAATTGCAATTGATTAGTTTTAAAAATATTAATTGAATTGCTATTCAGAATAAAATCTAATAAAAGCAAACTTAAGGATAAAGTTTAGTTTTGCAAGCAAGAAAATTGAGAAAAATAACGAAAATGTGTTTTAGTAGGGAAGAAATGGGGGAAGAATTTATATTTTGTTTAAACGTTCTTCAAAAAAATCCTTTTAATTTAATACAAGGGTTTGGGTTTTATATATTTGGATACGTTTGGCTGGTTTTGGATTGGTCAAATTTGTAAACTTCTAAAACGTATCTTTGAATTCAAAATTAAAATAGCTAGCCAAGTTAATAAGCCAAATAATAAAAATTTTAAATAATCAGTTGTCCTTCAAATTCATAAAATCTTTTTTTATTGCCTAAACTCATTTCTTTAAACTTATTCGTGGAAGATTGTCAATTATATTTTGTGGGGTATTATTTTAAAATTCTTAAAAACCAAACTAACCACATAAACTACATGTAGTTGCAAAATACAATGCTATCATAATACCTTTGCAGAGCACAGTCAAAAGATTGCGACGCAGTCAACTTAATTCGGTTCAGGAAACCTTCTTGTCGGTCTACGACCTGCGCATCAATCTCTGGAACTTGAAGGTGGTCCACCAGGGCTACAACCTCGTCGACTTCAAGCCAACCAACATGGAGGGGATCACGGCGGTCGAATTCCACCCGACCGAGTGGAATGTGTTCGTGTTATCGAGCTCCATGGGTACAATACGCTTGTGATATGCGATCGGCGGCGCTATGCGACCGGCTAAGCAACAAGTTCGAAAAGCCCGAGAACCCAACGAATCGCAGATTCTTTAGCGAAATAATCAGCGATTTGAAGCTGACCAACTCGGGTTGCTACATAATCTCTAGGAATTACTTGATCATAAAATTGTGGCATCATGAAAACAAAGCCCATTGAGAAAAACACCAGATTACTTAGGCACTAACCGGATGGGTGGTATGTGCCTAATTAATCTCATGTGTTTTTTAATGGGCTTAGTTTTTACCGGATTTGTCTTAAATTATTTATATAATATCAGATTGTCAATGGTGTCTCGTGTGAAATTATTTTTAAAGTCTTCCAAATTAGCTTCTTATTATATGTAGTTGGAAAATACAATGATTTTATTATACCTTTGTAGAGTTTGCGAAGCAGTCACGGAAAGTACAAAGTCGATCTGGCGAAGTCCTAGATTATGACTTTATCATGACACAATGTCTTATTGGAACAGTCAAAAATATAAATTAACAAAATTATTACTTTGTAATTTTAAAAAATATATGGAATACTTCAAATAATATCTGAAGTCCGGTTTTAATTTTATAAAAATAGTACGATTGAAAATGGTTTTGGAAAACAGGCGCTTCATTGTGTATTAATACTATAAGTGTGAACTTATAGTTTAAAAAATCGAAATATAATCATTTGATTGGAATAAACTTCGGATCTGCAAAGTTTGCTTAAACCTCTTAAACACACCTCGCATTTTTTTAAATGCAACAGTACCGTTATGGGCACTATTGGCCATTTCAATGCCAGGCACGCACGCGCGCGACCAAAGAGAGAGGTAGAGAGAGCAGTGCGCACTTAACATGACCAAGGCGTTGGAACTCCGAAAGAAACCCAAACCGAAATAACGGCGGCTTTAAGTCTCAGTTCACTCAGATCGGTTGGACGGTGCGGTTCGCTTTCGATTTCGGCTTCACAGTAAAAGAGCTAAATATAAAAAAAAACGCCGGAACTGCGGCCTAAACCTGTTTTGGCCAAGTGATCACAACAACAATAGCAGCGAAAACGCATGCAAGTGACGAAACGACCTTAAGCAAAAGAAAAAATAAATTACTTGACTCTCTAATAATACTTTACATACATATATATTTGGAAACCCAAGAAATTAAGTGACGCACCGAGCGAAATAAAAAAAACCAAAATGCAAAATGTTGCGACGTGAATAAGCGTCAAAGAAAATATTGAATCCGAAAATTTAAACGTGGCTTAGGAAGTTGGGTGTATAAAATAACGAGTCCGGAACAGCAAAAATAAGAAAATAAAATGGCTTTGGGCAACAAAGGGGGCAGCAATGTTCTTTGTCTGCGATTGCAGCGACAATTATTACTGGTTGTTGTAACGCTTTTCCTGTTTTTCAACGCCGCCCGTAAGTTCATAGACTAACTAAATTGCAAGCCGAACAATAACAAGAAAAACAAAGCAAACTGCAAAAGAAAGAGAAATTTTGATTGGCGTTACGCTCGAGACGGGACAAGGCGAAAACAAATTCACTTTCGTGTAAAACTAGAGAAACTGGTCTAGTCTTGGATTTGCCTCTCTGAGTTCCCGCCAGGGGGCGCCACATGGCCCAGTGGCAGTAATTCAGAAACCAAATTGTTGGCTTATTAGTCAGAGCCGAAAACCAAAACGAGTTTGTTGTCACAGTCTTTCGTTTGCGATTGGTTTTCTTTTTGCCGGCTTTTGAGTTTTCTTAACTATTTCTTTATCAATTAGTGACCCAGGACGAAGAAAATGATGGTCCATATCGTGGAAAATACCTCGGAAAACTCAACTCGTACCATCATCAGGTATCCGGTGATGTGTATGCCGTAAATGAGTACACCTTCTTGATAGTGGGCTTCAACTACGACGGCAACGGGGCGGATACTTTCTTTTGGTCGGGCGCCAGTAATCGCCCTGGACCTCAAGGCTTCATTGTGCCCGATGAGTATGGCAAGTAAGTGCATTGGTTTCATTTGATGTTAAACCTTTTTTTGGTTAGAGATAAAAAGTACGAATTTATTTTAATTTTGTCTGTAAATACACGTACAATTGAGATTTATTTTTACACAGTAAAGTGGATGTCCTTAAAATCATTTTAAAAACATTGTTAAAAAGTTTACGTTTACCTAATTACTCAAAAACCTTAGTCATCTATTTTTTATGCAAATATAGAAAACAGCGTTAATTATCTAAACTTATTATTTCCGATTGTTACCGTAGAACCAATATTCTGGATCGGTATCACAACAAGGACTTTACATTGACGCTGCCGGATCGAAAAAAGATAACGGAAATCAAATGGTTGGCGGTCTACGATCTGAACAGTCAGAACAACTTCGGGGACGTTTATATTCCCGAGGAGTTTGAGCCACCTATGCCCCAGCTGGGCGGAACGTTCTCCAAGCGCAGCCACAATGTGAGCAGCAGTAGCATTGAGATTCTGGACTCGAAAACCATTCGCATCAAGGACTTTACCTACGATGGGCGTGGCAAGCGCACCTTTTTCTGGGCGGGAGTGGGGGCACAGCCATCGAGTCGAGGAAGCAAACTGCCGGATGAGCGGGGATAGTAAGTATTATCAGATAGATTAACGAGTTAATTAATATTTTAATTTTATCTACTATGTTTTAGCCTCGACCCAATTAGGAAATACAACAAGGAGACCGTTGAATTGGAACTTCCGGGAGACAAGACCATCTTCGACATCGACTGGATCAGTGTTTATGATGTGGCCGATAATGAAAACTACGGTCATGTGTTAATCAACGATGGACTGAATGTTCCACCGTCGCTGGTGAAAGTAACGAAATTCGAATTCTCTCTGCCCAATTGCCGGCAGCTACACAAGGATATGCAGGTGTCCTGGGAGGTATTTGGTCCCCAAATCACGTTCCAACTCTCCGGTCAGGTGGCTGCCAACGATTACATGTCCTTCGGAATATCCGGATCGGATGTGTCCAGCCAAATGATCGGCTCCGATGTGGTGGTGGCCTATATGGACGAGATCAGGGGATATACAGTGGATTACAATATCACTTCGCTGGCGCCTTGCGTTCAGGTTTTGGGCCAGAACAAAGGAGTGTGCCGGGACGACGTGGTCGGTGGATTGGACAGCTTTCAGTTAAACACATACAGTCGCAAGGATGGCATCAACACAATCAGTTTTA
This sequence comes from Drosophila rhopaloa, assembly GCF_018152115.1. Classification (NCBI taxonomy): domain Eukaryota; kingdom Metazoa; phylum Arthropoda; class Insecta; order Diptera; family Drosophilidae; genus Drosophila; species Drosophila rhopaloa. Next base: position 10,832,051 of record NW_025335059.1, on the reverse strand, counting down.
GGCGGACCCTCAAGTCATGTGAGTAAAAATCTATTAAATTAAGTTTTTATTAATAATTTTCATCTCTTTAGCCGACGATGGCGATAAAGAAATCTTTCTGGACCGCAGCAACTACGTAGTTTGGGCCTTTGGCCAGTTGGACTCAAATAACGAACCTGCCTTTCATACATACTATCCCAAAAGTGATATAGTTATAGATTTTAACACCACGGAGGCTGTAAATGATTGCTTTGACTTCACTAAAAGTGTGGATACGCCTCCCCCTCAGTTGTGGGAGCGGACCAGGATAACAGATGCGTAAGAATAGAATCTTTCTCTACAAGGAAATTCTAATATCAATAATTAACTATTTTACAGAACTGTACGCACTTTTAATGCCTATTTGGGACCCTCGGGAGGACTCCGTGGCTATCAGGGACTGACAGGTCATGTGTCTAGCGGTTTGGCTTGGTACATAAACGGCTATATGATCCCAGAACTTTACCTTAAGCGGGGCCTGACCTACACCTTTAAGGTGAGGGGTGGTAATAATCCCCACTCGCCGGAGCACTATCATCCGCTGGTTATTACCGATGACCCTCAGGGAGGCTATGATCGCTTGTCGGATGCCAAGCAGAGTGAGATTCGCGTATTGGCCGGAGTGGAGTTCACTAGAAGGGGCAGACCCAAACCTACGGCTGCTGGTCCTTTGTGCCTCTCCAGATATCCTCCGAGTTATGATCGCAGGCTGGATGATAACTTCCCCACATTCAAGAAGTTCAATCGATCGCTGATCACCGAATGTGTGGATGAGGCACCGGCATTGTTGGAAATTACGCCGAATATCACCTGGCCGGATACCGTGTACTATAACTCCTTTACCCACGGAAATATGGGCTGGAAGATTCACATCGTGGACAGCTACAGCAATCTGAGAAGTGGAGCGAAGGCTTTATCCTGGTCTTTATGCATCATCCTGCTGCCTTGGCTGGTGCTCCAGTACTGACTGTTCTCTCTTAGTTTCTTAGTGTAAATTAAGCAGTCACAATCTATGTATTTAATACGCGTGTGTAGAATGTATGCTCATGCTGTGTATATTATTATTTAAATCGTATTTAAATACAGAACTGTGTTGTACTTTAGAGTGAATGAGCTTGTAACTTATTTAAACATTAGAAGAAGTAGTTGCCCTGCATGTATCCAAATGAGTATTCTAACTGGGAATGCAAAGCATGATGTGCTGTTTTGATACCAACTTCTTATAGAGGGCAAAATAACAACTGCAACAACTTTCAACTTTTTTGAGTTATTCAAATTTATTTGAATAATTGCAGTTTTGGTTTACTAGAATTACCGAAGCTTCTACTGATGCTTGATGGTGTAACGTCAGAAAACCACCCATAATAAGAAGCAAAAAGGCATCTATGAATCCGATTCTTGCTTCTTGCGCGGCTTTGGCTTTCCGTTAACCCAGGGAGTGAACTGCACATGGCTTATGTCTCTCTTAGCAGCATCTGCACGTAACTCCGCTCGAAGGGCTTCACGTACCACCCGGGCAGCAATGTTCGAATATTGGATGTAAGTAAGTCCTGCATCTCTCCAGATTTTCATGACTATCAAATTATTTTCAATCCTTCAGAAGCCTGTATGATTTTAAATTTGTAAAAGCGCATAAGACATAAGTCGGAACGACTGCAGTTAGAAGACTTTACCTGCTTTGAAAACGATTTCCAAGAATCAGCCACTAAACCAAAAGAAAATGTACTCGTATTGACGCTTGTAAAGAGTCTGGTTTTATTGAATAATTATATATGTAGCTCCGATATTGTCCGAACGTATTCTTTTGAACGTATTCTTTTCTTTTTCAGAATGACAGAGAACGTTTCTTTCGATATCTTTCTCTTTTTAGCCCAGGGATACGATACAAGACGTACAGTCAAAAATGTGAATCTGGTTCGATTTATACGAAATCGATACATTTAGTTAAGTGGCTTGGTATTTATCCGAAAGCGATAAAAAGCGATGCTTTACTGATTAAATATAGTTAAAAATGATTAAAATATTTAAATGAAAGAAAATAATATTCTGATATCATGGTTTAAAAATGTTCCAAATCCTCGTAGGGCAGTTGTTTATATAGCGAATTTAACACAAAGGAAAACAGAAATATTAAGGCTGTGATGTACTAAATAAATATATATATAAATAAATAATAAAATTATTAAGATATTTAAGTGAAAGAAAGTAATATTTTGATTGCGTGGTTTAAAAATGTTCCAATACCTCTTTTTGAAACCAGTAGTTTTTTAGAGCAGTACTTAATATAGCTAATTTAACACGAAGGAAAACAGATATTTAAAAGCTGTTCTGTACATTTAGGAAACATTTTCACTTCATTTATTAAATGATGTTTACAAATTCTTAAAATATTTAAATGAAAGAATCAACAATACCGTGTCATATCCGCATAAGGAGCGGTCAAATGCGTTTTATCTGCACTTGCGCATTTGGGCACACTATTTTACACGTAAGCAATCGATTTTTCCTTTACGAAAAGAACAAAGTTGAAGAAAATGTCTGCTCTTGATGCCAAAAAAATAGCCGAAGCTGAGGCTTTAATGGGCCAAGTCGATAGTGCCCCGGATGAGTATGCTAAAGCTGGTATGTATTTCAAGGCTGCAACTGCATATCGATTGGCCAAAAGCTCGGATAAGAGCAAGGATTGTTTTTTGAAGGCCATCGACTGTTACGAAAACAACAAGTCGTGGTTCCACGCTGCCAAATCATACGAGCAGATTATTTTGCTGGCCAAAGAAAACGGAACTCTGTCCGAAGTTGAGGAATATGCAAATAGGGCTTGCAGTCTCTATCAGCAACATGGTTCACCGGAAGCAGCTGCTGCAGCACTGGATAAAGCCGCCAAAATGACGGAATCCAAACATCCTGAATTGGCATTGGAATTCTACAAGCGGGCTCTGGCCGTCGTATTAATTGGAGATGCCACCCATCAAGCATCTGAATTCGCATCGAAAGTGTCAAGAATATTGGTGAAACTCAAGAGATACGAAGAAGCGAGCAAGGCTCTTAAAAAGGAGATAAGCCTAAACCTTCAAACAAAATCTTATGGACAAGTTGGTCGCTTAGTCGTGGCCTTGGTACTAGTGCAATTAGCATATGGAGATCTCGCAGATGCCAAAAAGACATTCAAAAAATGGGGAAATCGTTGCGAGCACCAAGAAGTGTCCACATTGCAAAAACTATTACAAGCTTTTGATGATGGGGACCAAGAACTAGCTGCCAAGGTGCTGGCGTCCCCATTTATCAGACATATGGATGTGGAGTACGCCCTTTTATCGAAGAATATTTCCATGCCACAATGTATACAAAATGGAATTTAAGTGGAGAAGAAAGCAATCAATACTGGAAATTAAGCATATCTTGTTTTCTATGGTGTGCATAGTAGTCATTTGTATTTATTGTTCCTTACATTAACAAAAAGCTTTAAGAATGTACACTGTTAAATATATACAAAAATATAAAGTGTTAATTAAAAACAAATCATTAGAACTCTTTCTGTGCCTTAAAGAAATACATTTTTAAGCAAGTTAATACACATTTTATAGTCTTTTAAATACTACTTGATACTAAAATCTTTACACACTTTTATACGAATTTTACACACGATTTCTACACAGTCAATATCTCATAAACTAGACTAATAAATTGAGTACAAATTACATTTTAAATTGTTGTTCAAAAGTATGCAACGTTTTCGCTCCATTAGCCATTTAATAATTTAAAACAAAAGCTCTTTCAAAATCATTGTTCAACAAATAAATTTCAAAATTTAACAACAAATCTTAACAAAAACGTGTTTTAAAATCAAGTTTTGTGCATTTATTTCATGTTCTTTTTGGAGAAATCATGAAGGTTTGAGGGTTCCTTTTGAAGCTACTTGATGTCTTCGAAGTTGGCTTAACTTTTAAGTTTTAATTGTATTTTAAATCAGCAATCGGCTTATCGGACTTTAGATTATTATAGGACTCTACTCCATGCATGTATCTCCCACAGATAAGATATAGTTGAGCTTGTGGGTATAATTAGCTGTGCCATCACTAAACCGGCGGACACACGCTCCAATCGCACTTGAAGTGCGGCCAAGTGTCATTTCGCAACGAAATGAACAAAAATGATTAAGTATGGCCAGCAATAAGCGAAATCAAATTGCATGACCCGCTGTTATTGTAGTTGATTTATTTAGAGTCCATCTAGTATCAATTAGCGTTATCAGGCCGTGCAATTGGTCAGTTGACGTTGGCAGTTATCAGTGATTTATGAATACTATTCGGTGATAAATACTTTATTCCAGTTAATGACCCCTTCGAGGAATCACACTGTCCAGGGACCCTAAAAATTTTTACTCCAGCTGGGGTCTTGTGATAAAAATATGCAGAAGAACTGTTCACCATCTATTTTTGGAACTCCCCATAAACCGATATTGGTCAGTCTGAACTTTAAACGGAAATAAGCGGTTACTTTTAAGTTGCGTACATATATGCCACTTTTAACCATAAACACAACGAATGCTTGTAAAATGTTTCATTTATTATCTGTGATCTTTGCACTTAACGAACTTTACACAAACTGACTAGCTGAATTCTTGTTCTGTTCTGCATTACAATTAATGAGTATAAATTGTCTGGTCTGACGTTGCTCTCCTGTGTCGCCGGTATTTGGATTGTTAATATATGTAGTTGGTAAACAAATTCGTTGTATTTAACGATTCTTTGGTACGAGTATGTCATTGGCTGCTCTCTTCGGGGTGGTATCCGTCTTAAATCTACAGCAGGAACTTCTGGCCCGCCAGGATGAGCGCCATGATCAAGGACACGGATGCAGTGACTCCTGCTGCCCCCGAACGATCCTCGGGCTGCTCGACCAGGACCACCGCTCGATTGTTCTCGCTCTGCAGCTCCCTGTAATTGTTGTGCAGCTGCTTGCCCTCATCATACTCGATCTCCTTGAACTCGTTGACCTGGTCCAGGGTCACCGGGAAGGTATTGGTGAGCACAATCCAGGTGACGGCCTCGGCGCAGGTGGGCGTGGTCAGGGAGCCGGCGTAGGTGAAGTAGCTGTCCACACCGGGAACTAGGTCGTCCACGGCCAAGGAATCTGCCACCTGGGCAGGCTTATTCATGCTCCCGTAACTTTTCACAGCCTTCAAGCTCTTGATGATGCTGCCGATGGCCTCGTTGGGCGTGTTGGACACATGGTACAGCACTCCAATTACCACAATGCCATCTTTGAAGCCGGCCGCCATGGTCATGTTGGGGTAAATGGTGTTCCTATGGACAATGTGCACTTCCAGCGGATAGCGGATGTCGTTGATGGTGTGCTCCGACCACCAGTGCATGTGGATCTGCTCCACCACGTAGTCATGCAGCAGGGCACCACCAGTCAATGTCAATTCGTGATCAAAGCCAGATAGTTGAACTATACAACAGAAGAAAATAATTACTCATTGGATTATTTCCAATTTCTGACATATATCTAAAAACTCACTTGAATGTCCATTGTTGACCATTAGCAGATTTTTCTGATGCTCATCGTAGTTCTCGAACTTCAGAGGATCAAACTCGCCCTTCAGGGCCCCTTTGACATGCAGATTAATGGGGCTTTGCTTCCTGCCACTATCGCAAAGACCGCCCCATTTTGGAAAGGCTGTGGAATGTAAAGATCATCCATCAATGTCAAAAACTGACAATTATATATTCTTGTCAAATTGATTTGTATTATTGTGAATATCTCCAAAAGCTATTTTTTTATATCAATTTACGCCGAATTTATTTCCTTTTTTCAAAATTTTTGCACTAGTCAAATAAGGAATTTAAAATCATAAATCAAACTTTACATAATTGAACGCTTGTTTTTTAATAAAAAGTATACAATTTTACTCCAGTCCATTATTTGTTAAATTGATTTTCATTATCTTAACTTTCTGCACAAGCAAAATTTTTATTTGAAATTAAATGCTCATAAATCAAACTTTAAATAATTGAACGATCTTTTCGTCAATTAAAAACTCTAGGCAGAAGTTCAATTTCCGCAGAATTGCTCAAGTAACAGTCCAAATTTATCATTATTCATGTTCAATTTGCATACACAACAATTTGGCCCAATTTAACTAAGCTCAAGTCCGGAGCGTGCACACAGATAGATATACTCGTATATCCGAGCACATTTGAATCGAGCCCTGGTATGCAAAACACTTGACAATGAGCCAGCCAGAGCAGAGTGACCCACTCGCCGTGGCGTTGATTAACTAATTTTAGCAAATAAACTCGATTGGCTTTACTTACGCTCATCCTGATTGCTGTCCAAGTCCGGGTAGCCCCATTCGTTGGCCCAGCTGAGGGCCACAGAGCAGCAGACTGCGAACGAAAACGAAAGAACGGGGGTGACAGATAAGTATCAAGTATACGCCGTGTGGGACCGTCAAATGAAAACGATTTTAATAAACTTCAACTTGACCGACTGCGCGCAGAGAACGCTTGAGGGCCACCCAAAAACAAGCACATTAAAAACTGCACTTGACGATGGGCCATAAAAGCAATGGGATAAATACTGACAGAGGGTCAATCTACACATGTTTGGCAGCCTCAGCCAAAAACACGGCACCTTGCACTTGACTCGGCTAAAAATACCCATGAAATTTATGATTTCAGCCACATATATTCGTATATAAGTACCAGTGTATCTGCAGGCAGACATTAATGTTTCATTAACCTGCGAATTGTCCACATATTGTGGCTTTCTCCTCCTCCAGCTTTGCTAAAAGCATTTTGACATCTGCGCATCAAAATATCAACTAAATTTAATGCGTGCGGCTTTTTAGTTTTTACGATCCATTTTGGTATTTAAAAACCACTGACCCATCCACATAACTCGTCTCTAGCGTGATCTGTGATCAAATGACCGTGTTTATTAAGCCATATTCAACATTAATGGGTTAATAAAAAAGTCCGCATACAAGTGTTATAATTTATGTTCTGTCTTTAATCTTTCGAGTATTTATGCTTGCCGCATGGCATTTTTGCAAGTTGGCCTGCAAAAAAGACAAATGACGACCGCAGCTGTGAAAGTAGAGTACTAAATATACCCAAGTATAAATACTATATGTTGTATATAATCTTTTTAATTTACTTTTTGCCGGGCAACGTGCTCATCAGCTGAGGTGTACATATTATAGTCTTGGGTTGCCCTGTGACGCAATGAGACCGAGGAAAAGATCTCTGAGTTATAGCAGTTTTCGATTATAAATAATATTTCATTATTTAATGATTTTTTTTTATAATTCACTGGGCAAGCGGAGAGTACTTATGGAGATTCAATTTGAATTAATAGTGAAATTGTATTGAATTAGTGCCGTATCAAGAGTCGTAAAAATATTCCTTTTAATTAAGAAACGATCACAAGACGTAATGACTTTAACGTGAGCGGTTTGTGGATTATATGTGATTGGCTAATGAAATATCCGTCAGATGCCAAATCGAAAGGAATCACTTGATCGCGAACCCTTGCCATCTCAAAAACATTTTCAACGGACATGCAACGAATGTCGGGCAACTATTTAAAGTGCAATTAAATTTGCACATGCAAAGCTCGGACAATTAAATTTGAGTGTCTAAAGCTTTGATAGCTGATAATAGGAAACGTTCTGTAATTTAAGGCCCCCGGGGTGTAAAAGTTAACAAAACTGTAATTTAAAACAGGCAATGCAATGGGCGATAATCATGTGAAAAATCGCGCAAAATAAACAGCTGCATACAGCTGAAGTGGAAAATGCACTCAACCCGTGAATTCGTCAAGTGAAAAAAATTGTATATTCTCCTGCTCTTGAGAATCAAAACGGAATTCATTGCCGCGATGTTCTGGCATTGGAACGGCTTGTATCAACTGCTGTTTATTAAATCATTGCGGTCTTGTCAGCAGAAAAGAATCGAAATGATTTCGCTAGCTAAGCAGTCGCGATAAAGACCCCGTCTGTCGCTTGGGCTGTTTAGTTTTTTTGTCAAATCACTGCGGTATCGAGATTCCCCCAAAATATATAGAGCACTCAGTGATTTTCCAGCCGCAATTTTATTTACATTTTACTGAGCCTCATAATCAAAGATATCTCCCACCGATAAACGATTTCGGGAGTGCACGCGATTTAATGACCCATTGTCTTAAAAGCCTGCGATAAAATGCGAATCCAATAAATACACCGCAGGTCACGTGGATGAAACCATTAAAATTGATAGACGTTATCATTTGTCAAAATAAATATTCAATAAATAATATTTCAAGATAAACCCGAATATTATCTATTGAGATGGGTAAAAGACCTATAAAATAAACAAAAAAATAATTTAGTATTTTATTACTAAACAAACTTCCGTTTAAATAGGCACAGATAAACATTATTATCTTAAAGAAATAAATGATATATTTTATTACAAAGAGCCCATATAAATTTGATTTCTATAAGCGAAAAGCGTGTGTAGGTAGAGCACCTGCTCCAGAATTAATCTAATCTGCTGAGCGGGAACATAATTTTCTCAACTGGCATAATCAGATAAATACCAAGACTTTGGTTTTTTCTGAATTTCCTTAAAGTTGTGACGTCTGGATGTTATGGTTACCATAACATTTGATGAGATTGCTTTAGGGCCTGGCTGCATTACCAATCAATTGGGTGGGGGAGTAGGTTAAAAACTTTCCATCATAAGCCAATCGACTTAATGGACTTTGGATTCGCAATGCAAGGAGAAGACTGCGAATGGGTGTTGATAAAAAGCCGAGGAAAACAAGTTGAGAAGATAGTGACAAAGGGGGCAGATTGATGGCAGAAGGTCTTTGTAAACAGAAGTCAACTCCCAGCAGATGAGTATATACTATGTAAATAGGAAGTAGCTACTATCAGGAAAGTGAATTGCGGAATGCAAATTCACTTTCGCTCGACAACAAAGGGGCAAAACCAATACAAATAAATGTAGCCCAGTCAACGCTCTAGTGCATCCAGTGTTTTGGCCATAAATGCCGCCTTTATAAAGAGGGTGTGTACTGTCCATCAATTGCTTGTTCCACAGCTACCTCACAAAGACCAATCAATTGGAACTCTACTTGGTCGGACTCCAAGAGTTAGTTAAATATAAACAACCCAACCAGAAAATGATTTGTAAAATACCACAGCTTACACATTTTCCCTAATAATATTATTAATTCAAGCGACCGAACTACCAATTAACTCGAAAACAAGTTTGAATGTGTCATGGGTTTTTATAATTTGGTCCTTTTTTAGTGAATAAACAGGAAAGGGCTCTCAGTATTTAATGATGCATGATCTAAACTCGGACATGTGTATTTACTTAGGAATAAAAAATAATCTGCACTAAGTTAAATTTGACTCAGCTTGTAATTCTTAAATAAAAACACACAAACAACTGTTTTTTAATGCTGCGTCATTAAGAAAAAATCACAAGTGTATTCCATAACGCAAAAAATGAATATAAATTTGATGAATTAATTTACAAGTTTAGCCACTAATGGTGTGTAAAAATTAGGCTTTTCTTCTTCCGAGCAATAGTGTAAGGTGCTATTTTTTAAAAAAGATCTAGTACATTAAGTATAAAATGGTTTATAAACGAGAGCCTAATCGGGAGTTGTTAATTGATTTCTACAAGCATAGCATTAAACACAAATAAAAAAATAAGTCTATACTGGCTTGGTGTCTTATCTTGGACAACAACAATTGTATCACTTAGCTAATTGTGTTCAAAACATATTTTTCCAAAAAACTGATAAATTCCTTGATGATTTTATACATATAAGTTGTCTTTACTTACATATATTTTTAATCACCTGTTTTTATATATATACCATATAACTTATTTAGAAATCGCAGCTAATCGGGGGGTAGCTACCTGACAAGTAAGCAAGCCCGATAAGAAATGGCGCCTTGCGACGTTTATTAAATCGATTAAGCTTAATCGAATCTCGTACGGATCCATAAGCCCGGTGGAGTTAATTGCCAATTAATCGTTTAATATGCATTTCCCCCGTACGCTACTTGAAAAGTCCCTTATCAATTCCCAACTTATCACTGCACCATCTCGGGCATATAAACTACTTTCGATTATCTCGATTAGGTCAGCAGTTTTTCCACCCATAAGCTGACTCCCCAGCGTGCCCAAATATTTAGCTTCGCTGACCTTATCACTCAGTCTGCCCGCAATGATGAGTCGTCGGTATCTGTATCTGTATTAGACGAATTAAGTGGGTATTTTCCGAATGCCCCAAAGTCAAACAAGACGGAAATAGGTTGTCTTTTGTTCAGATATCTGTTCGGGCGCGTGATCCATTTCCAAAGTTCTGTGACGTGCTTTGGAGTACCGATGTGACGGCGTGAGTTTAGATTTAAGATATGCCCACAAAAATGCGTTGGGGTTTCTAAATTAGCCATGGCGAAAATCCCCCTTTTTAACGGTGTTACATAAAGAAAATAACTCCAGTTTTATGTCTTCTTTGTTGGGGTAAATCACAATAGAAAATATACCCCTGAAGCTACTTTCTTTATTGTAAAATTTAATTTATGGGATCAAAAAAAGAACATTTCACAGATTTGTTAGCTTATCTATAAGCGAATCTTTCACAGGATGTAGCCAATTGACAAATTTAACCGCTTGTGTACCGAATTCAAATACAAATCCCTCGATCTGCATTTATCTGGATATATACTCAAGCCTATCCGTACACTTCCGATGGCAATCATCACTTCCCCTGGTCTGGGAACCTGTCCATTGAAAATCATAAACGCAAAAGTCCGCCTTGTAATTTACGATCCCAGCGTATTATCATTACTACATTGTCTATGTCATCTTATCCACTAAAACAATCCGAAAAATTGCAAAATAAATAGCAAACAATTAGAATGTGGGAGCCGCAACCTAGACGTGCCCTTTCGGTATTATCGGAGGTATATGGGGATATGTGGATAAGCACTATTGCGATAAGTACAAGAATCCAATTAATGGCCGATTGAGTCAATTTTTTGAGTATGTGACTCATACTGGAGTAGTTAAATAACTTTGATTGGCTTACAATGAGTCACAGATGATAAGTACTAATTGATAATAATTTACCTATAAAGGAGAGGGTGATGAAATGCATTTTTAAGGTTTTTTACGTTTTACTTTCGTCAAAAATATTTTTTAAAATCACTTGTTTTTCGGTTATATCACTTTGAGAGGGCACAGTATACTTTTTCTATTTTTTTTCAGAGGATGCCAGGCAGGACACGGAACCTTTGCGGTCTCGAATCGAACTCCATCGGTTTTGGAGCGGCACGCGTCTTTTATATCGGAACCTCGGGCGGGCCAAGAACGGAACCCGCGGCGGTCAGGCACAGAATGATTACTGAAAAGCGGTACGAGCATCGGGCAATGTGCACACGCACACAGCCGCAAAAACACACCCACAAACAAACGGCACTGCACTCACACAATTGAACATTGAATTATGGCAACGATATAGTCAGGTTTATGTGCTCTTTATTTATTTTTTTCGCAGGTTTTCCACTTTCCTCTTGAAAGATATTGTCAACTAAAAATTTGCAGATTGGGAAGAAAAAAAAAATAATAAAACCGCCAACGAGCCGAAGGTGAAATTTGCAATTGCCGAGCTGCGCTTAGAAGTTGATTAATTGATAAGCAGGCAGGGAAATGCTAAACGAACGGTAATTACCAGCTGAGCGAGAGCAAGAGAGCAAGGGCTGGCACATGACTCTCACGCCCACACTTGCCAAAACCCACACTGGGAGAAATAAGGTATCTGGTATAAAAAACATTAAGCTATCAAATATAGATCACATTACATTAGTCCAAGAAATGTTGCTAACATTATTTTAATATTTTAAGCGTATGACCAGATCCAGCCATTACTACTCAGAAAAAATTATGCTCTGAATTAAATTATGATAATTATTGCTTCAAAAGCTTTTGGTGTATTCGCACTTAAATATAGAATAAATGTTTAATTAAGCCCAAATCATTAAAAAAAAACTTTATTCAAGCTCCATGCTCTCAAAACAATATTACAATCCTTAAATTAAATACGTTACGTATTTAACTTACGAAATAAAATAAACAAGTCACGTACTTAACTTACGAATAATAGAATCCCGAAAATTCATTAGTCAAGTTGAGTGTGTACTAAAATAGAGAGTAAAATTGGTTTTTTATGATTTACAAATCTTTCTAGAAGCGACATAAAAGTGCACTTAATAATTTTTAAATTAAGAACAAAATTAATCGCCGCGTAAGAACGAATTTATTTAATTTTCACAAAAATGTTTCGTAACTACCAATAAAAAATGCTGTCTATTAAGATATATATAGTTAATATAATCCATTATGCTTAAATATGTATAAAAAATTAAAACAAGAAATTGATTATTTGTGATTAAATAATATTTCATATTTATTGATTTATTTACGAAAAAGTCGGAATTAACTTGAAATATAAATAAAACGTTTCGATTTTTTTAAATTTATACATGGTTAAAGTAAAACTTAGACTTGGTTAAAGCCACTTTATTAAGGGATTAGTAAAGGAGTGTTATTTTTTGTTTTGTCGTCGCCCTTGTAATGCCCATTAAAAAAATTATATATTTATAATGAAGATATATATAAACATAAATATAGTTTAATGTTATTAAAACTTTATACATGTAAAAAAATAATAATAAGTCAATCCACGATCTTATTATAACCTAATAATGTTCTTAAGTTTTTTTCTTAATAGCTCTCTAATTCGAATTTATTACTCAAAAATTTTGTAAAGGTCTGCAAGCGAAGGAGCTAACAAAATAATATCCGAGAAATTTTCCAAATTGCATAATTAAGTTTTTTTTTAATATATTAAATATTGTTCAGTGCATGTTGTAGAGAGGACGTCGCAGGAAGTGACGTATTTATCAAGATCGAGATTGTCACATTTTGGCAAATAAATTTCAGTTGATCCGAGCCACGGCCGGCGGCTCGGTTAAAATTAGAATTAAAATTAATTTAGTGCCCCGAAGTGACCAATTGTTGCACCCACATGCAATTCTCGGATCGGAGAGACAAATGCTAATTGAGCGGGACAAATTCTTGTGTGCGAGCGAGATGGGGAGCAGAGAGGCTGTCGTCGCGGATGATTTTTGTCTTTTGTTGACCGTGCCATGTCGACGTCATTAAAGTGCAGTTAATGTGCCAAAAGGCGGAACAAAAGTCAATGTCAAACGGCAGCTGCTCTTATTTTTCTAAATTGTGGGAAAGTGGTTAAATAAGGGTAGTAAATGTGATGGAAAGGAGGACGGGGTGGGTGCGTTTTGGGCGAGAAAAAATCAGAATGCATTTCCGCAACAAATCGTTGCTTGATGGTAATTACCGGCAACACGAGCGGTAATTTATGGCTAACGAATTGCGAATCTTGATACCCTGTAGCCAAGAAACTAGCTGAGAAATGGGAAAAGCCTGTGTGCAGGGTGTTGGTGCTGCACAGACATTTGACCTGGCCATTAAATTGTTGCAATTTGTAGCCCTGTTTTGACCACACAAATAACAAAATGACATGCTCTTAAAATACAGTCGTACTTCTTGATTTGACACGGTTAAGTTTGTATAATTGTCATTATAGTGCTAAAAATAAATATTTTTCCTCGAACTCGAGGTCTCTTATCTCAATATAAACATACCATATAAACATATTTTACATGAACATTTTATTCTTAAAAGGTTTGAAAAATATGTATTTATTTTAAAATATTATATGCGAATAAATAATGTGTTTTAAAAATGCAGTTAATAGGAAAGATAATTCTAACTATTTAGAAACCTGTAATCATTTATTGAGATTCGCCTGTCTTTAGTATTCTGCCAGATTTCCGCTGTCCGATTCGTTGAAAATTGATGAAAATGGGGTTATAAATAGAATGCAGTGCACCTTTAACCGCTTTATCGGCCACTCACCATCAGGTGCATTTGATGAATGGCAGAAACAAATTCAACAAGCGTGTTGACAAAAGGCGCTAGCAACGTCACGCGATTGCGGGCAATCAAAGGGGCAAAGAAAGTGCAAATAAAATACCGCATGGGGCAAATTGCGCACACTGTTGACCCCAATAGTCGTTGCAATTACAAGCACAATTACATTAACGGGAATCGTTGTGGCCAGCAATTCAAAAAATTAAAATCGAATCAAATCAATTGAACAGCGCCAAGCATGTGATTCAATCTGCTGATGGACGAGCAATTCAATTAGTCGCCAGAAGTGAGCAGTCAATCGGGAGCAGCCATTAAAATTCATCAATTTACATACATAACTTAATTTTACTTATCAGCAATTTAAATTTTAAAAAAGTAACCGCCTTGCGCGCCTAAAGGGCTGCACCCTGCCCATTGTGACCCAGCATTTTTTTGCCATTCTGGCAACGCCCAGCCAGCTGTCACCTTGCAGCATTGCCACACCGCTGACCCTCCTGTCAAACATTATTTTGTAAATGTTTTCAAGCAAACCCCGTGTTATCCAGCACAAATGATTTATCAAGAAATTAGTTTTCTATTTTTATAAGTTCAAAGCCCTTGGCCACATTACCCAACCGACCAAACCCACTAAAAGTGGCCAGCAACGCGCGCCGATTGCGTCTAAGTGGCAACTCCGGCGGAACGTTGCCGAGCTGCGAAACTGTGCAAAAGCAAAACGAAGAGAACGCAGCGCAGCCGAAAAAAATTGAAGCAGCACTGCACGCGATATATTTTGTATTTTCAAAGGTTAAAGCCGCATTAAAAAGCATCCGCTAAGCGCAAACGAAGTGCAAAAGTGCCGGCCAGCCGTAAGTTTTGTTATCTTTACAGCCAATTGTGTATTACAGCAGCAAAAAGCGCTCAGAAAATTTTGCAAGAACCAAAAAAAAAACGAAAAAACGAAAAAATTTTGCACATCGTCGGCGGCGACTACGTCGGCTGCGGCAGCGACGCCGCTTCTCTGCCGGCAGCGGCGGCGACGCAGCAGCAAAAGGGAGCAGCTGAAAGAGGAAAAGCGATAAAATACAAGCTACGCAACTCTGATGGATTTTCTTTAAAAAAAACGGGTAAAACGGAAGCAAGTGTGGAAATTATGTGTAAATTCGATATGTAAATTCGGCATGTGCCGCTTTGTAGTGTGCGTGAAATTCTTATTGGAAAAGCGTGCTCATCGGTGTGAACGAACGAGAGCGAAACATTTCGGCGGTGAGAGAGAGGGAGAGCGAGAGAGCGCGCACACGCTTGATTAACGTAGTGTGTGTGCGGCGGCGGACACACACACGCGCAAAAGAAGAGACAAAGAAGAAGAGGAAGCAGTACGCTGCTGCGCTGCCGGCAAAGTCGCTGCCGCAGCCGACGTAGCTGCCAGCGTCTCAGTTGGCTGCCAGGAATTTTCTGGCACCAAAATAACTTCAAAAATTTTTTTTTGACTGCCAGTGCGTCAAAAATATATTTCCCTCCCCAAAAAAAAATCATCCAGAAAACAAAACTATTCCATTTTTGTTATTGCTTTTTAGACACCATTTAGCAGCCGCAAAGCAAAAGACTGATTTAATTACAAGGAATTAAGAGCAGGAACGCGAGGATTCTGCCACTGCACACTGAATTGTGGGTATTATCTCTTTGAAATTAAGAAAATCTAATATTTGTGTCCCTGTAGGTACCCTAGATAACACGGCAAACTGCAGTCGACGGGGAAAAGTCGGGAGTTGAAGGCTGGGCAGCAGCAGCATCAGCAGGAGGGACGGACGGCGAAGAACCACCAAAACAAAGCGGAAAAACCAGGAGGCCCCACGACCAGCAACATGGAAGATCTTCTCGTGGAAGTTCGGCTCGACAATGGCGCCTACTACAAGGTGAGTTAGTTCTAACAAAGCGGAAGAAAAGGTTTCCCTAAGATAACCAGAGGGTGAAAAAATGAGGCACGGAGTTGGGGCAGCAGCTGCCTCAGTTTCTAATTTCGTGGATTTTAGCTTTATTTCTATAAATAAACGGCAACATTTTGAGTGGAGTCTCGACATCATCGCCACCACCACCACCACTATACCAATACCAACACGCATACACCAACGCACTCACGCACACTGCGTTGTGGGGGTGCCGACGTCGACGGCGACGCAGACTGCGCTGCTTGCTGCGCTGCCGCCTGACGTCGTCGGACATTCATATTTGTTGTTTTGGTGATTTCCCTTTCTAAACGTTGCAATTTATAAAGTTAAGGACATTAAAACATTGCAATTCGCGGTTTATTGATTCGCCAGATAAGATTACGGGCTAACTGGGTTCTTAAGCCCACTTTGACTGCTAACAGTAACTCATATTTTCCGGTTCATGACTTATCCATTTTCAAATATATTTTGATATAAGATTAAGTAATTTGAGATGTTTTTTTACAAATTTAATCTATATTTTTATTTTGCACCTTTCGACAGACGAATTCTGTTTAAAATAATGTAATTTTTATTGTTTTGAAAATACAATGAATTGTGTCTTATGAGCTTAATTTACTGTTTTTTTTCCAGTTCATCAACATCATTACTTTTAATATACACACAAGATACAATTCAAAATGTGCATTAGTTCATTTATGTACATTAGTATATCATTAGGGGTTAACTTAAAAATGTTTTAATATTTAATAGAGAGTTAGTGCAATAGGATACGTTTTTTTAATGAAATAGCCTGACCTGACCATGGGATTTATGATTGCTTATTTTAATAATGTTATTTTATATTTACTTCTTGAGAATGCTTTTGGTATTAAATGCAAGTTAGGTTCATTCTACTACTATCCTAATGGGTTCGTGGAAACTTCTGGAATACTGAAGAACTAGTAAAGAATACTTCGCATAGCGCTGCCTTTGATTACAGTGTTCGCAAACAAATCAATTGCAGTACATATAAACACACTCGCTAGAGAGACTTCCCTGATGATGATGATTCAGCACTCGGCTGTTTGCATTTCGGATAAGGTTCTACTCGCTTATCGGTGATGTGGGGTTCCACTCTCGAAAGCTTTTGCATTTCTAGATTTCTCATCGTTTGTCGGCTGTTTCGGGGTGGGGCGATCATAGAAATATATGGTTAATATATGCGTATATTGTAGGCAATACCTACATTAATGACACACATTTTCTTCTCTACTTCTATACCTCCCGATGCTGGCCCTGTCAATGCACTTGTATTTCATCCGCTTGCTGCCGCAAACAAAAAACTACAACTGAAAACTAAAAACTGCGACAACAACCACAGGGCCAGGTGACAGCTGTTGGCGATGATGGCATCTTTGTGGATGTGGACGGGTAAGTTTTTTCAAACAAACAAATCTGCGAACAGGGCAAACAACAACCAAACACATCGGATACACCACAACTTTTAGAACGCATTTTCTAACTAATTTGCACCAATTAATACAATCAGACCGGGGGCAAGAACCACCGACGGGACTTCTTGGCATCCAAATTAGAAATTAGAGATGCTGGGCACGCATCATTAATGTCGTCCGTCCGCCATTCGCTTCCCTCCGCATTTCCCTTCAGCGGAATCTTTAATTTGGCGCAATTTGTTAAACGCCAGTGCCGCTGCAGTACCACAAACACTAGTTTCTTGGCGAAAAAAGAGCAAACTTCTGACTGACGGACTGACCAACGCCGTCCAAGATTGTCCGCCCCACTGACTTGGGAAGTTCCCAATGGAGGAGGAGTAGGGGATGGCTTCCATCTCTGCCAAAAGCTGTCAAGTGCGAGCGACAAATGCCACTAACCAGCGGCGCTGACACGACGGCCAGCGTCAAAAGGCGCGACTATTTTTAACCGCGGAAAGACAACATTTATATTTATTCATTACCTATTCGGCTATGAAGCTCTGACTGACCAGCTTGTAACCAGAATTTCTATATTTGTAGGTTTAATCATTAAACAGGCTGGTTTTGCTTTTTAAGTTTGCCTAATTTAATGGTTTACTTAAAATAACTTGCCTAATAATACTTCTAAACGAGCATACGAACATGTAGTTAAATTCTTTTGAAGTTTATATTGAGACAATCATCATTGTCATTAAAATTTTTAAAGTTTCAGCTTCCAGTCAATTATGTATGTAGATTCTAAAACTTTGTGACATTTAAGATTTCTTTAGGCAGTTTACCTTTTTGCCTTGACGGAATTTTGATTTATTATTATTGCCCAACATTTTGATTTGACTTATGGTTTCTTGAAGCTAAAATTTTGTTGTCATTGCCTATTTTTAAACGACAGAAAGTGGCACTGAAAAGCATTAAGCACCATATTTTGTCCTTGTGACTTAAACAAATAGCCAAACTTTATAATTTTTTAGACATGTCTTTTAATTAAAAAAAATATTTTTAACTAGGAAATGGTTTGTATGGTTTGAGTGTTAGCTTTTACCGATAAAATAGAAAGAGTATAAAATCGTCGTTTAGCTATTTTTAATTGCTTTCGTTTACGCCAGTTCTTCGGTTTTTGTTTTGTGTGCCTGCTGCATTTCTTGTGACATTTTTGGAACGAATGTTTTTTCGTTTTTTAATTTAGTTTTGTTGTCTTCCATCTCTTGCACACCGAGATCCACTTGAGCTGAGCAGCTGGATCTAAATTTAGTTGCTCCACAATCCTGTCCGACTGTGTGGCATTTCCGATCTGTGTTTCGTGGCGGGATTCGGGATGGGTTTGGCTATAGGAGTGGACATGGGTCTGCCGGGGCACCCCCACAATGGTTGTTGTTGTGCCTTGGCCCTCTGCCAGCGAAGCAGCAGCAGCAGAAGCTTCTGCAAACACCTGTCCGCGGACATGTATGCATAAAAAACAAGTGCACCTTAATTAATTGAATCTGCTTTCTTTGCACACGCTTTGTTGCAGCGTGCCCGAGGTGATGAAATATCCATTTGTGAATGTTCGCCTGCCGCCCGAGGAAACCGTGGAGGTGGCCGCTCCGATATTCGAAGAGGGCATGGAGGTGGAGGTGTTCACGCGCACGAACGAGCGCGAAACCTGCGGCTGGTGGGTGGCCATCATCAAAATGCTCAAAGCGGACATCTGCGCGGTCGCATACATAGGTTTTGAGACGCCCTACACCGAAATCTGCGAACTGGGGCGTCTGCGCGCCAAAAACTCGAATCCGCCAATTACAGCCAAATCCTTCTATCAGTTTACGCTGCCCGTTCCCGAGGAGTTGCGCGAAGAGTGAGTGTCTTTTAAATATATTTTTTAATAGTCCATCATTATATTTTGTCCTTTTACTATTATAGAGCCCAGAAGGATGGCATACACAAGGAGTTTCAGCGCACAATCGATGCCGGCGTCTGCAACTACAGTCGCGATCTGGACGCCCTGATCGTCATCTCCAAGTGGGAGCACACTCAGAAGCGCGCCAGCATGCTCAAGGATATGCATTTTCGTAATCTCTCACAGAAGGTAATGTCTCTTAGAAATATAATTTAGGCTTTTAACGGAAACTTCTAAAGTGTATAATACTTTCAGGTTATGCTGTTGAAAAGGACTGAAGAAGCTGCCCGTCAGCTCGAAACGACTAAACTAATGAGCCGTGGGTAAGTTTCATTTGCAAAAAAGGCATATCAAATGTCGTTTATTTTTTAACCGAATCCCTTATAATACTGATTTTAATTTATTTTTCTGCAGAAACTACGTTGAAGAGTTCCGTGTGCGTGACGATCTCATGGGCTTGGCCATTGGCTCGCATGGCTCGAATATACAAGCGGCACGCACGCTGGTCGGCGTTACCAACATCGAGCTGGAGGAGAAGTCCTGCACATTCAAGATCAGCGGAGAGACCGAGGAGTCCGTGCAGCGTGCCCGCGCCATGCTCGAATACGCCGAGGAGTTCTTCCAGGTGCCCAGGGAGCTGGTGGGCAAGGTGATCGGCAAGAACGGGCGCATCATCCAGGAGATTGTGGACAAGAGTGGCGTGTTTCGAATCAAGGTGAGTGCTGTGAGTATTGTGCGCTAAACGCGGGCCAGTTCTAATCTTTTCCGGGCAGATCGCTGGCGACGACGAGCAGGATCAGAATATCCCACGTGAGCTGGCGCACGTACCCTTTGTGTTCATTGGCACCGTGGAGAGCATTGCGAATGCCAAAGTGCTGTTGGAGTATCATCTGTCGCATCTGAAGGTAAGTTCTAAGAGATCATTTGCCGTTTTTCGGTTTTTCTTTCACCAAATTCCATCGAATTTTTATAATTGCCAAATCTGGTTCAGGGGCTCAAAGTTTTTTAAGGCAAGCTCTTATTGCCCAAAACTAATGTTTTAATGTATTATTTTAAAGAGATATACAAAGTCATACATTTGCTTTTTTCTGTAATAAGAATAAATTTGAAACGAGGAGTCTGCAATAGTTAAAATCGAAACATCGGCTTCTTCTACATATGTGGATTTATTAATCCTTTCCTTTGCTATAACCCCTTAGGAAGTGGAACAGCTGCGCCAGGAGAAACTGGAGATCGATCAGCAGCTTCGCGCCATCCAAGAATCCTCCATGGGCTCCACACAGAGCTTCCCAGTCACGCGACGTTCTGAACGCGGCTACAGCAGCGACATTGAGTCTGTGCGCTCAATGCGCGGCGGTGGCGGCGGTCAGCGTGGTCGCGGACGTGGACGTGGTGGCGGTGGTCCTGGTGGCGGCAACGGTCTGAATCAGCGCTACCACAACAATCGCCGCGATGAGGACGACTACAATTCGCGGGGAGATCATCAGCGCGACCAGCAGCGTGGCTACAACGATCGCGGTAGCGGCGACAACAGCGGCAACTATCGCGGTGGTGCTGGCGGTGCCGGCAACAACAGGCGCGGAGGCGTCAACCGCCGGCCGCCACGCAACGAGCAGCAGAACGGCAGGGACTATCAGCACCACAACCACACCGCCGAGGAGGTGCGGGAGACCCGAGAAGTGAGCAGTGTGGAGAGAGGTGAGTTCCGTGAATCATGCTGCCAATTAACCAATTAGTTGAATCAATTTATTTCGCGCGCTCAAACAAGATACAAAGTGAAAACTCGATCCTCCCCCTCCGTTTAATGGACATCATGTGGGGTCAAGAAAACGAGAATCTGTACAGCAAGTTTATTAACTATTAAAGAGTACTATTTTAAGATAAGGACTGTTTCCCATTTTCATATATGTTTAGGCTTCTAATTTAAATAAATCAAATGACATCATATTAGTTTTTTGTGTAACTGATCATAATAAACTTATTAAGAGAATGAAAATTCTAAATACATTTTTTAATTATTATTTTAATTAGAGATGTGCAGAAAGTGCACTTATTTTCACTATTGCTGTAAACCAATGGGTAATATAAAGCCAAACGCAGTTTATGGTGATATAGTCTAGATTGAAAAAATGAAAAATTGTGCAACAGTGAAATCCCGAAAAAATTCTAGTTTCTTCTACATATTACCTTCGACCTTACCTTATTTTCTTATCCGATTATTAAAATCATCGGTTGGTTAGGAGAACAAAAAGATGACCTATTAAAATCCATTAAAAACACCGCTTTTTTAAATTACTTACTTGAACATTTTTGAGTCCAAGTAAAAATTGTATTTCTTAACTAAAAATCATGATCTTGTTTTAACTTGTAGTGTGACAAAAGGTTCTGTCTGCTGTGAAAGCTAATTAGTTTCGGTTAATTTATATTGCCACCTGTATTTTTAAATAAGACCGACTTTTTTTTTACTGGATATTACTAGTGCATATTAATATTTAAATCATTATCCCACTATCCACAGCGGACAGTAACTCATCGTACGAGGGCAGCTCGAGGAGGCGCAGAAGGCAGAAGAACAACAATGGGCCCAGTAACAGTAAGTAGCATTAGCTGCTGTGGGTTAACCTACCCCAAACTTACCTCCATACTTATTGTGGTGGTTTTGCAGCAAACGGAGCGGTGGCCAACAACAACAACAAACCCCAGTCGGCGCAGCAGCCACAACAACAACAACCGCAGCCGCCGGCGCCTGTGAACAAGGCGGCACTGAATGCCGGAGATGCCAGCAAACAGAACAGCGGCAATGCGAACGCCGCTGGCGGTGCGAGCAAGCCGAAGGATGCCTCACGCAACGGCGACAAGCAGCAGGCGGGCACACAGCAGCAGCAACAGCAGCAACCATCGCAGGTACAGCAGCAACCACAGGCGCCACAGCAGCAACAGCAGCCGAAGCCGCGACGTAACAACAAGAATCGCAGCAACAACCACACGGACCAGCCTACCGGCCAGCAGCAGCTGACGGAGAATGTCAAAAAAGAGGGCCTGGTCAATGGCACGTCCTAAGCCAAGTGGGCGAACTAACAGATGGGAAGAACAACATGAACACAAATTGCACATTGTTGAATGGAGTAACAATGTTGTATGCGCAGCGGGGGCAGTCTAATATTCATGTTAATGTCATTGAATATTACCGCCACATAACACAAGAAACAACTCCCACAACAACAACACATCCAAGCAACAGCAGACACTAGAACAACAACAACATTAGCCAGAACATCAGTCACTAACAAATTGTTTGAGATACTATATGAGTAACTAAAAAAAGGAAACGAAAAATTAAAATACATGAAATATGTAACAAATGTAAAAGCATATACTAACACACATACAGATACACTCACACACACACAGTTCGAATTATACACAAAAAGAAAAACAAGAAATAAAAGAAAATTCATGCCTAGGCTTATAATTTGAATTGAAACTGAAAAAGCTTCAATAACAATCAAAATGAATTATATTTATGTATAAAACAAATTCAAAGGCAATTTATTAACAAGCAAAACGAACGAATCGAAAGGGAAACATTAAATATGTAAACTAAAACTTTAACTCTAATCCGGGCAATTAGCGTAGTTTTTCGAAAAGAAAACCTGACGAAACGGGTGCTTCTAAAGCGCCCATTGCGTCGACTTGAAAAGTTTCTAGTTATATGCATATTATAATAAAACGAGAATAATATAATTGCATTTTTTGTTTTGGTTAAATTAATTTTAAATGAGTCTATCTGTTTTTTGTGTATAATTCGTGCATGCAACAACTTAATCGCCAAGCAGGTTTTTCAATTTTACCATCATTTTTGTATTATTATTGTTTAGTTTATCATTGTAAATGCCATGGCGCGTTTAGATGTTGCTTATAAAATTTAACAAAGTAAACGAACGCGGCTCCAGACAAAAGCCAAGACAAACAAGTTGAATTGCAGGTGTATGTTGGAAATGAACATGTTCGTCTTGAGCTTTTGCAGCGTTTCATTGTTTATTTTGTTCGTTACAACATGGAAATCCTCTCTTATTTGTATAATGTTGTATTTATGTACTATTATTAACACATCCCCACACACACACCACACTCACCCGCATACACCATAAAAATACACTAACGTCAACTCTCACATACACGCTCGCTCATACAAACAAGAAGGAAAACGCATTGAATTTGATTTTGTTTTATAAATATATAATTTACTTCACCAAACCTACAAAGCGTATACTAACTTAGTCCTCTATTAAATACTCTTAAATTATTTAACGCTAGTAACGTGCAGCGTCGAGAGCATTAAACACAATCATCGAGAAATGCGGAACATTTGAATGAAACCATAATAGAGAAGCCCCTAACATAATTTAAATTAGTTCAAGCAAGCAGATCACATCAACTAAGGAATATAAATACAATGTAAAGCCACCATAAACCATTTAAGAACAAACAACAAGAAGCAAAACAGAACAACTCTTCTCTCTTATTTGGAAGAACAGTGTCAATAATATGTAAGAAAAGCAACAACACATTTTAACATACATTAAAGAAGGAGATAACGATAACGGTACCGATAAAGATAAATCTAAATAATGTTGTGTAATTCAAATTAAATAAAAACAAAAATCCAACAAAAACAAAACTGCATAAAAACATAAACGTAATAATATAAATATAATGAGAAAAATGTGCGATTTAAATTTATTATTTATATAAAGAAGAACTTATAAAGAATAGAAATATAGCAAGTAAATTTTATTAATTTAAAATTTATATATATAAAACAAACAAACCATCTAACAAAAAACGTTCAAATTTATTTCAGTTTTTCTTGCCAAATGTAGTATAGATATATATCACTCTGGGAGTTTTGGATAGTTATATTTATTTAAATGAACTACAATTTTATTCCTACTTAGATAATTTTTTGAAATGGTTAATTTAATTTTTTTTTGTGTTTACAAAATTTTAAAGCGTGCATATATTTGTATTTGGTAATCTAGCATAGCTTTTTCATCGTAGATTAGTAGAATATTATTTTTGGAAGTGTTCTACTCAATTTTATCAAAGATATCCCTCTTGCTGAATGATTTGTTTTCGCGGATGCAACATCTTGGCTCGATTTTGTCAATTCTTTTAATGGCATTATACTTTATACATATTTAGACATTTCGGATTACCAATGGGCTCAATGCTACCAGAATTGTATTATTGGTTTTTAGATAAATTAAAAGTTACTTTTCAATCGACTGTACATGTTTTCTAGAATTCAACCTTTTAAAATATAGTTAAAACTACCGGATTTCTTAGAAGATATCGATATTGGAGAAGCTGCAGTGCATATCGCCATGGAAGAGTTGGATGCAAAGCTCTTCTCGATGATGGTACAGGAACTATCCTACCATCCGGATTGCGGGGGGTCCGTTCGCCCCAATCCAATATACCATTATCGTTGCTTTAGCTTGTCGCGGCGGCAGTGAAGATAGTGGCTGTGAATTGTCAACGGCAATAATTGGCTACACAACCAGCTAACCACACTGCCAAAGCGCATAGCCAATTGAGGTTACTTGATTGCGGTGTCACTAATTTGGTTAATTCATTCGGGATCTTGATGATTGATGGAAAGACAAAACATACATAAGGTTCAACGGTTATTTTTGTTTAAATATTTTATTCAAAAACCGAAATCGTTTCAACCTCACCATCTTGCGGACGTTTTCAAGCAACTTCAGTTCGCCGAGCTTTTCGGGCATCGAGCGCCACCTTCTGGCCGATGTTGGGTGGAGGGACTTCCCAAAGGGGGATTTCGGGGGTTTCCCGATATGCTGCTTTTTATGCTACGTTGCGTGTCGACGAAAGCTCTTTCGGGCGGCGTCAGGGGTGCTCTGTCGCAATACCGCTGTAAAATATGCAATGTTAGCCTTTAGTTTTTAAATTAAACTGTATGGGTAATAATTTTAGAGTTGTGAAAGTTTCCCTCCGGTTGTGTAGGACGTTCTAGCTTTATTTCTCTCTAAAAACTGTCCATTTAAATAGCATTGATTCTCTCTAAAAAAAATCTAGTTCCCTTGATTTCCATTATAAATAATATATCTCTGGGCAAGCCAAGTTTAATTTGCCATCTAAGACCTCTGGGGTACAATTGCTATAATTATAATTGAGCCAATTTGAGTCGGAGTGCTCAAGGTCATCGCCAGCTCTACGATGTCGTGGCTAAGAAACCTTGCAGACGAAGGTTACTCCTCCATGCACATCTATTGTTTATTTCATTCAAAGTTCCCTTGATGAAACAAATAAAACCACAAAATACATATAAAGTTCAAACTCTTCATAGAAGATATTCATATTTTATTAAATTCTTTATTTAAAATCAGTGTCTTACAGATATGTATCTTAAGAGTAAACTTATTTATTTCTTATTCATATATTTAGAGTAAAAATCAGTTTGAGAATCGGTTATCACACTATCACAAAAATTGCATATTTCATTTATTATTCGCATTTTCTTGCATTCGGGAAGATTGTACGTTCTGGAATGTCGTACCAGATAGTGCATTTACATGCTTCAGAATGTTTCAGTGCAAATGCACTCCTGACACGCAGCCCAAAACCTTCAAAGGATGCATTTTCATTTAATCGTTTATTTTAAACTGAAACAAAAACTAAAATTATGTTGAGCACGGCACGGCGTCGCGTTTTTGTGGGGGCAGTGTCATTGGCAGCTATTGGACCAGTCAATGGATCTCCTGGCGGCTATTACTGGATTGGATTCGACAAAAACCGAAAACGAAGGTAACTCCAACAATCAAACAAAGCTCAAACGCATGCAGAACAAAGGTGAAGTAGGAACGGGAATGGGACTGGGAAGCCGAGTACAATGAACCATGAGCTAAGAACCCGATCCCAACGCTCACGAAACAGGTGATAAGCAGTCGCAGGTGCCAAGGTGCGCAGCTGATAGTGATAAGCTATAAACCAGCGGATCGGGGCGATATATATACATATGTAGGTGGGCCCCGAGGGGTGTGTGTATAAAGTGGGTCGATGTGGATCGCTGATTACCAATCGCCGATCGGTTATACAAGTCGTTTGTGTGTCACCAAATGTCATTCGGCCTGAGTTTTTTCCATTTATGCTCTGGCCCATCAGTCAGTATGTAAGCTGGTAAAGTCTAGGCGGAAACTGAATGAAATGCCCTCCGAATCGAAACTGGCACCCATTTTCAAAGGGTAGATAAGATAAGCAGGGCGATTATAAGCTGATTGCTCAAAAAGTAATCCAGTGCCGAATTTATTAGGAACATGCCTAACTCGTCAAAGAAGTTCCCAATGTTTTCTGGAGCAGAGATTCATTTCTATTCCGGCACATTGGCGCAGTTTGGCCACTGCAGCCTTCAATTTCGACTTGCTTGGCTGCTTTTTACTTGCCTCTAGGTGTGGCGCATAAACAGAAAATAAATCCAAAAACGGGGCCAAAACATTGAGCAGGCATTGGGCCCAAACAAACAAAGGCAAGAAGTGGAGGAGCCAGACCAATGCTTCCAATTATTGTAAAATACAATCCCAAACCGTTGATTGTCGAGTGGAGCAAAACAAAACTGAAATGTCGCAATGTTAAAAAACCGAACGAACATGAGTGCAAACACACTGCGTATACGCGATGTGTCATCTGTATGCACACATGCACAAATGGAGTGGAATATCTGACAGATAATAAACAGTCTTAGCTTGTAAAATTCATAATGTGTGTAACCATTTAGTTTTTTTAATCGCGTGCCAGCGAGAATGGTGTGTGCGTGTGTGTGTTCTAATTTCGAAAGAACAAGAGCTCGGGCAATTAAATAAATTATTGTTCATTTGTGTCGCTGTGTGCGCAAGTGTGTATTGATAAATGAAAAGCTAGCTCATGAGCTTAAAAAGCGTTAACTGAATAAAGAAACAAAATGTGCTTCCATGTGCCTGGCCTGTCAAATCGTTCGTTTCCATGTGCGTTAAATGGGTTACATGGTCGACCTCGTAGTAGTTGAATGAAAAATTTCTAAAATGCCCCAAAACACCTTCTCTCCCCATTCTGACAGTCCCCCTAAGCTGTGCGCTCCTCTTTATGGCCCACTTAGTGGCTCGGTTATAATTTCATTAGGCAAATGCTGAGCATTTTTCATTAGCACTTCATGAACCAATGGCCCCTCAGTCCCGCCCCTTCCCCTTTCCTCTTTCCCCACCGTGTTGGCCAACACGTTTACTTTTATCTGGGTCATAAAAGCTGCCACTGCCAGCCGACGGAGTTTCAAAGAAGTTGTCGTCACCGGAAGTGACCCGAAGTGTTACCAAACCGAAATAGAGGGCCATAACGCTACTTAGATAAATTACTGTTTGACTTGGCCAAAAAGAATTGCAATAGCCAAAATAATAACGTGAAACATGAAACGAACCTTTTTGGTGGTATATAGAAATTAACTATTGATTTCCAAGAAATAAATATATACCAAATACAAAATTTAGTATTATGAAAAACATTTTTAAACAAACAAATTTCTGTCTTTTTATTTAAAAAAAAAAACTTTACCTACGTTAAAGAAAAATTAAATTATCATTTAAAAAAGTATTAAAATTAAAAAATCTTTTGAAAAAGGGTGAAAACATTTATTTTTTTAAAGAAAACTTATTGTTTAATTCCGGAAAAAAAAAAATTTTTTATAAAAAACTGTTTTTGTTTACTTTATTTAAAAATAGGGGCTATCAAAGTCGCAGTTCCACGACAAAGAGTATCAAATGGAAAAAGCGTTTCCCCATTTTAATTCGGTGGGTCGCATGATCAGCCACACAAAACTGAACAACACGCACACTGGCTCCGGCACTTATAATCTGGTAAATACACACTCGACTGACTCAGATACAGATACACCCATGAATTTTCGTAGGCACAAGCACGCGTGCACCCGCAAAGGGGGGAAACCTATCGCTCGGTGAACGCTGCGTATACGTAATCACAGACGCGGAATGTTTGCTATTCGATTCTTTATCTGCAGACGGGAAACAACAACAGCCAGACAAGTCCAAAACCGAAGGCAGCCCTTGTCTGGCCACATTTTATAAAAATTTTTGTGAATGATTTCTTTTTCGTCGTTTTTCATCAGTTTTCTGAGAGCGGATTATTCGCCTGGCAACAGAGCAATATGGAAATGTATCCACGATAAGCTGGAAGTAAGAAATTCCATAACTTATCTCTCTTTCCGTCACCATTTACGTGGCTGCCCCAGCGGCATTTATAAATAACAGAGTCCACAATTGACGCAGCTAACTAATGACGAACGCTGTTCAAGCATACAAGTTTTTTGCTTTGGTTTTATGGCAATTTTGTCTAAAATTAAAAAGAACAAAAAGGAACTGAGTCATGCGTTAAAGGCGTGATAGCTAATAGACGATCATGAAGACCAGCGCTGCGTGCGTATGAAAGAAAAAATAGAGAAATAGGGGAAGGTCTGACCAAAACAATAATCATGTTGATCTATGTGTATAGGAATGTGTTGAAACGAAATATTAACGTTGAAGATAGTTGATCAAAATGAACTTGTATTATACAAAGTAGGTGTTCTTTAAAAATTTCTTTGCATAGTGGCTTGTAATTGGAATAAAGGTCTTCAAATTTGAATAGTTAGATATTGTAGCTAAATTATAACAAAATTTCTTAGAAAAAGCATTTTTTACTTGTCTTTCTAACAACCACAAACTCTTACTCTTTCCGACACATTTAAATAATGCAGATACTTTGAGCAACTTTCTTCGAATAACTGACGAGAGAATTCATCAATGTTTAAATTGTTTTGCAAAGAACAACAATCGGACTGCTACTTGGGCGAAAAGACATCGATAAAGTCGTGTCTATGAGGGCGCGTGTTTGTGTGAAGATTTGCTGGCAGGCTCAGGTTGACCCAAATCGTAATGGGCCTCAAGCAGTGTCTATATCGTATGGCACCGTGTCGTGTCTTTTGCCTACTGGGTGATGTAATAAGTGGCAGGCGAAATGACACACAAGTGTGCATTGAATTTGCAACACAAAGGTGGCGGAGGAGGGGGGTTCAAAAGTGGGTAATAGATGAGTTATGCGGTGGGCCATAAATTTGTCATCCGACTGCATTTTAGCCATATTTATAGAGCACTCTTCGACTTAATTCAACGGCAAACTAATAAATGTCAGAATTCTGGCAAATAAATATAGATAAATTCTCTGCAGCGCTCTCTCTCTGTGCTTCCTTTTATTTTTTTTTGTCGTTCGTGGCATGGCAACATTTCACTTTTCATTTTACCCGCAAATGAACCGCCCTCCAATCCACACCCTTGCCAATCCAATGTGCACTGCATTTGGCCCGGAGCCAAAGAGAATTTTTATTTTTGGCTCCTTGGCTCAGCTCACGACTGCAGCCAGGCCATGGATGGTGCCGTGTATCCGATAGATACCAATACTCTTGGGCCAGGCCAGGCCAGAGCTATCTAGGTTGGCTATACTAAAAAAGCTGACGGGCTGACTAAAAATCAATAAACGGCGGCACGAAGCCCATTGTAATTATCGGAGGTGCCAAAAAGCCCGTTTCAAACTAATCAAACTGCAAGTTGCAGGGGTTTTGCTGGCTGGCTCCCCTCCAAGAAACTGGGTCATAACACTGACCCAATTTTGTCTTTACATAACTGCTGTAGAGTGAGCGATGGTGAGAGGGGGCAGATCGACCTCCATGCGGAGTAGTTTGCAGGCTGCTGCACTGCCATCTCCCCACATACGACCTTGTGGTCCGGGCTGAAGGTCGCTTTGGTAGCCAAAAGGCAACTGAATATTTCACAATGTATAGCTACATATTTAAACCAAAGAAAAATATTTCGAAACTTTGAAATACTCAAAAGCAAATGTTCACAACACGTGATTCATTTGGTGAATTTAAATTCTGAATAAATACAGAATGCTTATCAGCAAGTGCTAATCATTTTAGTCTGGGTGACTGACAAATTAGGAGGCGAAGCTGATACATTTGGAGCTTACTAACTAAGCACAAACTATAAAAGTGCCAGTAGCTAATGATCCATCACAGAATCCCGCCAACAATGATGTCATAATGATACCTGTTTATAGGGGTACTTCCTAATGTTTTAGAGATGACAACTTATGTCGGCTGCCGGCTGCTGATATCAGTTAAAGTCCAAAATCCAAATGCAAATTGAACAAAAAATCGAGGAGCTCTGGCGAATGTTTATAATAAAGTATATACCTATTTATAAATGCTGCTTAACGAATAACAGACTGCAAAGTCCAAAGAAGAAATTTATTACTTTTAAAATAGAAAAATGTTTAATGTTTGACTTGATACGTGTGTGTTAGTTTTTACTTTAAAACTTCAAAAAGAAAACTTATTAAAACCTCATATGTTAGATATGTTAAACTCTAAAAAAGCCGTCAGAGCTCCAAACTGGTTTTTATATTCCCTTTTGCCATCAAATCAATCATCGGGGATTTTTGCCATGAATCACTGAAATATTTTTGTATTTCTCTGGCCAAGATAAGCTGTTTCTTCATCGTTTTTGTTCGTTTTGAATTTGCATTGGCTTTGGAAATATCTGCTTTTCGATATCTGTTTGTGTTTGCACGCCTGTTTTCTGTGTCAAATGCATTTTTCAGTCATCCACCCACACGAGTGCGGGGGAAAACAACAAAAATCGACCTCATAACACCCACCCACACGCACACACACCACGCCAGGTGAATGGATATTCGCGTGTGTGTGGTGTGTATTTTTCTATGTACCGATGGCCTTATGTAAAAGTCGGTTCGTTATTTTTACACAAAATATTGCAATTTGCTGTGTTTCCCCCCCACACACACACATTCACACTCATACGGGCCCACAGTACGTATACGTACTGTATTCGCATGGCGAAACCGAGCAAGGTCAAGTGGTCGAGTGTGAGTTGTTGCTCTCGGATTGCAAGTGCCTCAGATTTAATTGCCTTCGCCAGAGTTTTATCTACCCTTTTTGAAGTCGCCGAAAGCCAGGCTTTAAATGAGATTTCACTTGCTCAGAGTTGTTACCCTTCCCGTCCCCCCGCCACTTTTTCCACAATTAACAAGGTCTTTGTTTCGTGCATCTTATATAAGATGAAAACGAATTGCACAGAGAGATGCAAAATTTGGGTTACAGGCAGCAACTGCAGCGATACTAAATTTAAAACTGCCGCTGCAGCGGGTGCGAGCGGGATAAAAAACCGCCGCTGCCGCCGTGCACACACAAGTGCCGCTGATTGTTTTTAACAAATTGCCTCCGACTAGACACAAAAACTACTTAACAATGTGTGTGAGGGAACGAACGGCCATTGTTTTTGTGTTGTTCATGCCATGCCATGCCAATTACAGGGTGTCTCTCTGTTGTGCCATTGCATAATGCCCAGCGAATTGCAATTGCAATGGCAGATGTGCAGCTAGCCGACTGATATTACGTATACGCCACCGAAAAAGTTTGTGTTGGGGCTTTTTTGGTTTGTGTTTTGTTGTTTCGATTTTGGTTTTATGCAATCCAGGGGGAAAGAAGAAAACACTATGTGGGTTAGGAATCGCAGTTAATCAGCTGTTGTGTGGATCGATCGACTGTCCGCCAGCTGTGTGCCTCTGCGACTTCCGCTCGTTGTTGCCGACTCGATGGGAAAATGAACACTGAAGCTGGCCAACGGCAATTGGCCAACAGAAACGGACGTCGGCGACTGCAGCAGCAGCGACGTCGACTGCAGCTGCGTTTTTGGCTTTTCTTTGCCTTTGCCTTTGTTGCCGTTGCCGTTGCCGTTGTAAAGAAAAACTGTTACAATTTTAGGCCAAACGCGACGCGAACCGATACCGTTTTGATGGCCACGTGTGTGTCTGTCTCTCGTATGCAGTGTGTGTGTGTGTGGCAAAGACGCTCTAAGGTGAAATATACTAAATGCAGGGCGGAATTTTGTACGAAATGTATTTCTGTCTCTCGCTGCAAATGCAGCTGCCACAACACACACACACACACACACATGGAACTTTTCATTTCGCGGCTAAAAACTAAAAAGTCAAACTACTTTGGTCTAATGCTGAAGCGCAACTGTCAGCTGCTCGGCTCGTTCAAAAAAGCTAACTCACTCGGCACTAAAAAGAGAGTCGGAGAGCGGTTAAAGCTCTCTCCTCCCACACACACAGACACAAACGAACAGCGGAAGCCAAAAGCTTTTGCAGTTGCACATGACGCAAACTATCTAGCTCTCTTTATCTACTACTCTCCACCTCTCTTTCTAGCTATCTCGCTTGCACAGTTGCAGTTAAGTGTTCAAGGTGACGTTTCTCTGTGTGCGTGTCCGTGTGTCACAGTTTTTTTTTGCGAGAGAGATTCCACAATTATGCGAAATTATCGATCAAATTTTGTTCTAAGGTCAACCTTAAATTGAAAATTCCGCTTTTCCACCGCGATTGTTCCGCTTGAGGCCAACAGCTGCTATCGGAATTGTTAATCTCGTCATGCATGACCTGAAGCATTTCGTGTGATTAGTGCCCGTACTGCCATTATAATGTTATTTCGATAAAACGAGAGCTGACACACGATCTTGTGCGATAAATGATTTTAAGTGGGCTGACAGACAGACAGACAAACCGGGGAAAATTAATATTAACAGTGCATATGATCCCTCTTAAAAATACTTAAATTTAAATAAATAAAACATTCTAAATTCGACCCCAGAATCCAACTGGGGGAATTTATTTAGTTGGATTGTTGGGTAAATTTACATTTGAAATAATGTAAGCAGAAACAAATTTTTTGGGTGAGGCACAAACATTTTTTTTGGGGGTTTTTAAATCAAACAACTCAAAATAAAAAATTAAAATCACATTTCTTAGATTCTCATCCTAATCCCATAATATAAATTTCATTACTCGAAATCTAGACATAGTATTATTTCCATGCACCTTATTAAACCCACATTAATGTCTTAGCCTTTAAAAATGTGAATGCTATATAAATATGACTTTGAGGTCAACAAATAAAAATCTACCTTATAAAAAAATGGCGGATCGCTTTTAAAAATTTAACGTTTATTTAAGTTGAATAAATCAATTTGACGACTTCATTTGAACATAGAGTTTAACTATAACCGTTTCCCATAAATTAATGATTTAATTATTTGGCCATAAACTTGTTATTTCCGTTTATAAAGCAGCTATGTAAAGTTTGATTTCTATATCCCGTGATTGCGTAAGTCACAGGGCTTAGCCATTGTCTATTATTTGAGTGCGGGTTTTATATTGAATTTGATGGCGTTTTATATGCGAGCACTTCAATCGCAGCTAATTTCATCATAAAACTTGTCATGAGGTCACCGAGAGGCGAAACTGCGTCGAACACAATGCACACTGTGCCGATGACTGTCTTTAATTACCCTCCAGATAATTGTTTTTCTAGCCCCGGGGGAAAATTGATTTTGCACTGCCATTTGACCGAAAAAATCATGGCAGTGACAGAACCCAGCGATTGCATAAGACACAAGGAAGGCAGAAAAGACTCTTAAATGCACACGTACCACACTATATATAACAGTAAAACACGGGGGAGAAAGGAGAAATTCGCTGGGGCAGAAAATCAATTTCGCTTTCCTTGACCTCAGGGAAAAGAGAACTGCGAAAGACAAAGGGGAGTGTCGACAAAGGATAATTGACGGTCATTTGAAATGCAAAAGTGACAAAAGTGGATGCAGCAGCGAGCAGGCAAATGTCGAAATAATGTCACCAAGTTGCCTTTGCACAGCTGCAGTTCGGACCAAGAACTATTGGCCAATTCGCATTGCATCGCACCGCATCGCCAATGTTTGAGCCAAAAAGCCGAAGCGAAACGAAAATAGAAAATACCAAATGGCTTTCGTTTTGCAGCAAGTGCACGCGACTGGGTGAAAACTGAAAAATGGGCGAAAATAAATATATATAAATCGCAAACAAAATCAATTTGCAGCATGAAGATCTTTTTAATTGTTTCTGCCAGCGATTTCTAAAGCTGATTGGGCCGCTCCTCGCTGAAATTTCACTCATTACTACGGACGGCTTGCTTTTTGTGCGGGGCATAATTAATGTTTTAAAGAGTTTTCAGAGCGTTGCATTCGATGCGCCCATTATCGCACCTCAAAACCCACACCAATCCGCCCCCATGTGCGTGTAAGTCGGGGTAAATAATACATTCAAATCAAAAAGAAAATCGGAGCAAGCGGAAAACCAAAAGCGAAATTATAATTATTTTGAATGTGTAACAAGAAAATGCTGAGTATAATCATATGCAATTTTTGTCTTCTCACTGATTATTTTCTTAAACGATTCTTAAGTCTTAAGATTATTTTATTCAAATTCCAATTTATCTCTTTTCATTGTTTTTTTCTTTTTGTTGGGAAGAAATGAAATCTTTGTTGAATTGAACTGAAGCTTATGGCTAAGAGAACATCTTTTTAGTATGGCAAAATTAGGTTCGTAACGGAATATAAGAAACAATTAAACGAAATGAAAATTATTGATAAATTGGACTTGCAAAACAAATGGTATTATCCCGAGCAGGAAACTGGTAGATCGGAGGAGAGACTTACCCCATTTTGAAGCAAGGAGTCATCCTGGACGTTTCTGGAGCTGCAAGGATGCCAAACGGCCACTGGATACCACCAGCTGTGTTCACTTGCTGCAGTTTATTCAAAGCGAGCACAGGGTGTATCCCAATGGCAGTTGCATATGAAAATTTAGCTTTTCGCGGAAAGCTCAGCAAGTACACAAACCACTTTTCTTGCTCTGGTCCAAGCTGCAGATGAAGTTTTCACAAGATTTTCATTAAGCTGCACTTTTCTAATATAAATTTTCCAGTTAAATCATTTTGATCACACTTTTAACCATATTTTTAAAAAATTTCTGGTTCATTTATTTGTCACTTTAATTCATTGAGTTGATGAATACGATTTTTTGATTGTTAATATAGTCCTAATTATTGTATACCATCTAAAAAAAAATACCTTTAAAATTGATGAAATAGTTTTATTATAGTTTACCACTTATTACCTTTCTGCAATTAACTTCTTAGTTAACTTAAATTACATTTCTCTGTTCCCTAATTTCACAATAGAACTGTTTGTGCGACAATACTTTCTATATGTCTAATATGAATATAATTACTTTAAATAAATATAGAAAACCAAGATTAATAACACATTTTCTGCATTCCTAATTTGCCAGTTTAATTTACCATTAATTTAGGCATTCTAGTACTAGTCACAGAATATCATTTGACCTTTGATCAAAGCCCTGATAAAATATTTTCATACACATTAAAATTTAATAAAACCGTTGCACTAAGTTCACTAAATCCTTTCAAATCTAAATCATTGTCAAACAACAATCTACCTCACTAGATAATTATCCTTTCTTTCTTTAAAGTTCTTTACTCTCGAAAGATATTTTATTGAACCACTTTTATAAACTCCAAAACTTTACCTGAACCCACTAATAACTCTTGGACTATTTCCTGGTCTTTTCTTGATATTTAATTTATTGCACTTGTACCATCTGTGACTAGTGTGCAAAACTTTCCGCTGGCCTAACTGGTCCTTTTCTGGGGGATAACCGAAGTGTTTTTGGCGTGCATCTCGTCGCCTTGGATTCGGCTCCAACAGCTGCCAGCCGACTTGTGGGTTGTTCCACATAAGCGAGTATATGTATATATCCATTTCCCCGATCCCCTGGAAGGGGCGTGTGTATCCGAATGCTGCTCAGCCCACGCGTAGTGCTGCATGGGTGTGGAAAGGTCAAGGTGCAAGACAACAAGAACGAGTGTTGCATATGCCAAAAGTGTGAGTTGGTGGTGTACATTTGTATGTACATATAAGTGTGGAGGAGAGTTCGGGTCGTGTCGTTCTCAGCTGCTTAATTATTCAAATTTAATTGCCATATGCTGGCGTGCGTCACTTGAGTTCTATGTAAGTACACAATACACCAACCATATTGTTTCAGCTTTTCTTCTATTTTTGGGCTGTGCTAATCAATTCTCCACACCTGATTTTGCTATAAAGGGCGACGCGCCTTTAAAATGAACTTGGAACGAACCACTCACACGCACACAAACTCGCACACACCGACACTAAACAGGATACGGGATACTGGGGATAACTAGGCGTATGCGTGATGCTGACCTCATCGGCTGCCCGCTCGTCACTGAATAAACTTGCCAAAAGGGAAGCTGCAGCTGGGCTCACACAGGTGGAGGTCACTCCCGCTCCCCTGCTCCTTCACCCCTCCCGTACTGCCCACCGATTTTCCCGCTTTTCACCCCTTGTCCTCCTATCCCCTTAAGTATGCAACAGTATGTGGCTACAGTACAACAAAACAGCAAACAGTTGGCCGACGCCGGCAGCGACGTCGACTGCGCTGCCTTAAGCCGCCCACGCAAAAGCCCTCTCTCACACAAAAGCTGAGAGAGCGCAGCCAGCGCTCTGCCCTGATTTTGTTGTTTAACTTAATCAATGGCAAACACTTACGCACACACACTCAACACATACCTGCTCTCCATCTCTCTCGTTTTTTGCCGGCAGTAAAGAGTTTTCAAGTTCAAGTCGCTGAGCGAGAGCGCATGTCTACTTTATGTAGGCCGCCTCGCTCGCACACCCACACACTCGTGCAGTTGCATTTCGATTGTTGTTCCGCCTTTTCGCTTTTTGCTGTCGTCATGCAAAAGTCAACGAAATCTCCCCTTTTCTGTCGAGTGGGTGGTGGGTGGTTTTGGGGGGTCGGGGCAGTCAAATCCTCTCGACTTAGCGCTGCTCAGCTGAACTGAACTGTCGCTAATTAAATTTCCATGCTGACGCAGCTCACCACCCTAAAAATAAATAAACAAAGAGATTTTTGTTTAGAACCAGAGTACCATCGATAAAATGCAGGCTAACATTATCGATTCCGCAGCATTTGAGCGCTAGCCATTGGTCCGTCTATAAACAAACATTTCGAAGGCAAGAAATTTGCCATTCGTTTGCACATTTTATGAGGGCGGAATTTTCGGTTTATTTGCACGCACCACACTGCGAAATACTCTAAGGGAAATCAAACGATATACAGATGGACATTATTTAAAGGTTGTTTTTACAAGTTTTATTTGGTAAATTTGAATACCTCGAAATTGTTATTTATTGTAACTTTTTTTTACACAATTTTTTAACAGGGCTTAGCAATAATTTCATTGTTATATCGTTCGCATATGTACGTATACTTGATTTTAGTTCAGTGGAACTTATTTCCTGTTCATTTCGTATCACAAACCAAACTTTATATGCGTGTGTTTCGTACTTTTAATTTCCTTTGACATTGCTTATTAAGTCTCTGAGATTGTTGTGTTTATACAAACAAGCCAGGAATATTTGGCTTAGTATTGCTAAGGAAAATGACTCATTTTAAAAGGGAAAAGTAAGAAATTACAAATTTGAGCAACTAGTTTTATATTGTTCCGCATAGAGCACAGGTGAAGTTATGTTACTTCGCACTAACATTGCAACAAAAATTAGTCATATAATTACTTTAACTAACTACATTTTTTTGTCCGTCGCATTGTTAGCTGACAAACCTTTAGTCCCGTGCATTGCTGAGTCGTTCTCCCTCGTTCATAAATCAGGGGGGAAATAGAATTTTATTTTCTAGGTTCGCCTGTCGCCGATCCCCTACCTTAGTCACCGCCCACTCAAGGTCTTTTCGAGTGCATCGAACATTGCATATGGCGCATTGCACTGCTGGTGCAACGAACTCTCCGCTATGCTAAATGGAATTTAGTTTAATGTGCTATTTATGTACTACGGGTGTGGCCTGAATTAGTTTTAGTATGAGAAAAGTAATCCCAAAATACATTTTTGAGGGGCATTATTTGTTACATTCAAGTCCTGGTAGCTAATTTTGGCTTACAATTCCAGCATTTTAAGACCAAATAATATCTCTCATATAGAAGAGATTTATTAATCATAAGTGTTCGTAATCGATAATACAGTGCGAACATATATATAAGTACGAAAATAATAGTGGAATTCGCCAAGTAATTTCCTTTTTTAATGGAATGCTTTGTCTGGTGTATGAAATCAATTTCTGGGTTTTGCGGTTTGGGGTATCGATGTTTTAGCTTTTTGCTGTGTTTACTGTTGAGCTACGAGTCCATTAAGTAAGAACACGCTGGCGATTAATTAAATGGCCAACAGAATTTCTCGTTTTGCTTTGGCAGGTAGTCAGACAGGTCGAAAGGGGGTGGGTGGGGAAGAGGTAGGGGTGATTGCAGTCGCCACTCAGCGTAATCATCAACATCAATTCAATTAAAGCTCCATGGGTGTGATCGTGTGTGTGTGTGAGTGAAAGATAATAAAAATGAAAGGCAAAACGCATAGAGCAATAATAAGTGCGAATAAGTGTCGCAAAGCGAACGACGAAAATCAACTTTATCAATTGCACAGTAAAAAAGAATTCGATCCAAAATCGTTAAATAGATAATTTGTTAACATTTCGATAAAAAGCTGGAGCTTAAAGCAATAGCCATAGCTTAAATGCCACTGCTGGGACATTGTGTTTGTTCCCAAAACCTTACTCTCACTGTTTAGTATGGTAAATTTAAGTGAGCAATATATGTACATATGTATTCTACAACCAAAATTATTTATTTTAAGTTTGCGGCGTTGCGAAATTGTCTCTATGTTTCAAAACTAATTTCTCATTAAAGGTAAGAGTACATTTTTTCTTTAAACAAATGTTATTATATGCGAAACGCTTAGTATAGCGGGTTAGGAAAGGACACCAATATTTTCCTTCAAATTTGGACAGCTCTAATGCTATGTATAAAATATATAATATTATACATATTGTATAAAATGTTTAAAAACAACGTTTCAACTAAAAATGGGTGTCTGGTATAACCAAAAATCATACCAATTTTATTGTGTGTGTAGCCGATGCTTCACTGCGTGAGTAAGAGAGAGAGCGAGTGATGTTTGCCCGCGTTGAGTTTCTTTGCCAGTAAATGTTTGCCGCCGCCACTTTTTGTTTTACTGTTCGCCTTTCCTTTCTTTGTGTTTGGTGCTTCTGCTTTTTGCTTATTGCTTTTTGTTCTGCCTTTGCTTCCTCTTTGTTTGGTGCTGCACGTGTAGGCGTCTCTTTCTCGCACTGAAACGTGCAAAACTGGTTTGCCACACAGGCACAAACACATGCACACGGGTACAGCAGAGCACTATGGCAACTACGTGTAGCCAGCTCGCTCGCACTCATGGCTCGAGTATTGTATATACAACTAGTATCTTAACCTTGAACTTGAAACACACACAAACACATACATAGACGTAGAAGAGAGAGCGACACACTGAACGAAAAACAAGCACGCGATGCCGACGTCGACAGAGCTTTTTCGCTCTAGCCATGTGTTTGTACGTCGCTGTCTCTCTCTCTCTTTCGCCCATTTTGAGCTGCAGCTTACGCGATGCATACGTAATATGGCGAACACCTGGGCCGAGTCATCATCTTTCTCTATTTAGACTGTTTCAGTACCGCCCCCAAAAAATATCACCCCATCAACATCCCCAAATTCATCCATACCCTCTCTCTAACACAGTTTCAAATGACGCCACTGGGCAATTAAAGGGGCGCACTGGAAAAAATGATAAAGAGGCACAAAGAAAGGTAACAATTTTATTAGGAGGATCTTCCGACATTGGGATTATAAAAAACTTGAAACTCAAACATTTTTATCAGATAATTATTTTCTTTGAACATCTTTAGACATTAGTAGGTGTTAAAATCAACAATGTGACACCCAAAGTCATAAAACTCTCTTCCATCAATACAAATCACATAAGACTTTGGCTGAGATTTCTGTGTTAGGATCAAATAATTAATGTTTTTAAGTTTTTAACAAATTTTACATAAATTACGTATACGCTATGTTCAAATTAATTGTGATCTAGACTTTGTGTTTTATTATTAATCAAAATCAAATGTCAAAAATTATACAATTTAAGTATCATTATTCTGTGGGGAATTAATTTTAGAATTTTTTATAACGTGTGATAAATTAAAATGAGTTTGGTTGGAAAAGGGAACTGCACCATTTGATTATTCGTACTCCACAGATCAGAATTTTAGCTTACGACCTGTCTTGGAATCGTTGACCAATTTATAATGCAAATATTTATTTTCTGTGTATCTGTGAAGATGACTTTCCCTGCCCAGCCCCATCCTCGCTTCCGTAATTCCGTAATGGGTGTTGGTTGTACGGAGATGGGGCGAGTGTTACGTAAACGAATTTCGAAATCCCATTTACCCACACGTATGTACATATGCAGATGCACACATCGATGAGCTCGTATCTTGTGCAAACAAAAGCGGCACGCAAAGCTAAACTAGAGTCAAGTTCAGATACAAAAATATCGCGTTGTGTAGGTTTGGCTGTGGTTTTCCACAGGGGGCGGGGTCCGCCGGGAAATTGCACTTGGATCATGATTGACTGCATCGCATAGCAGTATTTTGAGTGCTGCCTTTCTGGGCGAACTGCAGTTTACAATTTCACAGAATTGTTTACCGCACTCGGCCGATCGTGTGTCAGTAGATAATCTGAGTCACAAATATACATACAACATCTGTGCATTAGTTGCGTATGGGATAGAATAGAATATAGAATCGCTGATCTGCTGATGACACGTGATGCAATCGGAAATCAACAGGCTGACTGCCTGGCCATAAAACTAGAGAGTATTCCGAATGCTAAGCAATTCTGTAAATGGTTTACAAATAAACACCATTTTATGGCCCATTAGATTGTCAGATACAGTTTAGAGTTAAATAATACCTTGATTGTCGATGTTTTTATCTACTATATAGAACAAAGAGGGATCTAAAAATATGTTTTTTTTTTCCTTTGTTAATTTTTTCACTTTTGTTTTTTCCATCTGATTAATACTTTGACTTTTAAAATTACTCTGTCAGCGGTAATAAAAAACAATTCTTACTACCTTAATGCACGGAATACATTTTAACTGCATGGGGAAAATTATTTATAGAAGATAGAGATTTACGAAGTATATGTTTCTTTTAAAGGAAAAGATTCACCTTCTGTGATATAAAAATACTATAGAAGTAAAAAATGTACTGATATTATTGAGAACCTTTTTGTAGAAATCAAGCTGACTACTTTTCTTTGAAATTCCGTGCTATTTTCTCCTTTGTTTATTACAATATTCAAAGCAAAACCTCACAATTCGCACTCTCCATTAGCGACAATTGCCAGCAAATTAGTTTCTAATTGTTGGTGCGGAGTGAAGTCATAAACAAGTTGAGAGGCTGACAAACAAAATGGCAACACACACTCGCACTCAAATTGAGCCATCACATTTCGCACAACGTTCCCCAGAATCATAATTCCCTTTGGCCAAATTCCGAATGCTTCGTTGGTTTTTTTTGTTTAACTTGTATATAAACGGAACTGTTTATAAGCTTTTTCGCATTTGTTTTGTTTATTTTCGCTGCTGTTGTGGCTTTTTCACGATTATGTATTTTTTCTTGGTTGGCTTAATTCGTGTTGTTTATGTTATAAATAAATTTTGATATTTCTGCAAATTCCGGGCAAGGAAAACAAATGATTGGGAGAGATGGCCAACATTGAGTGTCATTGTGTGTTTGAAAGAGGGAACGTATTTTTGTTAAAGTTTTTTCGATGTAGGAGGTCTTTCAGTAAAAAACTACCATAGTTTTAAAACCAGTTGCCAGTTAATTAGGAGGAGGAGTGTTGAAGTTAAAATATCAAAGCCGTCAAAAGTGTAATGTTATCAAAACAATTTTTAGTTACAGTCAAACTTCTTAAGTTTTCTTTAAAATTATATTATTTTATTAATATAGATGTATACCAAGTTCTGATCAATTAAAACCATTTTTATTAAGAAACAATATTAGTATCTAGAGGAATTTTAACCTTTCAAAATACTCCATTCCCTTTTGACGCGCCCCTGGTTGTAAAACTTAGCTTTTAGCAATTGTTGACTGTATTTTCCGTAATCACAACAACACAACGGTGGGTGAAAAAGGGAGGCGGCGGGGGTGGCGTTGTGCCTTTGATGACGCCGTCGAAAAAATGTTAACTACGACGCAATTCAGTTTACTCACATTCTGCTGTATTCTGCCCCATTTCTTTTTTTGTCTGTGTTTGCTGGTACTTTTCATTTCTATCATGCACTTTGTTTGTTTTCCGGGGGTAGGACCCCGAATTTTCCGGCAGGATATTTATGCGTCACTTTTGGGCCAAGGCCCTTAGTCCTTCGACCAACACTTTTTATTTTCTGAATATTTTTTAGAAAGTATTTTGTGTTTAATAATTTATTTATCAGCTTTGTGAAAAAGGCAAATGCGATCGGTTGAAGGTGCCGCTGTTCAATGTCGCCGCTTTTTCGTCTGCCATGGAAAGTTCTCGCCTCTGTTGCAGCGCTGCCTCTGACGGCGTCGACGCCGGCAGAGTTTCTATCTTCTAGCGAACACTCTCTTTGGCTTGCGCTCTCTTTCGTCAAGTTTTTCGATTCTTCCTGTTCCTGTTTCTTGGCTCTGCTTCGCTTTTGGGCAGTCTTTGGGGCAATTTTGCCCTACTGCCCCACACACCTCTCGAAAACCCGAAAGGCACATGTGATGACACTCGACTCTCTCCGCGATGGCCTTCAAACTGGCTCTCTCGCTGGTCGCTCTCTCTACTCTCTCTAATCTCTCTTCCATTCTTTCATTCATTATTCTCCTCCACATTCTCATCCCTAAAATGTATCTGTATCTGCGCACTTTTATCTGTGTGCCTGCAACTCACTTTTGCTTTTAGCGGATTCCTGTTTTTATTGCGACGCTTTTTTTTCTAGCCGAAGCAAAACAAAACCGCTCCTAAACAATTTCAAGGG
This sequence comes from Drosophila rhopaloa, assembly GCF_018152115.1. Taxonomy (NCBI): domain Eukaryota; kingdom Metazoa; phylum Arthropoda; class Insecta; order Diptera; family Drosophilidae; genus Drosophila; species Drosophila rhopaloa. The sequence goes on along the minus strand of NW_025335059.1, from coordinate 10,788,740 downwards.
TTCGGTGGGGTTAACGAGATCCTCATCCCTTGATCCCGAAAAGCTCTGCAGAGCTTTGAGAGCTCGAGCAAGGAATACGAATATGCATACATTTTCAATGAGGTTGGGACTGCTTGGATAATTTTTACTTTGGCTTAAGAAAGGACTAGAAAATCTATAAAAATCTCAAAAGAATTTACCATAGCCAGAAAAACGTTGTTCTTTAGTGTATATTCTATAATTTTAATAAGGAAATTTCGCAATGAATAAGAAGATATAAAATAGCAATTTTTCAAATGTATCGTGTGTGGTTTTTTGCTGCAGGTTCACTACATGCCTTATGTCCTAGACACATATATTTTATATGAGAAGTGAAAATTCCTTAAGGTTGGCTGATGAAATCGACACATGTAGTTTCTGGTAGATAAATGTAGTTCTGGGTAATATAACTCACCTTTTAAGATCCCAGTTAATTTTGTGTTCCTCTTCCATCCAAACTGTTGTTTTTCGTAGTTCAAAAATACACTGACTTTTTATAATTCCATTTTTTTCTAAATATTCTTTTTATTTTTATATAGACAGAACTCACTGGTTTTCGGGTCACTTATTTAAAATAGTTGTGAAATGCACTTGCATTCTTTAATCCATTTCTCTCTCTCCTTCTTCCGTTCTTTTTTTCGTGATTTTCGGAGAGCACTATAGAATGCACATAAAATTATTTAAATTATTTTGCGCAAGGTATACATTATTTAAATTTATTTTTTAATTTGACAAGCACTTCTATTAGAATTGAACACAATTAATTTGCAATTACTTTGCATTGTTATTTGGTTTCGTATTGTGGGTGGCTTCGATTTGACAGATACAATTTTGCTGTTGATGTCATTTCCGTGTCTAATTTGCAACGAATAATAGAAGAATTGTTTGCTGGCTTTTGGTGGTATTATAGTACTTTTTGTTGTGTTTAGAATTCTTCTGGTTCCGATTGGGGATTTGCTGGGGATGGAGCGTTGTTGGCAGCTCGCCTGCCGCACTTTCAATGCCAACGCGCAGCCCAGCAGAAAATGGCAGAGCCGTCGTCGTCGTTTGCTGAAAAGCCCGAAAGCTTCCGATGCGAAGAGAGGAGAGAAGAATCGAGCCAGTGTGGGAGGGAGGGGAGAAGGGATGGAGAAAAGGGAAGAATGGGGGCCCAGAAGACAGCCAAAGCTACATATGTAGCGAAAGGACAGGAGCGTCCCACTACCAGAATATAAAATGTGCAAAATAACATATAACATTTAAAGTAGAGCCTCTGGCAAGCTTGTCTCAAGTTCAAGGATGTTATGTAATAAATTGAGGAGAGAGTGTAAGTGCAAGCCAGTATGCAGCTCTCTCGCAGTAACACACATTCATACTCACACACACACACACAAAGCTATTCCTCATCTGATCCCCTTTCGCTTTCTCGCTCGCCCTTGCTATCGCCATCTCCCTCTGGCCCGTTCTTTCCTCCCCCTTCCCTTCCCCTCGTTCCCTTCGCTAGCATGTACTTGCAGTTTAAGTTGTGCAGTCTGCCCTGACGCGTCTTGTTTACTGCCCCTGCACAGTGGCCATCCGATAGAAAAGCACACCCGGGGTACCATCTTATTGGGAGTCCCCTTAAATGCCTTTGTGGGGCCCATAATCTATTTAAAGGTGCAAATTTTGGTGTACAAATTTAGGATAAACTTTTATATATAATATACATTATCACAAATATACATAAGAATATTTTTTTACTATCGCAACCTTAAATTTTTACGAGTTATGTTATTCAAACAAAAAAATTCCAAAACCACAATTTATAAATCACACTGTATATATAAATAAAAAAATATCATCAGTTCTGAAATATCTTCTTTTATATATAAAAATATAAACAAATATTTATACGGAATTTCGAATAGCTGAAATTTACGATTCTCCACCCCAAATAATTTAACAATAGTATCGTATTGTATGCCCACTGTATGTGCACTTAGTTCGCTGTGTATCTACTGGGACAGGGCTTTTCGGTTCGAGTTCTGGGCCCGGGCAGCGAATTGTATATAATTAGCGCATTTATTGACTAACTGCCGCTTGCAACACAAAATGTTCGTAGCAACAAGAGTAGACGAGTGATAGGAGGAAAGTACAATAATTACTTGGCTTACTGGCCCTCCCAAGTATACGGGTTTTTGTTGCCATATATTCGACGGTTTTAGGTGGAACCTGATAATACCTATATACACGATGCACAGTCATGCGATTTCGATTGACAAATGTGCGTGTGCTGCAATTTTCCACCGACTAAGTCAGCCCCAAAATCCTACTGCCCCGCACCCACTCTATAAGGTGTGGTTGCATCCCTTTCTGGCCTTTCGCACCCGTCTCTTTCCTATCTTTCTAATAGTACAAACATTGCTGGCTTTTCGATTTTAATTTCTTAATTGAATTTGTTTGGGGCGCAAGTACTAATACATATGTAGTGGTATACATGTGTTTGTGAGAGAACGCTGTCCGCCATGTTTGTTTAATTGTTTAATTAAATTAAATGCCCTGACTGCAACTCTTGCATACCCTGGCACTTTGTAACGGTCGCATCCGCAGATATATCGCTAGAAACGCTCATAGGTGCCATATTTTCAGGTAAATATATAAACAAACGATGCATGCCTATATACGTATGTATATCTATATCATCGCCTCGGCTATATGCAACAGATGTTAGTGCATGTCGGGCTGGGGACTTTCATAACTTACCAATTCGTGCGCCGTTTTCTTATTTCTTATGTCATGCGCACCGCGCCGTTTTAAAGGGTACAGATACATTTACAAATACAGATGCAGATACACACACGCGGATGCACTGGCATACACCGAAGCTTATATAGTGGCAAATATATAGTCCCATATGTATAACTGCCCGACCGATACACACACAGCCATGGCTTGCACTTCCACAGGCACAGTGACCACCGACAGTATGTGACCATGTTTCCTGCGAGGAGGAAAGGAAACGATTCTCTCATTAGCACTGTGGGGAAATTGTGGGGCAATTACATCTAACGAGTGAATTTCGTTAGAGCTGGAAAGAAAAACGGAAAATACAGTAAATAGAGTTCAGATAGTTCCCATCTCATCTGGTAGATAAAATTAAAGGCCAATCGGAATGGTAATTCATTTCTTAAAGTAAATTTATATACTTTAAGAAATTAAAAATTAATAAATTGGAAAATAATTGCCTATTTGCCTGTTTACAAATGAAATTCTTTAAATAATGAGATTATTTGCGGTGCAACGGATTTTTGGGAAGGTATTACATAATCTAAAGAGTAAATTGGGAAAGCAAGTGTATTTTTTATTTATGTTGTTTTTCATATTTGCAATTGATTGTTAAGTCATTTATGTGATGCAATTATAAACAAATATTTCAAATAGTAAAAGAAAAAGCGATACGTTGACAATAGCTCTTTAAAAATTTATTTTTATTTAAGTTTTTGAAAAATAAACCTTTCAACTGTTGTAATTGATTTTTTTTTATATTGGCATTTTAGATAAACTAACCTTTTTGCAAGAGATTAAAGACACCTCCGTCTAAAAAATTTGCATTAACTAAATTGTTGGATTTTTAAAGCAATAAATCATTAGAAGCGGAATATCAAGTATACGTCAAGTATGACAAATTTCGTCAAAGTGTCCAATTGCTACTAAAAATAGCTAAAGCTGAGCTCAGTAGCGCTCGAAATTGGTTGCTCGGCTATAAACCAGATTTAAATGCACACACGTATTTATATCTCGGGCGAGAGTACATATTTCTGTATAGTACTTGCTGTCGGACCGAGCTTATAGCGCATCTATTATAGAATGTGTATACTTTGGGGAAAACTGTGTCAGAGTGGGAGGGCAACATTTCGCCAGCACTGTGTAGGTAGCTGCTGATTCGGCTGCTGCTGCAACAACCGCCCTTTCCCTTTCCCCGTTTCGCAGCGCATGACTGTAGTAGGTGACCTTGACAGTGAACTTGAAATACATGCCACAAGGATTCGCTTTCGGGTGCGTTTGTGTGTGTGTGTGCGAAACGCTGTGGAATGGAACGGAGAACGAAGAACGGAGAGAGAGCGAGAGCAAGAGAGAGAGAAAGCTTTTACAAAAACCCAACTGAAAGTGCAGCTGTGTGAGGGTGGTGAATTGGCTGTATACCAGTATATAGCTGGCGTGAATCATCGCTACTTGCGACGAGTTGTCTGCAGTCGATGTTTGTGAAATATGTGCCAGAAATTTCGCTTTCTTGTTTCGCCGTTTTGCAGGGGAAATAAGAAATAGAGAGCGTAGGGTAGCTTTATGCAACGGTAAAGCTAATGGCGACCATATGTTGGCTGTTGCACTGGACGGACGGACAAGTGTGCCAAATGGTTCACATTTACATTTACATGTACATTCCCATTTCGATTTCGATTTCATTTGCTATTTTCTGGCTTTCCCCTAGCCTGCAGCGACTTTGATATTGTGCATTCAACTTTGACATTTGTTCGGGGTTTTATAGCGCTTTTGTCGGGGGTGGATGATTTTATGTATGTGCTGACGCTGACCCTTCAATTACTTCCCCTGACGAAAGCATTGCACATTTCCTGGAAGCTGGCTTAAAAACATTTACAGCTTGGCAACATGGCGTATGGGCAATGTCGAGGTATTTTCTCAAAATGAAATTTTCATTAAAGCAGGGATAACTCTGACCCAGTTCCATTTTAATACCAAAGCTAATTATAATTCTCAACTTAAATTAAATTAAATGAGACCCCAAAAATGGCTACCGACTTACCAGACTTTGAAAATTTAAAAGGCGATTAATCAAGATGTAAAATGTTATTTTCAAAACCAATTAACACGAATACTCACCCACAACCGCTAGCATACACACACCTTTAACCCAAATAAACACAGGAAAATGCTGTTGTTAAACTTATAAAATAGAAAACGGAAAAAACGGTGAAACTGAAATTTGTATCTGTGCGATAATGAATATATATGCAAGCTGAGATAGAAAGATGCAAACGTAGGCAGAAAACATGCGATATAAGCTGTTAGTACACATAAAAAAAAAATGTATAATATTTCCTTTGTTGGTTTTTTTGTGCCGTGTTAAACAACAAACAAAATATAATTTGGCTATAATATAGATAGATTTGTATAAATAAAATATTTTTGTGAATTACAGATAGATGAAGGAACGTGAAATACTTTTCCAAAATCAGGTAGAATATGAGTTGAATAAAATTGCTAGTATTGAATTATCTAAATTACGATAAAGCTTGTGCTTGTCAAAAATAAATTTTAAAAATGTTTCTCCTTGTGTAAATAAAAATGGAAATGTTTATGTAGGTACCTGTATAGTTTTTAGATGGATTAATTCGGAGGCAAGAGGATCTAAGAACATGAAATTGCATTTGAAAATTCAATTTATTTTTGGTAGTTTTCCATTTTTGCCAAAAGAGAAAGAGAGAGGGAGAGAGCGCATCACATGAGTGATTTGTATGTGTATGGGGTAACCTTGAGATTGTTAGTTGCCCGCTGGAGAGAGATAGCCTGCTGCAGAGGAAGAAGGAGAAAGAGATAGCGCGAGAGAGGGGGAAATGCAGTTGCAAATTGCGCCTGTGTGCGTGCAAACTTTTCGCTTTGGCACATTTCTTTGCGACGTCTGGCCATCTCGCTCACACACACTCGCCATATCCCTCGCCTAGCATCTTGTTTTTGTTGTTTGTTTTTCGCTCGGTGTTTGTTTTTTCCCTTTACTTTTTCGCTTTTCGAGCGCAAATGCAATTCACGTTCAAGGCCACATATAAGTATATATACATACATATACATGACCCGATGTGTGTTTGTATGTCAGTTGTCAACTATATTTTCAGTACAGCCACAGATACAGATACACATACCAGGCACAGATACACAACACAAGTGCAAGTGCACACAATCAATAAATTGCAACTTCTCAGTTTTATCTCTCTTCCGTTTCTTTATTTTTTTTTGTATTTCTTGCCGCTTTGTCTTCGTCTTATCGCCGCTTGGTTTCCACTTCGTGTTTGCCAAACATTAAAGAAAATAATCAAAGGGTAAACGGAAAGAATTTCAACCAAGCGCATTTCCTAATAAAAATAAGCAAAATTGCACAATTTGGAGAATATTTTTCAATTTTTTTTCTCCTTTTAAAACATTAATTGACACTCAATCAAAGTTTTCAATGCCATTAGTTTTGCTGTTACCCCATTTATGATAAGATACTGCAATCGCTGTATAAAGATTTAAATGCATAATTTTCCACCCCACTGCATCATTTATTGCACCCAAGAGTCGAGTCATATTGCTCATCTCCGCCCCCTTCATGACCCCCTCTTGTATTATATAAATTGCTGTCAAATGGCAATGAGAATGCCATGCAATCAAGCGTAAACTATACAGAAATACCAATTATGGAAGACGTTAAAACGTGTGGGTTAAGTGGAATTTTTCTTATCATAATAATACTGGAGAGCTGATCCTAGGCATTTTTAGATCGACATAAGCTTCGTTATGTGATATTTTTATAATTTGTATTATAAAGAAAATATCTCAACCTAAAAACATGTTATTTCGATTTAGTGACGCATAATTATATTTAAACACATTACAAAATATAAATCATATTTTGTTTATTTATGTTAGCATGAGTACTTATTAAGAGAATTATAAATTTTTGTAAGATATATTTTAATTTTTTTTTTACCCTTGCAGAGGATAATAATTTTGCAACGCAGTGAAGGAGACATTTCCAACCCAATAAATTATATATATTCTTGATCAACATCAACAGGAGAGTCGATCTAGCCATGACCGTATGTCCGTCCGTTTATACGCAAACTATTCCCTCAGTTTTAATTTGTTTTAATTGTCTTAATTGTTTCTATGCTGTCGCCAAACTATCTTGCTGGGACATGTGAACCTAATTGTGGTATAATGATCTTAAAATGATTTTGCTTTGTTTTGTCCTCTGAAAGCTTTGGTTAAAATGTATTAGTTACTTCATACTAATCCCTGCGTTGTACTCCAAAACAATGAATGACGCATTCCAGTGACATGGAATGTTTCATGTAAATAATTTGCACTTGTATGGAAAATATTGCGTTGCGCTTTAATTCGAGCGTTAATTTAAATTGCATTACTAACAAATAAAGCGAATTTTCATTGCTACTAATTTTGTAATTATGCGCGTCAAATTAAAGTTTAATTGGGGATTTCAGTAACTGCGCTTTGCATTTACCCCGGAAAATGGGTCAAGGAAACTCCTCCCTTCTTGCCATATGGATAGCGAACACGGAAAATGTTTTAGGCAGGCGCCGTTGGAATGCAAACATCACTCGATGATGAGAATTGCTATTTGGGGGGCAAGGTCACGGCTGTGTGTGGTCGCTCTCTCTTTTTTCTCTTGCATATGAATGCACCCACCCAGTTTTCCGGGCGTGAACTGGGCATGGGCGTGGTCGTGTTCGTGGGCGTGGGCAGATGCAGCAGCCGCAGCTGGAGTTGGCTTGGCATTTTGCAAAGGCATTGACGTGGGCCAGTCCAAGTGACCCATATGCGTCACGCCCGTCGACTTCCTGGGCGCTCTTGCCATGCAAAACCACTGTTCTTGGCCATGTTCTCGGGTTGTCGGTCTCTCGGTTTCTCGATTTCTCGGCTTCCTGTCTTCGATGGCTCTGACTTGACGGCCACTCGCCGCTAATTGCATCCTGCGGCGCTTGTCGGATGCATACGAAATGCCATTTGCACAGCATATGATTTAATATGATCTAATCCTTAGTAAGCCGCACCAGATTTGACCAGCTGTTGGCATGTTCTACCCACTTTAAAAAGTTTTCCCTTTGAAATTTGCGAATTTATTGAAGGCTGACAAGACTTTAAATGCATTAGTCAGCAAATGCAACTCGCTTGTCAATAGTGAGGTTGCCTTTAAAAATGCATCTGTGTTGTCCCAAATAGAGTAAGTTTAAAAATTTTAAAAAGTAGAAATAGTTTGATCGGATATATTTTTTCTGATGAAAAAAATTTATTTTTGGTCAATACAAATTACAATCTTTTGTTCAGAAAATAAATTAACTTGGCTTATAAGTTGCTAAATGAGTTAAGCCTAGCTAGTGCTTAATCAAAAAAGCTTTTTGAGGATAAAATATAAAATGTTGGTTATTCCAGGCTTTAAAATTTAAGCATTCTTAAGTAATCAATATTAGTTATTAAAAATAGTGTTTTATAATATTTTAAAAATCAGAAACAAAGTTTTGCCTTCTTTGTTTGTATATTTTTATTACTCATCAATTATTGTTTGAATTAAAAAAAAATCATATAATATTGTTTATTAAAAACATATTTTGTTAATTTGTTTCCCTATTTTTATTTTACCTTAGGATCTTGATTAGTTCTTTATTTGCCAGCAGGGGGCGCTGCTGAAAGCTTACCCACAAGCTCACTCAATAAACGAACCTTTTTAAATAGGGGTGAAATGAGAGCTTTTCTTTCTTCCCTTGCAACAAGAACCTACCCCGATATATAAGTTTAAATCGTATATGTTTAAAACAATTAATCTATGAAATCGTTTAAAATAACTGTATATTGGAGCTAAATAATACTGTATTACCTGCAACAGAAAAAAGATTTTCTGCAAAGTTTCACATAAAATTAACATAAAATCTTGTAGTCTTAAGATTACTTTATTTCACTACAAAAACCATAATTTCGTTTAAAGCTAAGTTTTGAAATTTTCGTTAAGGGCCACCCCATTTCGAGAGCTTTGATATTTTATGGTATTTTTCTACTAAAATAGTATGCCATTTTTAGTTACAGACTCATAATTTCGTAACAGCTTCTTGCCAAAAAATAATGTTTTGATTCCAAAATATCTGCCTAATAAATAATTTTATTTAAGCAATGTGAATAAATGCATAGAATGTGGAGGAAGTTTGGCCAAGAAGCAGCAGAGAAAGCGGAGAGGAGGAAATACTAGAAATTTCATCGCTTCCCACCTATAAACTTTCATTTAGGGGAAAAAGGAGCACTAACGTCACCCACACCCACATTAGATCACGCATACGCACCGTGGGCTGCTGTTTGACAGGCAAAATCACAGCGTGATTGAAAAATTGCCATTGAAATTGCTCAGCCATTTCCGCAAGTCAAGACCATTGGTAAAACAAACAGATGAATGGACAAGCCGATAATCAAAATGATACCCGACCGACCGAGTGCGATTGTCAGTTGAGTGGGATTCAAATTGAAATTGTGACAGTTCCGCCGGGGGAAAACTGACCACATGTCAATGCAAAGCAACTTCAAAGCGACGAAATGACGGACGTGATGGGTGTAGTGGGCGGGGTCGGGGGCATGGTCGGGGGCAGGGGCGTAAATGCAGGCTAATGGCAGGTAATTGAGGCAACAATTTTGCATTCGCATAACTGGCAAATGAACAAACCGTTGCCGTTCTGTGTGAGCCAATTTAATTGGGCGAGAATTCATAAGCGAAATAGTTTGCCAAATGGGGTGGTTATTGAAAAGGTTATTTGAATGCCAAATGACAATTAGTATATGTCGTTTGCCCGGGCCAAAGGACATCCCATTCTGCTGACAAGTTGGGCTGCTTTAGCAAATCAATTGTGGCCCACACAATCGACTGTCCACGTGAGAAATAGTTAATGACCAAAGCCGAGAAGTTTTTGACCCCTCAAAACAGCAATTGAACTCGGAATTCGCAATGCAGTGCATTGAGAAAAATAAATATAACTTAAATTAGCATTGCATAAAACAATTCCATATTTATCGTGCCAAAAGTTGTTTAAGTTCCTGAAAAAACTAAAAGATTAATAGACTTTTTTTTTTAAATATAAGTAATTAAAGACCCAATTTAAATGTTATCTTTCGACATGGTTTGATTACTTAATTTAGAAAAGAATAAAATAATAAAAATAAATATAACTTAAGTTGGCTTACCAGACATTTCCCAATTACCTGTAAATAGTAAAAGTGGTTAAACTTTAAAATAGATCATGCTCATTTTTTTATAATTTTAGGGATTTCAGAAATGTGTTAACTCTAAAAGGGGAGCGACATTTTTTCTTGATATCGTCACCTTAATTAGATACCCTGTAATTTATTTACTAATCCTGACCAACGTCTGGAAAATTAAACCTGTATGAGATAATTTTTAAAGGATTTGTTGTGTTTTTCTCTTGTGACAGTTTTTTTAAAGGGGTTCTTATTTATTACAAATTTTGAAAAATAACCAAGACACTGGTGTACGCAGTATCCCATTTTAAAATCATGGTGTTGATAACTTCAATAACTCATGAATAAAATATTAAACAATTCTTATTATTCAAGTATTGAAATAATTGTTCCACTTTATTTTTTTCTCCATGTGTTTTTGCATTAGTTGGCATGCCAATTAGTGCATTTATAATTCATGACGTGGGTTAATTGCTACACTTAAGCCCAACTAAACGACCAACGATTGGGGGCTGTAAGACCTTTAAGACGCAACCAAACCTTATCACGAAGAACAGATAGCAGATAGAGTTGTTTATGATTAGGCTCTCTGGCTGTGAATCAGTTTAAGATACAGCTCGGCGATGGTAACGACACAGCGGATCAAAGAATTCTGCCAAACAGTTCGGCTGAAATCAACACAGGTGTTTATTGTGGCCGGGACATGTTTGTTAACTTTGCTGGTCACATTGGTCTGCATTGGACTGATGACCAGGTACGAGGTGGAGAACGAGGTGGCCAACGTGGCGGATGTGGACTATTGGAAGGACAAGGTGGCTTCCACGCAGAAGATCTGGTACGACAAGGGCATTGAGGAGCTCAACGAGGCGCTGAGATCGCCTTCGGCTCCAAATTATCCCAGAAACGTAAGGATATTTCTGGTTCAAGGTATAGATGGCGCAGACTTAGCGGCATATAGATTTCCCGCCAGAGACTTAAGTCAGGGAAATACGAACTTTGCTTGGGACTACTTTCCACATTTGGCTCGCTTGAAAAACAGCTGCAGTCAGCAGATTCCCTGTCAAGTGGGCAGTGTTCCCAGGGCTTTGTGGTCGGGAATACCTTTGGATAGAGTGCCCCGATTTCAGCCAGATTGTAGGGAGTCAATCAACGAAACGGATACCCCGCTAAGTGTTCTTCGCCAGGCTCAATTAGTTGGCCTTCGAACGGGTTTTGTGACCACCCAAAGGATTACAGGATCCACGGGGGCAGCTCTTGGAAACACCAACAGTAACTACGAATGCGATGAAAGAATGCCTCTGGGCTACTCAAAATCCGGTTGCCAGGATATAGCACGTCAGCTGATCTCTGGTGAGACTGGTAGATCTCTCAACGTAATAATCGGAGGCGGCAGGCAAATGCTAAATAGTCTGGTTCCCAAAACCAATTCGGATCCTGTGGATGAACTGCTCTGCGACTCCAGCGATGGACGCAACCTGCTCAAGGAGTGGAGAAACCACAAGCTCGAGGAGAGCAAAATCAGTCCAATAAAATTTGAATTCCTTCAGCGAACCGATGAACTGGAGTCCTTGAATGCCAGCAACTTTGACTTTCTATTCGGTGTGATGGCCAATGGAGATTTGAGTGGGAATGCCAAGGCCCCAAGTCTGAAATTAATGGTGGAAAGATCACTACAAGTTCTGAAAAAGCGTGGACAAGGCTATCTACTGATAGTGGAACAGTTTATTAAGTCGGACATGGACAAAAGAATGCAACTACAGATTCTGAACGAAACACTGGTTAACCTTCAGCCAGATCGAGATACTCTAACTCTAGTTCTCATGACCAATGCCATCTATCCAAAACCGATCCTTGATGTCAGCGAAGAAACTGAGACAATTATTCACCTGGCGGATACTTTCAATGAGGCGGAATTTCAAATCCAACAGAGACTACATCAAATGCCTTCGGAGAGCTTACTTTTTGCCCAAGGTAGGTTATTTCCTGTAATTTCGGTTAGAAATATCGTTTCAAGCTACCTTTTAATATTTTGCAGGACCCAAGTCTTCCATATTTCATGGTGTTCAAAAGGAATCGTTTCTGGCACATGCTATATCCCACGTCCTTAGCAGGAGTAAAACTAATCCTTAACACATATTTTTTCCTTGGAAAGAACAATCTTTGAAAGAATTGCACAATTCTTAAGTATATTGATAGTTTTCCAAATTTAATTTATTGATTATTCTGTGGACCACACTTTATTAAATGATTGGTAAAATAAATAATGGATGTGAAGAAGGCTGCAAAAAAATCGATACTAGAAAAAATTGTTGAACGTAAGATACAATTAAAAAAAATAATTCAAATTTATAATTTAGGTTAAAGTGAAAAAAATCAAAATTTTACAAAAATAAAAATGGAAAAAGAAGTCATCATTATAAACTGAAACAAAACTATGTATGTAAAAATAAAAATGGAAAAAGAAGTCATCATTATAAACTGAAACAAAACTATGTATATCGTTCTTCCCTATAAAAAAGCGAAGTTTACTAGTAAAGTACACTTAAAACTAGAAATTAAAAACTGAATCCAGCAGAGAAATGATTCATTTAATAAAGTAAAATATTTTTTTTAATATTCAGTACTAGTTTAACTAGTTTGTTTTTGCTTTTTTGTTAAGTCTATTATAATAGATTTTGACAAATTGAATACTAGTGTTCCAATAAAACCCCAGAAAAATAACCCATTAAAAGACTTTCTCCTGTTCTGATTGATTTATTAAACTTTAACTAGAGATCGTTGATTCAATGCTTCTAATAGTTGGTAAGTCACATGATAACATTGCCGCCGGACTCCGCAGCATTTGCCGCAGTTGCAGTTGCACTGCCACTCGAAGGTGCCACCCAATTGAAGGCGTGGCCGCCGGAGGACACCGCCGCAGTAGCTGCCACTTGTCTGCCTGTCGCCGTCGCTGCCGGAGGTCCTGTTCCACTTGTTGTGGCAGCAATGCGGGGCACGGGCCGCAGGACATTCGTATTGGGATTGGGTCATTTGACGGGCAGTGGCGGCATCAGCGTTTGTGCCACATTCGACAGCTGCCTCAGGTGATTGGCCTGCACATACTGGAAGGCCGAGGAGCGCTCCAGGTGCTGCGATAGGTAGAACTCCCCGAACGAATAGAAGCGCCGCTGGTCGAAGGGCTGGAAGGGAAATCCGGGAAAGCGCTGACCAGCCGCATAGTTCTTACCATTTGGGGGCGGGTAGTGGGGCATTCCCTGCGGTGGGCGTGGCAGGGAGGAGTAGGGAGCGGCGGCAGAGACCGCCTGTCCTCCTGCCGTCTGCTGCAGCTGGACATGATCAGGCAACTGGTGGCCACTAATGGCCAACTGCTGCTGCTGTGCCTTGAAAAAATCGAGGTTCTTCAGATTATCCAGCATCTGATGGGAGGCCTGGTGTTTCTTCAAGTACGCTTGTCTGTTGTCGTAAGGTTATAAATATAAAGTAGTATTTGATTATATTCATTTTGTAAGAGGAAAGGAATATAATGAATTTAAAAGCTCTTAAGTAAGCAATGAATTTAAGCAAGATTTTTACATTTATAATGTTAGCTATTTTGCATTTATAAAAATGCATTCAGATACCTACAATATCTGCAATATTTTAAACTCAGATGCTTAAAAAAATAACTACTAAAAGTTTGACTAATATAATTTATAATATTTTACATTTTTAATATAGTTTTTCGGAACTTTAGTCTTGGGCCGGTTTTTATTAAACATACCAGAAAGATAAAACAAATTCATTCTTTTCAATAGAATCTTTGACCAATTTTGTCGTAAACACCTATGGTTTGTATTCTCTTTTAGGTGATTATATCTAAATAAGCGACTAACTCACCGTCTGAATGTTTTTCCGCATATGTGGCAAGGGTATATGCCATCGCTGGCGTCATCGCCACCTCGTCCCGACTCCTGATTGAGGTCGCCCGTCTCGACATGTCGCTTCTTGCTGGGATTAGCTGTTCCGCCGGGAGCATCCGCTTTGGGTTTGTGCCACCGGCGATGGGAGGCCAAGTTGGCCGGGCAATTAAAGACCTGCGAATAGATTACGACTTAGCCGGCTGAAGAGGAACTCCCTTGACTAACCACGAACCTTCTCGCACTCGGAGCACTTGTACTCGATGTGGACAATGCGGGGACAGCGGTGCTGGGCCAGCATGAAGGCGTCGTCGTAGACGGTGCGACAAAGCTGGCACAGATAGTCGCCAATCTTGTTGTCGATGCTGGCCAGGATGGCCTTGGCCTCCTCGGTGATTTCGACCACATTGAAAGCCGGATCAATGTCGCCTTTGCGCACCACCAGCTCCTCGTCGTCGCGCAATTTGCGGATGATGGTGCCGGAGACGGGGCTTATGGTTTCCTCATCGATGGCCATGTGTTTCCGTAGCTTCGACCTCTTACGTTCCGCCTTGTGAGGTCGCGTGGGTGGCAGGGGAGGAGCAGGAGCTGGAGCAGGAGGAGGAAGTGGGTGCAGACCGGGGGAAGTAGTATTCCTAATCTCCACTGTTGCCACGCCGCCACTTAGATCCGTGTAGGTTTTCCCGCTGCTGCTCTGGACTTCCGCCAGTTCGCTAACCTCCACCTCTGGCTCCGGAAAATCCCGATCGAAAAGTCTGGCCAGACCATCTACGGCCTGGTTATGCAGCTTCTCATCCTCGTACAGCAGTTCGTTGCGTTTCAGAGCCGTGGTCTCCTGGAGTTGGGCCTGCAATCTTGTGGCCGGGTCCACCGCCTCATCCTCATCATCGTCACTGCCCAAGACGTCCACGAACACCTCCTCCTCATCCTCATCGCCATTATCGCTGACTTGGACCTGCAGTGTCTCATCGTCGCCCTCGTTGACTTCCTCCGTGTCCGTGGCGTACTCATTGTAGTCATGGGAACTGACAACTGTTTCATCCTCGTCCTCGGTCAGCACAATGGTCTCATCCTCCACGTAGATGGGCGAGCTAACGCTCGATTGACCCGCCGGAATTTGCTCAAAGTTATTCTTCGTCCCGTGAAAATGACTTTTATTAAAGGAAGCGCCGTCAAAGCTGTTCCGAATGGTATATTGCTGATGATGTTGCTGGTGTTGTTGCTGGTGTTGTTGCTGTTGCTGCTGCTGTTGTTGCTGTTGCTGCTGCTGTTGCTGTTGTTGCTGCTGTTGTTGCTGTTGCTGCTGATGTTGCTGTTGTTGCTGTTGCTGCTGCTGCTGCTGTTGCTGGTGATGATGGAAGAAACTACTGCCTGGCTGCATTGCCAGGGTCGAAGGAACATTAACTGGAGCTGCAAGACTCGCCATGTGGGGACGCCACAGGTAATTCTCCTCGGACATTAATCTCTGGCGCTTGCGGGGCGGCGAGGGCGTCGAGGGTGGAGTAATTGGCACTACACTGGCCGCGGCCCGCAGCGAAAGGTCAAGAGGGGAGAGCAGCGAGATAGCCGGGCGATGCTGGCCAAATTGCGGAAATGTCTCGTTTATTGCCGGTAATGCCCGGCACTCGACAAAATGGGTGGTAGTGGGGTGGCCTTGGAGCAGGGCGGGCAGTTGCTGGTGCGGGCCAAGATGCGGCAGGAGATGGGGATGGGGATGCGGGTGCGTCGGCGGATTCATGTTCATCATTTTTCTCCCTTCTATTCTATTGCGTTTTGGTGGTGCCTTCAACTCCTTGAAGTTTCATTTGAAGTCTTCCATTCACTTTTATCTTTAGACAATAAATCGTTTAATGTATGTTTTGGGTAGGATTTTACTGAAAAATCAAGCGTAAATTAAAAAGAAATGTAGATTTAAAAAAAAAACTAAATAAGCTAGCTTAAAAACTAATTAATATCCAAAATTATAAATCAGTTGAAAGCGATTTGCTCAAATACCTAGGTATTTATACCCGTTACTCGTAGAGTAAAAGGGTATATTGTATTCGTGCAAAAGTATGTAACAGCTAGAAGGAAGCGTTTCCGACCCTATAAAGTATATATATTCTTGATCAGGGTCACTAGCCGAGTCGATATAGCCATGTCCGTCTGTCCGTCTGTCTGTCTGTCTGTCCGTATGAACGCTGAGATCTCGGAAACTATAAAAGCTAGAAGATTGGCATATTGCATGCAGATTCTAGGAGTTTCTACGCAGCGCAAGTTTGTTTCAAAATGGTGCCACGCCCCCTCTGACGCCCACAATCGCTTATATACGATTTTAAAAATTTAAATATTTCGGAAAAGTAAAAATGCAGTTTTATTGTGTTTATCAATACCTATCGAAATGTAGAAGAAATTTTTCAAATCGGACCATTCGTTAAAAAGTTATGCGTGATCAAAGTTTCTATCTCCATCTCCCTCGCACTCCCTTTACCTGAGTAACGGGTATCTGATAGTCGGGGCACCCGACTATAGCGTTCTCTCTTGTTATACCCGTTACTCGTAGAGTAAAAGGGTATATTGTATTCGTGCAAAAGTATGTAACAGCTAGAAGGAAGCGTTTCCGACCCTATAAAGTATATATATTCTTGATCAGGGTCACTAGCCGAGTCGATATAGCCATGTCCGTCTGTCCGTCTGTCTGTCCGTCTGTCTGTCCGTCTGTCTGTCCGTCT
The DNA here is from genome assembly GCF_018152115.1 of Drosophila rhopaloa. NCBI lineage: Eukaryota > Metazoa > Arthropoda > Insecta > Diptera > Drosophilidae > Drosophila > Drosophila rhopaloa. The sequence continues at coordinate 10,772,128 of NW_025335059.1, read as the reverse complement.
GTCTGTCCGTCCGTATGAACGCTGAGATCTCGGAAACTATAAAAGCTAGAAGATTGGCATTTTGTATGCAGATTCTAGGAGTTCCTACGCAGCGCAAGTTTGTTTCAAAAAGGTGCCACGCCCCCTTTAACGCCCACAATCGCTTATATACGATTTTCAAAATTTAAATATTTCGGAAAAGTAAAAATGCAGTTTTATTGTGTTTATCAATAGCTATCGAAATGTAGAAGAAATTTTTCAAATCGGACCATTCGTTAAAAAGTTATGCGTGATCAAAGTTTCTATCTCCATCTCCCTCGCACTCCCTATACCTGAGTAACGGGTATCTGATAGTCGGGGCACCCGACTATAGCGTTCTCTCTTGTTTTTTACTCAAATGATTTATTTTGATAAAAACTAATTTTGGATTTCATTTAATTTCGGTCCATTTTAAGTTAAGCTAGTTACCAAAAAAAAAAAAAGAACCAAACTTGGGGAAACTTCGGCCGACAATTATATAACTATATATAAGCTCTTACAAAAATTAAATATTCTAGGTCGATTTTCTGATAAATTTATCAATCGTCCCTATGGCATCTATACGATACAGTCTACCAATTTTTCTGAATTTGATAAAATAGGATATCTTGGAGTATATAAATACATGTTGAGAAACAACGAAACTATATATATTTTTGCTAAGTTTCATAAAAATAGCCTTAAAACTGATAGTCTCTCAGCGTACAAATGGAAAGACATAAATGGCTAGATCGACTGGCCTGGTGATCCTGATCAAGAATATATATACTTAAATATTGTCGTTAGGAAATATGCCCTCCACTCGAATGCCAATTTTTTTGACTGAATTTATAATACCCTTTGCAAGAGTATAAAAATGGTTCGATTGAGCTTAAATTATAAATATTTAAGCTTGTAGAAGGAAGGCAGAAAGTCTTATTTTTATTTTAAAATTAAAACTTATATTCAAAATGTTTAAATTGTATTCTTAAATTTAAATGATTTTAAATTATTTAAAGATTTACCTTTAGGTACCTAAACTAGCACGATATTTATTTTTGATTTATATAGCACATATTATTTCACAAAATTCAGATTTAAAAATCTTTAGTTTAAGGTTCAGAAAATTTAGATATTAATTTACTTTGGTTTTACTACTTCACTTGTTTTCTTTTAATATTATTTCTGTAGTTGCACAACTTTGGAAATTCCAGTTTAATAAATTGTAAGACACCTTTTCACTGCACTAACAGGTATATACTTTCCCGAAAGCCAAAGGACTTTCCCGTTAACTGAAGGATTTTCCGTGACACGCAACTGACCCGCGGCAGGCTTCAAAGAGAACTGAACTCCGGACGGTCACCTGTCGCAATGCTGCTAGCTGAAATTGGGTTTGAATGCGAAGCCAATGAAAGGCAGCTCAGGGCGAGCACCCACCACCCACAACCTACCACCCACTGGGCCATCCACCAGGTCACCCACATTATTGAGCGGGATGTGCCGCTCTCGCTCGCACCTTGCGGCGGAATCCTGGAGCGGCCTGGCCTGGGATTCGCCGTGCGGATGACATAGCTCGACAATCCCACCCCCGGACACCCACGCAGTTGGGAGGCGCATGCGCGGACACGCCCCTTGCTGCAGGTCCACCAGGGGGCGCCGCTTAAATGTTTCATCTGTTGCTCCGCTGGGGGCACGCTCATTGGCAGCATGTGCTCCGCCATGCCACGCCCCCATCCAACGTCCGGAATGGAATGTCATTGAATTGCAGATGAAGAATTTCATTGCACTGCGTTGGAGTTTCCCCCACCCACTCCATCGTGGGGGAGGGGGTTGTTTTAGGTTATGGGGGGGGGGTGCCTTGGGGCGTTGGCAGGTGAGTGCGCCTTTTGTTGCCAGCCCCAGGCACCTTTATCCTCTGTTCATCAAAACCCCCTCACTCATGGCATCACCATGGTCAGCGTTGTTCAGACATTTTAAGAACCAAAGGATTCTTTTTGTGGTTTTGAAAATTTAATGTAGCTCCTGTTGCAAGCGAGTTTCCAAAATGGCGTCAGTTTTTGGTCAAAAAAATAAAGGAAGTCAGTGGCATAAAACCAGGGAGTCAAACAAAATGAAATAAATGGTTGCGGAATCTTAGACATATACATTCTTTAAATTATAAAATATTAACACAATAATAATATAAATAATAATATACGAAATTTATATTTAATGGTATTAATTATTTTTAAAAAATAGTCTCTACTCTATACAAAAACGTAACAATAAATATTTATTAATTGTATATGATTATGTTTAAATTTTATTTCAAAATCATAAACCAGTATGTTCAAAAAAGTTTTGTTTTAAGCAATATTATGATTAAATACAACACTAGTATAGTTTTTTAAATAATACATAGATTTCCGTGTTCGCCTAGATAATAACAAATAAATAAACAATATAATTGTAATCATGAATAAAGTTTAACACTCCCCTGTTTCTAGTTGTGTTTGCATGATCCCTGTCTTTAATTGCAGCTGAATGCAATTAATTAGAGAAACGGTCTACAAAAACTTAATTAAATTTTTGCGTCGCGACGCCATCAGGAGCATCCTCGTTCGCAGCAGCGCCAAAAACAATTCCGGCTAATAAACTGAAATTAAATTATGAACTTTTATACTCCCGCGCACAACCGAATAAAGCGGCCGCATCCCAGCCTCGTGAAGAAGACAGAAAAGTAAAAAATGGCTTGTTAAGTTTTAAGCCTGGCCAAGATCTGTTGTGGTAACGAGGTCAACAAGTTTCAGTTTGTGGCTTTTCCTTGCCCTCGGCTAATTATCAGCTTTTCAGGGGCTCATTAGCATAGCTCCGGCCTTTGTGAGCCAAGTCTGAGCCGCCTGCTCCTGACACCGAGGATGTCTAAGGAAATGTTCTTAACGAGAGCGCCAAACAGTTACCACTCATTTGCATGGAGATTTCGCTGGCTAATTGCCCAGGTGGTTGTCGCTGCCAAGTGTCGGATTACACACGTAACAATTCGAAGCACCCCCCCAACTTGCTGTGTAAAACACCAACCCCTCCCCTGCAAATTTCCTTTGCAACTGAATCGGAGGGTTGGTTCGCGAGTTGGTTGGTTGACTTGCGGTCGGCGGTGTCTGTTTACACAGCGAGGGTTGGGTAATGGGCTCTTAATTAGGCTCATATGATTTTTGAACACGGATTTACGATTTGTTTGCCCATGCACTCGGAATCGAAACCACACTGAAATCGTCAGGAAACTAGCTTTTGAATCTCATTTTTGGTTTTGATTAACATCTTTTAAAAATGCATTTTTTATTTAAAATAATAATATTCTTTTATTGGTTATTAATAAGGCTGTTATTGGTTATTGTTTTGTTATCCTTGTGCCACTGTAATAATAAAATTAAATTAAAAATACTCATTAAGAAGATGGTACAACTAAATACATTAAAATGGGTGAGTGATTTTCGACGTTGACAGTGTCTTACGTTCTAGTGTAAGATTTTTGGTACACTAAAGGTATCTTTAAAAACATAATTTCTGAGATACGTACACACATTTATCAACAAAAGCAATATTTTTCCGAAATCAGAAATTGTTTTTCTAAGTGTGGGATTAGCTACTATACTGCATATGCGCGTCATTGTACCGGAGCTCATATTGAATGTGATTGATAAACGTAAATAAATAGATCTTATCTCTGGGTAACTATTTATTGTTAAATAATACATCTTTGGCGATCATATCCCATATTAACCTCAACCCAATCGCCATCTGTTTTCAAGTTAAACTTGAATTTATCATGCTTTCAGGCAGAAAAATTTGTCAATAACTTGTTAGCATAAGAGATACAAAAAGCGTTTACTTTATAGAAAACAAAAATAGCCGCTATAGTCGACCGCCACGACTTTTTTTTCACTTTGATAATAAGATTCAAAACAAATATACACCCAACGGATTGCGCCACTTGTAATTAAATTGTTATATTTCTTGTTAACTTCTAAAATAATTGTTCGATTTGGAATTGGGATGGTATAACATACCCTTGCAACCGTTTTCCAATTCGATACTATATTGTCGTGTTTGCAATTTGTTTTAAATAATATTAGTCCGTGGTTATTCGATTTTTATAGTCAATGGTTAATCTACAATAACAACGTCTTTTTAAGACCGTTAATACAATAACTTGTTTGGTGGAGAATATAAATAGATCTGTGAATATAAACCCAAACAACTCAATTTCGTTTAAATACTAGACCGATTGGAAGGCACTCAGGTAAAACATTAAAGACTTCCTGTATGCCACGCAATGGACAAAACGCTATTGACAAACCAAGACCGCAACTGCACATTTCCCAGTCCCAATCCGTGGGATTTGAGTCGCCTCGTCGGAGACGTTGATGACCTTTAGGGGAAGACGAGACCCAAAGTCCTGGCCAGCGAAATGGGTCCTGCTCCGAGGGCCGGTTTAATTAGAGTGGCATGAAAGTAAGCCCGAGGCCGGCGCTCTATGCGATTCTTATGCAAATGCTTTTAATTACAAAACTGTGAAACAGAATTACGCAACATTGCGTTATTTAAGTGAATTATTTTGAGGCAGGTTCGTGTGTTTAATTGCCCAACTCAACGCCTTTTTAATTGCCAGAAAACGGACCCAATGAACGCTATCCCAAGTTGCGCTTTAAAGTTGGCTTGAAGTTAGCTTACCGACGACTAAAAATCAATTTTGATTGAATTAATTTCTTATAGGCGTATATAATATATTTGGTATATTCATTCGCAAAAGCTAAGAAGCTCCAATTTCGATGACCTGTGGCATAGGATTAGCTATAGTATTTCCCCGCCAAATACCAATTTTTTTGTGCCATTGACCTCACCCTGTTGCCAAATCGAAATTGAAAATTGTCTCCCCCTCAACGGAGGCTAATAGAAAATGTTTATAGATAAAAAGGCGACAAATTGAATTTGCAAAGGTCACACATAAGTGCGACACTCGATAGCAGGCATTGGCACTTCACGTGAGTGCCCCCCTCCCAACTTTTCCCAAGTTGCAGGAATTTTCCCTCAGCCGCCTGTCGAGATTGAAATTTTGATTTCCATTTGCCTCGGCCTCGGCTCGAGATATATTCGCATTATTTTTGCCAAATTGAATTCGCAAAGTGATTTGATTGTGCGTTAAGAAAGGCATTACCGATTGGAGGGTGTGACCCTTGTCAGACAACCCCTTTCCTTATAAAAAAAACTATGTGGAAAATAATACGCGCTGAAAACCGCATTATGGACTTTAATTAACGGGGGCAAGAATATTTCAAGCTCCATTAAAATATCATATTACCAACGCTTTTTGCCACCTTAATGATGGAAAGGGTTTTAGTGGCTTACGGCTTGAATGTTTTTACCGCAGTTATGGTAAAAGACTTCAAAACCCAATAGATTGGCCATTGAACATATTGTTTTTCTATTAATTATATCCAAATTGCGCATATGGCTTCGGGGAAAATGGCAAGGATCCCGCGGGAAATCCAGGGAAACCCCCCGAACAAGAGCACACACGCAAGTCTCTATAGTTCGGGGATAATCACCATAATCGGCCATGCACTTGGACGGCGCTTTAAACGATTTTCAATATGTTCCTTGCTACGAAGCGCATTACGCACAACGGAAAATGCGGAAAATTCGAGGGCGAAAGGACAGCAATCCGCTTACAATGCAGACGGGGGGTGAATGTAAACACACACACACACACACATCCTGTAATTACACATCCTTTGTGGGCTCACACACTGTACTATATGCAATGTTTATTCGGGGGCACTTGGAACATGGATCTCGGTGGTCACCTGCAGGGCAAAGACTTTCTCGGACGTTGCCTCAATCACCTCCACGAAGAACTTGTAGGTGCCGTTCTGCAAAATCGGCGGGTAAACGTCCTTGGCACTCATATTCTTCAGCGTGTAGTTCCCCACGCGGACAGGACATGCAATGATATCACTCAGTTGCATCTCCGACTGGAGGAAGTGCTTTATCAGGGGATTGCCGGAGAACTCGGCGAAGAATCCGCACAAATCCAGATCTCTCAACTGGAACAGGGTCACGAAAATCACCCTTCCAGCCGGTCGCGCCCTCAGCTTTATATTGAAGGTCAGGAAATTGCTGCCCAACTCTTCGCGAAGCGAAACCGTGAGACCAAATTGGGTGCGACTTTCGTCGATGTAGGACAACGCCTTCATATAGCGGGAGTCCCCGAAGATGTTGATATGATGGATGCGGAATATGGGTTTCTGCAATGTGGCAAACTGTAGATCGTTCGCTGGGGAATGTTTTTATACCTTAGATTGCTCCTCCTCGTCGTCATCCCACAAGGACTTTGAACTCGTTGCGTTGCCATTGACTATTTGAAAAAGCGCGAGAAACAATGCTAGCCGAACGAAGTTCATTTCGCAATGAGAGCAAACATCAGGTGGCGATCATCAGGTGGTCATGGTCCATCCACCGGCGGAGCTTAATGCCAGCCATTTAATAAACGACCCTATTATCAACTTTTCCATTTGATTAACCCCTTCGTGACCGAGTCTTTTTTATTCCAGTTTTTTATGCTGCCGTAGCTGAAAAACTAACATCGTAATTGAGTGAATTTTTAAAAATCCGAATACATAGGTTATTACTAAAATATGTAGAAAATGTAAATATATTTAGCTATTCAAACACCACTTGTATTTTATTCACTGCATACCCCATTTTTTTTAAAAACCATAATATATTTGGTAATATTTAATATTCCGAGACTATAACTTTAAAGTTCGCGCTGTCGGTATTAAGAAATAGAAAGAAAAACCATATTAAAATAAATAAAAATTTGTGAGATATTACGATATTACTGCCACTCAGTTATTTTTTTTTCAGTTATAAAGTCAGCGCCTAAAAAAATTCTAAAAACTACAAACGACCTGAAATATTTACCCAACACCAAATTTTATTATTTTCATATATTTATTTAATCGGAGATCTAAACACATACTATAACTTTTTTATGTGCTTCACATATGGAGTCCTTGGCTACGATGTTGACTTTCGAGGTGACTTGGAGGGCGAATACTTTGGCAATTTCGCCCATCTCTTCGACGATTTCGGCAAAGAACTTGTAGGTGCCATTCTGGATCCCTTCCGTGTGCATATTTCCGGCCACATCGGCGTGCAGCAGGCTATAGTTTCCCACTCGTATGGGGCACTCGATGAGGTCGCTGAGCCTCAGGTTTTTCTTGAACATAAAACGAATCACCGGATTCGAGTTGTATTCTTTGAGGAACTCGCAAAAGTTGATCCGTCGCAATTCGAATAGTTCCACAAAGGCATTGGTTCCATCGGGCTTCACTCGTACCTTAATGTTCATGATCAGGTGGTTGCTGCCCAGCTCATGGACCATCTGGACATTTAGATCGAAATGGGAGCGGTCATCGTAGATGTAGGTCCTCACCCTCATGAAGTGCGACTCCCCAAAAACATGGATGTTATTAATGGCAGCCACAGCTTTCTGAAATTTATGAGTAGTTTAGCTTGGTGTAGTTTAACTTTCAATTGAATAACTCACCATTGAACTCGAACTATATTCAGTGTAGTAGGAATTTACATCTCCGACCACCTCGATTGCTAGTCGTATTATAGCGAAAGCCAAAAAAACACAACCGTACTGACTGACACCCATTTTGCAATAAACTCGAGATCCTTTCATATGAAGAGCCCCATAACTCGTTCGCAGCATGACTAGACATTAAATTCATTTAATTTCAAGTAATTTGGTTAATTGTTAACATCATTGGATCGGTTCGGTTGGCTAAGTCTTGGTACATGTGAACCTACTCACGTGTAGACTAAACGTTCGAGCTGTATTTGTTTATAACATTTTAGCTTATTGTGAGTCATTGTTTTGCCTTAAATAAAAAAGTAACTGTTGTTTTAATGTATGTAAATTATTTCACCACACTAGTTGTTGATTTTTTTACAATTTGTGAGTATTGCAATTATTACTGAGTCCTTTATTGACACATTCAAGTTCAAACTGATTGGCTTTTTGTGTTTTTGATTGTTGCGAATTGGCAGAGAAATATATTGAAATATCTAAAAACCGTTAGCCAACCAATTTGAAGTTCCTGGCTATATGTCACCACCTAGTCAACGACTCAATTAGCTAACCGTCGGATATGTGCTGCCATCAGAACTTGTTCATTAGACCCCATCACTGGCAGGAAGCTCCAAAGTGTTGAAAAGCCAATTAGCATTGAGCGCCGGAAGGAAGCCATAGGAGCTGTGCGTGTAAATGGGGGCCAATAGAGCGCTGGATAGTTTAAAGTCGGGTGGGAAAGGCACCCGAAGATCTCAACCCACTAGTTACCTTCTGCCCCCCTGATTTTCCCACTCCAGAGCTGCGTAATTTTCTGCGTCATTAAATTAAGCCGATTCACGGCGCCCCCGAGGGCGGTTAAGTCGGCGTAGACTGGCCCACACGCCCACATGTGCCCGGGTAATTAAGTCAGCCGTTCATGTCGATTATTTATAATATTTTCCCCTAATTATTTATTCATAACTGCTAATAGTGTTTGTGGGACTTAAGTGTTAACAGCTTACGCGCTAATAATTGGCCCGAAGCCCAGTGCCGAGGCATTGATACAATGTCTCGGCCTAATCTATTAATCATCTGCGTCTCAAGAGCGCATCCTAAGCTCCCGAACTGGGCTTCTTGACACGGGTGTCGGCCAGGAAGCAGGACACCACCCGATCCCCGTCCTCGGAGTCCAGCAGTCGCACCTCGAGGCGAGTGGGCACCTCCGGCTGGTTGGTGGTCACCGGCAGGAGCAGGTGGTAGGTCACATCTTCGCCAGCGTCCAAAGGACAGTAGGCGCCGTGCAGGAGGTTGCCGCACACATTGCCGCGGGCAGCCTCCAGGTCATAGGGTATCGTCACCCCCAACGAGGTCAGGTGCACTTCCGCCGTCAACTTCTTCATCGAATTGCGAGCTATGGAAAAAAAAGGAAATGTCTAAGTTAAATCACTGCGATTTGGTTAGGTATTATGAGCTTTTGGTACTGTTTATGACAAAATAGTTTAATATTTTGGAATTTATCAATAATATTAAAAATGTAATAATATAAAGACAATATAAATTTAATCTTCAAAATTAGATTTCAAATGAAGGCAAAATGAAACGCAAAAATATATTTGTTGTCTCAGATTATTTGTTATAAGATTAGGCTCATTATTGATAGATGCAATGGCAATCTTTAAAATGACAGGAATTTAAAGGTATGGCCAATTTTATCAACTTGACATCAATATTTCAAAATATAATAAAAAAAAGGAAAATATATTATATATACTTGACGACACAAGTATAACAAGTACTGTTATAAATACAAAATATATTTTTAAGCAAAATTGAATAGATTTTAACCCAAATAAAACGTCATTCATTAGCCATTGACTACTTACTGGCAACAAACTGGATGTCGATCTTGGCCTCAGTTCCTTTCCACAAATCGCAGGGCAAGGTGTCACATTGATCGATCTGCACCATCAGTGGCTGGTTATAACTGCTGTCGGCACCTGGAATTTAAATCACATTGAATTAATAAATGAAATGAGGGGTTTCCTTGGGCCTTACTCACATTGTCTAAAAGGCGTGTTGGCTGCTACAAAAGTCCACATCAGAGGGATCGCAAGGCACAGGCAGAACTTCTTGAAGTTGGACATTTTCTTGGCTTTTCAATGGCTGAGTTGTGTTAAGATTGAAGGTATTTTTGGTATTGTATTCCAGATTCACTAATCGCTTGGGTATTTATACCAAATGTGGCCAACTTGGTTCTTCTGCACTCACCACCTAATCTAATCGCATTTGGGCTTTGAACGTTTGCACCAAAATTAGGTTTGATTTTGTTAGTTTAGTGGCACTTATTACGTTTTAATCGCACTTAGAGGGTTCTTAAGAACATTTGTAGCATATGTTAGAATTAAAAATTAAATTAACACCATAAGTACTTGCAAAAACGTGAGCATTTTTGGTGGGTAACAATATAACATGAAATACTCTTTTGAGATAAATAATTATAAGAAGTGCTCGTAGCTATTATATTACGTCTCAATCGTATTTAGAATAGATTTAATAAAAAAATCAAAGTGGGCAACTTCATAGTTTTGATCAGTATCAATACTTGTTAATGTTTCCGATTATCAATTTCGTAAAAACTATTTTTATTTGATTAAAATATTCTAATGAAATAAATCGTGCTCTTGAGATAGTAATTGTGGTAAATCAACGAAAGAAAATTGCTCTTATGGTTCCCCAAAGACCTAAATAAATCATGACCGAAGAAGGAGCCGTATTTAGCAGAAATGTTTTGGTAGCCAGTACACCTAAACCTATTGAGTGCACATTTTGGCTTACTCAGGGTGGTCAACCATAACACCTGTTGTGTTCTTGACCATTTCGGGTGCATTCGCACGCAGGCCAAAGAAAATCTTAAATTTAGCCAGCGATTAGCGATAATTTAGTGGAGTAAACTCGGCAACAGAGATTACGAGATTGCGGCATTGTCCACATTATCCCCATTATCCACTCGTAGCATACTTTTGGGCCACTGGTCTATAGCAACCCTCCGTCGATCGTCGGTACATTAACATCAATTTATATGCATAGCCAATTTGTAGCAAGTTTTACACAATTTCTTACACCCACTTGACTCTTTGAGAGCGAAAACAGCAGCTGCCTTCAAGGGGTGTATCTGGTGCCCAAATTTCATCAATATTTCCTGATTTTGTTCGCAAATTCAACTGTTTTATATGCAAATTAGCTAAGCGATTTCGCCCCCGCCAGCAATTGATTTTAAAATGTTTACGTTCCTCCGTAAATGAGTAAAAGATTGCCAACGTTCGGGGTTCAAGCCGAAGACTTAAGAATTCAATTGGCCGAAACGTTTGTTTAATTTGCATTTTTATAATTAATTTGCGCGTTAATGCATTTTTAGTGGAATTTTCGGGTGGGTGTTGTCTATGAGGGGTAAAAATATTTATAAATAACTTAAATAAAGTTAGGTCATGCGATAAAAAAAACTGAATATGATAATGTATATGTTTCATAGGACCAAAAATTCCTAAACTGCAAAATATGTTACAATGAACAACTATTTTTTCAGCACAGGATTGGAATTACCCAAACATTTTTGAAAACTTTTATACAAAAAGACTGCTAAATTTTAAACTAGTGCTGTAATGACATAACCTTTCCGTTTGCAATCACTTCAAGGCAATCTACCTTCAAATGCCAAATCATTACCAGTTCTACGGAAACCACTAGGCATTTTCCTTGGAATTCCAAGCTTGTACCCGGTATCCATCAATGCCAAACAAAATTTACGGGTCGAGCTCTAAAATTATGTAACTCAAGGCTTCCAGCTAACATTTTAATTATACGAAGGTAGCCAGAAATTGAGAGCTACTGGCACATATTTATGCAAATTAGGCAAACTTATTTTCGCCCGAAGTGGGCACATTTCTCAGGTGGAATTGCGTTGCCAGGTGAGAGGAAGGAATAAAATGCCAACACGTCGGGGGAAAATTACTCAACAGCCGAACTTGTTGCAACGCATGTTCCCTCTGATTTCGGGAAACATGAATTTCGCATTCACTTAATTACAGTGCCAAAAGCAAAGCAGTCTGTTCGGGGGGTTTGAGCAATTAATTAGCATCCCCGGGCGGGCTTGACAAGCTGGAAAAATTTAATAAAAACATTTTTGCATGACGGCGTATGCAAATTGCTATTGGCAAATGAGACTCCAACGCGGGCATATCAAAGGGTGCACCAAGGCGAGAAGCTCTCGCCCATTCCGCCCCAAATTTTCCAGTTGGAAAGTGAGGAAAAATTGTCTCAAGGCCAGTTGGTCACCTGGTTGACCACAAGCAATCATAGATTTTTTCCTCGTTAAAAGGCAAACAGCTGAATGCACTTGGATAGTTACAACTACATACCATTCGAGTGACTCTGTAAATAGACCATTGGAGACAGGGGTTGGTCTAACCAGTGTTGCCGAACTTTCCCTTTGCTTGAGAGGTTTTTCTTTAACTTAGTTTAACAATTACACTAAATTAATATTTATATTTTTACAATTGCTTCAAAAATGAAATTTGACTTGTTTAGGCCTACATTTCACCGAAACTCAACTACAAAATACAAAATTCGCTTGAAACAAAGTTTTTTAAAAAGGATAGTTTCCTTTTTAAAGTAAAAACAATTAATGGCTATAACCTACTACCATATTAACAAGAATGTTAAGCAATTTCAACACAAATATTCCCCTAATTGGAGGCGCTACTTGCAATTCTATTGGCGTGGAAAACAAAAAATGGCTCAATCTGGCGTTAACTTTCAAATTTTTAAATTTCGTTAAATTTTTTTTTTTAATAACTATTGAAATAATTTTTCGATTTGTGGGGATATATATAGACAAAATAAATTCAAAAGAATAACTGTAAAACTAAATATGCTTTTTTAGAAAAGGTTTTGTTCCTTAATTTTTTTCTAGTTAGTCAATACAGGTTCTGACCCTATAGACAGCACCTGTTGAGGGCGAAAAGGGTCAGGGTTCATGGGCAATTGGGCGTGCCCGTGCCCTTTGGAAATTCCGTTATTAATTGACAGCACACGGCAGCTCCAAAAATTTAATGAAAAATTAACAACACGAAAATCAAATTGCCGCCTAATTGAGACACAATGGCCGCGCCAGTTTGTCAGTTTGTTGCTCGGTATTGAATTACGTGCAAACAAATATCAAATTGAAATAGAACAGACATCCGGCGACTGGGTAACTGGGGGTTGTCAGGGGAAAGGCCACAGGATTGGCGTGACAAATTGTTTGGCTTTGGCGCTGGCATTTAATGTCTGACTTGATTTGACAAATTAATTGAGTTAGCTCGACAGCGGACTTTCTGGGCGGGGCTAGTGATAGCCAGTCTATTCAAATAAAAGCTTAGTAAGCCCCGGCCGAGACCGAAAAGTGTTGCCTACTTTTCGCCAAGAAATAATCAATAATCGAACTCTCAGTTCGTTCCTTTCCCCCTCCACTCCACACATTATTGATTCCCCGATAAAAAGGCACATCAAAGATAAGCCAAATATCCGTGAAATACATTTGGGAATATGCAAAAATGGAGAACACCCAAAAGTGCAAACGGAAACCGTTGTAAGTGAAAATGTTTGGCTGCGAAAGTATTCGGATATCAGATTTTCCGGCCCAGATAATTGCATTAAATGACACCGAGAATAGAATCCAGGAATCAATGTATCAGGACTCCGGCTGATGCTAATCAAATATTGCGGTTCCCTAAGATACTTTTCGGGCTGTATGTCCGGGATATTTTTTGTCGTGCAGGATTTTCCATTGCTTTGACATATTAAATAATGTCACAACAATTACATGTGAGGAGCTACGACAGTTCCTGGGAGAAAAAAGTGGGGGAGGGTGGCATGTTCAAAAGCATTTTGAGGAAATCTCATGCTGCGCTGCGGCTGTCCACATGGCAAGTCACCACCAACCATCCGAAATGTTGCAAAATATCGGCGAGGGTTGCGCGAAAAATGGATTAATGCTTTAAGCAGGAAAACAAATTATAAATACAAAAGAAGTGGAAGTAATTTGTTAAATGTTTTAAGTGACAAGTCTTTATTTTACCCAGAGCTTTTCCATCTAAAACATACAGCTGTTAAAAATTTCTTTGTACTCCTTCTTCCGACAAAAAAATCTTTACTATCTGAAAAAAAACTTTTAATTATTAAATAAAAATAAGTGCTTCCTATAGCACGTTCTATTGTTTTAAAACACTTACTCCGTGAATTTTCCCCCAAAAATAAATATGTATACAAACCTGAAAATACTCCTTTAACTTTTGGTGCTTTTTTCGGATTAGAAGAAATGGTTTCTCATATAGTTTCTAACTATATTTGTTTCCCCTCGCTTACAATCTTTTGTAACATACATACATATTGAAATCACATAACTTTTCAAGCTCACCTCGCTATTCTTACCTTTGGCGAATTCGCAAACCGTTGAGTGCAGGGTGGGCGGGGGTCTTGGAGGGGGAATTATATTTTCCAGCTTACTTTTAGTCCGTTTCTTTTATGCTCGCACATTTTCCTGCCCCGCAAAAGTTCCATTGTCAGTGGCTTTGGCCGGGGCACAAATGTCTGTGGGTTTTTCCATTGCCATCGACAGGCTTAGTGGCCTGCCTGCGGAGTGCTCTGGGATTTATTTTGGCACTGCCACTGCCTTTGTGCCCGAGTCCTGGGTGCCATGAACTCGCCGATGAAGTGATAAATTTCTGCTGCCCGATTTCATAATTTTCCGATCCACTCGCAATGCCTGCGAATGCGACTCTAATGATGCGAATAGATGTAGGGATTTGTATTGGGAAATACTCTATTCGATTAAGCAGATAAGGGCTATCGTTTCAATGGGTAATTTGTATATATTTAATTAGAGGGTAGCTTGGTTTTAATTTGAAAAATCCCCATATCCTTTAAAATTGCTTATTTCATCTTCAGATCTGTACAATTTTGTTAAATTCTGCGGTTACTGTGTGATTTATAAAGATATTTCCATTAGTTTGCTCGGATAATTTAAGGCCAACAAGTAGGCAAACTAAAAATGATTTTAATGTTGACAACAGCCTAGCTCTATAATCTGTAACAAATGTTTAAGAGGATACTAATCATCTAAAGCTCACAGGTTTTATTTTTTTATAGTAAGTAATTTTCCGTTAGAGTATATGTGAAATATAATACAATTGAAAGTTAAAGTCCATTAAGTGACAATGCGCAACAAGACAGTTTAATGAAAAGCTCTTTAACTAAGCATTTTATATTTAAATGGAAATTATTAATATTTTTTCGTGCTTATGTGGAAAGTGTTGTAGCAGTAACCTTCGATGCAATGAGAAAACCCAAACTTACAATTGCCATTCAATTGCCCGAAAACCAGTTTCAATTTCCGTGCGACAAAATCAGTGGCGATTAGATAAGCCAAATCCGAACGCATTAGCCGAGAAGCCCCTCGGATCTGGCTATAAAAACGATGTGGGCACTATTGGCCGAAAGCAATTAGAGCGGAGAAACATGCAAGTCCAAACGTTTATTCTGATCTCCCTGGGACTATTGTCACTGGCTGGGGCCCAGCAAAAGCATCCGGCCACGGAGGTGAAGCGATGTAAGTTTGACAATCAAACATAGGGTAAAACCCCGCTAATTAAACCTTATTACCATCTAGGCTCTGGAAATAAACCCTTTCCGCTGGAGGTGCGAGTTCATGGATGCGTTACTCCGCCTTGTCAAATCGTCAAGGGATCGACGCAGGATTTCGAGATCGACTTTGCCGTGGATAAGTACATCACCAAATTGACGACCCTGGTGAAGGCCACCACCCTCGGGATTATCACGGTGCCTTACGAACTGCCGGCGGATGTCGCTGCCGTCTGCCCCAATCTTCAGTACGGCGCCTATTGCCCGCTTTACGACACCGAGGATGTCTCCTACCTGTTCAGCTTTCCCATCGGGGAATACCCCGAGATTGGCGTTAAGATCGAAATCTATCTGGTGGATCAGGATGGGGAGACTGCCACGTGCTTCGTTTGCGACATCAAGGTGGTCAAAGGCAATGGCGGCAATTCAGTAAATCAACTGGACAATCTCAACTAATGTTGGGGCGAACTCATTCATCAATTGGCCTAAATTACTGTGATATACCATTCTATTTTTTCAAAATCCATCGCTGAGCTCAACCAAGATGTCTCATGAATATTTAATAAAATTTTAAAAGCTTTACCCCAACATATGAGGGTGGTTTGCTAAGTACATCTTATGCGTTTTCTCTTGGGTTAAGCAAAACAAAAACAAACTCGTCGTCTGGCATTTTTACAAAGCATTCTATTGGCCATCGGCGCTATCTGCACACGCAGTCATTAAGGTGTAAACTCAAGTGGTCGACAGGCTATAATACAATCAAATATAAACTTGCAAATCTCAAGTTTGATTACCCTAACACACCTGTTCGGACGCGATGCGAAGAAGAAGAGAAATGTACTTGCTTATCGATGCCCCTTTTTCAAAATCCAGCAAATCACCAAGATTATCAGATTTATTTTCAAACGTTGTGCACTATAAAAAGATTTGGGAACTTTTGTTCAAGATTAGTTTATTTGTCATGTAGAACGGGTCCATTAAAAGTTTACATTTTTTTATTATTTCCATTGTTTTGTTTATTGAATATACTAAAATATATGCACATCATAAACATCTTACATCCTAAAACCATATTTCTTAATATGCACTAAAGAAATTGATAGTAACTAGATTTTTCACTTTAAAAAAAATGTACTCAATTAATAAATATAAAACAGAACCAAAATTAAATATAATATTAAAACACCGATTGAATCTTAAAGTTTGTCCGAAGTTAAACACATTTTTGTAAGACATTTTGTGTAAAAAATGTCCCATAAAAGATTACGTTTTTGGAAAGGCTTCTCATTATAATTATGTTTTAAATTACTTAATTTCATAACATTCATAAACTATTTTTTACCCCATAGTCCTCAGTGTACAGTTGCACCCAGCAAGACGGTTATCGCCTTACCATGAAGGAGAGCCCAACTTTTGACCATATGGTCAACGGGATCTACGAGCGGTCAATAAATGATTATCAGCACGATTTTATTGGCCATTCCGCAGTTGAATCAGTGGAAATAAATTACTGGATTTTCGGTGCAAATATTATCGTCACCGATGACTGTATATAAATAAGTACACGGGAATATCTAATCGCCGTGCCGAGAAATGTGTTAATCCGTAGACTGATTGTACGGGTACACTGGAATCCGTGACGTAGCGAAAGTAAACAAATACGGCTATCGCTGCAAGAGTTTTGAGTTTATTGTTCGGCAAAT
The DNA here is from genome assembly GCF_018152115.1 of Drosophila rhopaloa. Classification (NCBI taxonomy): domain Eukaryota; kingdom Metazoa; phylum Arthropoda; class Insecta; order Diptera; family Drosophilidae; genus Drosophila; species Drosophila rhopaloa. The sequence continues at coordinate 10,755,148 of NW_025335059.1, read as the reverse complement.
AAGGGGGAATAAACAGTCGGCCTAAATCGGTGGTGCTGTGTACATCGTCTGTTTATTCGGAAATGGGATTCGTCCAGTCCAGTAGATATTCGTCCCGCTGCGAAGCAGTTGCTCCCTTCCGGATCCTGCAGCTCACGACGAAGCAGGTGATCGGTTCGTTCTGGGCATCGTTCAGTGTGACAGTGACATCCGCCGTGATTTCCGGGAACGAAGGATCCACGTAGAAGTTGAACTCGTAGGTGACATCTTCGTCCTTGTCAATGGGGCACATGGCGCCATATAGAAGGTTTTGACACACATTGGACACCTCATCGGGAAGGACATATGGCAGATTCATACCAAAAACCTTGGCCGTTGTGGTGGCTGTGATGCTTCTGATATTATTGTTATCTGCCAAATCATAAAGGTAAGAACAAAGTTGATACAAGTGGATAAATCGCCCAACTTACTGCCCAGGAATTGAACTTCCATGACGGCAATGCTGCCTTTGTACACAACGCACGGCGGCTCATCGCAGTCCTTTATTCTGACTTCCAGTGGAAACGGTTTGTTCTTGCCTAAAAATAAATTCAACAGATGAGCTCAGAAGTAGACTATGGTTTTTGAAACAACTCTGGAGATTAGCAGGTGCTACTTGATAAGCCCTATCACCTGGCCGTCAGATATTCTTGAGGACTTTTATATTTCACTCAAAAGTATTTTTGGCAATAGTTTCTGGCATTTCCCAGATATAATGTATGAGACAAAGTCTGTGAAATGAATCACCAGCCGAGGATTACCTTTTAAACCATGAATCTTCTTTTATTTAAAGCTTGAATCCACCGCTTAAAATATCCTAGTGACCGAATGAAAGAAACTAAGCTACTTACACTGCTGTACATTGGTGGCACTGACTGAAGCCACAATTAAAGCCAAAGTTACAACGATTTGGAGCATTTTATAACGGAGAAGCTTCTTTTATCTTTGTCAAGAATAATTAAAGGTATTAGGTACGCGCGCACGCAGATGACAGCCGTGAATGGAATCGATGGGGTCGGTGGGGAACCTTAAATAGCCCGTGTCCAAGCGATGACCAACGATTCGAGAGAGCTATTTATCAGGCTCGGCGGTTATTGATACGGGGCCGCCACGCAGGTGTTACAAAAGAAAACAGTGAGGCCTGCAGGTGTTGCGCTCTGACGAAGAGCAAACACCGCCAAATCCAATCAGTAAATAACGTAAATTTGGCTGATAAGCCGGGAGAAACGAAACTACAATGTTATAGATGGTAAACAATGCATCTATATGGGAAATATGTAAACGAAGGGGGAAAATCCCTTAGCTCGGATTAATCAATTTCTAATTATAAACATAATTCGGTAAAGTATGCAGATTTAAATTACCCGGCGATTATTGCGCTCGATCGATCTCGATTGGAACAATCGATGTCATCGATAACAGGTCATCTCTAGCCCTGGAGGTTCAAAAAAGGTAAACAATAAAAAAGATAATGGACAAAGGTGATGGAGATGTGGAACGCTTCTTGGCGGAGAAGTACCCTGGCTTAGTGGCGGAGCTTCAGCCGAGCGGAGCCTGCGTTATACGAGGAGTTATGTGCAGTGAGGTGAGTGGGCAGTAGTGCAATAGCTCCCGCCAAACTAATGTTTATCTTTTTATCCAGGGAACCTGGCGGCGCCTTAAACTCTACTTACCTCAACACCCAGCTCTACATGGCTTCCAGCTATATGTGCAGGAACACTTGGAGTACAAGAGATATACATCGGACAATCTGAAGGTCCAGGATGGGTGGCTTCTGGAGGACTTTTTGGCTAATCTGGCTCAGATTCTTCCCGCCACAGAAGTATTAACCGCTGTTAAGGAACAAATGCCGGAGGGCAATATATACTCCGATATCCTGGCCTTGCACAAACCCAACGAGTACCGCCTGCAAATGGATGAGGCCTGCTCCCGGCTGCGTTTCAGCGAATTCTCCGACTATGAGCATCACTATCTGGAGCTGGAGGTTCCCTCGCTGCGCCTGCTGGATCATAGCCTGCCAGAATGCGTGTCGCTTGGGGAAATGCTGACCAAGAGCGCAGGAACTTTGGAGGAAGCCCTGACCCTCTTCCTCAAAGTGCTTGAGGAGCTACGTCCTTTTTACGAACACTTCATGGACATCGATGAGCTGTGCCATGTACTGCAACCATCGCCCATCACCACCAAGCACAATTCACGAGTGTTTCCGCTCAAGAATCGAGTCTATTTGAAGGTTACCATTGGGGATCCCTTCGCCTGCATATCATCTATGGCGTTAAAGATCATTGGACCCACGGAAGAGGTGGCCCACTTGCGCCACGTTCTCAGCGATGGGCTGGGCAACTGGGACTCAGAACTGGACATGCACAAAAACCTGCTCCGGATTTTCGACCTGTGCTTCTTCCCCATGCCAGACTGGTCTGATGGCCCCAAGCAGGATGAGGAGGACAATGAGGAACTGCGCTGCAATATTTGCTTTGTCTATCGCCTGGATGGCGGTGAGGTGCCCCTCGTGTCCTGCGACAATGCCAAATGTGTGCTCAAGTGCCATGCTGCCTGCTTGAAGGAGTGGTTTACCACGCTTATGGATGGCAAGACCTTCCTGGAGGTCTCCTTTGGCCTATGTCCCTTTTGCAAGGCAGTAAGTGGTCCTAATCCGTTTCCAATTTTACATTGTCATAAATTTGCATGCTTGATCTTTGGCAGAAACTCTCCACCTCGTTTGCGGCCCTTTTGAATGACTAAATAAAGGAATATCGCATCACAAGCCCACCACAATAATAAAAAACAAATATTAAGAGTAACTTATTACAGAGAGACTTTAGTTTCAAAAATCTTAAATATCAATTAGGCATAATTTACTTGAACTAAAGAACATATTTCCAACCATATGTAAATCAATCTTTCGGCTTACATACACGCCCAACAACTGCCGTGGTTTCTGCTAAGTCTGGTTGTGTAACGAATTAAGCAGGTCCCGCATTGTTTTCCGGGCGACGGCAGCAGCAGAGTTGGCCACTGATAAATCGCTTCACGACGCGCCAGCCTCATTCCATCTCGTTGGAGATCAGCCGGAGCATGTTGCGCACCACGTAGGTGCTGCCGTTGACCGGCGTGTTCTCGCTGGCCTTTCCAATCCGCACACTGGAACCAGCCAGGCCGAAGAAGACCCTGGGCGCCAGGTTGGGCTGCACCGCCTTGAACTCCCAGCCGACGTGCTGAGCGCAAAACTTGCACAGTATGATGTGCCACTGGTATCCGGGGAACCAGCTAAATTTGGTGGATGGCTCGCCGCTGTAGCCGATGGCATGGGACATCACCTGGTAAACGGTGTTCGTCTCGTGGATGTAGCCCTCTGCAAAAGACAATCTACTGTTTAAAGCTATCTATGAACCCTGACTATTTGCATCTAAATGTGGTTTTCTAAGCCCTTCTACGGACTTGGATTAAAACTAAGCCCTCACCTGGATTGCAGTACTGCGTCTGAACACCGTGTTTGGACATGGCAAAGAGATCCGCGCAGTGGGCCAGACTGCTGTTGCAATATCGGCAGAAGAAGAGCGACTCCTCCTTGAACGTGCTCTTGATCAATTGGAGGCGAGTGTTAACCGAGTCCGTGAGGAAGGTCAGTCGCATCATCTTTTCGGTTAGGTGGAGGTTTCGCACCAGCCAGAAGGACAACTGAATGGGGCATTTTGGCATGGTGTCTATATTTTGGACTTCTAGCCTCTGACGTGCGCGCTTAACGATGGCATCGAATGAATACTCTTGGCAGACATCAGCCGGCCAAGGGGTGCTGGCAAGCTGGAATCTGCGGTACTTGTCTCGCATCGAGGGTATATCCCGAAACCTGGCCATCGAACCCATTTCAACGGATTGAAGTGGTTCTGGCAGGAAGTACTCCGGCAATATCTTGACTTTGCTGAAGCACTTGCTTGTCGGATTGCGGGCAATATACTGCGGCGGCCTAAAAGGATTTGGGGATATTAAAATGGTATTTAAAATGTGGACTGCTGATCCACTCACCCCTGGATATCATCGCAGTTGATGATGATGCGCTGTAGTGCTCGGGATTTGTAGAACATCAACTCCCTGCCGCTTTCGCCCTTTTCGTAGATCTGGCACGTAACCCCATATAGCTTGTGCGGGATGTCATCCGGCGGCTGCATATGCGGAAAGCCCACGCCGAAGATTAGGCCATCCAGGCCGGGCATATCCTCGTCAAACATTCGGTCGTCGAGCATGAAGGGCAGAACCTCGCCGGGGAACAGGATGTGCTGGTGCAGGAATATGAGCATGTGATGGGTGCTGCCCACCTCCAAGTAGTCGACGCCGGGTACGCGGCTCAAATGGTTGCCGAAGTACGAGTGCTCGGCCGGCAAGTTGGTGTCGAAGCGCACGGCCCTTTCCAGCTCTATGTCGATCTGGGGACGAGATGGCGGCGGCGGTGGGGGTTCGTCCGACTGCTCGGTGGCCTCCTGGCTGGTGTCCTCGCTGGTGCGACTTCGCTGACGCTCCTGGCTAAAGACCATGCTGCGCACGCGCTGCAGGAAGTTGTCCCGGTTGAGCAATGCTGCGATTCCGCCATCTCGGTTGCGGGCTTGCGATACCATCATGTCCACGGCAGAACGCAGGCGGTTCTGGGGGATCATCCAGCGGGGAAGGCGCTCCAGATCGGAGTCATCTGGGTGGAGAAAGCAGTGCTGTAAAGGGATTTCCGGGAATTAACGAACTAGGTAGACCCACCTTCACTGCCTGGACTTTCAAGGGACATGTCGCTGCTGGGATGACTGCCCTCGCTCGCGGTGTCCTCCGGAACATCCTCATCTATGACCCCCAGCCCCCCATCCAAGCCTCCCTCGATGGCCAGCGGATCTAATGGATTGTGTACAGGTTCCTCCAGGTCATCCACGTTGTCTAGAAGCTCCTGGACAGAGGGTATTCTTAACTCAGCCGTTTCGTCCTCCCCCTGCACAGAATTGATTTCTGCGCAATTTAAGAAAGTCAACATGTTAGTAAAGTGGATAACTGGTGTAGCTTGGTGTCACCACACCCACCTGAGGTCTCCTCGTCTTCCATTTGAGCCGTTATATTCGTGTGGTTTCTTCGTTTTCCAGGTGAATTCAATTTTTATTTATTTACTATTTATTTTGACAAAGGAAAATATGAAGAGTGACCGTTTGTCGAGAGACAACGATAACGATAGGCGGCCAGTGCTGGTAGCGCCACAGATTTTCAAATTTGTTTAGAGTTAAGCCGCGAAATCGCAATATAAGATTAAAGCACATTTCTTATAATAAAAAATATGTAGTTCCTTAAACTCTGGGTATTATAATCAATATCTTAAGCATTATAAAACAATAAAACCACTTTGAAAAAAAATGATTAATGATAATTGTTATTTACTGCTTTGTTGTGTTGTTACATACAAAAATGTTCACTCTTGATATAGCTCTCTTGCTTTTTTAAAAATGTATAAAGGAAAAAATTAAAATATTTTTTTTTAAATGTTAAGAAATCTTCAATATCAATAAAACCCAATCAGACACATTTTTGTTTAATTAAGAGTAATCGATAAGCCCTGTAAGCATCGATCTTTTTGCACCACTAGCCGGAGCTGATTGGATCGGATCGGAAGCTAATAAGAGCGGATCTGAACAGTCTGGAGCCGATCTTCGCCACCGTTGGTAGTAAGCGGATGTGAAAAGTGAAACCGAGGAAAGTCGCGTTGTGTTATCTTGTAAAGCCGTCGGCATTGTCGATTTTGCATACCCGTTAATCATAACAGAGAGACGAGAGCGAGAGCGAGAGATCGAACAATGATCAATATAAATCCGCGACTTCTGCTGATCGCCGTGCTCTTTGCGCTTATTGGGAAAGTGGCACGCGCCCAAATTGCCTTTGTCGAGGATCAAGACATTGATAAGAAGAAGGCCAACCTTGCGGTAAGCTGCAGCCAGAAACAAACCGAGACGATCGGAGTTATGTACCGTGATAAGAAGACCCGAAACGGGAGAGAAAAGTTCCAATTGGACATTGCCAAGCACTTTATACCCTTCCCAATCAGACTACTAAAGAAACTAAGACCAGAAATTTAGATTTTTCCCATAATAGCTTTTAGATAAATAAAAATCCCGTTTAAATTATTAAAGCGGGAACTCGTATTTACTGAGAAATTTGAGTTACAATTCTATATAACTATAAATGTATAATAATAAGTTCTCGATAAGCAACGAAATCGTGGACAGATCTGTCCAGAGTGTAGGAATTTTCCAAAACATAAAAAAAAGATTCCTATAGTCGTAAAAAAAAGGGTTCAGTTATACAGTCAGATGTGTGGGGGCTGTTACATTTTAAATTAACCTTTTTTACTAATAAATCGGCGATTCCACTTGTAATTTGTTATTCAATATCAAAGTAGAAACTTTAAACTTAATTTAAACTAACTTTAAAAGTCGATTATCCTTAAGCAAACGGAATTTTTAACTAAGAGATTAAGATTAATGGTTTGTATTGCCTAAAAACTTAATGTTCAAAAAACGTAACTGCTCAGGTTTTTGGAAAAAAGCTTTCAAAATACTGTACAAAATGGTAAGACTATTCGGTAGAGTATGACAGACGCATTGGCAATAATCAATCAGACCTCATCGTCATCTCCTCTGATTTCCGCTCTTCTCCAGGGTCGCAAGCCACTCTACTCCCCAGCCCGATGCCCCAAGCACCAGCTTCTTTATCCAGGGGACCAGCAGAAGCAAAACGATTGGGTCTGTGACTGCGCGCCAGGTGAGCAGCCATAATGGAGCTACCGATGTGATGACATAATAATTACCTGTGTTTGGGTTCTTCCCCCGTCGACAGCCACATTGTATTACCCAGAGACCGATGGGTGCTATCCAGCCTACAGGCAGGGACCCTGTGAGCCTGGCCAGATGCTGGTGCTCTATAAGGAAAAAATCATACCGGAGTGCGTGCGCAATCCGTGTAACCGGGACGGGCACTTCATGATCCGCGACACCTGCTACGAGTTCGGCAACACCAAGAACGATGAGAATCCATGTCCTTATAAGGAGGCAACCTTCGTGCTGGGCGTGAATCCCTTCAACCTGATGGTGGACTGTGTCAAACTGTCTGTGCAGCTGGAGACACGAATTTCAGACACCCCAGAGACGGCTCCGCCGGAATACTACATCGAGCTGGCCGAGAAGTGCTCCCGCGGCAGTCGCCTTTTGGCCCAAGGAAAATGCGCCTAGAGGATAACACAAGATTTTAAATGATTAACGATTAAGTACTTATGATTGTGTTCTGTTTGGTGCTGTAGATCCCAGTGAAAAATTTCGAATTTGTTTAATGTTTACAACAGGTACTATATGATTTTTGGATTAAAGACTCATTTTAATGTGAATTTTTCTTGTATTTAAATTAATGTTTTCTACAACAGCTAACAGTACTTGTTGAGTGGCAAAATTAACCAACAATCAAGGCATTTGATTTCACTAGAGAATTCAATTCAGTACATAAGTTCCACGCAGCTTTTGTACCATAGAAAACTAGGAGCTGGCTTTCTTCCGGCTCTTGGTGGGAGGGGCTGCGGGTTCGGGGCTTTCTTCTTCGAGCATCTCGTCCGCTTCGGCGTCATCCTCCTCTGGCAGCGTGACACCGTCCTCCAGGTTCGGTTCGTCATTGGGAGTCTCCAGCTTAAGCAGCGCGTTCTCAAGCGAGGCCAGGAAGGAGCTCTCGGCGTATTCCGGCCAATGACGGAACTGACTAAAGAGCGTCAGCATCTGACTGGGCTGGAGATCTCCAAACTGGGTGTAGATGTTGATACCCGGATAGAAGTTTCTGGTGCTCATGGTAGTACTCTGACAGGAATACTGCGGCATCTTCTTGGGCAATTCTATCGGATAAGTAGGTGTCACGGGCTCTGAGGTGTGCGGATTGATGATCAGCCGAGGTCCACAGCCGGGCACCCATTTCCTGCAGAAATAACAGGCTTAAATTAATAGTAGAAATGTTTTGTTAGGCTACTTACTCTAAATTGGGGATTATTCGATTTCGGCGGCTGACAAAGTTCTGCTTTATAAAGAACCAGAGGGCGGGAAGGTCCTGAGACTGACATAGCTCGTGAAGATTTCGGCGAGGGGAAAACTTCACTAGATACAGATAATCCGGATTGATGGACCGCACTTTGACCAACTTGCTACCCTTAATTGGACTGTAGGGCGTTTGCTGAGGCAGGAAATCCTCGCGTGGCACCTTGGCTATAAACTGGTGTTCGAAGAGAATTTGGAAGAGCACGCTCGTCGAGCGGTAGATAAGGTAACCAATTTCATTGTTGCAAGTGAGGTGCTGACAAATGGAAGTGTGTGATTAAAGTGATCGATCCTTGAGATTTAAAATAAACTATTTACTATGTAAATGGGCGGCGGCATTACGAGGATCATCTCGCAGCGTCCGAGATTGAAAAGACTGGTCTGGAAGATGAGCGAGTTGATCAAATGCTTGAAGAACGGATATGAGCTCACAGCGCCAAAGACCAGCATATTGATATCTGCCGGAAAGAATGGTTGAGAATGGTTTAAAAGGAGTATATATATGCGTACCATCCTTGAAGTCTTTCTGGGGCACATCATGGAGCAAATCGGCTACCCTGGAGCCTCCGTCCATTTTGTCCATGTATACCAACTTCCACAGGTTCACAAAATCCCCGTGCCGCACCTTTACGCGTTCCGGATACAGCGCATGAAGCTCCTGGAGTTTGGGCATAAAGTGATCCATGCTCTCGAGCAGGAGTATCCGCCGGAACTGAGATTCCCTATCCAACAGATGCCGGGTGAAGTGTCCCGCCCCTGAATTCAGTTCCATCACAGTATCACAACCGGAGCTCTGAAAATGGGGCTCCAGATGCTGGCCAATCCTCTGGGCAGCCTCCGCATTCGCAACGTACATGTGAGACGAAATCTTGTGTTTCCGGGTGAGCAGTTTCTCCGGGAATTCGTCGCTATAGCGGGCCACTAGCTCCTTTCTGGCCTTGGTGCTATAGTTGGCCCGCGCCAGAGACCAACTGCATCGCAGGGGCAGCATTTCTTGAGATCTTTAACAAACAAATCCAAATAAAAGAAAACTTTCCGTTTGTTTACAAGCAACAGTTGTGCGAGTGCTTTGCAACACTAATCGATAACAGCCCAGACAGCTGATTCAAAAACAAATCACAGCTGGCTGCTCTCAGACATTATCCAACACTTTTTTGGTTATGTTTACGGAGCAAATTTTTTTCGGTTTCCACGATTTCACGTGAATTTTAAGCGAAGTAAATTAAAACTAACTTATTTTTGGGATGGGTCAGGTGCTTTCCATGGTGGCCCGCCGGGCAAATCGCTTCAATGCTGAGAATCGCGCCCATCGCATTCTGGAACGTGAGAAACCCACACCGGCGCCCAAATTCGATTCCAATTTGAGGGACATGGAGCGCACCTTGGAATGTGAGTGGTTTTTAGACCCATGTCACGATTTCCGACATATAATTGCTTGATTTTTACCCTACAGTGGATCCCAGGTTCGTGGACAAGCTAAACCTGAAGGACTCTAGCTTGGACGGGCGATTGAAAGACGTTTATGTAACCTCGCAGGATCGATTTGTGGGTTAAGGCTAGAGGGAGCTATGTAGACAAATACTGATGTGTGATCTCCCTACATTTCCTAGATCAAGCGAGTCCAGGAGCGACAGGCAGCGGAGGCCGCAGCAGACCAAGTGGAGAAGCGAGCTTTGCCCTTGGATCGACAAACGCCGGATGATTTCGAGTACGGCTATTTGGAGCCCACGCGCATCAGCCCCGGACACTGCACGTTGCGGCAGGCACTCAAGTTCATTAATGACCACCAGTTGGATCCGGAATCCTGGCCGGCCAAAAAAATAGCCAATGATTACAAACTTAAGGAGCCGCTTGTTGGTGAGATTTTCTGAAGAGAAACCCAAAATACCCCAGACTTACTTTTTCTTTTCCAGAAAACATCCTTCATTACTTTAAAACATTTAATATGTATATACCTGATCAGAAGTACAAGGACACGCTGCTGACACAGGCCACACAGCCTCTCCTGAGGGTTAAATCCAACTCGGAGGGCAATCCGTAAATAAAGCACTCTTGTTTTTTGTTTTAAACCTACGCTTTATTGTACGAAACGGGAATCACACAATGGCATTGGGCGGACAGAAGTAGATATTAAGGGATTTGTCCTCGGAGGCGGAGGCCACCTTGTCGTTGCCAGGACTATAGCGTACGCCCCAAACTTGGTCCGAGTGTTCGGCGAACGTGTGAAGGCACTTGCGCTCAGAGGTATCCCACACTTTTACGGTGCGATCGCTGGAGGAGCTGGCAAAGTGCTTTCCGTCCTCGGAGAAGGACACACACAGCACCCAGGAGGCGTGACCGGAGAGGGTGCCTACGACATCCGAATGTGTCCTGTGAAGAAATAATTTGATTTTATTAGAAACTTTTCGGTGTTCTATGGTTTTTCTAATCCCAGATATAGCATCGTTTGGCTTGTTAAAATATTTTTACTTAGACGCCTTTTAAAACAAATATAGCATTCTGTAGGATAATGAATTCAATTACTTCAGATTAAGTATTTCCCCAACTCCGTGCTTAAAGATTGCTAAATCTGGAAATTTAAATACGTTTAAAAAGCGATATCACTTACACATCATAAAGCTTCATGTGACCATCATCGGAACCAGTGAGCAGCATCTGGGAATTGGGTGAGAAGCAAAGGCTGCGAACGGGCATGGCGTGACCCTCCAGAGTTTGAACCACCTTGCCCGCCGCCACGTCGAAGATGGTGATAATGCCGTCGATTGCTCCACTAGCTATATACTTGCCATCCGGACTCTGAAAATAACGTACTGTGAAGGCTTAACAGATTGTGTTTTATATCAGGTAGATCTTACATAGGCAATGCTCAGTGTGTATTTGCCATTCTGGGCATCTAGTGTCTGCTCCGCCTTCCCCGTTTCCACGCTGTACATAGAGATTTTGCCATCATTTAATCCAGATATCACGTATTTGTTGCAGGGCGAGAATCCGACCGTCCAGAGATCAACGGGACCGAAGGCTTAGCAGGTGTTTCTTGTCGCCCGATCGGGCATCCCACAAACACATACTAGAGTCTAACGAACTACTGGCGATGGCTAGAATAAAGGAGAGTTTGAAAAATGATTTGGTAAAAAGTGATTCTTTCTAAAAAGAATCAAATAACAGATTCGATTTGGAAACTTATACGTATGGAATCTTTCAACTTACTCTGTCCATCGGAACTCACGGCCACGGATACGACTCCCAGAGCATGTCCTTTTAACTGGTGGCGCAGCTTCAAGGTGTTGTCCTCCCGTAGATCCCACACCTTGACCAAGTCGTCCAGCCCACCGGTCACAATGAAATCCTTGGGACGGGCCTCCTTCTTGTCGAAATCGAAGGGATTCTCCTCTTCCGCCTCCGTGCCAGCATCATCCGGATCCGGATCGGCGGTGTCGCGGCCCCAGGTGCAGGCCCACAGCGCATTTTCGTGCGCGTTTTCCTCCTTGTGCAGCAGAGAGAACTGGCGGAGGATTGGTCGTTAAGAAAATGCTACATGCTACATATAATCATACACTTACCATTCCAAATAAAAAAGCCGGAAAATATTTATATACGGAATGAGTGCTCAAAAGCGATGGGAGAACTAGCGCGGCTATCGATAACAGTAGCGAAAACAGTGCTAGAAAAGTTTACAGTGGGCTTCAATAAGAAAATATAATTTTAATATAGAGCTCATTCGAAAAGTTAACAATTAATCATGTTCATTCTGTTGAGAGTCCACTGTTATTTTAAGTGTATATATTTAATATTTTTAGTTATTTAAAAGTTTTTAATATAATATCTCAACATTTGAGATTGATTTGTCAACTTATGCAGCTTACAAATGTTTAACCTTTACAATAAGGTTCTTTAACAATTCCTTTAACAATTAAATCTGCAAAGTTTGTGTTTAATATAAATATAAATTTAATATATATATTAATTAAATGTTATTTAATATTTTGGTATATTTACTCACCTGGTGTAACTCATGCAACAGTCATACTAACGGTATGTCGCGTCGCCCAGGAGGCGGTCACACTGTTTCCACCCGTCGACAACCGAGGAACGAACGTCGCGTTTTAAAAAACAAATCATCAAACGACTCGGACGCGAAATCTTAGCGACTGGCGAAAAAGTGTAAGTGACGGGTGCTTCAAGTGGTACGATAGAGTCTGCCCCATAGTGTAACGATGCTCGGATCTACCAGTGCGGTTATATAATGTGTATATAGTGCATAGGACTCCGCCGCCGATACCAAAAACAAAAAACAAAGAAACGGACCAACGCGTGTTCTTTATTTCAGTTGGGTTCTCTCTTTTTTTCCGCCGTCGCCGCCGTGAATCGAATATGTATTTTCCTCTATGGATCCGCGTGTCTGGAATATATTAATAAACATTAACAGTGAAGCCTCGTCTGCGCGTATGTGTGCGTGGGGGCGGGTGTATGTGCGAGTGTGTGTGTGGTTGTGCAGCAGCATATTATTTATCTCCCATATCATATCTCTCGTCGAAATCGAAATCGAAAAGCGAATGATTCATTTGTATGGCAGCAGGACTCTCCTATTTGTGCACTAAACCGAAATAAAATAGAGAAATACATATGTGTGCTGCACTTTCCATGTGTTTTTCGTGGTGTGTTTGTTTTATTGATTCCCATTTTTCCTTATCCCGCCCCTCCCTTTTCCACCCATGCTTTCCTTCTCCCCAAAAGACATCTATATTCGCGCCTGCCCCCACAACTCCGTTTCCGATTCGGTGTAAACAATAACGGCAACCGGTTTTCGCGTGCAACTTTATCTCTCTAATATCGCCTTTCCCCTTGTTCTTCTTCTCTTCCTCTTGTTTTTTTCGATTATAATCGCAATTTGCCGTTTCCAAAATAATATATGCAAACCCCTTCGAATAAATCAAACAGTTCCAGCTGAATCTGTAAATTATCAAGGTGAGTCTCAAGCCGATTATCGATAATAGTGTATTATAATGGCCAGAAGATTTGCATGTTTATGTAATCGTACCTGAATTTTATGTTAATTATCTCACACATGGCATAATCTATATTTCTAGAGATTTTGATTCATCTGCCCAGCAATTAATCAAACACGTGTAGTTGGTAATTTTGATTTAAGTTGTACCAAACTTCAAAATGTAATATATTTCATTAAAAAAAGCTGGCTCTTTAAATCAATTAATTGGGCTGAAAGCTTTTAGGTAATATAAACGCATAAGCTCAGAATTTCGGATACTTTAGAAAATAAAATAACATTAAAAAGCTAGTAAATTAAACTTTTTATTAAAAAAATATTTAACATTTTTTTTAAATACACTGCTTGCTTTAATAAAAATTGTTAAATTAATTTAAATAGCCATTGATTCAAGCTAATGAAGTTGTTGAACAACGTAACTCAAAGCCTATACAATCTTTCGTAACTTTTTAATCGTTAGAGTTTAATGTTCTTAAGTCCTACTGCTCTGCTCCATTTCCATCCATAATGTCTCAGATGGGCTACATCACGGCTGCTCTTAGCCTTCGCACTAATGTGACTGGAGGATAAGAATAAATGTTTGCCCTTAAGAGGTGCTACAGAACCGCGCAAACAAAAAAAGAATGGAAAAACTAGACCATAAACATAAATGCATTTCACAGCTGCCATTAGTGCACAACTTTTCACAATCGGACAGAAAAACCGGCGCAAAAACCAAGTACGACAAATGGAAATCCAGGGCAGGCGCAAAAAGAAAATGAAACAGTGGCAACTGCGAAAAAAGCCAAAGCCCAGGCGAAATGCACACGGAAAATGAATGAAAAACAAAACAAAGTTATTAGTTGAGGTGGGAAAAAGCGGCGCTGAGATCTGGGGAAATGCGAAGTCAAGTGTGGAAAAGCGCTCGCTGGGAAAAGCGTGACAAAGTCAAAAGCAAGGGGCGAAATTGGAGCAATTTGAGACTGTGTGATATGACATCATTGTAAGAGGCGTGTCAGGGGGAGGGTGTACGGCAGCACCACATAGACAAGCATCGAAGTTTTCAAAAAAAAAAAAAAAATAAAAGCCGAGCAGGCAGGGAAAATTATTGTCGCGCCAGCGAAAAGCGGTCACAAAGATTTGATGCATTAGCCTTGACATTATTTCAAAGAAGTGCAGCAAATTACAAAAGAATTCCATCTACAAAGCGAATCAAATGGGTAAAAGTTGGATTTATTTATTGTTGAGCACAGCAAAGCTATTTTTAAACTATCGGTTCCGATTTAAAAGAAATTTTTTCCACTTTAACAGCAATTATTTCTTTGAGTATATATTCATTTCCTATAATTTTGGACAAAATAAAATAAAATGTGCGTTTAGAACAATTTTAATAAAAGGGCTCTTAAAAGGAAAATGACTCCCTAGAAGTTTTGATGGAAATTGCCAAGAGAGTCGCAATCACGAACATCCTCTGATAACAATATCGCCGGAATAATCACCAATCGTTGAACCCCGTCAGTATATAGGAGCATTGACTTCCAAGATCGCGTTTTGCTGCCGGCGCAATTTTCTTTACACCAATCAAGGCAACCAAGACAAGACGATGGCGTCAAGTCATGACATTGCACTGGAAAAAGCACAAGAACAATGGAAAAGCACTCTTTGGATTCCAGTAAAAGCAAATGCCGCCCTAAACTTTTTGCTTGACTGCATAAATATTTATGGCCCGATCGCAGGGTCGAAATAGTATTTAAATCCAAAGATAAGATAGTAGATAGGCCACGCTATTTTTAAGAAAATGTTCAAAGTTTGAGACGTTTGTCAATTCATCGAGCTGGAATGTTTGTTTTAAGACTCTGTCTATGGAAATTATTTAATTTGGGCTCTAATTGGGACCTCGTTTTTTAGGGGGCACGTGTAAAGTGTGACATTTGTTATGTGTGTGCTTTGTGAGAAATATTTTCATTAGCTTTTTCGCTTTGGGGCCCTATTTATGGACTTTGGTACTCAAGAGGCGTTAATGGCGTTTGGCTTGATGGTAATAGCAATGGTCATTAGCATATGTTCACAGAGTGTAAATATAACTAGTTTTCCCTTTTACAAAAATATGGGATCAAGTAGACATAAATTATCTCTGTTGACCTCTGTTTCTTCTACGAGAATAATTGATAATTCTTTAGTATCAAGAAGAATGTCCAGATTAATTTTGTGTTTTTCAACTGTTGTCATCCCTTTACAACACTCCCATTTTTTAAACCCCTACGCAGCACTTAAACCAACTGCGACGCAGTTGACCTTTGTTGCTGGAGTGCCATAAAGTGCATTTTTATGACCGCAATGTGTTAACAATTGCAAGCGAATGGGCAAAGAATGCAGGGTCTTCTTCATTTGAGAAGCACTTGAAAAACCATAAAACCATTACTCCCTCTGAAAACGAAACCCGAGGAACTCCTCTATCTGCCTTTCTCCCCCATTAACCCATAAATGGGAAATTGATATCGTCCAATGTGTTGTGACACTGATAAAATATCAGCCAAATTAGATAAAGTTGCGGCCAAGGACAAGCATTTTTGTTCACTTACTTTTACTTCTATTTTAGTTATACCGCCTATCGACGAAGCTCTTTTGAAGTCGAAGAGAGCGCATAAAATTGTTTATCTTTTGCAGAAGGCAGAGTTCAGCATTCGGCTTTTCCTCGCCTAAGCGATTTCTTTTTTTCGCATTCGCTGTTTATGTGTCTGTTTTTTTTTGGTTTTGTTTGCTGGCCTTTCACGTGATAGGCTTTTGTGTGTTATTAATCGCATTTTTATCGCCACTTTAATAACATATGCGGCGCTGTTGGAAAAATGGGTTTGGTCGGTGGGAGATGGGGAGTTTTTGGGCGTCAATTAGCTGTCGTCTGGGCCAGGCACTTTCACAATTTATCAAAAATACATCATCAAAGTGTCCACTGTTCGTTTTCAATTTTATACTTTTTGTTGTCAGCGCTTTTCTTCTGCCCTCCCCCTCTCGCTTTTTTCTTTTTTCGGGCAGGAGGAGTTTCATTATTAATTAAAAACCTGACAGACAAAGCCGTCATCACGATGACCATGACCCAAGTGGGTTAGCTCCTTTGTTGTGATGTGTTGCTTTGTTATTTGTGCATTTTCACATTGCAAAAGTTCGCTGCTCCGGTGAATAAGAATTTGCTTGTCTATAATTCAGTTGAGACAACTACAACATGCTACTTTTGTTACGCCCGCCTCTGTGCCGGTGTTTGGGTTTTTAATTCGAGCCTCGATTTTCCAGTTTACAGCCAGTCAGGCATTAACTTTGCTCATTTAACCACTCGGTTTATTCACTCAGCCACTCACCCGTTCGTTTCATTCATCCATCTATCGTTTAATCAGCCCTTTGCCTTCTATACCAAGTTTAGGAGCCGGTTTGCGAGCTCTTAATATGATTAAGTTTTTACGCTTCGACAGCTTCTACCACGGCTCACTCACCTCCTCGACTTATTTATTCCTCCATTTCTAGGGGTTTGTTGTAAGCACATATGTTTACAAAACCTGTACTACATTTCCAACTAGAAGTTTTTCAATTTCCCAAGAAGTTTACCTTAGAATGGGGCAAGCATTGGGGATTATCCCGAAGCAATATAACTCTGTGTGGGTGGTATAAGAGCAGGGTTCCTCGAATTTCGTGTCCTAATTCAAAGCAATTCTGATGAGGTCATGCTGAAAATTAAGTTCATTAGGCTTTCGACAATATGTTTCCACATAAGTAAACAAGTTGATACAGTTCTAATCATACTTTTAGATATAAATTCGGTATAAAATTCAAAATGATGTATTTAGTAGGTTAGATCGAGTTTTGTAAGTGACATAATTAAAAATTTTGTTCATTTAGTTAAAGGATGGGGAAAGGCTTACCATATAAACAAAAAAACTATTACTGGTTTATTCACTTGACAATAAATATAAGAATTACTAAACACAAAGTAAACTTTGTGCCCTTGTCATTTTTGCTGTGGGAACTGCAAGTGTTTTATTGACTAAACACTTTTCGCGATTTATTGATTTGAATCTCCATGCAAACAGCCCAAACGAGCGGGTTGCAATTTCTCAATTGAAATCATCCAAACAAATTGCATTTGCATGCTCTATACCCCGGAGTCAAAGCGAAGGCCAATTAATGGCAGTGAACAAAACATTGGGTCTCCAATGCAAATTCAATGTGCTGACAGGCGACAATGTTTAATTTCACCGAGGGAGATGGAGGGGTCATATTGGCCAGTAAACATAAACAGATATTTCTAAATGGACCTCATGTCATTGGCACATTCAGAAATTCGACAGTCGGCGGATGTGCTGCCGTCTAAAACAAAAACGGGAATGTTCTGGGAAAACCTTCGTTGTTTACCATATCCATACGTTTGAGCACTTTTAAAGTAATATGTTAGTGTTAGTTTAGTCCCAACCACATGATTCACATTCCTTAATTATGCACAACCGTCAGAGATCGAAAGATTACGTATTTTGGCCATGACTGAGGGCACAAATTTAAAGATCAAGTAAAAAGTATTTCCACTTGAAGAAATGTTAATTTAGAGAATTTTTTTAAATCTTTTTGTTTGCTATCAGGAAATAACCTACTCTTAAGTTTTTTGCCATATTTAACGATCTTTGTCTTATTAGTTTTTTAAACCAAGTGTTAATTATTTTAAAATTAATCAATATATTTTCCTTGTTTCTGTTTTCAGTGAACCAAAACGATAAGCTAACAAATCATATTCTTCGCCTTCCCAACACAAATGTTTTCGACCAGCAAATTTGCTTGTTAAAGGTGAGTTGTTTAAAATGTATAATTATATATTAAATTCATATGCGTATTAGTGTAGATTGGCATATGTCAGTGACTAAGAGCGCCTCATTTAATGACTGATAATTGCTGTTGGACTAGAGTTGCCTTCGATTTTTAGTTTTAACCATGGCGCAGTGTATTATTCAGCTAGATTAGATAAGTATAGGTATATATAATATTTATCATTTGGCGATGCACCTAGGCCAAACAGTTAAAATTAGCAATAAATTTAGATAATGCAAGTTTAAAATAGCACTATATAGTTTCCGTTTCCGCTGGCAGATATAATTCATTGATCAAAACTGTAATTGGCCAACACTTTCATCGCCAATTGCACCTGGATACTTAAATTTGTGCCCACCTGCACTCGGCTATCAATCTTGGCCAGCCAGAACGACTGCCTCATAACCCTGCCTCATGCATTTTTAATTGGCAACCGCTGCTCAACACCCAATGAAAAGTCGTCTTTTATTGGCCAATGGCCAACTTGAAAAGGGCATAGTTTATTGGGCCAATAATACAATCGAACTGGGAGAATCGAAAATCGGCAAGAATCGAGATTCGAAATCGAAACCCGGCAAGAACTATTTTTAATTATCTCGCAGCATTTGGCTTTGACAGTTTCAGTTTCAATTTCTAGCTGCAGTTTTTCAATTTATTTAAATTGATTGGGGCACCACCCACAGCCCACCCACTTTCCACGGTTGGTGGGTCTCGGGGAAAATAGAATTCCTAACAAGAAATGAAAAGCCAAACATCTCTAACAGATTCGATAAACACGAGCCGAAAAATAATGAAAGAGGCAAACTTTCATCGGTGGAAAATTTGTGTAAAATTTATTCTACTCGCAGCCACTCTGCCCCTTTCTTCATTCGTTTTTTTCGGCGTCTGCTAATTTTAGCGTGAAGAAAGCTGATTGCATGGGGCATTTGTATTTCGGCTCTTCAATTGCCATTTCATTTATATTTTTAATTACGCAGAGCGATCTAGAGAGAGTTCTCCCTCGCGCGATCTCTCTTTCCACATTAGCCTTTGTGGCTCTTTTATGTGCAATTAATTCTACAATTTGTCACAAAAAAACTATTTTAGTGTTTTCACATATTATTTTGTAGTTAAATTTTAATTTTAGTTGCTGCCTCCGCTGTTTTTGTTGCGAGGTATTGTAATTAGCGTCTGTGGTGGGTTTATTGAACTGTAGGCTGAACTCTCCAACAACAAACAAAAAAACATATACACATATTGTGGCACACATCGGACATGTTTATGCGTTCCAAACTATTTACGGCCAAAGGTCCCGGCCACAAAAATTATTGATGTTTCCATAGACATACCCAGTTCATTGTCATGTGGTGGAAATTCTATGGTTCAGGTAGCCCTAATTATTCCCCTTTCCGTTATGCTTGAGCTTGAGGCGCACTGGTTTGCTGATCTAAAAACTCCCACCCAAGCCATTAATTATTTGGTTTAATGTGCTGACTTTGGTTTGTGGCCGGAGCAATTTTAAATCAATTTTTGATTGCAAATTGTTATGATTAAGAATGAGTGCATGGACTGTACAGATTTAGGATTGTAATAAGTGTTGAAAATGTTTTAAAATCGTTTAATAATAGATTGGTATTTATTGTGAATTTTGCTCATAAAATATTTTTTGTGGAATTATAACGAGCTCATCGAAAGGTATTTTAAATTTTAAATCAAAATCATACTTAAAGTTTCCTTTGTTGTTTGCGGTTTCCTTGTATATACCTCGGCAATTAAAATTTCAATAGAATGTAAAACAAACAAATCTATTATCACCTGCTGAAAAAACACAAGGCGAACACGATTCAGTGAATTCCATTTCCTTATCTATAACATGTGTAGTTTAATTTAATGATCGGCGCCTATTACAAACATACTCAGCTCGTATAGGGGTTCCTTTGCTTTCCTTATAAGGCCTGCGGTCCGTCCCTCTCTCATTAGTCTCTTATTGAAATCAAGCGGTGCTGATAACAATTTGCGATTGGAAATCGACCTGCGGAAGGTGTTGATGCGATAAGCACGTTCACATTTGGAGCGGCCAAACCTTGACCAACTAAATTGGGGCTAATGAATCAGCTGATTGATCACGAATCGGCTCTTCGATCCATATAAGGTGCTGGAGTCGGTTTCGAAAGGTATTTTCTTTTGCTGCCGCCGCCGCTGCTTCGCTTTTCCAATCGGCAAACGCAAATCCAATTATAAATCGGATCAATTGGAAAGTCGGAGCCGGCCAACCGCAGTCCAATAAACGGGGCGTGTCAATGCAATTAGGGATGGCAGAAGGGCGGATCGATTTGGGTTCCGTTAAGGAAAGTAAACCCCGGAGCTGAATGCACCGAACAAAATTCAATGATCGATTGAGATTGTAGCTTTTAATGAACAAGAACTTGTTCTATGCTTATTTGATAAAATGTGAATTGGATATCTTTATATTTAGACGAAGTGAATTGTTCAGTAGAAATTAGATTTACATCGGGTTGAATTTTTTACATTTTCCTTTTAACATTTTAAATACAATAGGTTTTTTTGAATATCAGGTAAAAGGTACCATTGATCAACATTTTTATATTCTTCATGATTTATATTCTTTAAAATATTTTATGAATTATACAAGTATGCGGAAACATTACCAAAATGTATAAATATTTGTGTGCTTTAAATATTCTGGTTAACTGAACACGTAAAGTTTTTCGATCAGGTCCCAAACTTAATTTTTTCCGAGTGTGTGATTCTCCGAGAGAGTTCTCCTTATAGCGGGCATTTCCCATCTTTGGATGCTTCGATGCCTCGTGTTGGGCCTAGGAAACAAGTTTCTCCCTCTCTCTCTTCGGGAATCTACCCGTCTCTTTCGGTTTTTCTGGTTGCGCATGAATCACTTTTTGTTTTGGTCCGACTCTGCTTTGCTCGGAGCTTTGTCTTTTCGAAAGGTAACTAAACTATGTACATTGTACACACAGCGAGGTACAGTTAAAGGGCACTGGGGAATCAAGGGAGGGGAGCCGGAGAAATTGAGTTTATGACGTTTGCACTTAACCCCCAGTGGAAAACATGGCACAGTTATCATTCGTTAGCTTTCTGCCCAGCAGCGGAAGTTTGTCGGTCGAGCGTGAATCGATCCACGAAGCTCGCTCGCCATTCGTCACTAATTCATTCATTCATTCGTTCGCCCAGTCAGGTATTCAGGCAATGGATTTTGATGGTTCTGTATTGTTTTTTCTACTTTTATTTGATGCTTGATTGCATTGCCAGCGGATATTGGCAATGCAACTGGCAGAACTGAATAGCACACCCCAAAACGCACATACTCCTCTGTTCCCGACCTCAATTCTCTTGAGGATTAGGAAAGAGCCTCAACAATCCTAAATTCGATTTCCGAAAGTCTTTATGCCTTGGTCAATTTAGATTCAATTTATATGCATGAGAGCAAACTTTTTCGATTTAAATCAAACCAATTGATTTACAATTCATATTTCAACATGTAGTTTACTAGAGTTTGACTACAAGTTGTATAAACAGCCTATTAACTTTATAAAATCTTCGAGTTATCTATACGAAAATGCTATTCTTCAGCTTCAACTACTCTTATTGAAATCAAATATTTAAGTAAAACGATATTACTCCTAACCTATTTTAACATCAATTTATTTTACTTTTTAATGGATTGCCGAAAGTGTTTTTATAAAATTCAATAACAAAAAGCGAAAGAGAATTCAAAATGTGAAACCGTCACTGGTTCACGGTCAACTCGTGCGCCTAATGACAGCCAACGATTTTCTGGCCACATAATTACGCCAGCTAAAACAACAAAAGTAGCAACACAAGTAACAACTGTTTCATTTACATTGCGCAGAGTCATGGAATCTGGTCAATGAATCGCACTGAAATGCTCCTCATGGCAAAAACGAAAGAGAGAAAAAAACTAAATTGCCCAGAGCACGCCAACACACACTCCACGATAACTAAGAAGTCTGCACACGCGATAGCAAACTCGAATGGAATACTATAAATGCCACGCCCACGCCCGAACAAGGCTTATTATGGCCACATTTATTGACCACAAAGTAGCAGCAAGACAGATGAAAAAAACGTCCAAAAGCGGCACAATTCGTGGACCAGTGTGGGCAGGTGTCTTGTCTCTCAGTTTCTGAGTGTGTGGGTGGTTGGTAAGCGCCAAAAGTTATCCATTATCAACAGTTTATTAAAAACAACTCAGGTGCCCAAGGTAAATAAAAAGAGAATAGATCAAGCTAAGCTGAAGCACGTGCTGCCACAAAGTGGGCCAAAACAGAACACACCAAATAAAAATAACCCTTAAAAGGTAATCAAATAGTAATCATTAAGGTGGATGTAGCATGTCGTCTTATTGAATGTGTGTATTTTTATTTCAATGCACTAAAAATAGTATACAGATTTTTATTTTTTTTTTTTTATTTTTTTTTTTTTTTTAAGGAATTTTTTTTTTTTTTTTAAATTTTTTTTTTTTTTTTTTTTTTTTTTTTTTTTTTTTTTTTTTTTTTTTTTTTTTTTTTTTTTTTTTTTTTTTTTTTTTTTTTTTTTTTTTTTTTTTTTTTTTTTTTTTTTTTTTTTTTTTTTTTTTTTTTTTTTTTTTTTTTTTTTTTTTTTTTTTTTTTTTTTTTTTTTTTTTTTTTTTTTTTTTTTTTTTTTTTTTTTTTTTTTTTTTTTTTAAGGGGGGTTTTTTTTTTATAATATTTTTTTTTTTTTTTTTAAATAATTATTTTTTTTTTTTTTTTTTTTTTTTTTTTTTTTTTTTTTTTTTTTTTTTTTTTTTTTTTTTTTTTTTTTTTTTTTTTTATAAATTTATTAAATTTTGTATATTTTTTTTTTTTTTATTTTTTTTTTTTTTTTTTTTTTAATTAATTTTTTTTTTTTTTTTTTTTTTTTTTTTTTTTTTTTTTTTTTTTTTTTTTTTTTTTTTTTTTTTTTTTTTTACATATTAAATTTTTTTTTTATTTTTTTTTTTTTTTTTTTTTTTATTAAAAAATGATTGGTTTTTTTTTTTTTTTTTTTTTTTTTTTTGTTGGGTGTTTTTTTTTTTTTTTATATTTTTTTTTTTATATATTTTTTTTGTTTTTTTTTTTTTTTTTTTTTTTTTGGGGGTTTTTTTTCCCGCCCGAAGTTAGCTTTTCTTTCTTGTTAAATATTAAAAACGAATATAATGTTAAACTTTTGAAAGCGCAGAAGCTTTAAGTCTTAAAAAATTAAAAAAACAGAATTTTCTAAAGCCTCTTGGCTAATTTTTCATTTTATTCAAACTGGCAGCATTGTACAACATGTCGTATGAGTAATATCAAGAAGATTATAGCTTTTATTTGTAGTTTTGAAAGTAAGATTTAAAGTTGTCAAGTAACTAGTACTTGTGCAACAACTCTTTGAAGGCTATACCACTGTTTTCTTAACCTTCCACGCAAACTTGCAACTCTGTGCAACGTGTCGTATGAGTAATGCGAGGCATTTAGAAAGCGAAACTTCGCCACTACAAAGAGCAGCATTCCTGACCAAATTGCAAATGCTAAGTGAGAGCCGCGGCATCTAACAAGATTCTTTAGACGCACACTCAACGAGAGATAGAGAGGGAGATGAGTTAGACAGAGTCAGCAATATTTATCGATTTCGGTTTCAGGCAAAACTTGTTGCTCTCAGCCTCGCAAATCAATTACGCAATCTAACTCTCAACCGATTATATTTAAATGAAAACATTTTCATGGCAGCCAATTTGATAAGTGGAAAAATGCTCATCAATCTGTCAGTCCGACGCTCCATCACTCTGTCAAGACACAGAACTTTCCTCAATATTGTATCTAAAGAAAAGTTCACTGACTTTGGCTGTCCAACATATAAAAAACTATGTTTGACCCAAAAAAAGAAGCTCGGAAAATGTGCGTTGATGCGCTGTGGAAGTGCCGTGGACTGTCAACGAAATATACATATATACTATAGTAAGAATAACCACATCAAAAATAAAATGCACAGAAAGATAAATTGCTATGATATGTTGATAAATATGTGGATTTTCTATATTTTGTTAGAGCTGAAATCAGCCTTTGAATGTCAAAACCATTTTTAAAATGGTTTACATTAAAATTGTATATTTCTTAAAATATTAGTTTTTTGGTTTTGTTTTTTAATGTTGAATTTTGATTTAATAGTATTCACAAATCAAGATATTTGAAATAGTTTTGGTAACATTTATTTGACCTGCTGATTTTGATGGGGATATAAGCTTTTTTTCCTCTGCATTGATAGCCGTAATGATGATGGGGATTATGAGGTTGCTGATTAGATGGACCGACCCGCCAAATGAAATGAAACTTTATCGGATTAAATTTATGACAATTTTATGGCCAGTGGTCGAGAGTGGCTAGGGGTGGGGGATGGAATCAGTTACAGTGGGGCAATCAAAATTCCTTTCGGAACGCATGCTGCTGCTGCTGCTGATGCTGATCGTTTGGGCAACTTCCTTGAAGTTTATGGCGTGTTGCATGCTTCGAGCTTCCCGAGGCATGAACAAAGTGTGGAGCCGGTGGGGGAAGCACTGTTCGATGTATGCCCCACATTATATGGCTCGGCCAGATCTCTGCCAGACCTCGCTGCGTTTTTCATTTCTCCTCTAGAGCTGCTTGACAGCCCGTCCCTCTAACCGTTCGTCTGACTGACTGACTGAATGACTGCCTGCCTGTCGTGTGCTCACTCAATTAGCGCTCAGAGGACCGAAACAGCAACTGAAACTATAGCAAAGCGGCAACCGAGGCAAACGCAGCAACAATTGCAGCGGCCCGAGGATTGTGCAAATATTTGCGCGTTAAAGCAAACTGCAAATGAAATTGTCTAACAACAGGCCTCAAATATGTTCGAAACGTTCAACAATTGCTGGGCGGCTTCTGCTGCGGGTGAGACTGTATTGCTGTTGCAATGAAAATGCCAGCGAACTAAGAAATCGAATCAAAATAACGGCGGCAGCTAAAAATGCTAAAATATAAATAAAATTGAATGTAAAAATAGTTGCAGTTGCACTTTAAAAGTGATGGCTTTGCTCGGTTGGTTTAGCTTTCGATTTAGATTTTATTGTATCAGATCATCTTTTCAGATTGTCGATTGCCCATGCGCCCCGTTGTACACTCTGAATAATAATAGTCCCAAAAAAAGGAAATACCAATTATCTGTTGTTTTTGTTTTACCCTCGCATATGGAATTTTTGAGAATTAACTCTGATTTTTCATTTGAAGTGTACCTGGCTAAATAATCACCTAATCGTTTGGCAAATTAGCGACTTAATAGCAAGCATTAATTGGCACATGCACAATTCTGTTGTCATCGCAGAACTCCCAGCAATGTTTTGTATGAATTGTTGATATTACTCATACGCCCGGTGTGCGTCTGAGATTTGAAGACAATTCCAAGAAAAACGTTGTAATAAGAAGCGATTAGATAACAAACAACCATCGCAATACTCAATTAAATATGTGTTATTTGTGAGCCTTGGGGAATATTAGGCATATTAATATGGAGAAGGGAAAACTAAGTTTCCATCGGTTTAGCAAACACACTCTAACTCTCCGGGGAAATGTGGAAAGCGAAATTTGAAATGACATCTGCTAACTGCTTTTCTCATGCTCAAATATTCATGGCAGCCAAGTGCGAATTGCTAAGCAAATTAATATCGAAATGGCAGTCGGGGGTGGGCAAACAAACACGTTTGGCAAACAAATAAACACGCAGCTGGCTAAAATACGAGTACGATTGGCAAGGCAAAATCCCGGCCACTTGACACTTTGTTTGTTTGCATTACCAATAAATGTTTGCGCCCCTTGTAATCGAGCTGCGATCAGCGCCCCTGCCAGTGCCACACATGGCGATATCGCCTCGCTTTTCCAATGAAAACGCGAGTCCGACGAGCCCCATTTTGGGCACTCACTTTCCTGTCCGAGCTTTTTCGCATCCGCTGGCCATATGCGCTGGGGAATTCACTTGCCAAGCCGACATTTAGCCAAGGATGTTTTGCATTGCAATGGCAATTCATCAACACCAACAGATTTGTCATGCGGCAGACGCATAATTAAATACTTTCACCTGTGCGATGCCACTACAGTGCTACACCTGCAGCCGCCAACTTAGATGCAGATACATTTTCATGGCCAACCCGAAAGCTGGCGGAGCCAATGCACTAAAAATAGGCGCATTGCCTTTGCGAGAGACACATTTTCCTAATAGCCGCACTTCACGCACGCCCAAGGAGACATCAAAAAGCAAAGAGTCAGGGACAGGTGACGTCGAGGTGGCCAGGAGTAAATCACACTAGGAACGGTGCGTGAAAATCGCAATTTCCCACCTCGGGCCTTGGCACTTATGCTTTTCTTTGCCGACTTTCTGCGGGAGTGGTCTAAAAATAGCGCCTCAAGTGGCTCTTGTGTAAGTGATCCTGCCTTATTTGAATTTACGGTGCAACTGCATTTACATGCAACACGAAAGAATAATGGAATTTATGAAAAGTCATGCGGAAATGTCATGTTGGAAGTGGAAGAAGTATTCAGTTTATTTGGTTTAGTACGAATATTACGTATTTGAAAAAATAAACCTTAATTACACTCTAACTAGGTCCAATAAATATATGAAAACTTTTGTAAAAATATTAAATATTATATAACAAAAACTTAAAGTTAATGGATGGGAATATTGTGAATGATTCCGGTTCACCCATAAAGTCATTAAGTTTGAAATAGTCGACCGTATTCTTGAATCCTTTCAAATAATTTATAATTAATTTGCGCCCCTACAAAAAGTCTTGAGTTTTTAGAACTTGTTTGAGGTCAGAAACGCTTTGAAGAAGCTGCAGTGCCCCATCCTTGAATGGGGTTTATTTAGACACAATGTTTACACTAAAAGCGGAGACCCAGCTGTGAGCTGTGTGCATCGAGTGGGCCCGTATCTTTCGGATGGCAGAACTGCAGTGCTGGCAGATACATTTTCTTATTTTCTTGTTATTTTTAAACAAAGTTCGACCCAAACTCTTTGCGTTGGCAGCGCAACTCAATGTGTGTGCTTGTTTATTTTCCGAGGTGCATTTGTTTGTTGGCTCTGCCTTTGTATATCTCGCAGATACTCAATGGCTGGCTTAAGAGGAGGAGGGGGCCAGAAAGTCTGATGAGAGGCGAAAAAGAAAATTGAACATTGTTTGACACGGCCCAACATTTGACACAAAAGCCCCGAGATGCGGCAATGAACTCTGCTCAATGAAAGTGCAATTAAGTGCAGGCAATCGCTAATTACATTTATCGCTCAGATGTTAATTATGCTGCGGTGGGGAGAAAATGGGAGGTTGTGTGTCTGAGCGAATGATTATGCAGGAGGAGCGCCGCCACGAACTCTCGGGAGGTCAATGATATAACCGATGATTAACTGCCGGCATTGTGGAAGCAGCCTCTCTTTTGTTTCTGTTGCATCGCAGCAGTGCGGCCAAAGGTCAGGTCACCCATCTATCTTCGCTGCGCAGGGCGATGCCATATCTCAGATTGGTCATCTCTAGATACTTTATCTCACCGTCTGCTGTATTTGTCTTCGTTTTGTTGGTTTTTCGCTTGTTTGGTATATGGCATGCAATAGACTACCCAGCTTGCAACTGCCGTATTTTGAACGGGTTAAACTAGCTTATAAATCTAGCGAAATAATAAAGCCAGTGCTAATGTTACTCACATCCAGTGTAGAACGCAAATAGAGATAAACTTAGAATGAAACGGAAAGTAGAGCACGTCTATGACAAAATCAAGCTTTGTAAATTGTTTTTCTTGCCTACTCTTAAAATAAATATCAATATTTGCAGTGGATAAACAGTAGGGTGATAAAATAATTTTTTTATCTTTTGATTATTTCAAATATATTTTAAATATTAGTGCATAAGAAGAATTCAAACATTTTATTCACAAATGAGATCTTTTT
Organism: Drosophila rhopaloa; assembly: GCF_018152115.1. Lineage (NCBI taxonomy): Eukaryota > Metazoa > Arthropoda > Insecta > Diptera > Drosophilidae > Drosophila > Drosophila rhopaloa. Next base: position 10,727,245 of record NW_025335059.1, on the reverse strand, counting down.
CAAAGGGCAAAAGTTCTACCTCTCACTTTTCGCATGGATTATGTAAACAGCTTTTCTTATTCGTCAAATGTCTATTAAACTAATGAACGTGATCAACATAAAATTTGCATATATATGTTCAAAATTTGTAAAAACAATTTGGGTGCGACCGAACATGTTGTATAGAATTTTTGGCCGCCAGCAAATATTCATTTAATGGACCGAAATTCGCCAGGCCAAAGCTTGAAGTTATAGGCCAACTGTAAGAGCCACGTTTTCAATATGGGAAAAGTCGGCGGCGCAACTAGTGAAAGCGCTACAACAGCAACTTGGCAACGTCTTTTGCTCGGCTTGGTTTTCCTTAAGGCCCAAGACTTGGGGCCAACCAGCCTGCAATCATATTTCACCTTAGCCTGGCCAAGAGTTTGCTGCACTTGTCGTGGTCGTGCTTGTTGCCATTGTTGTTGTTGTTGCTGCGGTGGCTATAAAAATAACTGAACACTTGCCATTGCACACTTGGCCAAGTTTGGCAACTTTTGACGGCTGCTGCGGCAACCAGCGAACCAAACCAAACCAGCTAACAACAAAACGAGTTGTGATGTGGCCGTTGTTATTGTTTGCATGCTAGCATTTCTGGCTATTTTTTTTTTATTTTTCCTCTGCGAGTCTATCCCCATTGGCAACATTTAATTTCATTCATTGCAGGCAGCGCCAAACGGCAGCCGCCAAAATTGCCAAAAAGGAGACGCAAATCTTTTGATGCCGCAGTTTTTCTATTATCCTCCAAACGAGTATCTTGAGTAAGGCATTGAAAGAGTCTATGCAAATTCTTAAAAGCCTACATTTAGATATTAAACAGACCTTACCATCTCGACTGTTAAAATTATTGGCTTCTTAATTTGTATAAAAATTTGGAATGTGGAATTTTTCTATTAATTTTCAATTATTTTCCATAATAAGATTTGAAAGGGCATTTCAATTTCACTCTCTCAAATGCAGTTTTCTCCAATTTTACGTCGATGCGGTTAGGCACGTGATTTTGTGTTTGGGTTTTCTTTTTTGGCTATTTCCTTTTCGTCTTGTCTCTGGCCTGTTTTGGTTTGGGTTTTCAGCATTTTCCGCTGGGGACCGGAGGCTCGAAGTGTTTTATTCATCGTCAGTCGTCTAGCGTCATCGTCATCGTCTTCGTCTCCACTGAGTTTAATGCCACTTTCGTGCCCGAGCTGTTGCTTTGAATAAATGCCCAGCCGTACGTAGTTTTTGCCATTTGTTGCAGTTTTAACTGCTCGAGAGGGTCTGCCGGAGTCCAGTGCGAAATTCGTGAGGACAGGGAAGTGGATCGGGGGTCCGAGAGGCAAAAGGATGTGGTAATTGACATGTGGTAGCCGACGTTACCTAAGCAGGTGTTTACGTCTGCGATTTTGTTTGTTTACCTTGTCTGCTATTGCAATTGAGCATGCAATAAATTGTTCTTGCAATCTGTCGTATTCAATCTGTTTTCGGTAGAGACCTTGCCCATATTTTCGCATTTAATTTGCGGCATAAATGGGCTTGAAATCCACTCACTGCATTTTATTAGCATTAATGTTTAAAATGATTCGAGTTTGGAATTTCTTTCATTGTAATATTTTACACTCTATATAAATCACAACAAAAATCTTTTTATTTTATCTTGATACGTATTATTAAATGTATTCGGTCAACAATTCAGACAGTAAAATGTTTCGGTTTTTAAGTTCACTGGGAGAGTAGTCCGTAATTGTATTAAAAGATACAATTTTCGAAAGTGTGTTGAACACTTCGGTTTGCTATCTCTGATATTATTAAACGATTTTATTTATGAATATTTCTTTGTCTTGGTGGCCCACGCGACTCACACACAACCTGAAATCCATCATAAGCCGTAAGACATTTATAAATTGGTTTTCAGTTGTTGTTGCTCCTGGTGCTTTTTGAGATATTCGCACAGCCCACATAAATATAATGAAGGCTCCGATATCTTTAATTGGCCTCAACATTGAAATGTCACAATAGTTGGTGGCATAATTAGAGACAATAAATTTACCTCTTAGTTATTTGCAATGCATTTGTACCCAACTCGATCTAACCATATTAAATTTCCTTTGCTTACAGTTAATGCTGCATATATGACAGGCCCACACGACATCGACAGCGACTGAGACAAGTAAGTTGAGTGTGCAATTAAACCCCGCAAAAAATAGAATATTTATGTAAATTTTTATCCATTTTGTTGTTTATTAAATTTGTTTCTCCAAGAGGAGAACTTTGTCCGGGTATGACCCCAATCCGAGTTGTAATGCAACTGGAGCGGAGTGAGAGGGCGGACTGGGGAGAATAGGGTTTGCCCGCTCCGGTTTTGATTCTTTTTTCCTGTGCAGGCGGCATATATTTTTTATTTATTTTAATATGGGTTGAATTGTGCAGGAAGTGGTCCGACAGACGAAAATGGGGAATTTTTAAATACAATTAGGCTGAAAAAGCTCTTAATTGGAGCTGGCATGCATCAAAAGTAATATGAATGATATACATCTTTATTTTTCGTGACCATCATCAACTTTTTGTAAGTAATCTATCTATTGTTACTTTAAATTTATAACATATATATATAGTTGTTTTTAAGGGGTGGATAACTTTTAGATACATGTGTTTTAAAAAGAGTTCTTAAGAACAGTAAAATAAAGATTTTATACATTTTTGTTAAATACACTATCATTTAAAATCGATGGTGACGCTAAGTCTACTCCAAATGATGTCAACGGTATGATTCAAAAAGGATTATCCACAAAGGATGCTGCTGTGCCGCAAGGAAATTGAATCGCTGAATAGCTACGTTCTCCTCCTTGTTTCCTTTCACCGATGATGTAATTTGAAGTCGCCGGCAGCCATAAAATTGATTTCGCATTAAAATTCGTTTAACAAGAAATTTTGCTTGCGTAAGGAATAAAAAGCGAGCTCGAGACAGGGAGTAAACACTCAGAATCAATTAATTCGCTATTTATATATAAACAAAAATATATATGTAAGTGCAAAAAAAGTTGAAGGCGCCTCGCAGATTCTCCCCTCATCTCGTTCTCTTCTCTGGGAAAATGTTTGGCTCGTGGCTGCTAGTTGGCCAACCGCATCGTTTGCTGACCCAATTTTGTTTGGCTAAGAATAGCAAAAAAATGTTTAAACGAACGTACGCTTTGCTGCTGTCTATTTGAATATTTTTCTGCCTCAGATTACACTTGATGGTGCAGCACTATATGTTTAATTCCTTGCCAAGTGACAGACAAACTTACTTGTAAAAAGTCCACAGATTTCTAAAAGTGTAATTTAACTAGAAAATTGCGAAAGTGAAATATGGCCAGGGTGTCTCAATATATTCGATATTTAATTGCTATATCGTGAGATAAGCTGTACTGTCAGCGCTTTGACCAAGTCCCACTAATTAAACGTAATTTATTTAGCCACGTCTGTTAGTGCCAAATAAAATACGGTAACAAATTTATAACAATGCACAAAGTTTAAGTTGGCTGCCAACCAAAAGTTGGCGACAAGATTTATTCAATCAAATCTATTTTCATTATTTTTCACTTGTCATCTTGTTGTAATTGTGAAACCAGCGGAAAGGCAAAGAAAAGCGCCACAGGCGTGCCTCTAATTGTCACACTTGGTCGAATGATATTTTATTTTACTTTCCCACCAGCAGTGGGTACCCCTAATACCAAACATATTCGATGACACTTCCGCATTGTTGTTCGTGTTGCTCTGTTGTCGGCGTGGTGTTCATAAATCAATTTGCTGCAATTTCAACAATTTTTGTTTGTCTGCGAGGCTGTCGATCAATTGGCATAGGAACCAAAATTAGAAAACAACGAGCGCAAATCAATCAAGCGACTGCCTATTTGCATATTTTTTTATGCCCCAGCTGTGGGCATTTGCCACAATTTCTGAAGCGTAGAGGTGCTAAGAAACTTGATTTGATATTGAGACGTTTATTAGATTGAAATATTAAAAAAGACTTTGTGGTTTTCAAATTTTCCATTTCGTCGCTCTTTTTAAATAAATATATAACTTCTAAAAACTCCTCACGTTTCAGTGACATATTTCTATCGACAATTGTCTCATAAAAATTGAACGAATAAAACAACAAAGAAATATTCAAAATACGTGACTTTCATGTAAAAATCTGAAAGTATTTCTTCTGTTGGTTTGATGTTGCTAGAAAGTGCCCAAGAAAGAGCTTTCATATCGACATGTTCCCTAACTGGGCTTTCCTTCTTTTCTCGATAAAAAAAACACTTGTTTGATGGGTTCTGCTTGTAGATACAATATCTATAAATCTATAATTAGAGTTTCCTTTATGTTTTTGTGTATATCAACCGTTTCTGACGAAGTTCTCACGTTGTTCGGGTGGTTGGGATGTTCCTGGCTTTTGTTCACCTGGCTGGATTCATTGTATCTTTGTCATCTGTCTTTGTAAAGTGTTTTCATTAAATTGCCTTAAAAATGATCCCAGGCAGTGGCGTAGCTTCATTACCGATCAAGTGGCTCCTCAACTCGCAACGAAACGGTCCGACAAAAAAAATTAAATAAATAAATACGAGATATTGTGATATAACCGAAAAGTATTGTGATACCATAGGAAAATATTGTCTACATTTTAACAAACGAGTCAATTTCTTCAGGTGAGCAAATAATTTTGACAAAAGCGAAATTGGAAAGAAATAACAAAAGTTTGAACGGAATTAATTATTTTGTTTATGAATGGGACTACAAAATATTTGTGTTTTGAATATTTAATACAAATTTCCTGGCCATCGGCCAATTTTCAACTACGAAAAGAAAGAGAAATTTCAGCTTTTCAAACTGAAATGGTTCATTTGTTTTCAAGAACCTTGATCTTGTCCGGCAGCCATGTGCATCACTTTATAAACCATGAAATCTTCCGTTTACTCAAAGTCCGTAATTTAGGTTTTATTTCAGAATTTATGAGTAATTTAGCTGTGCGAATGGTGGGATATTTTTGGGCCTCCCTCGAATAGTATGTGAAAATGTGCACAAAGATGAGTCACTCGCTCGTCTAACCCCCAGTTCGAAAAGGAAAGCCTTTTGCAGTCCACCCTCGCCGGCTGTTTGAATACCCTAGCCTCTTTCACATTTTCGGTTAATTATAATTTTCCTCCCTGCCTCAACCAACTTCAAGTTGTGACGATTGTTGGCTGATAAAACAGCAGACAAAAATCGATAAACGCTAAACTTTTCATTTTCTTTCCAGTTTAATTTTCGTGTTTCATCTCTCTGCCCACCACACTCCCCCATTTCTCTTGGCATTTCTCCCTTTCGTCCGCGCAGTGACATAATGTGGTGTGTGCCCAATGTGACCCACAAGTCTTTTGTTTAACCCAGACAAACAAATAGGGCTTGAGAGGGAGCGAAAGAAAGCAATGCGAGTTACACGGAAATAAAAGTGCCGGTCGAACGTTGATACCAAAAAATTAAGAATAATATTCAGTTTACAAGAGTTGAGGTTCATAATCGATCTCCATATGGCTTGGCTATGATATGCTGAAGATAAGGTTTTCGTGTTTTTTTTATGTAAATCCAAGTGCATTCCAAACGAATTTCCACAAAATATAATTTTAAAAAAAATGAAGATTTTATATATAAAATCTGAACATTTTCTTTCTGTGTAAAGAGTGGAGAGGAAGACTGTAGAGCTGTCGCCAATTGCGTGACCCACCCGCCCAGCTACCCACCGCCCCTTTTACGTTCGAACAGTGGGCGTGGTTGGGGCATTGGGCGAGCTCTTTTTTTTATGACTTTCTTGGCGCCAATCGAATTTTTGTCCCGAACTTTAATAGACGATGAGACAACAGAAATTGGACTGACTGACTTTTGGCATTGGGCAAGGGATTTTTGTGTGGGTTGCTGTAGAATAATTTGTCAGGGATAATAATATCTATGCAAAAAAGGAATCTTTTTCAAAGCATGAGCAATTTTGCTTTTGGCATCCCCGTGTCTTTTTTTATAAGTTGTTCAAACGCTTCTTGAGCAATATTGTGTACTCTTTGCAATTTTCGCAAACCAAATTTTAATACTTTTAGCCAAAATTTTACATTTTCATCCACTTTTATCTTCATGAAAAAAAAAGAAAATCCTAGCAACCCTCTAATATTATCTCCAACCCCAATCTCCTTATGACCATTTTACTCATTTTAGTTTATTACAAACATCGGGACAAGCTACATTTCTACAAGTATTTTCTAACAAAAATATTTAGATTTTCATTTTTTGGCTAGCGCCGCAAAAGCAAAAAAGTACAAATTCATTGTTAATTTTTAGCAATACCAAAAGCAAGGACCAAGATCTAATTAGGAAGGGCACAGTGCCGCAATCTAACCGCGTCCCATCTCTCAGAATGAATCCCACCAATTTGGGCAGACAGAATGGAGCTCTGGTGCTGGAAGTGTTGAAGGTGTTGGGTCGTCCGGCGACCAGTTACGAGGTGGCCGAAAGGGTGTCGGACGTTTACCGGCTGCCGCTGCTTCCCATCCGGCCAGTGGTCACCGACGTCCTCGAGGGCGGACTGCGCCAGGGGTTCTTCAGCTGCTCCAACGGCCGCTACTCCGTGGTGCAGTCAGTGGTGGACCAGCTGGGCCGGGACATCGATCAGTATGCGGTGGAGATTTTGGCGGGGTGCAGTTCCACAGGAGCCCCGCCCCAGATGTCGCCCCTGATGCTTAAGCTGCAGCAGCTGGACGGATCGCCGCCCATGGTGTTCGCGAACGGGTACCGCCGGACGACCTCTGGGGAGCAACGCGAGCGGATGCCCTCCGGGGATGTGCCCCTGGACGCCCGTCTCCTGATGTTGCCCGTCTCAACCCTACTGTGAAAATTCTCTATTTTTCAAATTATTCCACCCATTGCACAGATTTGTGATTTGTGCATAGAAAAACTTCTGACGTCCAATAAACTCAGGGCAAGGCTATGAGTTTGGACCAAGATCGTATGTTTTGAAGTAATTTTATGGTATAAGGGTTAGTTTCTTAATTCATAGTAGAATGAAATTTTGGTTAGCAAGAGAATAGGATCCTAAGCCAATCGATTTGATATGTTGGGTAATTAGCTTCCACTGAAATCCATTTTGTGATAAAGGGGTCTCTAATCGAGCTGAACCACTAATCTTGATAATGTTCCCGAAAATGGGGCAATGACTCGTCCTCGTTTGTTCGTTTTTTCCCAGGGGCTATTGTCCTTTGTGCGAGCGAGTGAATGAATGCGGGACATTCACATCCAGCAAACACTCGCACAAAGAACACACAGATGCGGTCTTGTGGCTTACTTTTAATTTTCCATTTGCCCCGTCACAAATGGCACTCCACTTCAGGGCTCCTACCTTGCAGCTCCCACTTGGCAGCTCCCAGTTCTCGGGTCTCGGTTCCCGACTGTCCATTGTCAGGTTGTTGCCTGTCTAGGCGGATCCAAACAGAAGTTCAAACTCGAGTGGCAGCTTTTACCGGCTCATTTGCCTTTGGCTTTTGTCTGGCTCACTTGTCAGCTCTCAAAGGCTATTCCAATTATTGCCATAAGGTGGTTAAAATGGATTTGCACAAAATGCTCTACTTCAGTTCAAATGGGTTTAATTGGCTATCGGGATTTTTATTATTTATGAGGGTTTTAATAAAACTGTTTTAAGGGCATACAGAAGTTGAGCTTTCCAACAAGTAGATTTCCTGCTTTTCTCTGCTTTGTTCAACGGTTTTATTATCGTCACTGGACATCAGCATGAGTAATTCTTTCTGATTTCTGATTTAATTAATTGAAGTAAATGCTCTGGCAAGATTTGAGTTGTCATTTGAATCTGTAAGCAAAACAAAAAGGAGAGCAAACAAGCAAGATGATGACAAGTTCAGTTTAAATGCGCTTTGTTAGCTCCTTGGGGTGGAAGAATGAACGGGGATGTGTTTCTTTCAGCTTTCTGAGAATATTTTAAAAGTAAAACTTGTATTTTTTTTGCATTTACATACGAGGCAGTCCTTTATGAGTAAACACGAGATGGTTCGTTGACTTAAAAGGAGGTCGAGGCTTTTCCCTCGCAAAGACAACTTTTTTATTTTCAACCCACAAGTTTTAAATCCGTTAAACTGAATTAAAGTGGTTATTCATATTTCAAATTTAAAATGCCGGATTTATTAAATTTAAAATTAAATAAAATTCAAAATGTTTATATTTTAAATTAATGTTAATACTTTCATCATAAATTTACATCGTATAAAATATGCTTCCATTTTAAGAGGTTGAAGTCTGTAGGGTATAAACATTATCAAGAACCGACCAAGCGATTTTTAATAATGCGCTTAATTAATTAAAATTAATTTGACAGCCAAGACCGCGCAAGCAAAATCCGAGGCATATAAACAGAGATACATTCATATAATAGAAACGGGTAAACGTGAATGAAAAATCTGTCAGAAATTAATTGAATTTTACGACGAAATAAACATGTGTGAGTTGTATTTCTTCAACTGCCATGTCCAAGTGTCGTTGTCTAGTAGTCGTAGTCGTCAACCAAAAATACTCTACTAACTGTCAAATATCTGTCTTCCCTCCGCAGAATGAGCCGCCAACACCAGCGGCACCACCAGCAGCACCACCATCTGCCGCCGCAGCAGCAGCAGCCATTGCAGCAGCAGCAGTTGACGGCGCAACAGCAGCAGCAACATCAGCTGCTAATGGCGGAGCATGCGGCTGCCGCAGAGGCGGCGGAGCTGTTTGACCTGCTGTGCGTGGCCACCACGATGCGCCAGATCCTGGCGCTCCACCGGGCCATGTGCGAGGCAGTGGGTCTGCGGCCTTCGCCCCTCAACGACTTCTACCCGCGGCTCAAGGCCAAGGTGCGCTCGTGGAAGGCGCAGGCTTTGTGGAAGAAGTTCGACGCCCGTGCCGCCCATCGGGTGTACGGAAAGGGAGCAGCCTGCAGCGGCACACGCGTCCTGGTCATCGGAGCAGGTCCCTGTGGCCTGCGCACCGCCATCGAAGCGCAGCTGCTGGGCGCCAAGGTGGTGGTGCTGGAGAAACGCGACCGCATCACCCGCAACAATGTGCTGCATTTGTGGCCGTTCGTCATCACGGATCTGCGCAATCTGGGCGCCAAGAAGTTCTACGGCAAGTTCTGCGCCGGCTCCATCGATCACATCTCCATCAGGCAGCTGCAGTGCATGCTGCTCAAGGTGGCGCTGCTCCTGGGCGTGGAGATACACGAGGGCGTCAGCTTCGACCACGCCCAGGAGCCCTCCGGCGATGGTGGTGGGTGGAGGGCAGCCGTTACTCCCTCGGATCACGCTGTCTCCCACTACGAGTTCGATGTGCTGATCGGGGCGGATGGCAAACGGAATATGCTGGACTTCAGGCGAAAGGAGTTCCGCGGCAAGTTGGCCATCGCCATCACGGCCAACTTCATAAACAAGAAGACGGAGGCGGAGGCCAAGGTGGAGGAGATCAGCGGGGTGGCCTTCATCTTCAACCAGGCCTTCTTTAAGGAGCTGTACGGCAAGACGGGAATAGACCTGGAGAACATCGTCTACTACAAGGACGAGACGCACTACTTCGTGATGACGGCCAAGAAACACAGTCTGATTGACAAGGGCGTTATCATCGAGGACATGGCCGATCCCGGCGAGCTGCTGGCCCCGGCCAACGTGGACACACAGAAGCTGCACGACTACGCCCGCGAGGCAGCCGAATTCTCCACCCAATACCAAATGCCAAACCTGGAGTTCGCTGTTAACCACTATGGCAAACCTGATGTGGCCATGTTTGACTTCACCTCGATGTTCGCCGCCGAGATGTCCTGCCGCGTGATCGTACGCAAGGGCGCCCGTCTGATGCAGTGCCTCGTGGGCGACAGCCTGCTGGAGCCCTTCTGGCCCACAGGATCGGGCTGTGCCCGCGGCTTTCTGTCCAGCATGGACGCGGCCTATGCCATCAAGCTGTGGTCCAACCCGCAGAACAGCACCCTCGGTGTGCTGGCGCAGCGCGAGAGCATCTACCGGCTGCTCAACCAGACCACGCCGGACACCCTGCAGCGGGACATCAGTGCCTACACCGTGGACCCGGCCACGCGCTATCCGAACCTGAACCGGGAGTCTGTTAACAGCTGGCAGGTTAAGCATCTTGTAGACACGGACGACCCGTCTATTCTGGAGCAGACCTTCATGGACACGCACGCCCTGCAGACGCCGCATGTGGAAACGCCTGGAAGGCGCAAGCGACGCAGCGGAGGTAAGTTAATAAATTTCAAAAATTTTGTTTTTATTTAATACTTAATTTAATTCCTTTAAGACTTATTGCCCCAGGGTGCCACTTTGTTGAGATGGATTAGTGCCCAGCTGCACGCCCATAAGTTTATTCCGGAACTCAAAGAGGCATCTGATGTGTTCCGCAATGGACGCGTACTCTGTGCGCTCGTTAATCGGTGGGTAGTCCATTTAACTTAGGGCTCAAAACAGATTAAATGTTTAACAAATTATATGATATTAACGTTTTAATCTTCCCCTTAGCTATCGTCCTGATCTCATCGACTTTGCTGCCACCAAGGACATGAACCCTGCGGAGTGCAATGAACTGGCCTTTGCCGTTCTGGAGCGCGAACTGCACATCGATCGGATTATGAGCGCTAAACAATCGCTGGATCTGACCGACGTGGAGTCGCGGATCTGGCTCAACTATTTGGACCAGATCTGCGAGCTGTTCCGCGGTGAGATCCCGCACATCAAGCACCCCAAGATGGACTTCAGCGATCTGCGCCAGAAGTATCGCATCAACCACACGCACGCCCAGCCCGATTTCTCCAAGCTGCTGGCGACGAAGCCCAAGGCCAAGTCGCCGATGCAAGATGCGGTGGACATACCCTCGACGGTGCAGCGACGCTCGGTTCTGGAGGAGGAGCGGGCCAAGCGGCAGCGCCGCCACGAGCAGCTCCTCAATGTTGGGGGAGCTTCCGCGGGAACCGCCGGTGTGGCCGGAAGCGGAACGGGCACTACTACGCCTCAGGGTGTGTTGAAGATTACCATCTTACATCATAGTCTGGCAAATAAATGAATCTCAATGTGGCTGCAAGATGCGGACTCATATCAAATTGTAAAGTTGCAATAAAATCTACACTAAAGCCCAAAGGCTCTTTTAAATTATTTAACTTTAAAAGCTTTAAAAATATTTGTTATTCAATAGTAAAAAAAACTATCGATATTTTGTTTTCTAAGCGATTATAAACAAGTTTATAGGCTTTATGTGTAGGTATATGCAAAAGATGGTGCAACTTTATGTGTTGTTACGTTGATAGCAAGCCACATCAGAGACTTATTTATTTGAACCTGATTATGAATTCATACTGATTGTTAATCTATTTTTGCTCTAGGTCAAAACGATACGCCACGCCGTTCGAAGAAGCGCCGCCAGGTCGACAAAACCGCCAATATTGTGAGTAAATGCTGGCATTATATTATATCGTGGATTGGTTCATACGCGAATGTCCAGAAGGTCTGAAGAGTGACATTGCGCCACTTGATTCAGCCGTTTGGCACATTATGTTATATATACACATACATTATGTGAATTTCTCTTTCATTATCATTACTCGTTTGAAAATTGTTTGAACTCAGCTCTCTCATGTACGATCAAAGAAATTAGCTGTTAATCACAAATGTAAAACGCAAGAAAATCAAATTCATAAAACCAAACCAATCAAAAATCTGTTCCCAAGGTTCAGCTCCTGCTGAGAACAGCTCTCTGTCATGAAATCAGTAACGCCATAAGCGCATTCGAAACCATCAATGAGGTCAGTTCGCTCAGTGTCCAAGTGTCCCAGTGTCGTCTTCATGTTCCATCGTGTGATACGTAACCCTCGACCCCACATTACTAACGTAGCATTTCCCCAGTCAAGTAGTCAATTAGATCTAGATATCCGTATCCGTTCTGTGTATGTCCCATGCAAAAGCACCCAAACACCCCATAGTTCCCACAGTCACACTCGATCGAAAAAATCAAAGTCCCCTGCCCCAGAATCCGAACCCCTCCGAATCTGTCCAATGTGTTGACTCTCACCTCTGCCGCGCAGGAGGAGCGCCAGCAGCGCTTGCAGGAGATCGAGGAGAATCGGCAGGAGCGGATGAGCAAGCGGCGCCAGCAGCGCTACCATCAGACGCAGAACTTTTACAAGAGCCTGCAGCTCCTGCAGGCGGGCAAGCTTTTGCGGGAGGGTGGTGAGGCCGGGGTGGCCGAGGATGGGACCCCCTTCGAGGACTATTCGATATTCCTCTACCGCCAGCAGGCGCCCGTCTTCAACGATCGCGTCAAGGACCTCGAGCGGAAGCTTCTGTTTCCCGTAAGCGACGAGAATCTCCGGATCTCGCTCTTGCACGCTGCGTCTTCTTCTGTGTCGTTGTCTTGACCTGTTTTTGGCCCTGCGCGTCACTGTTGATCCTAACTTCTGACTAATGCTGGAGTTTTGCCCCTTGAAATTTATCAAGATATGAAGTTTTAAGCAACTAACAAACGCCTTGGCTAAAATATTAATTACCGCTCGAAGAAATATGCTTTATAAAAGGTTTTGATCTTTAACATAATCGTTGAAAACATTTAAATAATATTTTTAACATGTGTTTTAAATAAATTTGTTACGTTTGGCTCGTACTAAAAGAATAAATATCAATTTGATAATAAACCACTAATATGAAAACTCCCTCTTTTATGAAAAGTAAATCTCGTAACCAAAATATATTTTCGAAATAAATTTTGTGGACCCCTTTCAAATTGTTTTCTGTTCGGTAAATGTTAAAAAAACATGTTAAAACCGCGTCTCGACTCCAATATTTGCTGTGAATTAACGTTTAAAAATCTAGATTCGACTAGGCCAGTCTGCCAGTTACTAATGTGTTACTCGCTACGTTAAGCTCGTTCATCTAATCAGTCCGAATAGGACATTTTGTTAAGTTTACGTTTCGTTGTTTGGCTTTTTATTTGATTGTTAATGTGGATTTGTTGCTACGACGATCAGTAATTAGAAGTAAAATATTTATGCATATCTATTTTGATTTCTCCACCCCTCAACTCCGTCTCCGAACTTTAATTATTTAAATGCCCAAACACCAAAACCCAAAACACGACCACAAACACTATCCGTCGCCTGTAAACCAAAGGATCGCGAACGGGGAGATATTCCCTCGGCATTGCCGCGCACGGCGGACGAGCAGTTCAGCGATCGCATTCGGAACATGGAGCAGCGGATGACGGGACGCGGGGGCCTCGGTGGCGATAAGAAGCCCAAGGACCTGATGCGGGCCATCGGCAAGATCGACTCCAATGACTGGAATGTGCGCGAGATCGAGAAGAAGATCGAGCTGTCCAAGAAGACCGAAATCCATGGGCCCAAGGGACGTGAGAAGGTGCCCAAGTGGAGCAAGGAGCAGTTCCAGGCACGCCAGCACAAGATGTCGAAGCCACAGCGCCAGGACTCGCGCGAGGCGGAGAAGTTCAAGGACATTGACCAGACCATCCGCAATCTGGACAAGCAGCTAAAAGAGGGCCACAACCTGGACGTGGGCGAGCGAGGTCGCAACAAGGTGGCCTCCATCGCCGGCCAGTTTGGCAAGAAGGACGAAGGAAACTCGGACGAGAAGAATGCGGGCAGCAGCAATGCCACCACCAACACCAACAACACAGTCATACCCAAATCTGTGAGTAATTTTGTGTTCTCCCACCACCTCCTTGTATCTTTTGTTTTGTTTGGGTTCCATTGTTATCGGTTTCCCCTGTGCTATTTTCTATTTGCTTTTTGCTTTGCCTTTTATGTTGTATTACCTTCGTGGTTGCTTCCTGTGGTTGCTGTTGCTGCTGTTGATGATGTTGTTAGCGTGCTTTAAGCAAAAGTCTAGGCGATTTCCCACAAACACTCATAGTCATCAAGCCACATACCCACTCATTTGTACATGACACCCATCGAATGCAAAGCAAACGTTAAATTGAAATCGTTAATTGAAAATTATAACCATCATTGAACTTAAACTAATGCTAATCCATTGCTATAATGTAGAGTTCCAAGGTGGCGCTGGCCTTCAAGAAGCAGGCTGCCTCCGAAAAGTGCCGCTTCTGCAAGCAAACCGTTTACCTGATGGAGAAGACCACCGTGGAGGGTCTGGTCCTGCATCGCAATTGCCTTAAGTGCCACCACTGCCACACCAACTTGCGCCTGGGAGGCTATGCCTTCGATAGGGACGATCCGCAGGGTCGCTTCTACTGCACCCAGCACTTCCGGCTGCCACCCAAGCCGCTGCCACAGCGCACCAACAAGTCCAGAGTGAGTGTTGATCTGAGATCTATAAAATGTTTAATTTTTTTAACCAACTTCTACCCATTGTTGCAGAAATCCGCTGCCGCTCAAGCCGCCTCGCCTGCTGTACCACCAACGGCTGGAACTTTACCTGCTGCTGATGCGTCTGCTGAGCCCATGGACACCACTCCACCCAGGGACCAAGTGGATCTGCTGGAGACCTCGCGGGCTACTGCCTCCGCCGATGCCATGTCCGATGACGAGGCCAATGTCATCGATGAGCACGAGTGGTCGGGCCGCAACTTCTTGCCCGAATCCAACAATGATTCTCAGTCAGAGCTTTCCAGCTCGGATGAATCTGACACGGAGTCGGATTCGGAGTTGTACGAGGAGGCGGATGATTCGCCCTTTGGCGCTCAGACCCTCCAACTGGCGTCGGATTGGATTGGGAAGCAGTACTGTGAGGATAGCGATGATTCCGATGATTTCTACGACTCAAGTGAAGGTATTGCGGGTGAGTGGGCACTCAAGGGGAAGTTTTAAATTCGTCAAACTAATATTATATTTAACTCTTTCAATTTCAGATGATGGTAAGGATGACACCGAGGGTGAGGAGTTCAAGAAGGCCCGCGAACTGCGCCGCCAAGAGGTTCGCCTGCAGCCCTTGCCCGCCAATTTGCCCACGGATACGGAGACCGAGGTAGGATACATATTATTATTCTGTCTTTTGGTGATGGGGAGACTAACCTTCTCATTATTTTCATTTATTTTCCTTGACTCTTACGATATTCATTTAATCTCCTTGTCATGGTGTTGGTTTCACTTTTACCCTTCAAAATCATAAATTCTCCAATAATTAGAAACTTAAGTTAAACGTAGACAATAAAGAGAATGTGGCCGATAGGAACTCTCTGAAATCGGGCAACTCCTTTGAGTCAGCCCGCAGCCAGCCGTCCACTCCTTTGGCCACGCCCACTCGTGTGGAGATGGAACAACTGGAGCGGAACGCCCCTCGTAAGTTTAGCAGCGAGATCGAGGCGATTAGCGAGAAACTTTATCACATGAACAACATGGTCAAGATGAACAAGGACCTCGAGGTGCTGGCCAAGGAGAATCTGGTCAAGAGCGATATCCTTCGCAAGCTCACTCTGAAGGAGAAGTGGTTGGCAGAGAATGCGGCCATAGCAGCTGGCCAAAAGTTAGCTCCGGCACCAAGTGCTACTGCTCCTGTTCTCCAACCCAAGTCCAAGTTCGATGAAAAGTTCGAGAAGGTAGTAAGTCCACCTCAACCATCGGTGGAAGCAAAACCCAAACCAGTAATCGATTTCAATCTGGATGAACTGAAACCGCGCAAACCAAACTTTGAAGAACGACCCAAGGAGCAGCTGCCCAAGCCAGAGGGATTAAGAAAACTGCCTCAACCGAAATCCAAGGGTAGCAGCACCAATGTGAGCCGTTCCAACAGCTTAAGGAGCAACGCCAGCACCGGGAGCCCAAAGGTGAAGAAAGCTCCCATTCCCAGTGACAGCAAGATGCAAATTGAAGGGATTTTAGGGACTATAAAAAAGCTCCAGCGCCAGAACAGCAGCGATCAGGATGAAGATATGGATGTAGATACGGATGTGGATGTCGAAAGGCAACCCAATAAACAGCTTAACAGAAAGTTAAAGGAAATCCAGGTCAGCAGCTTTGCCGGTACCATGGATCACATCAAATCACAGCTTACAATGCCTACTGTAAGTGCCCAGGCACCAGCCTCCATGGACCTCTCCAAGTATTTCCCTAACCAGAAGCAGGAGAAAAGCTCCGCCAGCAACACAAACAAGAACCAGGTTACTCTTAAGGATGTAAATCTATCCAAATACTTTCCCAGCAGTCCGGCTCCACAGCGAAGAACCGTGGAGACGGTGGCGGATCGACTGAAGAAGTCGCAGACTGAGGCATCTCTGGCCAAATCCAAGGTCCTGGAGGAGAAGTCCAAGGACCAGGAGGAGAAGGGAGGGCAGACTAAAAGGATCCCAGAGAAGGCGGCAGATACTAAACCAGTGCCACCCAAACGACAAGCGTCATTGGATACTTTTAGCTTAAGGGATCATCAGATGGATGGAGCACTTGACCTGACCAAAAAGAAGGCTCCCGCGAAGGCTGCCTCGGCGGTAAAGAAACCAGCTAAGTTGGGAAGTACCACAGTCGTGACGAAAGCCACAGCTACGACAAAAGGAAAGACCATCAAGATAGTGAAGAAAATCGTACCCAAAGGAACCAAGGCCAAAAAGGCAGCAGCAGCCCAAGAAGCAGCATCTGCAGTCGAAGCTGCGTCAGAGAAGCAACCCCCAGCCCCAAAGGATGAAGCTGAACGAATATTGGATGAAATCCTTGGAGATGGGGAAGTGCGCTCGCCCAGCTCCGAATATCAGCGGTTGTTTCAAGATGAAAAGTCACCCAGCGATCTGTCCGACAACATTGATCGCATACTGGAGGAAACCGGGTTGGATCTAGAACTGGGTCTCCCCAGACGCAGTAGTAAGAAACTATTAAAAACCAAATCCCTGGGGGAGGGTGAGTTCGATTTGAAGCATTCAAAGGAAAGACTAACTGGAGTGCAAAACATCCTCAAACGATTTGAGTCCATGAGTTCAGTTACTTCCCAGAATTCTCAGAACAGTGATGAACAGGGGGCATTCAAATTGCGTCGCATGGAGTCCACCACCAGTAATCTGAGCAGTTTGACCCGCTCTAGGGAATCTCTGGTCTCGGTTAGCGACTCAATGAGCGATTTGGACAAGACCATGGAATACTTGCGTAACGAGTGGCGCAATGAGGCCACAAACTTTTTGCAGAAGAAGCGTGACAAGTTCTATGCCCAAAAGGAGGAGAAGCCAAAAGAAGTTGAGGTTAAAACCAGACCAGATCCTTTGAACGATCTACCTGTGCAATATCGCGATTCCAAACTGGCAAAATTCTTTGGCCTAGGGGGCTCGCAAGTCACCCGAGAAGCGAAAGTCTCCCATAAAGAAAAAAAAATCTCCTTCTAAAACGCCAAAGGTGACCAAGGCAAACAACTCGCTGGAGGAGCTGGCCAAAATCAGTAGCGTTCGCCAGGCCAAGCAGACGCAAAAGAAGGCGCCCAAGCTTGTGGTACCAATACCATTAAAACCAGCCACTCCTGTTCCTGATGACTTTGAGGTTCTTGATCTGCTGGAAAAAGCCACAGAGGCCAAAGAATTGGAACGGTCTAAGACCAAGAGTCCAGCTGTGGAACCCATAAAAGAAGTGCCGATTGAAGCTATAGTAGAAATTCCCTTACCAGTAGAAGACATTAAAAATCTGCCCAAGACAGGATGTGATAAGTCATCGAACAGCTCACGTCGTGGCTCCCAATCCAGTTTGGCAATGTCGCGGCGGCAGTCGGAGATTTCTCTCAACGAGAAACTCAACCAAGAGGCACTCATTGCCTTGAGTCACTTGGAAAAGGAAAGGGAGGCGGAGCAAGTGGACGAACTGTTCCAGAGCATGGTGGAGGAAATGGAGCAGGAACCACAGCCCATTGCCCTTGTTGAGCCCCAGGAGGAAGACATTGATGCGGATTCCCTGTGCACAACAATCAGCAAGAGTCCCAGTGCCCAGCCTGTCACAGTGGTCAAAAGGGGCAGTTCCGAGGATCAGAGCATTGAGAAGCTTTTTAGCCACTTTTCAGACGAGATGCTAGTAAATGTGGAGTTCGATTCCAACGATGAACTAGTGGGCATCACACCAAGGGCCAACCTCTTTTCCAGAAACACTGCAGACCGGGATTATTTGGATAAGCTAGAGTCTCTGGAACGGGACGAGGAGACTTTCCAGCCGATTATTACAGAGAAATTCCAAAAGGTTAAGAGCCAAGACGAAGTGGACAGCAACCACTTTCCATCGCGCCCACAACGCAGACCCAAAAGCAGTTCTTCTTCTAGTGAACCGTCGCTGCCCGTGGCTCCTCAGAGACTGAAGAAAAGGCTGTCAAAACTTGATCCAGATGACATGGCTCCTTCTGTACAGGATCTCCTACAACAGGTTTACAATAAGAATGTCCAGCCTCAAGTTTTGGAAGTTGTTCCAATCGAAGGCAGGCAAACATTGAGGTTTCCTAGCATGTTAGTGGAGGAAAATGTGGACGAAGTGGATCATCCAAAAGATGTTATCAAAGAAAATGGTTCGACTAAAGTAGAAAACAATGAGCTGATAATAACGCAACCAGAAGAGGTTCCTCTGGCGATTCCAAGTCCTCGCAAACCACCAGTTAGTCAGAGTAATTCCCTTAAGAGCGAAAACTCCTCCGTCAGCAGTTTAGTGGAGGTGCCAAAGATAATTACCCCACCCAAGTCTAGTAGCAAGGAGAACTCCTCGGATTGGGACATGGAGAAGCTGCCAGCATCGCCAATGCCACGTCGAAAGCTGCCGCAATACCAACCGCCATCTAAAACCCAAAGCGTGGCCAGCAAGGAGAGCTCTTTGGAATGGGACATGGAGAAGCTGCCGAACAGTCCTATGCTCCCAAGAAGGAACAAGATGCGACCCATCTCACCCAACACCAGTTCGGTGCAACTTCTGAACAATCTAACCACTGATGCAGATGAAGAGGCAGCCCAGCGACGCCTCATCGAGGATTTCGAGCAGGAAAGACGGCAGGCGCTGATCAAGCGGGACGAGAGCTTCGAGGTCGTTGCAGCGGAGCAACGCAGACGCGACTCCTTGCAAAGCAGCAGCAACTCCAGTGGCAAGCGGAGCTTACCACCGCCCACGCCGCCCATGAAGATGGGATCTCGGCGAGGCACCACTCAGGATACGAATCGCACACAGGACACGGCCACCCGGCACGAGGGCACGCCGCCCATGTTCAAGAAGCTGGATGTCGATGGGAGCGCAACCTCCATGGATTCCACCGCCTGTTCCACGCGGCGCAGCTCGTTTGCATTTATAGAGTTACAGGACAACAAGCCGGTGATTGTGCCCATGCCCAAGAAGCTGAAGCTGCCAAAGCCGGAGCAGCCCAGGTTTGTTCCCGAGCCGGTGGCCATTGATGAGCCCGTGCCCGATGTGTTCCAAGGCCGATCGTGGCCCAAGGCGCAGCTCGAAGGGGAGGGGGATCTAGAGGACTTGGATGAAGAAGATCAGGCAGAGAAGCTAAAGAAACAGCTGCCCGAATACGCCCGATCGGACTCTCCGCCATCGGCTGCTTTCAAGAACCGCAAGTGGCCGGATGGAAAAACTGTTTTCGATAAGCGTGCTGAGTCTTTAGAGGAAGATGATATTTTCAGTGGATTACTGTCCACCAAAAAAAGAGGAATCCAAAGATTCAAGGATAAACCGCGCTCCCAATCTCCGCAGCCTTTCAAACCGTTATCCAACAGCTCCCGGCAGAGCTCGAAGTCGTTTAGCGACCTCAAGAAAGGACCCTCCCTGCAATCTCTGTCAGCGCGATCCAGCCAAGACACGGACACCCTCTCCACCACCACCACAGTGGCCACAGCTCGTCCTGCAAGCTACACCACCTTCGATGACCCAATGGACGCCAGTACCCAAGCATTGCTGGATCGCAGCAAACGGTTGCACAATCGCAAGAGGGATTTCGTGAACGAACGTGTGGTGGAACGTAATCCCTATATGAGAGAGGTACTCCGGAGCACAGATCGCAGGGAATACGATGATGTGGACGAGGATCTGACCAGTTACAGGCCAAGGCATTATGCCAGTTCCACGCTAAATCGATTTCCGAATACCTCAACAAGGAAGAGCAACACATACGACTACCTCAGTCCCAGTAGCGATTATTTGACCAGGAGAACCTACAACATCCCCAGCAGCAGTGCCACCAGCAGCTATTATCCATCGACCACGCGCAGCTCCCACCTGAGCGACCTGTTCCGACGACGCAGCCCCGCCAGCGGATCCGGATCCGCACTTACCGGCTACGGCAGCAAAGAGTCGTGCGTTATCTCCTAGTTGTTAGCCCTGAACCACTGACCAAAGCAGCCTTCTCTTTTCATTTATATTTAATCCCCGTTGTGGCCGCAGACGACGCCTCAACTACTATCTCTACTGAGAGCCAACCCAACGTCAGCGAAACCAACCCCAGAAACAGACCCCGACCTTTGACCCCAGACCCCCATACAATACACTATAGGTCCCCCGATCAGCAGCCCAAGAATACCCAAAAACCAACCAACCAACCAACCATGCTAGACCGCCCGCCCGCCTGTCTGCTCTCGATGTGCCACGCCTTCAAGTTCAAGTCCAGTCCAAGTCCTCCAACCAGCCAAAGACAAGATCGGGCTAGCCTCTGATCGAGTTAGCCACTTGATTGAAAAGTAAATGCACCTGGGTACGATCTACGAAGGTAAATTCAAGCACAGCCGTCCCCGAAATGTTGCGCTAACCCCGAACTCAAGCAGCCCGAAATAAAGCCGAAAGTTTGTAGTCTCTAAACCTGTAAAGCCTTAAAGCCTAGAAATACTGAATACTGAATACCGATTGTGTTGTGTCGTTCTGTTGCCGTCCAAAAAGAAAAGGTCTAACCCCCTTGCCAATCTAGCTAATCCCGGCCAGTGTTTGTTCTGTCCTCCAGCGTTCCTTTCGTTTCCCTTCTGGATCGTACCTAAAGGCATGACGCCGCTGTTGTTGCTGATTAACCCACTACTCCGACTAATGAGCATGTGCGAACCCAAGGTGTTTGCTGTACATTAAACGCCGCCAGCGAGTGCGGGTTGTAGAATCTGACCGATCTCTACTGATTCCCGGCTCCCTTCGCTTTTGTTTTACGTTCGTTTATTTGCCTCTTGTCTTGTCTTAACCCGCACTAATTCATCTTTGTTTCCGTGACTCCATTTGCAGGTTCAAACCGAGTCCGAGAGCACCTCGCCTGACGAGGTGGAGCTCAACTCTGCCACTGAGATATCCACCGACTCCGAGTTCGACAACGATGAGATCATACGCCAGGCGCCCAAAATCTTTATCGATGACACCCATCTAAGAAAGCCCACTAAGGTCCAAGTAAGTCGTTAATAAACTTAAAAATTGTACAGTCAAAGTGAACATTCTTGAAATTTTAAAGGGTTTGTAATTATTCTCAATAAGCTAGAAGGAAGCGTTTCCGACCTATAAAGTATATATTTCTGTTCAGGATATACGAGCGATTAGCCATGTCCGCTGTCCGTCTGTCTGTTGTCGTCTGTGCCGAGAACGCTGAGATCTCGGAAACTATAAAACTAGAAGATTGGCATTTTGCATGTAGATTTTAGAGTTCCGCGCACAAGTTTGTTTCAAAATGGTACCACGCCCCTCACGCCCATAAGCCAGCGTGGCCACAGTTTTGATGCCATTATGAAAATTTTAATTGATATGTATTTGATTCGTCAATACCTATGATTGGCCTAATAAAATTCCACGCCCACTTAAAGCCCAAAAACCAATTAAACGCTTAAGCCTGCTAGCCTACATTTCCGCCTTTCATGGCCCGTGGAACCAATGACTTGGGGTAGATGGAATACATAATAGCGCCATCTAACGGATGACTTTGGAACAGCTGGCCAAGGTGCTCAACAGAGTCAACGTTAATTCTCGATAAGGATTTCTATTAAAGGAAAGCTGAGTAACGGGTATCTAATAATCGACTAAGTTCCCTCTTGTTATATATTATCTTGTAAACCCGCTTAAATTTGGTGTTTATTAGATTATTTATGCCATCCTAAAACTGATATAAATAAAAACAAAACAAATGTTTTTCAAAAAAAAAAAAGATGAAATTTTGTTTTATCCAGATAATAAAGTGTTTCTAACTAATGATTTCTTTCGCAGATCAAGTCCACCATGATCGGACCCAATGCTGCTGCTGCCGGACACCACCAGAAACAGGTGGCGGCGCGGGAAAAGGGCGGCAGCTACCTCCAGAAGTACCAACCGCAGCCACCCCTTCCGCAGTTTAAGCCACTGGTCCAGGTGGATCCCAGCCTGCTCATCAGCAGCCAACGCGCTCCTCTGCAAAATCCTCGGCCAGGAGACTACCTCCTAAACAAGACGGCTAGCACCGAGGGCATTGCCTCCAAGAAGAGTCTGGAGCTAAAGAAGCGTTACCTGTTGGGCGAACCGGCCAATGGCAACAAGATTCAGAAGTCGGGATCCACCTCGGTGCTGGACTCGCGCATCCGCAGCTTCCAGTCGAACATCTCGGAGTGCCAGAAGTTGCTGAATCCCAGCAGTGACATCAGTGCCGGGATGCGCACCTTCCTCGATCGCACAAAGTTGGGCGAGGCCAGCCAGTCGGCCGGGCTGTCCAACGATCTTATGCGCTCCGCCACCAGCAATGTGATCAACGATCTACGCGTGGAGCTCCGGATACAGAAGGCTCCGTCCAGTCACTCCACGGATAACGAGAAGGAGAACGTGTTCGTGAACTGCAAGAATGAGCTGAACAAGGGCATGGAGTACACGGATGCGGTAAATGCCACGCTGCTGGACCAGCTGGCCCGAAAGAGTTCGCCCACCACGCCGACGAACAACAAGACGGTAATCGAGGTTATTGACCTGGTAACTCCAGAGAAGCCGGTGGCTATTATCGATCTCACCGCACTGGAGACGCCCAAGAAGCAGATGGTGGATGGTGGAGCTATGGATGTGGACGATCGCCTCACACCCGATAGCAACAAAATCAGCGAACTGCAGCAGGAGGTGAAGGAGGAACCGAAGCCGGATGTTTCCCGGGATGTTAAGGAGTGCATCCCAGACATTCTGGGGCACATCAAGGAGGGGAGTGGAGCCAAGGAGCAGGTTGGGGAGGAACAGCAGAGTCTGCTGGAGCAGTCCGACGAAGAGAAGCGCGACTCCCCGGAGAAGGATGTCGCCGAGCATGAGCTTTATGAGCCTGGCAGCGTGCAGATCCAAGTCCCCAACATCCCGTGGGACAAGACCAAGCCAGAGGTAATGTCTACCACCGGCAGCAGCGGGTCCATCTGTTCGAGCACAGACTCGTCCAGCATCGAAGATAT
The DNA here is from genome assembly GCF_018152115.1 of Drosophila rhopaloa. NCBI lineage: Eukaryota > Metazoa > Arthropoda > Insecta > Diptera > Drosophilidae > Drosophila > Drosophila rhopaloa. The sequence goes on along the minus strand of NW_025335059.1, from coordinate 10,703,917 downwards.
TCAGCACTACATTCTGGAGTCAACGACTAGTCCGGATACCCAGACAGGAGGCGGGAAGCACAATGTGCCCCGTGTGGAGGTACACGATACGAGTGGCGCCTTGATGCAGGTGGACAGCCTGATGATTGTTAACGGAAAGTACATTGGGGATCCCGAGGATGTCAAGTTCTTGGATATGCCCTCTGATGTTATTGTTCCACCTGCTCCTGCGTTGAAAACGTGTGAATTGGACCTGGAGGATGATCACGAGACGGAACCAGTGACAGCTACTCCCGAGCCTGCAGAGTGCACGGTCATTGAGAAAGAGCGTCGTGTCACTGCTCCACCTCCCTTGCCCGAGATGGGACCACCCACACTGAAGTTCGACAGCAAAAACGAGAACAAGATCGAGAGCCTGAAGAACCTCCCGTTAATTGTCGAGAGTAATGTAGAGCACAGCCAGGCGGTGAAACCCATTACGCTTAATTTGAGCAGTTTGGCCAGGACGCCAGACACACCGACCACGCCCACCGCGCACGATAGCGACAAGACTCCCACGGGAGAGGTACTTTCCCGAGGATCAGATTCGGAAACAGAGCCCACAGGTACTGGTCAGGTGCTAACGGAAACCGAACTCTCCGACTGGACGGCCGACGACTGCATCTCGGAGAACTTTGTGGACATGGAGTTTGTGCTCAACTCCAACAAGGGCACGATTAAACGTCGCAAGGAGCGGCGGCGCAGTGGAGCAAACAAGCTGCCCAGTGGAAACGAGGTTATCCACGAGTTGGCCAGACAGGCACCTGTGGTGCAGATGGACGGAATCCTCAGTGCCATCGACATTGATGACATTGAGTTTATGGACACGGGATCGGAGGGTTCCTGTGCAGAGGCTTATTCCGCCACGAACACGGCGCTTATTCAGAACAGGGGTTACATGGAGTACATCGAGGCGGAACCCAAGCAGACGACGCGCAGGGCAGCTCCGCCATCCAGTTACCCCGGCAACCTACCGCCCCTGGTGACGAAGCGGGATGAGAAACTGGGCATTGATTACATCGAGCAGGGGGCATACATAATGCACGATGATGCTAAAACGCCGGTGAACGAGGTGGCACCCGCGATGACCCAATCCCTGACAGACTCCAGCACTCTCAATGAACTGGACGACGATAGCATGGGTGGATTGGGCTTATCTCAGACCCAGCCCACTACAACGGAGGAGAGTGAGGCTTTGACGGTCGTAACCAGCCCACTTGACACGTCGTCGCCCAGAGTGCTCGATCAATTCGCCTCTATGCTGGCAGCGGGCAAGGGTGATTCCACGCCCAGCAGCTCAGAGCAGCAACCAAAGACCTCCACGGTGACCACAAGTAGCAGTGGGCCCAATTCCTCGACGCCAGGGAACGCATCAAAGGAGGGGGCTGCACAGGAGGAGGATCTACAGATCCAGTTCGAGTATGTCCGAGCGCTGCAACAGCGCATCTCGCAGATCAGCACCCAACGGCGCAAGAGCTCCAAGGGAGAGGCGCCCAACTTGCTGGCCAACGCGAACGCACCTGTGATAGAATCTGTCGAGGATCAGCCTAAGCCCGCAGAGGAGACTGTGTCCTTGATGCGCTCGCGGAGCACCAGCATCTCCGGCAAGGTACCTGAGATTCCCACGCTCAGCAGCAAGCTGGAGGAGATCACCAAAGAGCGCACCAAGCAGAAAGATCTCATCCACGACCTGGTCATGGACAAGCTGCAGTCGAAGAAGCAGCTGAACGCCGAGAAACGTCTGCACCGGAGTCGCCAGCGCAGTTTGCTGACCAGTGGCTATGCCAGTGGCGCTAGCCTGAGTCCCACTCCAAAGTTGGCGGCTGCGTGCAGTCCGCAGGATTCCAATTGCTCCAGCCAAGCACATTACCATGCCTCCACCGCGGAGGAGCGACCAAAGCCGTCGCCGGAGAGACCGTTGCAGAAGTCCGCCACGTCCACGTATGTGTCGCCCTATCGCACGGTCCAGGCACCAACACGCAGTGGAGATCTCTACAAGCCGCGACCCTTCAGTGAGCACATCGAAGTCAGTGCCTTGACAGGCTACAAGCTGGGCAAGACGGCTTCGTTTAATGGCGGGAAATTGGGCGACTTTGTCACGCCCATTGCTCCGGCGAGAGTAAACCGAGGAGGAGGAGGAGGAGTGATTGCACCGGATATCGCTAACATTTCCGCCTCGACGGAGAATCTGAGAAGCGAGGCTAGAGCCAGAGCTCGTCTTAAGTCAAACACAGAGCTGGGTCTCAGTCCCGAGGAAAAGATGCAGCTCATACGCTCACGTCTCAACTATGACCAAAACAGAGTCCTCAAGCCCAAGCAGCTGGAGGAGATGCCAGCCGGGGATCTGGCGGCCCGTGCCCGCAAAATGAGTGCCTCGAAGAGTGTCAATGATCTGGCCTACATGGTGGGTCAGCAGCAGCAGCAGCAGCTGGAGAAGGATGCCGCGCTCCAGGCCAAGGCGGCGGACTTCACATCTGATCCCAATTTGGCTGCCGGTGGCCAGGAGAAGTCGTCGAAAACGAAATCCGGACGCAGGCCAAAGGATCCGGAGCGCCGCAGGAGTCTCATACAGTCGTTGTCCAGCTTCTTCCAGAAGGGATCCACATCCGCGGCCACCAGTCCCAAGGAGCAGGGCGGCCTCGTGGCTGCCGGCCACTCTGAGCACTCAGAACGACCCGGCACCAGCAACAGTGGCACGCCCACAATCTCGGATGCGGCGGGAGGAGGCGGAGGAGGAGGTGGCGTCTTCAGTCGTTTCCGCATCTCGCCCAAGTCCAAGGAGAAGTCAAAGGTGAGTGTGTTTTCCGGTGAATGTATTCGGTGTTCATGTAACCAATTGTTGTCTGCCTTGCTAAGCTTGGCTAGTCCAAGCTATCAATTCAACCAACTCATTTAACATTAAGTTATAATAGAAGCCAAGGACTTGGTGTCTGGTTTTTGTGTAATAAGTGTCTCATTTATAACATTTAAAATTCTTTCCATCATTTTGCAGTCTTGCTTTGATCTGAGGAATTTCGGTTTTGGTGTAAGAACTTTTAACTATTCTTAACCCTACTCATCGATCACAATCGAGTTTTCCAAAGTTTTTCCACTTACAAAAGCTTAGTCTTATTATTTGGCATCCCTAAATTTTATTTTGAATCGTTTCTAATCGCACATCTCTCATTTTTTATTTGGATGGGCTTTATTTGTCTGTTTTCTGTTATATTAAACTAATCAAATTCTACAATTTTATTTTAATTTGTTTTCATTTATTTTATTTTCATTTTCTTTTACCCAATTCCAGCTTAAGTTATTTAAATCTTAACTTTTAAGTTTGCCTGCTGTATTATTTTGTATTTCCTTCTATGCCTACCGTAAATAACATTTATGTGTTTACTTATGTTTATTTCTACCATAAGGTAGCTGTGAATAAGGTTTCAAGGGAACCTTTTGGACTTAAGGATATTAAGTTGTGTGTTTTAACTTTAAGTTTTTATTAGTTTAAGGATTCGACACCTTATTATTTATTGGAAATCGCGTTTGGGGTTATTATTTATGATTTAAGTTCAATGTGGTGGATTATTTTGCATGATTGGTTCCCCTTGACTTCTGGTTATGGTAATCCATAAGAACTATTTGTTAATTTTCTTGCCTTTGGATACCCTGCACGTTAAATGTATAAAACTCCAATTTTTAGTAAATAACATATTGTTTTTAATCAGAGAACTGAAAGTTGTTTATTTTATATTTTCAATATATCTTTCTCCACCTTTTGATACCTCTCAAAAACAAACGCAATCATTTAACCCGATATATATTCTGATACCTCCAAACACAATGCCACACTAGGACAAGGATATGCTCGTCTGCAACGCCGCGGCTGCAGCAGGAGCCACATCACAGACAAACCACTCGCAAGAGTATCTGAACACCGCGCACAACAGTCGCTACCGAAAGCAAATGAACACTTCGAAACCGAAACCCGAATCGTTCTCTTCATCCAGCCCGCAGCTCTACATACACAAGCCCCACCACCTGGCCGGATCTCATCCGAATGCCCTGGACGACCAGACACCACCGCCCATTCCGCCTCTGCCACTGAATTATCAGAGATCCGATGGTTTGTTGTTCTCATTTAATGTCTGCATAAAGTGTCCACCCATGTGTCCTTCCCCGACCCAATTAATCATCCAAGTTAGATCCTTTCGGTGCGGTTATTAACCACTTTCGCCTTTCAGATGAGAGCTACGCTAACGAGACACGGGAGCATAAGAAGCAACGTGCCATATCGAAGGCTTCACGACAAGCTGAGCTCAAGCGACTGCGAATCGCTCAAGAGATTCAGCGGGAACAGGAGGAGATTGAGGTGCAGCTAAAGGACCTGGAGGCACGCGGCGTGCTTATTGAGAAGGCCCTGCGGGGCGAGGCGCAGAACATTGAAAAGTGAGTCTACAATCTTGTTATTTAATTGGGCTCCTAACTTATTTCAACTTCATTTTGCAGCCTGGACGCAACTAAGGACAACGATGAGAAGCTACTTAAGGAACTTTTGGAGATTTGGCGCAACATCACAGCACTCAAGTAGGTTGCGCTACCAAGCTGAGATGCCTAAAAACTAATGTGTTTGATTTTCTGTGTAGGAAACGCGATGAGGAACTGACCATAAGGCAACAGGAACTGCAATTGGAGTATCGACATGCCCAGCTCAAGGAAGAGCTCAATCTGCGCTTGTCCTGCAACAGTAAGTATTAAAACTTGAATTAAAATGATTCTTACATCAGAATGTTTTATGTAAATTAATTACTTTTTGCTTAACCAAATCAAAAAGCATTTGAAACTAGCTACTAATAAAAAGAAAAGAAAAATATTATCAAGCCAATTGTCTGTTGCATTTTATATATATATATTAATTATTCCTTTTATTAAAGAACTGGACAAAAGCTCCGCCGATGTGGCCGCCGAGGGTGCAATACTCAACGAGATGCTGGAAATTGTAGCCAAGCGAGCGGCCCTCAGACCCACTGCCTCCCAACTCGACCTCACGGCAGCGGGATCGGCATCGACCTCAGCCGAGGCAACGGGCATTAAGCTGGTCGGACAACCGCATGACCACGAAGAATCGAATGTGAGTGGTGCCTGAAAAAGCAAAAGAAAATCACAAACTTACCAATCCTTCTGTTCCAGATTTGAATAGCAAACTTTCCCTGGAGTGTGCTGGTCTGCGAAGTTTTAAACGGACTGTTGAGCCTAAATACTTAAGTTGATACAGGGGAGAACGTACCAAAAAGGCAGCTGAATATAAACAATTAACAATACTAGAATCCATGAGCTGTAACCGAAACGAGCAACTAACTATTCAGAGTGATTAAGCTGGCAGAGAACAATTTCAATATATATTTAAGTAGTAAGCCTAACTAATTTCGGAGATGCGCGCAAGTTTGATGTAAAATCAGGCGGAGAAGAAATCAAAACCAAAAACTAATTTCGCAATTTGACAGTAAGCAGTACGATTGTTTTCGAGAATACCTTTAGTTCCGTATACAACCTAATTGTATGTTAAGTTAGTCGTTGCCACTGAAATCTGTCTGATCTTTGAATGCCCTATGCAATACGTTGTGTTTTTTATGCGTTGATTTAATTGTGTAACGTGAACATTTGTAAAGGGTTTGTGATTTTGAGCAATTGTAAATGGTGTATTTGAGTTTCTTAGGTTATTTTCACTTAGTGTTTGTTTGTCGATTTTTGTGTATACCGTTTGAATGTATTATTATTTATTTGACGAAGCACCCGCAAATCGTCCCAAACAGCACACCCATGTATGTTATATGTCATCTGCTGCCCAACCAAAATCAAAGTGAACACAAAGAGATGCACACAAATATTTTCTATATGCGAGAGCCTACACATAACGATGTAAAGGGACAAAGCAACCATTAAATGTATACTAATGAAATGATTTAAATTATTGAGTAATTTTATTTATAACCTGCATATATAAACATATTTATCGAATTTATTATGTAACTTTTCGATTTATTTTGAATTGAATAAAGATTTTATGAAACCTAAAGCTGGTGATGTTTTGGGTGAAGGGTGAATTGTATTTTTGTAAGCTAAATTCAAATTAAAGTAGATTCTCTTTTTGTGGGCATATGATAATAAACCGCTACTTGCTTTTAGACGGTTAAGCAGGTAGCGCATTTTCAAATTCAAATATTTAACGGGCGCTGAAGTTTCCAGTTTCCTTGCACCATGTGGCAACTCTGAAGCAATGTCTGCTATTCGTGGTGAATGTCAAAATAAACAAACAACGGCGATTCGTTGGCGTTTCACTAAATTGCTAATTAAAAGAAAATTACATTATTTTAATACGTAATGACTGACAGACAATCTGTTGGAGAAGCAACCAAGTCCGTGCAGACGTCAGCAGTTGTCAAAGAGGCGGGGAAACAGCAGAAAATGTCGTCGCCAGAAAATCTCAGCTTCGGCTCAGCTGATCTCGGGGAAATGCCGGGAAAGTCGGAAAAGCCGGCTGTTCAGCCCACCGCCTACAGCATGCGACCTGCCTTTGGAGAGATGTTTCCCCTCCCCACCATCAAGAACATAATGAACAACGTGATGGCCGAGAAACTCAAGGGTAAATGGAGTAATCCATTAAGTCATGTCCAGTTGCTAAGCAACTCCTGTAATTGCAGACAAAACCTACGATAAAGAGGTAGCAAAGACGTGGACGAGCGAGATTGCCGACGAGGTGAACCAGCAAATTGCCAGCAGCTCTAAAGTGAAGCGCTACAAGCACGTCGTCCAGGTGGTGCTCGGACCAGGAACTGGGTGCGGGGGCCACCTACGGCTCGCGTTGCTGCTGGGACTGCGACTGCGACACCACCGTAACTGAGGTCTTCCGCAACACCAGCCTCTTCTGCGTGTGCTCGGTGTTCGGAACCTACCAGTACTAGAAGGAGGATAACTTAAATAACTTATTAGGCTAAGGAACACCTCACTTAATTTATTTTCAAGGGGTAAGCTTAACGTATCCGGGGTGTCACACGAAATTGGGTATTCCAAATCAATGAGTCAAAAATAATGTATATACCAATAATATATCTTCAAAAAGAACAATTAAGTATATACAAAGTAATTAACTTAATTTAAACATCATTAGATTAAGAAACGAATTATTATCATTTGAGTGCTTATAATTCTATCAATTTTGATTTGCATTAAATTTTAAGATATTTTTGACATTGACATTAATTATAATTCAATCTGCCCAGATTCCCGTGACACTCCTTCGTATTTACATTTTAAACTAAGCGTAGCTAACTTCTCGTATTTGTAGGCACCGGGAAACAAAGGGTTCATCACTTTCGATATTCGACCTTCGTCGAGCTTCATTGGATGCGCACGTTCAGCGGATTCAGAATGCGGCCCGACATAACAGCGACGTCCAGGTCGCGATCCACGATGAAAAACAGAAACGGATGATTCACGGAGATCTGAATGGGTTTTGTTTGGGAGCCATAGTTGCCTGGAGAGCGAAAGGAAGTGTTTATTGCACTTTGTCTCGTATTGCAGAGGCTGCTGCAACTGTTGCAACACCAACAGGTGGGGCAATCGCAATGCGTTGCGGCTCAATGCCTCCACAACACTCCAATCAATTCAGGTGTGCTGCAATGCGAGACACTTACGCTTCAGCTGATTGATGGGATGCGTACGGATGGTGACGTCTATGGATTGCTCAATGTGCCGCACGTAGACGCCCTTCTCATCAGTCATGGGTCGAAAATCGGCGCGATTCGGCTCGAAGACATCACATCTGCAATGAAAGTAAGAGTGAGCCGGGAGCCGGGAGCTGCAGCAGTCACGCCCATGCTTACATTCCCATCTGCAACAAAAAGCACACACCAAAGACACAGCTCAATAAAAATAATCCAAAGCACAATAATCGACACTTACATTCTGCAAATCGTTGGTCAGGAACATGGTCCCATGCAGCTTAAAGTCGGGTATGATGGCCTGCACCCATCGCGGCTTCAACTGCTTTCGCATCAACCTGAGAGTGGGTCCCAACTTCAGGGAGGCTGCAGCTGCCACGATGTCCGTGTGATAGTCAGGCAGCAGGATCATCAGGTTGTACTCTGGCGTGTCCAGTTCCAGTTCCAGCACGCTCATTTTCAGATGCTCGAAGTACTTGTAATACAGCACTGCGTTATACACCTTGAAGGTGGTGTGCACCACCTGCTGGTTGCCCAGGTAGAACACGTGGCTGATCACATCCGTATTGTAGTTAGACTTGCCCTCGGCCGCCTCTCCTATATAGTGTGGCTCAAAGTCGTTGGTGATCGGAGCAAAGGCAGCGGTAACAGGCGGGGGGATGTGCAGCGGATGGTGCGGGACATGCGTGTGCGGATTGAAGAGTGTCAGGAAGAGATTCGCATCCAGATCCTTGTAGCCTGGCAGCGCGTGACGCTTGTGGCGCACCATCTTGGTCTTTCGAGTCAGCGAGATGTTTGCTGCCTGAGGCGCTATAATGGAAATTACCTGCCGTGTGGGCGATGGTTTCCGCTCCGCCACCTGGCGAGCCATCATCGGCATGGCCGCTGTCCGGGCGCTGGGCAGGTAAATGGGCTTCGGCGTGATGGGATTCGAGTGCTTGAGCGGCGCCTGCAGCTTGCTGGTGGGCAGACGGGAGACGCGGGCCTTCTGGATGCGAAGCAGCGGCTCGGAGTCCTCCTCGGCCACAAATGCAGACACCAACTCGGCTGCCTCATCCTCGCCAGCGGGTTCGGCCTCCTCTTCGCCCGACGTTGTAGCAGGGGCTTCTGTGGTGGCTTCCGCCTCCGCTGGAGCCTCTGTCGTGGTGGTTGGAGGCTCTGTCGTCGTGGTTGCCGGTGCCTCCGTAGTCGTAGTGGTCGGCTCTACCGTTGTGCTTTCCGCATCCTTCAATGTTGTTGTCTCCGCTTCCATTTCCTCGGTCGTAGAATTGCTGGCCATTGTGGTGTTGACTATCTCAGCATCCGACGTAAGGTTGGATGGTGTTGAGGAAAGCATGTCGATGCTGAGATCGTATCCATAGAACATGAGAACGGTTTCAAAGTCTTTGAGAACCGTCACATTGGACTTGTTCAAGCTGAGCCCCTTTAGGGGATTATCGGAGCCAAAGAAATATGTCTAAAAAATTAATACAAAATATAAGCATATATCTTTTTATCTTTGTGTATTTTTGTCAAAGTTCTTTTGAAACATAATCAATTTATTAAATACATATTTTTAGTTATTTGCAAAAAAAAAATATACCTAAAATTGGAACCAACTGATTTAAGCCTTATAAAATGATTTTAGAGAGTTATTGATTACCTACTTTCACAAATAAATAATATGTATGTATAAATGGTAAGCACTGATGTTTTCAAGGTTTTTTAACCTGCATTTTTCGATTTAAGAACTATTTATTTTCAATAAAAAAAACTTTCTTTTAAACAGCTAATTAAAAAAAGGAAAGAGACACCATTTTTCAAAAAAATGGAAAATGTTAAAAAATCAAAAACTAAAAACTCTACAAATTAATTCATGTAAAATTTTAATTGTGGTTAATAAAACTTCCTTCCTAAAATATAGATAGCCATCAAAAAGCCTTATTGATCCATTTAACTGCTCAAAATCTGATCAGTAGGTACATAATGATTGGCAATTAAAAAATCTATTCACTTGAACAATTGCTGGTCACTTTTGGTAGATTATCTGACCCAATGGGGTCGACGAACTATTGAAATCCGATTACAGATCAGCAGAGCAATGGTTATAGGCCTGGGGCAATTTGTTTGGCAGTACGCATACTCAATTTTGATTCTGTTCTTTATCAATGAGCACTTGGCAATCCGCACTCCAGGCCAATGGGTGCCCAGCCAGGCGTGTAAATGTGTGTTGGCATTTCATTCGAAGGGGTTTTGAGTGGGTTCCCGCCAATGGCACTGGGTTAAGTTCAAAGTGGCCACATTGGCCCATTTGTGGACCCAGCCCAGCCTTACCCGCAGTCGTCGGTGAATGTCGCGATAGCCCACTCGGGTAACGTCTCGATTGTTGGGCAACTGGAGCACATGACGCAGTTCCTCGGCACTGTTGCCCGCCGATCCTTCGTACAGGGCCACCAGGACACTGACCAGCGCGGTCGGCGAGAAGGCAAAGTTGTTGCGGTTGAGGATGGAGTGGTAGTGGAGCAGGCGGTGGGTCAGGTCGTTGGTCAGGTCGACCATCACCTCGGCGGGAGTTAGCTCTTTGGCGGCCAGCACCTGGGGCAGGTGATCCAGAGGCGTCAACGGCGGCGGTGGAAAGTGCGGATGCGGGAAGCCGCTGGCCCGAAACTCCTCGTGGTCGATCTGTATGTAGTGGGCCTCCAACTGGAGGAGCTGGAGCACCAGCACCAGCCAGGTCATCAGTAGCGGCAATCCAGCCATGACAATGCACCCGACCTCGGACTGGACTGATTGATAGCGCACTTAGCACTCTGATTGTCGCGTTCGCGGCTGTTTAGCAAAAAAATTGGCAAGCTCTATCCGCGTTCCCAAATTGCAGTCCGTTCATTATTTTCCACTTTTTTTCGATCCCGATTCAATTAGCCCCACCGATGATCTGCACTCAAGGTGATGACTATTCCGAAATTCGTCAACCGTCAAGCGGCGGCCGTTTTCCACATAGTTTCAGATGCAGTGGGTCGTACAGTGTGGGGTCGTTTCGCTTTTGGCTCGAACTGAACTGATTCGCGTGATTGCTGCTGCCAAACTGAAGTTGGGACTGGTTGGGAAGTGTGCTAAAATACGACACCCGATCGATGGACATGGGATCGGCTCGACTATTCGAGCTCGGCTCCGTGGTTCAACCAGCCGATGTTACGTGGAAAATGTTTGCCATACGAAACGTAAAAGAGTAATCTAAACCTAAGTTTATATAACTATTGAAGAGGCAGCTCGGAGCTTTGAACACTTAATTATAACAATTAAACTCAATAAAAAACTTAGCTTAAGACATCCTAAAAATATCCTATATCAAATCGCCTAGTGATAACATAATATGTGTACTTTATAGCGTCGGAAATATCTCCTTTACTGCGGTACAAAAATACGAAAAACAAGAAAGGAAAGCTAACTTCGGGCGGAGCCGAAGTTGATATACCCTTGCAGAATACTCTGTAAATTATATTCTCCAAAATTATTCATATGATGCATTCTTAATACTCATAAAAAATCCCAGCTTCCTAACTTTAAAACTCCAAAGTTATGGCATTTCCAATCGTTCAGTTATATGGCAGCTATAGGATATAGTCGGCCTTCCTTATGAAATTTGGTAGGTCGGATTTAAACGAGCTCATGGTCAAATATAAAACCCAGTAGAAAACTTCCAGCTTCCTAACTTAACAAATACAACAAAGTTATGGCATTTCACGATACAAATTATATACAAAAAAGTTAAAATATGGCAGCTATTAGGGCTTATTTTCGAAGTAAAATAAAAAACGATACTCATTTGAATCAAAAACCGAAATCATAGATATTTTCAATTATTTTTCCAATTTTTTATATTTTATGAAAGTTTCATTAAAAAACTAATACTATCTTGCTAATTTTGGTCCCTTAAGAAATCAATAAATGTAGGGCTTAATGAATTAATTTTCAAGCAACAAGTATTTCCAAGAGGGACAATTCCCGACTGATAGTATCTCTTTTAAACGAAATGACAGGTCGTGACACATCGACACGATGGGATATCTAGATTATGCTTCAGTTGCTTCAATGGGGAGCTTGTGGATAAAGTCATGCGGTCGCTGAAAAGCCTTGTTCAACTTGGTCTTGGGTTCTTCTGCGCCCTAAATGGAATTGTGGATTTTTACATGGATATTAGGTCAGGAAGACTACGTAGGTCTCGTTTCCTTGCCTCCTACAGGATAGTGCACAATTTTTTGGTTTTCGTCCTGACGACCAAGTTCCTACTGGACTTTTCGGAAATGTTTGCTGACACAAAAAAATCCGTGGTGATATTGATTAACTTTTACACCTACTTCACCGTGGTGTTTGAAATGGAATTTTTGTGGTTCTCCTGAAGCTTCAGCAGCAAAAGGAGCTAAGCAGCCAAATGGGATATAGATGGCCGAAGGGAAAACAGCGCTACCTGAATTGCCTGCTCTACTTAATAACCTCACTTCTGATCCTTCGCCTCAGCGTCCATGTGCTTAGGTTTACTTTTAGCACCAGGATGGGGTTCAACCATGCCTGCAACTGCTTTCTGTCCGAGTGCATGATATTTGCGATAAATTACCTGATATTTGCCATCCTGTCGGAGATATGCGAGTGCTGGTGGCGATTGGAGACCGGCCTGAAGATGGTACTCCTGGATCCAAAACCTAGATCTGTTACCTACCAGTTAGGTCAGATTTCAACGGCTGCACACCATGTTCCAGTGCCTAATCGATGTAACCTCGGAGGTGTGCTCCATATTCAACTTCGTCTTTCTGTGCTGCTTGGTTCGAAATCTTTGGAGTGGCATTGTGGCAGGATACATGCTGGTACGCGTAATTCTCGGACATGGACACGCGGACAGAGAGTTCATGTACATTTTGCTGGCCTTGATTACGTGTATCCAACCCCTGTTGTTATCATTCCTCGTGAGTTGCTTGACCCACACAACCGAATCACTACTCGAGGCCGCCAAGGATATTTTAAGGACACCTCACAAACAAAGCACTGAGGTGGAGAGAAGTGTAAGTACCCAGTTACTAAATTATAATTGAAAGTTCTAAAGCTCTCAATTTATGACAGATCGAATGGTTGTCACTGCAATTGGCCAGGCAGCATACTTACATCGCTATTTTTGGAACGTTTCGCATGAATCGCTCGTTGGCCTTTAAAAGCACATCGGTAATCCTGGTCCACGTGCTCAATTTCGATGACCAAGTGATGTTTCAATCAACTATATTCAATTTTTACAATTAAATATGTCAAGCTTTAAAGCACTATAATAGTGCAGGCCCTATTCAATTTTTCCAAAATAATAGAGTAATGTAAATTATAATATCCCCAAGGTAAATTTCCCCTGTCAATGGAAACGCAAGTAGTTAGTTTTGAAAGTATCATTTTGCTCTTGTCTTTTCTGTTTTTATTTTATTATAGAATTTTTATTTTGTTTAGCTTATTTCATACAATTAGTTGTTTACGTTTTTTTTTCATTCTGATTTCGATTTATTGTTTAAAATCAACATTCATAAACACGTCCATTGAAATGATTTTTAGAGTTCTTTCTTGCTTTCTTTGTTGTATATTTTCATTCGCTTAAAATAGTTTTGAAAATGATTTATTTTGTGGGATTTTTTTATAGCGTGAGTGGTGTTAGAGTAAATGCTTCAGTGTGATGAAGGTGATGGATCCTTAGGCTTACGTACATATGCGGAGCAGTGTTTTATGGACAGACACCTAGTACAAAATGTGCACATCCTATCCGACACGCTGCGATTTAATGGGTAATGGCTGATCTGGAGTCGCAATTAACAGGGGACATTGATGCAGGACATGAAGCATAAAAAGCCAACCAAGCAACAAGTACTTAAGTATCCCTATTTTCCTAGCTGCTGTGATCTGTAGCTTCGATCTGTACATTGAGTGTAAATATACAAATATGCCGTTTGCCTGTATATAAAGACGCAAAATATATATATTTATGATCTGTAGTTTGTGTGTTCGTGTTCCCCTCGCTTCGTACTTCCTTCCTCTATTTTTTGTATGTCTAAAATTGTTCGCGCGTAAAACGTTTTCCATTAGTTTCGATTGCATTTGCTGCACAATTTGCTTTGCAAAAAATATAGTCGCCCATGCGCGCTCTCTATCTCTTTCAGTTTTGTAGGTACTCGATTCTCACCAATGTTCAATTGAAGTGTTAAACATCTCTGCTGCTCTGTATTACGGATATTCGTTATGTTTCGGGGGTCATGGGGTCAAGGGTCATCGGGGATCACTAGTGATTGGATTTCGGTTGCTGGGTCCTCGAGTTTAGCTGCTATTACGATTACGTTAGTTTCGGTCGGTGTGGACTAAGCTTTTCACATTGAGACAACTGTACGTATGATTAATGCACATCTATGTTTCTAGGGGTACTGCATATATGTATAGGTATATGAACAATCATTGCCGTCAGAAGGGAGTTCTTGTTATCGTTCGCTATTCATAATTTCGGTTAGATATATGTATGCATATGGTTATATATATTATCTGTATTTAAATATATACTGTATACATGTATAATTATATGCTTATATAGCTGCTGCTGCTGCTTTTGCTGCACAGTGGCTGTATTTTTTGTAACACGGAATATACACGACACTTAGTTGCTGGTTATTTACTTGGTTTCTTATGGTTTTCGTTTGGAAATGCAAAACTCCGTTACGCTAGCTCGTAAATGTAGTATTATCTGTGTCTGTGTCGCTTTCTGTGTGCTCCTCTGCTCATCTTCACATCTTTCACCTGCTCCAGGCCTTCGCCTCTGGCTAATGGGCGTGGCAGGGGGTGGGTATGCCGCCCCTTTGCGCCTCTTTTGTACCTTGTTATGTGGTGATCAGTGGCGGCGATCCTGGCGACCGCCGCCTGCCTTTAAAGTATGCTCTAGCCTAACTTCGCCGACAACCAGTTCAACTAGTTGGCTAGTCCAAGCAGAACCGAGATAAGTACACAGTGGGGGTAATAGAATCTTTGTAACAGCAAACAAGTCAACAAGGTAAACAAAACAAGGATGAATCGATCTGATAGGGTACGTTACTTCTATAGATGTAGACACAACAACAAGTATATATCATAGATTCATCTCATTAATCATCGCTTACGAACTACACATAAAAACACGAAAAGTTCAAGGTGATAATGAATGGTTGTGGGTGTATGTATGGGTGTATGTATGGGTGTATTTATGGGTGTATGTGTGCGTGTGCTGGGGGATGCCCCTAATGCTAGACATACAATTACAAAATACAAATACAAATGTGGTGGGAACGGGGGGAAGTGGGAGCATCTAATTTTAATCAAGTCGAGTCAAGTCATTCAAAGTATCTCTCATATCGCCTAGATTCTAAGTAAGTCCTCAGTTAGCCCAACTAAACCGATTATTGTTAATGTTACATATTAATTGTTAGGTGTTTAGATTTAATTTTTAATTTTTAGGATTTTCTTGACGTTCTCGTCCGTTTGTCCTTATCCAATTTTCTTGGGCACCAATGTCAACCCATAAATATTCAAGGGGCTGGCCCAGAACAAAAAGTCTTTTGAAATCAAGGTTGCATTAAGCCAATTTTGAAGACATCTAGTGGTTTCAGTTGTTAGCCAATCAATGCAAAATAATTGAATACAATTTCGGCCGAAGTTCTCAATCCTTACACTCGTGTCCTTTCAGTTTCAGTTATCAAAACAATTGTCTTGCCAATTATATTAAATTTAAATTGTAAAAATGTTACAACAACTCTTGGGTAGAAAAACTTATTTAAAACCTATTATTGAAATTATGCTTAAGCTCCGCCGACACACGATGGCAGAGGCCTATGTTAGATGATTTCACGTCTGATTTTCGTGATTTTCACTATACATAATCTCGCTTCGTATTTTGGTTTTGGTTTGAAGTATCAGTCAGTTCACAAGAATGTTCCAATGTGTGCGATGCATGATTACAAGGGTATTGATTGTATAAACAGCTTATTGCTTTCTTTGAATTTTAAGTGTGCTTTGTTTTTTAACCAGGATGGGATGACTCGAGCGGCAGGCATGAGCGAATGCGGTTGTGGTTTTCGTTGCTGGCAGTGTGGAGCACTTGATACGATTCATCGACCAGTCCAACAACTCTTCACTTTCGTGGGGACATGCCATGCAAATTGGCATCACCCAGGATATAGCTCCTTTTTCAACCTGCTTCTGTTCGATTCTCATCGTTGAAATGGATTTGATGCGGGGGTGTGGGGAAAACGCAGCTAAATAAACGATGCGCAAGTCTTTTGCTGAATACTCACTAAACTAACCGACTTAATGCACTTAATCTTATATGGAATTCAATGTCTAGCTGCCTGGCTGATATGCGTGAGTGTGCGTGTGTGCCGTGTGTGTGTGTGTGTCTGTGTCTATATCAAAATGAACAAGTCAAATAAATCAGCCTTATATTGAATGCAATTTTGTTTTAAAACTAATTTCGCTTTCCAATTATCCAAAAAATGAACACCAACACACACACAAAGACGCCCAGGCCGCAGCCACGGTCGCAGAGCTCCGATTCTAACCGGAATCACATAGATATATCCATGTCGAGTCCCCAAAAATCGCTCAGACACTTTGCCCCTAGCTACACACCTAAATGTACTGTATATGTATATAATGTATCAAGTATAATTACTTAGTTATCGTTTAGTGGATGCAACATACCGCGCTGAACCAGCAATCGCTGCGCCGGATGCAAGTCCGGCTGCCAGCTGCCGTGAGATTTCTAATTTTAACCGAACTCGAACCTCCATAAGGGACTACTCCGAATCCATCTTAGCTTAGAGTTAATGTTATGTTTACACATCAATAACGACGATAAATATCAGAAGAAATATCATAAGTTTCCATCTACATGCATATTCAGCTTAAACGTAAACGAGGGCAAATATGCCCGATAATGTATAGCTAGTTTTAAGGATAAACACCTCGATCTGATGATGTTGTTGTTGCTGTTGCTGCTGCTGTGGCTGTGTTATGTAAGCACTTCTTTCTCTGTACACCTGTCGGCATAAATCAGCGGGAAGGACAACTAAAGACAAACTAGCAACTGTTCTAGGTCTATGCTACCATCGGAATATCAATAGACTAGCAGTAGAAAGTTGTACAATTTGTTCCGTTCCGATTTGTATTGCTACATCTGAGACCCTGGGAGAAACCGTGTCTGTTCGAGAAATGCATTCTTCTTATGGGGACAAAGGGAAACAGGTGGAGTCTCCGTGAATCCGGAAACCATTCTATCCAAAACAAGGAATAACTGAATGGGAAACCAAAGGAGCAACTGAAAAGTGAAATCATAATAAAAACAAACAAAGTTGGTTTTCGTTTTTGTTTAATTATAAATAACAATTGTATATTTTTTAATAAAATGGGTGTTCTTGTTGTTGTTGTGTTGTGTTCTTTCCAAGAAAAAAATTAAAAAGAAACATTATTTCTCGCTATTGAATGAATCTAGCATTCATGTTCGATGGATTAGAGCTTTGACCTTTGCCGATATTACTGATATCCCTCAATTAATCTTTAATCATTATTAAGCATAAGTTGTCTGCTTCATCTGTTGTCACTTTCCGTTTGTTATTCAGGCCAGGTCAGATCTCTGGTCGGGGTTTTGAGGATCCCCCGATCGAGGGATTAGCTTGCCTTGCATTTCTTGCTCTTTTCGTGATTGTGGTAATCGTACACATAAAATAGTAAGAAATATTAGCGATAATTATATAATAATGGATAGTTTTCATTCTTTCTTTGTTTTTTGTTTGTTTAAAAATATCACTTAATTTTAAATAATTTCCAGAACGCAACGAAATAGATCGAGTGTACGTACTTAACTACGCGCGTGTGTGTGTGTGGGGGGTGTTTGTTGTGTGTGTTTGTGTGGTGCACGAAAATTAGCAAGAAAAACAATAATAATGATGACAATAATCATACTCGTAATCATAATCGTAATAAAGAATAGACGCCCCGACGGGCGACAGACAAAAATAAGTAAAATGTATTGCATTTTCTCCGTTTTCAGTTGCATTTTACTCGGTTTGTTTACAATCGTTCATGTGGTTGTGGTTTTGATTAAACTTATAGTTAATATAAACGAAATACAAGTGTAAAAAATGTTGTTAAACTTTTTCGCATTACACAAAATGGCCACCATTATGAATTTCATTCAAATCACGGCAAACAATTTCAATGAAATTTACGTTTGCGTGTTTCAATCCTTTCGGTTTTCTGCGTGCTCCCGCTTATCCTTTCCATGCATTTTCCCCGCCTTTCCGTAACTTTCCCATTTTCATTTTCAAAAACTGTTTAAAGCTGCTGCCGCTTAAGCTCAATTTTCCTTCCTCTCCCATCCACTTTCTACTACTTTCTCCGATCGCGATTCGGTTTCGACCTGGATTCGTTATCCCATTACACTTCTCTTCCTCTTTGTCGTCCTTTTTCCATTTCCTCATTAAGTGTGTGTATGGGGGTTCTATATTTACATATTCTAGACTTTAGTTTGTACTTCCAATTTGGTTAAGAATTCCTTGTGTATTTTCATTTCTTCATCCATAATTTCTCCTGCTCTTCAATCTCAATCTCAGGCCATCCTTCGATAGGCCTTATATATCCTTATATCCTCGCAAACCTCGCTGGGTCCTTTGTGACGTCATTGTTTGTATGTGTATACCGTAATTTGAACAATTCACAACAGTTGCACAACGCAAAAAGTTTTTGTTTTTTCTTTTATAAATCTTAGTTTTTAGTCATAAGTTCATTACAAATTAATCAATATACGAATTTAGCTCATTTTTCGTTTTAGTATGTTTTAGAAAATATCAACTTAACAATGTATTAAAAATTTGAACATGTTTGAAAGTGTTTTCCTTCTGGCTCCAATAGAAATTTTGACGGTTCCCTTTTCTCGATAAGGATAAGATCTACCTCAATCCATCTGTCTGTTTGTCTGTCGGCCTGTCTGTATGTTTGTTTGTTTGTTGTTTGTTTGCTTGCTTGGTTTGTTTGTTTTTAAAATTCACTACATTTAAGTTTAAGTTGCTCGTACGTCTATATGTTACATTAGCGTGGTCTTGGGTTCAGGTTTGGGTTCAGGTTCGGGTTCGGGTTCGGGGTAATTGTTCTATAGATCTTTGAGAGTCTTGGGTCTGGGGTCTTTGTGGTGGGTGGCTGTAGGTGTGGGTGTGGTCGTGGTTGTGGGTGGTGTCTGGGTGCTTAATTAACTAGATTATTTAGCTGTGTGTCCATCTATTGCCGCTCGTATGCATGAAGTCGATTAATACTTAACTCTTAGCGCTTAACACACACTTACAAATTGTTTAAACGGTTCTTGGATTTGAGTTACACATGATTATGCAAGTAATTTAACTATTTTTTGTTTACGCCTATTTAATGTGTAGATGCAACGCTTTGAATATTTAATATGCATATCTTTAGGTTTTCGTTTTGAATATTCTGCTTTATAGTTTCATTTTGATTTGTTTAGTTTGAGTTGGTTTGCTTCGTTTCCTTTCATTGTATTTCGTTTTGTTTTCTTTGTTTAGAGCGAGAAGTAGAACAGAAATTGCACTTAATACTAGAAAAAAATTTACTAGAGTTCTTACTAACTAAAAAAAATCAAATGTATATTTGCTTTAAATATTGTTTGTTTTCATTTGTTTGTTTGTTGTTGTTGTTGTTTATGTTTGAATTGTTTTTTGCTGTTTTTTCTTTTGCATTTTTTTGTTATGTTTTATGTAAAACAGCTGGCATCTATATTTTATCGGTTTGTTTGTTTGTTTTTTTGTTTTGTATATATAAAAATCTGCCAACTGCTGTTTGCTTTCTAACATAAGAATTAACAAAGTCATTTTAGAAATAAATATGTATATGTATATTTACGCACTGTAATAATAGTAATAATAATAATAATAATAATTAGATTATTGTAGATTGCAAATGTTGCCCGGGCGCAAATGTCAGCAACATTTGCACGGCAGTTGGCAAACACCTGCACAACAACAAAAGAGATACCGTTACGTGTTTAAGGTGCACAATTCAATGCAGAGTAAATAAGAAGAGACCATTTTTCATTTGCATTTGCATTTTTGCGTTTTGTCGTCGGGGCAACAGCTGACACGGGCAGCCATTCCACTGGGGGTCAGAGGTCAGTGGTCAGTGATCAGGGGTCAGAGGTCAGGGGGCGGTGGTTCCTGTGGTTCGGCGGGCTTAACCCTGCATAAGGACGGCCTGCGCCTGCTGCTGACTGGCGGCTGCTCGGCTCCAGGCCAGCAAACCGTTGGCCGCAGCCACCTGCGCCTCCTCCTGATCCTCGAGAGCCTCCTGCTGCACCTCCTCATCCTGCTCCTCTTCCTCCTCCATTTCCTCCCCAGCTTCCTCCTCCGTTTGGGTGGGCGTGGTCGTCGTAGTGGCCGTGCAGGTAATCGGCGCCACAATCACCGAGGTGGCCACACTGCGTATGCGCACCGGCCTGTTGCTGATCGTGTTGCTGTTGGCGGTCACTGCATAGGGATGCGGTTGCTGCTGCTGCTGCTGCACCTGTCCACCGTACCGCTTGTTGGTTTTGATGGTCAGCGAGGAGGGCAACTGCTTGCCGGCAGCCACCTCGGCCGCCAATCGCACCACTGTGGTGGTCATCTTGGAGGCCGATGTTGCTGCTGGGCTGGGAGTTGTTGCTGCTGGATTGGGTGTTGCTGATGTTGCTGCTGCTGCTGCCGCCTTCGACTGGTGCGCCGACGCCTGGTTTGCCGCCTCCGTCGACGACTTCTGTCGCTTTCAGTCGCCGAAGCGGCTGCACGCCTTCTTCCACCGGCACTGGGTGCACCACTGGTCGCGCTTCTCCATGCCGTACACCTTGCGGCACTTCTTGTTCTCGCCACGCGTCCTCTTTCCGGGAGAATGCGGCGTTTGCTTGACGGCCGCCTGTGGCGCCATGTGTTGCTGTTGCATCGGATTGCTCCCGTTGCTGTTATTGTTGTTGTTGTTGTGGGCAACCAGGTTGCCGGCAGTTGTCTGTGGATGTTGCTGATGCTGCTGCTGTTGGCCGCGCATCGGTTGGTGGTGTTGCTGTTGTTGCTGATGTTGTTGCTGTTGCGCCGGATGAAAGTTGGGCGTGATCGTCACACTGGACAGCAGGTGCTGCTGCTGCTGCTGGTGGTGCTGTTGGTGGTGGTGGTGCTGCTGCTGCAATTGCTGCTGCTGTTGCTGTTGGCTGTGGTGCGCCGTGACAGTGACATTTTGCTGCGACAGCTGCTGCAACATGTTGTTGGCACTGCTATTGCTGTGGATTACCGGACTGCTGCTGCTGCTGTTGCTGCTGCTGTTGCCACTGCTGCCGGCGTAGTTGTGGTGGTGCGTGTGATGGTTGTTATGGTGGTTGCTGACGTTGCTGTTGCTGTGGTGCTGCTGCTGCTGGACGTACATCGGCGATGGATATGGCGCTACCGAGTGGGACGGACGGGTGGACGACGAGCGAGCATGCTTGCCCAGCGGCGAGGCGGAGGAACTGGCTGCAGCCAGCCCCGTCCCCGCGGAGGAGTTGCTGCCCACTGCCGCCGCCGCCGGCCAGGTGTAGTTGTGGTGGGCCAGGTGCGAAGTGGGGATGCAGCTGGTGTTGTTGTTCTGCAGCTGCTGCTGGTGGGTGCTCGGGATGTTGCTGCCACTGATGGTGCGGCCGTGCGGCTGCGCTAGGTGGTTGTAGTGGCTCCCGGCGCGTCCTTGCCTGTAAAGTAAAAATAGGAGGAGTTACTATGGCAGTCTATATTATGGTAAAGTTAGAAAACCCACTTGAAGTTGCCCACAATCTGCTTCTGGTACTCGGGATCCTCGTGCGGCGGACGCGCCATGTCCCGGTGACTCAGCGTCGGCTCGGAGGCCAAACTGGGCTTCACCTGCTCGTCGTCGTCGTCGACATCCGTGTAGTAGAACTCCTCCTCGTTCTCGCAGTCATCGTCCGCGGAGCGACGATTCTTCTTCCTGCAAAGCGTCGAGAGTTGATTAGAAGGATGTCTCAAGGCAGTGATGCTATACTGTATTTAAGTACCTAGGTGGACCAAAATCAATGCTAAGAACCCCACATAAAATATATCTCATTTTCGGCTATTTAACTAATTAATTACATTTTTAATTCTATTTAGAGTTTAACGTAGTGTTTTTTTTGTAATCGGAAATCATGTATGTATGTATAAAATTTGTTTTAGCAAAGTTATTTATAATAATTTATAATTTATGAATTTATGACCATTATTTTTAGTTATTCTTCTAAGAAGTAAGAAGGGACAATATAATAGTTTTTAATATATTTGAAGGTTTATATATCAATAAAGGCAATTAAGATTCAAAATTGAACAAACTTAAACTATATAATTTAAAAATTGTATTTAATTATATTCAAGTTATTTAAATTATCAATTATATACGTTTTTTTAGTTATTAAATTTCTTTAAGAGTAATTAAATATGAATTTGTGTACAACATTAAAGTACCTAACATCCCTTTCAAGCGACCGTTCTTTTTTGGTTCTTGACTCGCGTTGCCAACCACTCCGCTCTGTGAATCAACCCCACTACTGAGACACTTAAGCAGAGTTCTGAACCATTTGATTGTCTATGCTTAGGTTGTTTTATTAACTGTACCTAACTGTATAACATTGAATAACATACATTAACCGCACTATGTTTTGTATATATATGAAGTTACTTCATTATCTTAAAGATTTATTCAATATTTGTAGTAAGCACAGTACAAAAAGGTCGATGTAAAAATAACCAGACCGGGAAGTACAAAAATCACCTAAATAAAACAAAAATACTAAAAGAGTATTTTGCAGTATATGATAGTATCGAACGAAAACATCGATTTTTGTTCCAGCTCTAACACTTTTTGCAAAAAATACGCACGTTCCTCCGTGTGAAATCAATACGAAATCAACAAGAGCGATCGATTTTGAGCAGCCGTCCCATTCTAAAGAGCAGCGCGCATAAATAGCCAGCGCGCCAATTTCCCAGCTGCCAGTCACAAGCCATTTTTTGTGGTGGAAAATTTTGCAGATAGAAAATTTTGCGCGTCTGTCTGCATCTCGCGTGCTTGCCTGTGTGTGTGTGTGTGTGTATAGCACGGCCTACAAAGTCAATTAACAAGGGAAAAAGACGCCAGAGCTGTTCTGCCCTCACGAAAAAGCCAACATTTCCAACAGCTAAAATGTCCAGCCTGCGACCCGAGGAACCCCACTCGCAGCCCCGAAAACTGGCCACCGCCGCCGCCGTTTGCCCGCTGAGCAATTGCCAGTTCAGTGGCGTGGTGATCAGCGCAATTGCCGACGAGCAAAAGCTGGAGTTTGCCAACAAATACAAGGGCAGTTGCACGCTGCTCTGCAGCTACGATTCCCAGGGAGTGGTGCTCCGGGTGGTGGAAGGTGAGACTCGGTTTGGGGAATCCCTAAAAACCCATATCTAACCCTTCAATCTTTTCTCCCCAGATGAAGACCACAGCCACGTGCTCAAGGAGTACATGATTGCCGCCGATACGGATGCCGCCCAGATGGGCAGACGCAGCTATGCCGTCTCTTTGGACGCAGACAACCTTGTTCTGAGGTTCGCCAGCGACCAGGACCAGCAGCTCTTCCGAAAGGTGGTGGAGAACGTTAAGCACCTGAGGCCCAAGTCTGTATTCTCGCAGCGCACCGAGGAGTCCTCCGCTTCGCAATACTTCCAGTTTTACGGCTACCTTAGCCAGCAGCAGAACATGATGCAGGACTATGTGAGGACGAGTACCTACCAACGGGCCATACTCGGCAATGCGGTGGATTTCCAGGACAAGATTGTCCTGGATGTGGGCGCTGGCTCTGGAATTCTCTCATTCTTTGCCGTGCAGGCGGGAGCTGCCAAGGTGTATGCTATTGAGGCCTCCAACATGGCCCAGTACGCCCAGCAGCTGGTCGAATCAAACAATGTGCAACACAAGATCTCTGTGATACCGGGAAAGATCGAGGAGATCGAGTTGCCCGAGAAGGTGGACGTGATCATATCGGAGCCCATGGGCTATATGTTGTACAACGAGCGCATGCTGGAGACGTATCTGCACGCCAGGAAGTGGCTGAAGCCGCACGGAAAGATGTACCCCACGCACGGCGACCTGCACATCGCCCCTTTCTCTGACGAGTCCCTCTACTCGGAACAGTACAACAAGGCCAACTTCTGGTACCAGTCAGCCTTCCATGGCGTCGACCTGACCACGCTGCACAAGGAGGGCATGAAGGAGTACTTCCGCCAGCCCATCGTGGACACTTTCGACATCCGCATCTGTATGGCCAAGTCGGTGAGGCACGTGTGCGACTTCCTCAACGACAAGGAGGACGACCTGCATTTGATTGGTGAGTTTTTCTACTAGTAAATTGTTTTCCGGGGCTAAGGTAAACTTATGCCTCCCGCAGACATCCCCCTGGAGTTCCACATTCTGCAGACGGGCATCTGTCATGGACTGGCCTTTTGGTTCGACGTGGAGTTCAGCGGAAGCAGCCAGAACGTGTGGCTCTCTACGTCGCCCACGGCACCGCTGACGCATTGGTACCAGGTGCGCTGCCTGCTGCCCATGCCCATATTCATTAAGCAGGGCCAGACGCTGACAGGTCGAGTGCTGCTGGAGGCCAATCGACGGCAGTCGTACGACGTGACCATCGACCTGCACATCGAGGGCACGCTGATCTCGTCGAGCAATACCCTGGACCTGAAGAATCCGTATTTTCGGTACACGGGGGCGCCGGTCCAGGCGCCGCCGGGGACTAGTACTCAGAGCCCATCTGAACAGTACTGGACGCAAGTGGACACACAAGGATCGCGAAATTGTGAGAACATCTAAGAGATTTCCAGGAAATCACTTCTAATGTTAAATAATACCCTCTAGCTTCCAGCATGCTAAATGGCGGGCTGAGCGTAAATGGAATAGGCGATGGCATGGACATCACCCATGGACTTATGCATCCGCACTAGGACAGCGAATAACAAAACATCTTTCTGGGATTTCTCGTTTCTCCGAGTCCGCTCAACTTCATCGATTGGTTCTATTTGTATCAGCTTTTGTTTTGTTACTATTTTATGCTTAGGTTATTTATTGAAAAGTGTAAATTATTTTATCTATTTTCGAAAAGTAGTTGCGTTTATGTTCTGTATACCTTTCGCACCGGCAGTCCTATCCTATTTTACGACCTTCAAACTCTTGTAGCTCTTTTAATTGATCGGACGAATCGGAGGAAACCCAGCCACCCAGCAAGCAACCAACAAACAAACAATCAACAAATCAAGGCAGACTAATGTAGTTGTTTAGAACACGCAGCATATTAATAAGCCTAAGCTAATTTTAGCCCATAGTAATTAGTGTTTTTAACCGTATGTAAAATGTAATGCCGATATTTAACCCATGCGGGACTGCGCTTCAGGAAGTTTCTTAGTTAATGTGCCGATTGCCAATTGCAGTTTTTGCCGTAAGCTTTTGAAAAAACCAACCAATTCAGATTGTACTGTATCTATTATGTGTGTTATTATATTATATTGTGTGTACCTCCAGCTAGTTTCAATTTTTGTACTTGTCGGCCGTGTTTACGTTTAGTTCGTTTCAAATTGTAAGAAATTGCTCATAGGATTTAGTGCTAAGTTACGATACCATTACTAAAGGCCGACCCGCGCCCGAGATTATATATATATCCGCATACGATTACAATTAATTCAGTTCTGGAGGCACACCCTCGTCTCATTTGGCAATAAGTTTCGCCCCCAGCCCAGATCCTGTCATAGATCCTACTATATCGCTGCCAGCGACCCAAGCGCTATATAAGCATATACACCTAGATATACATGTAGCGTACGCCAGCCTATACACACTCCCCGACATTCTTGCGTTCGGTAGACTCGCATCCTATATGCGGACTGTACTTTATAGAGCAGCAACAGCGCCACTCCACCAACACTAAGAACATTGCAACCATAAATATAAAGTAAAACATATACAATTATATATATATACGAATAGATATACCGCATATATGCAGAAGAGAGAACAACAATGTCAAAGCGAAAGCAACAAAAAACAAAGCCCCAAGCGTCTTTTATTTGTGTACCCCCATTGAGCCCCTTTGATTTACATAGGAAACGAGATTGGCAAGAGTCAGAGCTCAGCGCGGATCGTGTGTGGGCGACTGGACCTTGGCCTCAAAAGCGCACCGCTGCACCACCACCCACATCCACACCCACTCGTTGGCCCGCAGGTGCGCAAAGTAATCTGCGTGATGCAAAAGGGGCTATGCTCGTTTGTATGACCTGCTTACTGTGCTTTAGTGCTCTAGTTTCGAGCTCCCCTTCCCTTTCCCCTTCTCGCTTTTGGGTGGAACATTTTGCGGAGAAGGTCGGCGGTGGCTAAGTCAAGGCCCCACCCACTTGCTGCTCGCCACTTAATACCCTGATATGAGTATTGCAATTTCTTGTTCACTTACCCCAAATGTGTTTTCCTAATGTGACGAACGATTTTGTTCTGTTCGTGCTCCACATTATGACAGCCCGGATAAACGCAGCGGAACTTTTTGGACTGCAACGAGAAGAGAAAATAGGGTTTAATTAGGAGGGTATAGGGTTATTATTGGGTAAAAATAAAGTAAGTAAAGGGGAGTAAGAACTGCTTCCAATCTTATTTCAGTAAACTTATAAATGCTTCAATATATACTATCTCTTCAGTAAATTGAATCTCTTTCGTACTTGGCGGGAATAGGGCTGCATCAGGGAATCCTCGGAAGATGTCGAAGAGGACCGCGAGGAGCAGTCCCCCGTGGGACTGTGGCTCCCATAACTCTCGTAGTCACTGCGCTCCACGTAGTAATTGAGTGCCATAGTATTCATGGTGGCCACAAAAACGCGACGCGGTTCTGCAGGCGCAGTTGTAGTGGCGCGGTATTAGCGGCTGCAATAGCAGGACCAGAAGCAGGAGCAGGAGCGATTCGAACCGGTGCCGGCCCGGTGCCAAGTGCGACTGTGTGGGTGCGGACAATGCAACTGGCTAGCTGGCTGCCTGCCTGAAAGCCAGAATCAGAGTCCTTGGACTCTCGCCCGAGCGGCAAACGATGCCGCCCGAACGAGCTGGCCATGCCGCCTGCACTACTGATAACAGGCCCGGGTCCGGTCCGCGTCCTTGCCAGCCCAACCACCCAACCACCCAGCCAGCCAACCACCCATCAGCCACCCCCTTATTTACTGGGTCACCTTGCGGTCGCATTGCTTCGTTTGTCGCTCGCCTTGACACGCTTTTGGCGCCCAGCTCTTCGCCTTTTTGTGCGCTTGCATTTATGCTGCGTTTTTATGCTGAAGGTTAGGACTGCGCTGCGGCAGCGACGCCGGCAATTGACCCACTTTAAACATGCTGGCCCACTATATACACACACCAGCTATATAAAGTGCATATATTTACACATATACGGTACAGTTTTGGTGGCACTGCAAACAACTGATTGCGTCCTTGTGCTGGCAATTGTTGTCCTTGTGCGACTGCTGAACAAATTGAAAACTGAGTTTTCGGTTGCTCGTTTTGGCCTTGTGCACCAAATGATTAACGATTTGTTTACAACTTTGTGGTTTGAGATTGCTAGCGAACTTTATTTGTTGTGGATTGCAGTTGGTGTGCGGCGAGGGACTTTATTCCGCCATTTGGCCCACTTAAGCTGAATTCACGGAGGGCGCGCACGGCGTATGTGTAATGTGAGATGTGAACAGGAAATGGAAGGAAAAGCAAGAAAAGAAAAAAGAAAATGCCTTTTGGGAAGGAGTCTGCGAACCGCAACGTAATCATAAACATAAATATCCTGCGCTACTTAAGCGGCGTAAATTGTTAAAGCACGTGGTTGGCACGCATCTACGCAAATGGTTACACAGAGGAAAATTTGAATATCGTTATTAAATTGCATACTTCAATTTAATATTTTCTCATATTGGACATGTGCATATTGTGAGCTGCTATAGAAATTAAAGTTTCCTGGTGCCATTTTTATATTTTAAACATTAATATATATATTTGTCTTATGTTTTTCATCCTCATCTAATTCAATACCATTTATTTTCAGTGTAGCCTTAACGGCCTAAAAGGGAATAGCGAAAAGTTCTACACACTTTTCGTTTTAACTTGCTGCAATTAGTGGGCGGCCGTAATTCGTTTGCGGCCAGACTTCTGGGGCCAGGATATGCGGCATATCCTGGCTCATAAATAAGGGCCTGCGAATACACACGCCATTGTTGCCAGATGTGTGTGTTTGTTTGCCCGAGTGTTTGCCAGTTTGCCTTCGCCGTTTGCAGTTTTTCGGAGTTGGTCGCCTGCGTGACTGGCATCTTAATGCTGAATGTTTGAAGGCGTTTATTAATGCCTCGATTTTGTTCGCCGGCAGATAAGCACGGCAGCTCGTTTGTCAAACGCTGCGTATGCGTAATTTTCAATTCCCCAGCTGACGACGCCGCCATTTGCTTTGCAATTATATTTAATTAAGGAGCAAAGGAGTTCGAAATGATTTTGTGCTATCAATTTAGACCGTTCCCGCGCCCCCTGGCATTTATTGCCACCTGCCAAGTCACTCGAATCCAAAAGTAAATTAAAGCAGCTTGAGTTATGTCCCTTTGAGTTGTACGTGTAGTGGTGCGTGTTAATTATCCGGCTCTAATGAGGAACGGCGACCGATGGCGGGGGTAAACGCTTGTCTGCTAATGAAAGAAAACCATTCGCCGGCAGAGAACTCCAGCTGGCAAACTTTCCGGCCGGGCGGATGAGGAAATAAAATTCCACCCCGGTCCAGGAGTGCGTATTTCGGCGGCAATGACTACCGCACTGCGTCCTGATTTGGCAGGAAAAACAGCGGGCACAATGCCGGGTCCGGGAAAACATACACAAATAGCCAACGTGAGTGGGCGGCACAACATGAATCTTCTTTAAGGCTTTTTGAGGAAGATTGGCAAAGGAAGTGGGGGTATTTTCCAGGCTGCTCCCAGCTTTTATTTCATATATATACATACTCCAGTATAAGTGCGTGTATTTGTATTTACTCGGGGGCGTACTTCATGCTAATCCCTGCGCGTATTTACTCAAGACTTTAACCGGAACGAGGCCCAGCTGGCTGAGCAGATATTTCCTGATTCGAAGCTCAGCTTTGCCAGCACATCCTTATTAATTTGTCGACTTAATAATTCCCCGCCTGCCACCGATACATTTAACGTTATCAGTGGAAGTCCTGCGTTGCCATGCAATATCCTATTGCCTTCGAATTCAATGAAAATTTACTTGCCAGCCGAGGAGGACACACATCTTGGGGAAAACCCACCCACCCACGCAAACTACGTGCGTGGGGTAAATAAAAATCTTCCTGTTTTCCTGCGCTCTCTCTGCCTCTATCTCTGTCTCTGCTCCACTCTGTTCATCTTGGCGTTTTCCGATTTCCCATTCCCGGTGGCGGCAAGCATAAACAACCCCAAACCCCAGAGTCTCGGGCCGAAAATACACAAGGCGGAAATGCGAACCGAAATCGAAACCGAAATCAGAACAGCTGTGGAAGGACAGCCGCGAAATTGGGTCAACAGTATATAGTAGCGTATATATGCAACCACCCCTTCCGAGTTTTCCCTCAGAGGGGGGTGGCCATGCCCCTGTACATTCCGCTCTCTCTCTCTCCTCTGACTTTGTCCCTGTCCGTGCCACATGAAACGTCACTCGCTGAGAGCCAAGTTGCCGCTGTTAACTGCCCCAAGAACTAGGCCAAAAAGAGCGGCCAAGTCCTAACAGCGAAAGAGAGTTAAGGCCAAGGAAAAAGAGAGCCAAAAGAGCGGACTCGAAGAGAGAGCGCATGGAAATGGGGGACGGGAGCACTGTTACCTAAATTAGGTCACTGGAAGGCCAACATAACTCCCGACACGAAAAATGGAGCAAAAGCATAAATTATTGACTCCACACTGGCGACCGAAAATAGCACAAATTGCGTTGTATCGATGTGGGGATAGGGCATTATGGCCCAGAGAAATGTGTGCCAAGCATTAGAGGCATCTGGCGTCTTTTCGCCTCATGGCTAATAACAGACATGAAAGGTTTGCCTTAGCTCCCTAATAGGGCTTAATGCGTGGCAAACTCAAATTGCACTCACGGCACCGTTTACATTTCAACGCCCATCCGCCATTAAAGTCAGCCCTCCAAAGTAGGCAACGAAAATTATGTTTCTGCCTGAAGGCTCAGGACGTTTTTTGTTTTTTGTATTTTCTTTTCTTTACTTCTTTTTTTTTGCACGCCATTAAAGCCGCCTAAGTTCGTCATGGCAATTTGCATTGCGGGGTGTATCTTACAAGTATTTATTTTGTACATAGTACGACTTGCCGCAAATCGAATTCATAGCTTTTTGCATGTGAGCGGTTGATTTTAAAGTCTTATCGCTGTGACTACAGGCAGCGAGAAAATTGGGTCACATCGGATAAGGGTGAAGCTTTCAACAAACTTCCCGTTGACTTTATCAACCTCATCAGCCCAGAACGCCCACCCACACAGTAAATTTACTTGGAAATGCTATTTTTGTAACGAGTTGCAGACCAAATTGGGTTTTTCTGGGGTTGAATAGTGGAATGTTGTGTTTGGTAATTCGTATTTTGTATCTCACATTTGATTTTAACCTTTGGGAGAAAATTTGAAAAGTTGATTACATACTGCTGATGGCCTTGCCAATTTGCTGAGCCCTTAATTTGATTGCGTTTAAATAAAAACACGCACACAGTCACATTCGCATTTAAATTCGCTTTCGCAGACAGTGACAGAGTGGAGTGTCATAAATATATGAAAACTCAAACACACATGCATAACTGATGTGACAAACACACGCGAAATTGTCATTGCCGCTGGGAAATCGGCGGGTGGGGACGGGGGAAAAGCCGGGGAAAGAGCAGGAAAAAAGGCTGACAACGACAACGATGGAAGCTGAAATTGAGGTTGAGTGTTCACTCATTCAGCAAATATGACAATGGCGTTGATTTTGATATTTTGAGCGGGCAGACAGAAGCACAATAACCGACTCGTTCTTGACATGGCCCAAACGGCTAGATATCGCGGCTTAAGGGTTGTGCACATCCCATGAATGCACAGAGAAAAAAACGTAATCATGTTTGGGCCTGAAATTGTAATTTCAACATTTATGTTCAAGTACTTCATGTATTTTTTATCTCTTTGTCTATTAAATGAATATGGTTATTACACATTTTTTAATATCCAGCCCAATGCGATCTTACAAATTTGAAACCTTTTTTCTCTGTGCAGATGCTAACACGTTTCGTATATAAAATTTATGCGAAAAGTTCGTGAACACTGAAGGCGACTTTGTGTTCATTTGAGAGGGAAACATGTTGCCAAAACTCAAACCAACTTGAATGTGTAGATCACGCTTGCTTAAATTTTTATGTTCACTAAATTAGATCAAACGAAATGGCCTGCAATAGAGCGAGTGCAGAAAACGGGGACCAAACAGGAAACAACTATGGGAAATTGCAGGACAGCCTGAGAGTATGCAACACTGTGTCCTGGAAGCCATAAATTTGTGCTCAATTTGCCATAGTCTTTTACAAATGATTTAGTTACTGGACAACCAGGAAGTGGAAATGAGTTTAGTGGTGCGTTTTTAGAGCACAGCTTCTCCACCCCCCACCATCATCTAATTTTCACTATTTGTAAGTAGGTATATGTGTGCCAGCGACGACAATATCCGGCCACGCTCAATTTACCACAGCATAGCGCAGGACACCCTCAGGGCATTAAAGTCCTTATCAGTGGAAACGCTCGAGTTACAAGGCTGGCGTCCTCGGGCCAATTTAATGGCCACCGCAGGCGATTCCGTTCAACCCCAACTTAAAGCTCCTTTCCTTTCGCCACCCGTTATCACTGTGCTGTTCATTGTCACATCTCTCAGCCGGGAAAGGCAGTACACAATGGCCCACAGAATCCAATTATGACATAAAAATTTTCGTAAATTGTAAAATGTAAATTTTCGACCCGCTCCAGCCGAAAGGGGGTTTTTCACTTGTCCCAAAGATAAGCATAAGCGGCCAGGACAACGAAATTATTATTTGACACACGTAAATTGTACAAGGGCTGCCGCTTCTGCTGCTGCTAATAAAATGTGTGGCTGGCTGCATTTGCCGTTGACTTTTATTGCTGCGGTAATTGCCAAATGGAGCTTGAATGGGTTGCCGTCGCCCAACATGGATTGTGCTGCCTCCTTCTTGGCGGAACAGTCCTAATCAACACGGACTTTAACAAGATGTGTGGTTGGCATGTGGGCAGTGGGGGCCGAAAGACTGGACGTTAGTCCTAAAAAGTAATTGGCTTATGGGGGAAATGTCAAACTTTGTGACAGGCGGAAAGCCTACCACATACAGTTCGACTGTACCTTCATCAAGTATACCTAAAAACGTGTTGAAACGTGCAGGGGAAGAAACTTATCTCCTTTGGTGTCTTATAACTATTTAAGCATTATTTTTTTATCTTTAAAATTGATTCCAATTCACATTAATATCAGAAAATAATGGAATATCCCAATTGATCTTAAAGCCTCCTGCTGCTATATATAACTAAATAATAATAATCGAACTTTATTCATATTAATAGCACCTATTTGATTTTAGCATGATATTTGTGACATTTCAAATCTATTTTATGTACATTTGTTGATACTAAGCTTAGGAGATATTAAGTCTAAATCAAAGTGTAAATAGTGCAATCACTTCAAATATTAAAAAAAAACAAATTTTTGCGACTTTACAATAAGTTAAACCTATAACCTATATGTTCTTCAAGCCACCCATTTTTCCTCCGTGTAAGTGAACAATATTTATGGGGTGGGCAGGGTCAGCTCATCTATTTTCATTTGAGCCCGCCTGGTATTGCCATTTGGCCGAGTGGAAGCTGCGTTTGTCTCCGGCTTAAACTGTACTGCCATGGCTGACCCAGAAACTGTGGGCCGGAATGCAAGCGCAGTAAGCCAGGGGTCCCAGTAACTGGGTCACAGAGCATCAGATATATATATATATATATACATATATATATGTGTATATACAAATAAAGAGGAGGCGGTGGGAGAATTCACTTGCGCCTGGGTGACCTTGCGAAATTGCAATTGCCAGGCTGCCGAAACAAAAACGCCAACAACAATGGCATCAAGGCCTGCCAGCATACATATGGCAGTAACTGTACTTGGCGAAATTTATGTATGCTGCAAGGCAGGGGAAAATGGGTGGAAAACGAGGAGGATTGTCCCTGCCATTTGCCATTTGAGTCGGGGATGCAGAAGTAAACCAGGTCAAGCGTATTCGACTCTATGTACCTCACTCGAGATGCATATATAGAGCACGGCTGTGCTGGCGGGTATCAGTGTGTACTTTTGTGCCCCGGGCGATGTCGTCCTGTATCTGAAATTTATGCTGCACTGCTTCGATGCCTCGGCCTCAGAGATGTAAATTGGAAAATGACTCAATTTAAGCCGAGCAGTGAGGAGTTTTCCCCAATACGGCGGGCTCATATTTCAGGCCCTTCGACCATTTGAAGACCATTTGACTCTCCCGAGGCACATTTCAATTTGGCCCCCAAAGGCAATCGCCTCGTAAACTGGCCCTGACAAAAAACTTGATGCCTTTCGGGTTGGAGGGGCACGTGCCGTCGGAAAAATGTCCATCTAATAATTTTCCACCAGAAGAGGGAGACTGACAGAAAACTGCGCAAAACGGTAGAAGACACTTCAAATGACCAAAAAAAAAAAACTGCTATAATCAACTTGCCGGGACGAAAAGCAGTTTTTGCCAAGCTTTTCGGGTTGCGATGGCCGTTTGAGTCTATCATTTCCCCAAGGGCAGCAGATATCGGCTGGCGAAGGAGGGAGGGGGGGTTCACATTACTTTTCAGGTATTATGCGCCACTCAAAAGTTGTCGTTGTCGTTTAAGCAGAAAAAAAAGAGCGCTCTAAATGTGGCAGAAGGTAAGCGAAGAGGAAGGTCTGAGCCTTGTGTGTGTTTAAAACGGCGTTTCAATATGGGGAAAGTTGGTAAGCTGCTTATGGCCAGCAAATTAGACATGGCGGCAATCGGCTTTCGAGTGTCGCCGAAATAGCGGTGGCAGATTCTTATGGGAGTGGAGTGTGCAACATGTTGGAGTCCTAATCCGAACAGAGGTAAGCCAACTTATGCATTCGGCCCAAAAATGGGTTAATACGGACTTAGGCAAATACTGTAGCTGAACGCTGAAAGCTGACTAAAAACTTGCCAACAAAGTGCTCGCAAAAGTCCTTCGAGTTGAATTGTGGACTTGGCACACTTTCGCCCTGCTGCTACATAAAGTCGGGGGCTTGGCAATCAAATCGAAGGATAAACTTTGGACCCCGGTGATTATTTATATATGAGCGAGTTCGTATCCCAACTCAGTGCCCGCCGGCAACTGCTGCTCCAAAGTTTTGAGTCGGACTGGAAATTGTGCAAGACTCGCAAATCCAATTGCCAATTGCAGGTTGCATAAACAGCGACAACAGCCGCAACAAAGTAGAAACCAAAAACTCAACTTCAGACCCAGACGTTGCGAAAAGAGACAGATAGAGAGATAGAGACAGAGAGGGAAACACCCGCAGGCAGGGTGAATTTCAATTTCACTTCCATTTCCATTGCACTTGCAAATTGAACACGCACGCAGGCCAAGTGAAAAAAGGCAGGAAAAACAACGAGCGGAGCAGGAAAAATAAAAAATGTACGCAAATTTGAAAGCAATTTCTATTTCCCCAAAAAAAGGAAAAAAATGTGGGGGAAAAACAACGAAACATAGAAAAACGCTGCATTAAACATAATTTTGTTTCCATTCTATTTTCTTTGCATATTTTATGAATGGCATGGGGGAAAACCTTTTCAATTTGAAGCATGCAAGGATTTGAGTGCGGGATTTAAATATTCAATTTGCTGCACACACTCCACGAGGGCAGATGCTCCCACTTTGAATTCCAATTTGCCAGGGAACTCCGGCGGATAACCGACTGAACTTTTTGCTCCCAACTTGCCACTTTTCGACTGGCCTGCTGCCAAAAGTTGGCAAAGTCAGGCCCGAGCAAGTGTCAACGCGTCTAATTGCGAATGATAGCGGCAGCAGCTTTAAGCTGAAGTTTCCCTCTTAACTTTTCCTTTTGTTTTCCCCCAGAATCCGGGCTGGCTTTTTAATTTCTTGCCTGACCCAATTCGGAAGACTTTTCATTATGCGGCAAGGACTCCGGCGAAAGTGTCGCCCCTTTCTCCGTTGCCTGCCTCCGGGTTTTTCTTTTCTTCTCGCTTTTCCTGAACTCCACTCTGTGGCTGCCTCCAGCTTCCTGTTTAGATAAAATGCCAAATGCCGGAAGATTTTTAATTATAATTCTCTTTATTTTACCTCTTGAGTCGCACCCCCTTATCCTCGCTATTGACCCGAACAATAACCCCAAACTAAATGCTGAAGCTAAAGTGAGGGGGATAAAAAAGGAAAAGAAAATATTGTTTAAGCAATTTGGCAGCTTAAATCATTTTAATAATCCTGCATAGCTTAGCGGCGCTTTGGTCGTGACCTGAGCTTAGCGTTTTCCCTCTTCCTGGCTCCTGATTAATTTTGCTTTATCATCATGTGCCCCCGTCTTGTCTTTGGTAATATAATACACGCTTCTTAATTAATTCAATTAGCTTGCGGTTGGCAGTATTTCTATCCCCTGACCCTCCATTGGTTTATTTATGTTGTTCTGCGGCTTTCCAATGTTGGGCAATTGAAATTTGATATGCGAACGAACGGTTCGTGACTCGGCGGAGTCAACTGGAGTTGTCACAATTTGGCACGAACAGGGGTGGCTAAATGCGTTTCGGGGAATGAAGTTTCCCCAAATACATAGTATCCACTTGTAGGGGTTGGAAAACCCAGGAGAGCGACCCCAATTCAATATGATATCGGTCGAATGCAATTTATATACTTAGCCATCGAACAGCCAGCCAAATTTAATTGAAATTCAACGCTGATAGATAGAATATCCGTCGTGTAGACGTGGTGAAACATTTGCATTGACAAGTTGACAACTGCTGGACATGGAAAACAGCGGAATGCAAATGGCCAGGCCAAATAAATGGCCAAGCCAGCTGCCCCATTCGAAACAACTGACAGGGAAAGTGACTAAAAAGGGGAGGTCGAGCGATCTAGTCGAGCTCTGGCCGGCACATGGCAATTTTCATAAATTTTCCTTGCCCGAAAGGCAGTGCCGAAATTTCCGCATTTTTCCAACAATCCACCAGACCAGCAGTCCAGTCCGCCTGATGTAATGGCCAGGGCAAACAGTTCGCATGAATAACTTTCGTAATGACCGGGGACAGGCCGAATGGCAACCTGTACTCCAGCTCCAGCTCCAGCTCCGTCTGGCTGGGACTCAAAAAGTCTGGGCCTGCAGCCGGGCAGACGCGGCGTATGCGCGATGTGCACAAAAGGCGCTTAAATTGCCTTTTTGGCTTCACTCAATGGGTCGATTTTCGTTCGTTAACCATTCAATGCCTCTTTTTTTTTACGACAAACTTTGTAAACCTCTATATACATTTTTGTACTTTTTATTCCTTTCAGCTGAAGTGCTTCTCGTTTTTGTTTCTGTTATTGTAGCTTTGGGCATTAAATGTTTGGCTGTTCGAAAGCGGTTTAAAAGTTAACTTACAGTTTGGATGGTGGTCGACCCAATATGCGGGCTAATAGACTTCATGGCACTCACCTGAAAAGAGACGAGAGGTATGGAATTCATGAAAATTTGCTGGAAAAGTTTTTTGCTTAATGAAATTAAATATATTAGGTTTTTGTGGAAAAACCAGTTAAGGACAAGTTCCAGGTTTTTTGGTTTTCGTGGTACATTCTGCTGTTACTTTTGCTGGCATTGAACGCTGCTCACGCTGAGGCCAGGGAAAATTGTCAAAAAGTGGCACAGCCCATGCCAACCACAACCACCCACTTTTCGCATGTGGCAAGGACAAAAGAAGCAGAGAGATAGCCTCGTGTTCCCATTTCCAAGTTTACCATGTCGGGGTCAAATTGCTAGCCGACTTTCGTGAGCAAACAAATTGAGACTGCCACTGCGGATTGCCTAAATATGCACTGCATTTTCTTTCTGATTCCTATCGCCGGCAAATGCGAGTGTTTGGCCCGGGTTTTTCTCTTTGCCATTTTCATGTTTGCCGGCCGTTGATTAACGATAAGTGCGAGGCATTGACATGATTTCACGAACTGCCATTACTACGGTTAGCCCTAATTGCTCGTGTTAACTGCGGCTAATTACTGGCCAGTTGCAGGATTGCATGGGAAGTCGCTTTTCTGGGAAATCGGATTGGGTTTTTAATTGAGAGCGCCCAAAACAAAAGTCGAAGTCGAATGCATGACTAAGATGCCGGGACCGAGTTATAAATTTAGTTAATTGAATGACTGGCGGAGATGGCGGGCAGCAACAATTACAAGTGCAGTGCGCGTCAGCCATTTGTCATGCATGCGCCGCCATTAATCAAAAGTTGAATAACCCACACCGCTGCCATGCCCCCCTCCCTCCTGTTCCACCCATCGATCCACCTTGGCGCGCCGAAAAAAGTAAAGGCTTGCGATTAAATCAGCCCGCTACTTCAGCCATCGTAATTGTTATTAAAGATGCTCGTGGCCTGACTGAAAATGAAACGAAATTACTCATCATTAGCCGGAGGTGAGTGGGCCGCAGAAAGCGTTGCATACGCACGGCGTTGGCCAGTGATGGATTGCCATTGCCATTGCCCCCCGGCCGAGATAATTGACCTCTAAATATACTTGGGCGACCGTGCGGGGTCGGCGCCGAAAAGTAGGCTAAAAATATGGCACAGCACGGGGCTTCGCCGAAAAGGACGAGTGCGAGGACTTCTGCGTTGGCGTTCGCCTTGGCCGAGGGTCCAACAACCTCGATTCGCGACTGCCATTGACACTGGGCCAAGGAGGCTGGAGCTCGAGCACCAGCTGCCCTGCTGAGCCAGTTGGCCAAAACAAAAATAATGAGAGATACACATAGAAAGGCAGTCAGGAGACGGGGCACGAGACCAGGCCAAAGTCATCGAACGAGTCCGACTCACGCACTTTTTACGCCCTATAAAGAAGCTGGGGTAGTACTAAACTAGTAATTTACAAAACATGCCATTCATTTAAATAATTAGAATTCCTACTTCATTCAACATATTAATTATAAAAGTGAGAAGTATAAAAAGTTTTATTAATTTAAAAACTTAATAAAAAAATTCAATAATTCAACGTTTGTGTTTATATCTTCAGTCTTTAAGTGCTTGAAATTATTAATGTGCTTTTGTGTAATTGAAAAATATAAAATACAAATTGTTTTGTTATCTAACTAACTGTTTTAGCTATGGGTTAAAATAACAATCTTGTTTTCTATAAATTCAGTTGAGGTATTTAAAAGTCGTGCCTCAATCTTTGAGTCTGCTAGCCACATTTCCTCTTTGTTTTTCCTTTCTCTCAAGCAAGTTTTAGCTGTGAGTTATCCCAGCCCAGTTTGAATCCCCGCTCCCCGGCAATTTTATGGCTCGAAGGCAGACGAAGGCGGCAAGGTGCGTTGTCGTCTGCGATTCGGGACCTGCGTGCGAGTGGCTCGTTTCAAGGATCCCCCAAGGCTCCGTTGCCTGTGGCAACTTTTATTGTGTCATTGGCACGCACCGAGGGCAAAAAGTTAAATCTTAAATCATAAAAAGCCCCGCTGGCAGCGGACTAGGCAAACATTAACACCGGTGGTGGGGGGTTGGAAAAGGATTTGGCTGGTTATTGTTTTGTTTAGGGAAGTTTAAGTTTGGGCTTAAAAGTCGGAGGGCTTAGTTTTGGCTGGCGGCGCATAAGAGTTATAAACATCAAACATATTATGGCTGCGGCTGAGTAATTCCCTTATCTGGCTGCCACTAATTGCTGCCACCGATAAAAGTGAAACTGGCGGGGTCGTGTCCTTGCCACGCTCGTAAATTCTGCCACCCACCACACCCACTTTTCCGCCCACATTGGCGAGTTGAATAAACTCCATGAGTTTTCAACAGAATCACGCATTATTTGTGTCTGAGTAATCTGTGTGAGTGTGTTTTTTGGAGCGTGCGCCTGTATTTTGCGTTTTGTCAAATACGTCTAGACATCGAAGGTCATTTTGAAGCTAACGGTTTGGGTTCCAGGGTGAAAAAAAACACGAGAATGGAAGAGCAAGCACGTATCAGCAATGACCTCTATAAGGAAATTCTTCGGGTTCCCATTTCAGTCCATTCTATGCCATTTGCCTTGCAAATTGCCATTTTTGTGTCATTTGATTTGATTTGTTTCTGTCCCATTTCGTTTGCTTTGCTTCACTTTTTTGCGCCTCGTTCACTTTTTGATGTTATACTATACCATAACTGTATTATACTATATGTTTTACTGGACTGTTGCTGTTGTTTTTGCATTTGCAGCCGTGTTTGCCGGTCAGTCGAATCAAGTGAAGCCTGGGCAACGTCTGCTGCAAAAACGTGACTAACAAACGGCTCGTAAATAATCTTTAACCGCTTGCCGCCGATCGCCCCTCTCTTTCGCACACCTTCGCCCCATCGCTCTCCCTCTCTCTCCCGCTTGTGCAAAATTTTGCATTTTAATTGCAGTTTTCGCCTAAGCGAGTCAATGAAACCTTGTCAGAAGATTAAACACACTTTAAAACGGTTGATTTTTTCGTGAATATTGAAAGGTTAGGCTGGGTCGAGCGAGTAAGGTAGTAGGATGCTAACTGAAAGAGATAACAGGAGGGTGGAAGAAAGAGACGGTCGCATCGAACACCTTACGTTTCAATCGCGAATCGTAGCGTATCGCTTTTGTTTTGTTTTTCCTGGTGTTTGTTTCGTTTTAAATTAAATTTCTTTGAGCTTCAAGTGCATTGACTCTTCGCTTTGTGATTTGAATGTTTATAATTTAATTAAACTAAATTTAATTTGCATGTTAACGCAGTTAATTGTAGTGTGAACTGCACATGTCCAGTGCAATGAACTCGCGCAAAGTGGCTGCGGTTTATTTGCGTTTGCGTTTGCGATTTTTCGTCTGGCATCAGTACATTATTTTCGCCGTTCTGGATGAGCTTATCAAAGTTCGTCTGGCGAGAGGAGACTTCTAAGTCTAAGCAGCGATTTTCACACTCGACTGACGAAAAGTGCCGCAACGACCTTGATGACAATGAACTCGCCCCACCCCATAGCTGCTTTCAATGCCACTTCCATTTCCATTTAACAATAAGGTATAAATATAAACATTGTGTCATGCGAGTGCTTGAGTTTTTCAGTGCATATAAAAACATCTATTTTATGGCATGCCACTGATAAGACAGTCCACGAACAATTTGCATTGTAAAGCGAAGAGCAAACAGAACTATTCCAATTGTTTACCCACTGCTCGCCGGCTGCCAAGAAGTCTGCCAAAGGTCTTCCGCTCTTCCAATTCCATAACAGACCTCCACCCTTCCACCCACACCCCATTTAATCGGGTTTGCGATAAGTTTCTTTGTTTGATTGGCTCTGCTTTTTTGAAATTTCGTATGTATAGATTTCTGTGATGTACGGGGGATTAGTTTGGCTTACTTTCAATTCTGCCGTTTCTAAGCACAAAGGCAGCCGGTGCAGAAACGCAGTTTTCCCGAACTGAAGGTCAAAATCAGATAAGAGCGCAGTAAACTTCGCTACACTCGTCCCTTATCTTCGCCGATCAGCATGTACGTATTTTGCCAGTTCAACGTCTGATTGGAAAACTTCAAAATTCATTCCAGATATAGAAGCAGATATAGGGAGGGCATATGCCCGATTGCAGGTGCGCCGAATATATTATTAAAATTAATCGATGCGGGAAAGCAAATAAGAACGGGGTTCATTTTTGCCGCCCTCGCCAATTGACAAGCGCTACAAAGAATTACATTGCCCTGTATCATGCCATTAATATTGAAACGGAAAATACAAACTAACGAAAAAGAAAATCGGACCCGGTGGCGGAGGTTGAAAACTAAATAAAAAATCCTCCTGGCAAGCATGTCAGTTAATAACAGCGTACAAATTGTGGCAGATGACAACAGCAGGCGGGCGGTTAGGTGGAAATGATTGCTGCAACGGGGAATACGAGAATGGGTACGAGTACGAGTACGAGTACGAATTCGAATATAAATGCATGGAGGCGACTCGGCACCCTGGCACCTGGCTCCTATTACATGCGCACTGCATTATTACAAAAGGCTCCAACAAAAAGGCAGAAATTGCAAAATAAAAGGTAATATTAAAAGCGGCAATTTTCCGCGGCAACAGCAACAGTAACAATTGCTCCGGGGCACCTAACCCAGCAACAAACAAACGGCAGAAACGGCAACATTGGTGAGTGGAAAAGTTGCCTTCGTTTTGCGTGCCATATGCGAGTTGGAAAGGATTTCCGGTTTTGTGCCGTGGCCTTTTGTAAATTGTTTTGTT
The DNA here is from genome assembly GCF_018152115.1 of Drosophila rhopaloa. Taxonomy (NCBI): domain Eukaryota; kingdom Metazoa; phylum Arthropoda; class Insecta; order Diptera; family Drosophilidae; genus Drosophila; species Drosophila rhopaloa. The sequence continues at coordinate 10,662,633 of NW_025335059.1, read as the reverse complement.
ATGAAAATGCAGCGAGCGTCGATCTCAGCTAATGGCCGGTTCAATATATTATTTAATATGCAGCGGTAATGGTCATGTTTTATTTAAGCACCCCTTCCCCAAAGGTTCTGCGGGCGGGGAACTTAAATGGAGCCCTGAATCAGCACCCCTAAGCTGTCCTGCCAACCTTTTGCTGACGATAGGAGAAATGCAATAAGTCAAGACGTCGGGATTGAATCAGGATCAGAGCCGGCTTAGGTATACCGGCATGGTATTTTAAGCAGACTTTTCATCGACCCCTGGTTTATGCTTTGTGATTCCTTTTGCCGAGTATTCATGCATTCGATCTGGAATTCTGGACCTTATTGAACTCTTTTCATATTGCAGGAATTTTAATAATCTGGGTAAGGCCAATGAAAACAGGAGAGGGGATGGCAGTGCAAAAGGTCCTGCCGTAATTCGCCCTCGCCGAAAATGCAGAAAGAAAAGCCGGGCTGCCGAAGCAAAAGGAATCCATTCAACTCGAACATATGGGTATATGGATAAGGATAGGGGGACAGGGATGGAGATGGGGATGCGGGCCTAGGCAAACAGGATACTGAGTGGAGTGGCAAATGGGCGACGTGCATGTCGAGTATTTGTACACAGGTTTGCCCCAGCTCAACTCAACTCAACTTCGGTTCGGTTTGGTTCGCTTACTGGCTGCCTTTAACCTCAAGTGCAGCATGGATCTACTGGCCCTTTCCCTGCACACCACCATCACCGTCCTAGTCCTACCCATTTCTGGCCTGCTCCTGCTTCTGGACGTTTTAGCCATGGCTTTGTTTTCGGGTTTGCCTTTGCTTGCCGCCTTTTTGCAACGTTTACGTTTTGTGCTCTTGCCCCAGCGAAGTTAATGCCGGTTGTTGTTGTTCTATATATATGTACATGGATACATATATATACGATATGTATGTGCGAGTGGTGGTGGATTGTAGGCTGCCCGATGTTGCTGTTTCTTATCCTGTATGTCATTGAACCCAGTTAAGAATCGGCAGGGAACTCTCCACATGTACCTGGGATTGCATGTCAACCTAGGCGAAAATAAAACAGGGGAAGTAAGCAGTAGTAGCTCACTGCGAAGAAAACACCCCTACTGAAGTTTAAAATAAAGTTACTTGGTTTTATCTAATCTCTAATGTATAGGGTTGGTTGAAAAGCTTATCTTAAGTAAATATTGTTTGTTAAGCAAAACATGTTATAAATTCTTTAGAAACCTATTTATTTTTATTTTAAGACATTTAAGATTTATTTATATTACAAGGTCTTGAAATGTAACAATATTTTTTTTCTAACAAATCTCTACAATTTAAAGTATTATTAAAAGGTAATTGCTTAGACTACAATCAAGTTTTAGGTCGAAAACACAATACACACATTTAAAACATGCTATTTCCTTATTATATACTAGGTTCTGAATTAAAAATTTCTATAGTAAGAATTTGAATATATTACATGAATAAACCCAACTTGTTACCCACTTCCCTATTTTTTTCAGTGTCGGCACCGAAGGGCTGGGATAGAAAAGTTGCTTTTCCCCCGCCCGCCGCACTTGACTTTATGCGAGGTGCAAGCGGGTGGTGCGCGGGTTCGGTGGTGCAGGGCAGGACATGCCTTTGACAAGTTTTTCGCTTAATTTCCACAGCCAGGACAACAACAACAAAAACAGCAGGAGCAGAAGGAGCAGATGGAGGAGGAACAGTACCAGTAGCATAAGCAGAAGCTTAAGCATAAATGCCAAAGTGGGGAAAAGTAACACAGCAGGAGAAATGTAAACAAAGTGCAGTTCCTAGTTGTTGCACATTCACCTCGATATTGTTTGCACCCGGCGCCATGGCAACACTTTTCCTTTAGCACACACACTGGCAACCCTGGGCAGGAAAACTTCATTGGAATTACTTTCGGGCTTCTGGTGGAAAAGGGGGGTTAGCTAAGAGCTCAATCATAAATTCTAAACTTGCACTTTTGGGGTTTTATCAGTGAGGCAGGGATTATTGCATTTGCATTGATCCTTTTTTTTGTGTTTTTTTTGCTTCATTTGATACTCTTCTTGGCACAAATTGCCGGCTAATAAGGATGGAAATGCATCTGCCGGATAGTCGAAGCTGGGCAGGCAACATTGTAGCCATAACCGGCGGCTAATTCGTGCCTTAATGCACACATCACGATGGAATTTGGCAAACCTCTCTGCAGACGGGGTTTCATAATTTTATAGCCGAGCTAGTGGAGAATAAAAGCAGCATCTATTCAGCACTTGCCTCCGGGGCAGCACACAAAGTCTCGCCGGCCGAGTGTATCTATGAGGTTGCTAGTTGCCAGTTGCCAGTTGCAAGTTGCAACTGCAGCCCATTCCCATTTGCCGACATGTAAAATGATGCGTAAACAATATTCTGACGCATCATTAAAAACGCCTGAACGAGCGATGCTGACGGGGAATGGGCATGGAATGGGAATTATGAGGCCGGAGCCAGAGAGCCGAAGCTGATGATGCTGAATCTGAATCAGCAGCAGCAGCTCTATGTCCAGTCCAGGAATCGGGAATCGGGAATCGCGCTGTGTGTGTAATGATCATGTTTTTTGCACACGGCGAACGCGATGATGATGACGCATGTGGTCAAGGAACTGCCCTGCCTCAACAACAATAACAAATTCTATTTTACTTGGGATCGCGAATGGTAGATGTGTATATATGTAGAGGGGGAAAGGGGTACTGGAGGAGGAGCCAAGTGGAGAACGGGATCGTCATGTCCACCTTCACGCGCTGCAATCGAGTTCAATTGCCTCGGCGAGTACGCAAGCGTTCTGCCCTTTCTCCATCTGTGTCCCCATCTCACCCTGCCCCAATCCACATCCCATGCCCCATGCCCCATTCTCCTGCCCCATCTCTCTGTGGGGAATACACGAACATGGCTGAATGTATCGCTTAATCGCTCGTTCGTTCCTCCGGCTGTGGGCTGTTGTTGTCTGTTGTTGCCCCTGCCCCTGCCCCTTCCTCTTCCTCTGTCGTTTTGTTGATGATGTCGGAGGAACCGAGCTGGTGGTGCGGCGTGCTCACTGCTTATTTATGCTGATCTCTGTAATGAGATATAATGCCGGCCGGCCGGTCAAAAAAGACAGCAACAATAGTGGCAGCAGCAGTGGAGAAGCAACAACCTGGCCAAGATTAAGACCGAGCTGGGGCAGCAGGAAAATGGTCAGCTAGCTGGATGGGTCTAGTAACTCCTATAAGACACTGCCACCTGACCAAAGGACAGCGAACCCAAAAAACTAGCAAGGGAAAGGGTTCAGTTTGCCAGAAAGAAAAAGAAGGGTTTCGGAGAGATTATCTCTTTTTAAATGAGTTCCATATGTAGTCATGGAAAAAGGTGGAATATTCTTGGTTTCAAAGGTTGTATAGACTAATGATCCCAAATACTTTTTCTCTCTAAAATATATTATTTGAACGTTCTTCTAGGCAGAATACTGAATTTTGTCAAACATGTATGTACATAGTATATATAGCAAATAGGCTGTGCAAATCCATTGTGCGCGATCGCCGGCAAACAAAAAAAACATCATTATCAGCATTTAGGACACAGTCACAGCCGCACCATCGTCATCATTACCATTGTCATTATCGGGCTGCATTCGTGATTGTTGTCGCATGGACATCGGCTGGAGGAAAATAACCTATAGAAAGAGGCTATTGAAACAGAAACCAAGTTGATAAGTCGTGCTCCGCTGGAACGGCGACAGAATCGTAGCAGCCTCTGGAGCTCCGGACTCAACAGATCTCGCCCAGCCAGCCACTCACGTATGCCAGCCACAGCAGCAACATCAATAGCACAGCAGCAACATCAAGAGCACAGCAGCAACAGCGACAGCACAGCAGCAACATCTTCCCATATTTTGTAGAACTGACCTGGACAAGAATCGCTGCAGAAGAAGACGACGATGGAGTGACGAAGCGGATCCTCAAGACGCTGACAGAATCAGCAAACAACAAATATTATGCATACAGCTGATTCAGATTGGAACGAATCTGGGATGGAGTGGGTGGAAGTGGAACGACGAGGGGACGTGCTCCACCGAACTGAAGTGAACTCCATGCGTGGATATTAATGACCGGCCTCGACCCCGAGCAACAACAATAATAAGAAGAAAAAACAGCGGCAAAAAAATACCACGAACGTGCCCAAGTAATAAAGAAATCTTTGCAATGTGACGCGGGGGCGGTTGTAGGATGACTGGATGCCGGCTGCTTCTTGGAAAAAAAAGAACAAAAAATGGGGAAAAAAAGAAAGAAAACGCAGCGCGAGGAAGCAATTGGCAAGCGCGTCGAAGAGGCGCATAAATTACGGCTATACAACCACGTTCACATCGAAGTTGGAACATTAAAAACAGTGGCGGTTTCCGTGGGTTCAAATCAAAACAAACAAATGCGTTAAATAATAATTTTGGAAACATTTTTATATTAGTTATTTTATTTAATATCAAAATTCCAAGCTTTATATTTAATTCTTTGTTTTATATAAATCAAACTGTTTGATTTGTGTCTTATTTAAGGACATCTATCCCTCGTTAGGTACCATAATTTCATTGGTTAAACACTATATTTAATGTATGCTAGAAACCAAATGTTAAAATCTATATTCCGGGTAAACCCCTTTAATTATTATTGTTGAGCCCGCCCCTGTTTTGAATCACCAGTTTTGAGAGGGCGATTCTTGGGCAGGAAATGCTGCGGCTTCTTCTGCTGCCTCGTTGACATTGCCCTGGGCTTGGTTTTTTTTTCCCGCAGCGAAAACACACCCATCAGCTGATGCAGAAATTTTGCTTAATTTTTTAATTGCCCCAGAGGTGTTTTTTTTTTTTTTATTTGTTCCCTTTTGTTTTTGTCTGGCAGCGCCAAGTTGGCAATTAAAAATGCGTAACGCGGTTTCTCCCAAGCCGCCTTTGTGCCTGTTGTTTTAGCGTTATTTTGCGACCTAAGCTAATGAGTTGATTGCCAGTGCAACATTTGCAAAAAACAAAAAAATCTGAATAAAGCAGCTGGTTGAACAATTTTTACGCTCCTTGTTTCCTGTCTCGTTCAGAATTGTGATTTCCACAAAAAAAGGGGCGCACCCAGAAACTCAGAATTATGGGTGAGTGGGCAATCACTTAATTTACGACTTACTGTTAACCAGATTCTCAAGCATCAGAGGGGAAAACTCACCTGAAAAGAAAAGAAAATAGAATCAATTAGTGGGGGAAATATGTCCATTTTAGCCGGGGACATTCGCCCCGGATGAAATCCCTTTTTAGCAACCAGCTCTCATATGTGCCCATGCATATATATGCATATATAACTTTTGTTTATCTTATGAAAGTTTCTTTTCATGGCTTTGGCCATGTTTGCCAGCAGCCAGCAGGAAAAACAAAAACTGTTCGAGATGCATCTAAATTAAAGCAACAACAACCACAATGACAAGAGCCTTAACCAAAGGCAACAACTGAAATAAGCAGCTATGGACAATAGTTGTTGGTCGGATTGAAGGCAGGAGAATTGTCCAGACCAAAACCAGATGATAATAATGACGATGGAGTCGAGTGGAGTGCTGTGGTGTGGTGTGGTGTGGTGTGGTGTGGAGTGCAGTGGAGTACAGAGGAGCCCATCGGAGGAACCTAGCCCAACATTGTTTTTGTTCTCGCTATCCCCAATCCGCGATGTTGCTGCTTTTCAGGTCGTTGCTGCTGTTGTTTTTCGGTTTTATATCTGCGCCTCAGAATCATGTCGCGGAGCCAGTGAGCAACATGTTTGTGCAACTTGCGAGTGCTTCGGCACTCGGCACAGCAGCAACAACAGCCTCAGCACAGAGAAAAAACGCAGCTCAATTGATAAATTTTCTCAAAAAAAACCAACTATTTATAATGATTTAGCTCAATAAAATATAATTTTCCTATTTTGAATTTAAAGTTATTAATCCATATAAATATGTTATATGTAAATTTAAAGTTGAATCCAACTTTTTATGTGACTGCATCAAATTGATCATCCTATGATATATACATTTTTTTTTTACAGTGCAGCCAGCTGCTGTTGCCCGTGTGCCACATACACTGGCATGTTGCTGCTGCAGATAAGTTGCTGCTGCTGCCGCTGCCACTTGCCATTGAAGTTGCTCATCAACTTTAGCTTACCACCACATGCGAATGCGAAAGTCGCCGCTTGTTGCATTTAGTCATCGTATAGTATAGTGTATAGTGTAGTATCCCCGGATACGCCACCCCCCTCCTGCCCCCCCGCCGTTCCTGGCGATCGGCCTGCTCATTCGCTACGTTCCACTTCAACACCCGTCGACCCGGCACATTGCCTTTCCCACAGTGGCCCGTTGAAAGCCGTAGAGTGCAACAGAGTTCGTTCCACTCGATAGTGCCCCTCTTGCCCGGGCTTTTGTTTTGATTTCGTGCAGTTTGTTTTGCTTTTCATATTTCTTCTGGATTTTGTATTTTGCTCATCGTTCGCGCTGCACTCGGGGCCCCGATAATTGCAGCCAGGCGAGAAATGAGAAACGAGAAATGAGAATCGCGAAATGAGAAATGGGAAATGGGAAAACTGGAACTGGATTGCACTCGTGACGTCACCGCGAGGGCATTCACTTTTGCGGCAACTGCAACAGCAACTGCAGCAGCAGCAGCAACAACAGCAAGAGCAAGAGCAACATGTTGCCGACAACAATCTGTGGCTGCCACATTTGTCTTTCACCGCCGTCTCCATTGTCCGCTTTATGAGCCACGAAATTCAAATTTACACATCGATAGCGAAGCTCGGGAGCTGCACTCATTGTCACGATAAATCAATTGGCCTCTTTGCCCCCTTGCAACAGCATCAGCAGCAACAGCAGCAACATCGGCGACCCAGCAGCAACATGCTGGCTGTACAGTAGCAACATCCAGCTGACACTTACGTATGTTAATGCTGACAAAAGAGTCAAGACAAGAGCAACACAATGGCCCCATCAATTCGTGGGGGAAAGTGCAGCAGATTGGGCATATCGTTTCGATATGCAACTGTAGGAGGCCCCTTGAAACGTTTCTATTACTTTCCTGGAAATTACTCGGCCGCTTGACCCCTTTTAGTTACCCCCCTCCTCTCCTCACTTATTTGGGATTTATATGCGGGTCGCATGCAAAGCGCCATGTCAACACACACATGCCACGCCCCCTTCTTGGCCCAACGCCCCCCTGGCGTGACGCGTCAGTAATGCAATTATTTTGATTTTTGTTAAACATATTTGGTAGTACTCCTGCCACAGACAAGCAACTACAACATGGCATGGCTAGAGCAAATAAAAAGCGCCTGGGCTGACATTTTCATTGGACCGAACTCCGTTTGCAGTTTGCCGTTTGTCGTTTGTGGGGATCATTAGGCGCACCCCGGGGCCATTAATTTGAGCCAGGCCGAAAAGTGTTTGCCAATATACGAAAACACGAAGCTAAGAAGGCCAGAATTGGGAGGCAAAGAAAAAGGCAGCTGAGAAAAGAGCCCGGTAAACGCAGCATTTAAGATAAATCTCCGTCGATAGCTGAAGACCCCAAGAAGTTGGCTAAAGGATGAAAATAAATGGAGGGAGAACCAAGGGCCTAGACCAGAGCAAAATGGCCATCAAGTTCAATGTAACGAAAAACAAGTCAGCGGCACACGAGAACGAGAATGAGAATGAGAACTTGGCCAATGCCTTCTGCTTTCTATACCCTTCAACAGGGTTTTGTCATCACGAAAACAAAGTATAGATGTAGTTTCAGAAGAGTATTCTATTCAAGTTCAATGCTCCATTTAGTCGGTGGGCAGTTGCTGGGATGCACTGCACTGCAGGGCGGTAAATCAGAAAAAATCAACACATAAAAACTAAACAATCGCCTCATTAATTACAATTAGAAGTGTTTATTGCACATGCGCGGCTATAAAACGGGGAGAAGCTCGGCCAGGGGCTTGCGTCATCATCAATCTTTGGCGTGGAGAGAGAGTTCGAGAGGCCGGCAGATCGCAGAGACATCAGGCAAGTCTTGGACTGGAACGCTGGACTGGCAGACTGAAGACTGGAGACCGAAGACTGAAGACCCGTGGGGCAGCCTCGGGGGCAGGCTGTAGGATTCATCAATCAACAGCTGTCACAGCCGCCGGCAGCCGGCCGGTTCGCTCTGTCTCCGTTTCTGTCCCGGGATCTGTCCCTGGTCCACTGTCCACTGTCCTCTGTCCTTGGTCTTCTGTCCAAGCTGGCCTGTCACTCGGCGCGGCGGCGCATGCGCAGCAGCTCTCCAGAGACGCTGGCCTGTCTTGGCCAACTCAGCAGCTTCCTGTTGGCCAAAACGGCCCTCGGCTAGGAAGCTGGCCCGCTTCTGAGTGGAAAATTGCCACCGAACGGCTACGGGCGTCCGCTTTTTATGCAAATGCCTCGCGGTAATTGTTGCACGAATATTGCATAATCATGACACATTACAAATGATCCGCCGATTCCAGCATGCCCGAGTCATCATCAATGTCACGCCTCATTAGCCGCTCGAAGTGCACAATCGGAATCAGAAGCTCGCTGCTGTCTAAACCGATTTGTGTTCGTATTTCAGCAGCCAGACCAGGAAGGAATTTAATAGAATTTAAGTCTGAAGTCGGGTCCTTCCAGGCCATTTCGCTTTTGTCACGCCCAACATTCTATTTTCAGGCCTCTTTGGTCCTTGGTTTCCTATGCCTTAATTTCCATCCAGTGACCGAAGCATCATTTATTTTTACCTTTGGCCAACACCTGACAACAACACAGGGCTTTGGCTTTTTAAATATTTAAGCACCTGTCGCGTTGACAAAATGCTTTTCCATGGCAACGCCCCTAAAAAGGGGCAGGGCTGGGAAACCGTGAATAGAGGATAGGAAAAGCGAAAAAAGGGGAGCGCTGCTGACCAGGATTTAGCTCTGGCTTTTCGACATATATATGCCGAATGACCTGCGGGGAAAACTGTCTATATGCGATGTCTATATCAAATGGCAGGGGGGTTTGGAATGGAATGGAAATGTCAGCGGGTCCCTTTTTTCCCAGAGAAGGAGAGAATGGAGCATCCTTTGTGCCGTGTCAGCAAACTAGATTCCCATTTATTTGTGGCCCTGCCAGCTTTGACGCTTTATTTCCGTATCCTGTGCTGTGAGCGGCATTTTGTTTATCCGTCGAGTGAAAGAAAGAGGGCACTTTAATGTAATTGCAAATCTATGTGAAACGAAATATTCCCTGCAGTCACTTGAATCGAAAACTTGGTCAAGAGCTCATTTTTTCCCCTTAGCGATAAGCTGGCTCTGTTGGCCGACCGTTTGTGCATTACTCACAATTGTGAAATTGCACTGCGAGCGGGGTTTTTCCCCGTTCACTGTGCAGTTCCCCGACATTTCACTCATCTAATTGGCCATAAGACCACCCACAATCCTCCTCCCCCCCAGAGAGCCACGTTCGCGACATGTCAAAGTAACATTTAACGACTTTGATGTTTGTCAAATGGCATTTTAAACAAATGCAACTGGCACACACAGGGCAATAAAACCAGCAGCAGTAACAGCAGCATAAATAAATAGCGCTATAATTTACGCTTTTCAGGTGGAAATGGCACGCAATGTCCCCCGACTTTTGGTCTTTGTGTAATTATTTACTGCGCTAGTTTGGGCGGGATTTATGGGTGCAGGGTTCCGAGTCATAAAGCAATAATTAGCCGGCTTACTGGCTAGCGAGATAACCGCTAGAAGGTAAAACAATATTGGTAAGACAAAAACTGGGCTCTGCCTAATTGTGGCACATGTTGTAAAATAAACAGATACAGTCATATGATGGCTAATAGCCAGTTGTCGAGGGGCAATGCATGCGAGTGGGTACTGAATAGTGAATGGCTGGAAAAGCCGTTCGACTCAGACGGCTTGACGCCAATAGCAAAAGCTGCAAAAAAAGCGCCCGTGTAATGATGATGAAGCTTTTTGCAATTGTTGCCGCGCGGTGCTACAGTGGCAATTAGAGTGCAATGGAAATTCCCGTTGTGCTGTGTTGTGTTGTGTTGTCTAAACAAAAGAGCCAGCACACACAATCGCTGCGGTAGAGTTTCACAAATAATAACATGAGCGCGTGTAATCAAATCATGGCTAAGGAAATGCAAATGACAATGACTAAGAAACCGCAGATCAACAGATTTCATGTTTTCATGTTAATGGTCGCTGGTTGCCGGTGAAACCGCATCCAGTATAAGCCAACTGCCAAACGGACAGGCAAACATTTTGGCAAGGTTTTGGCAGGCTTTAGAGATTTGCAAACGGTTAGCGGCTTAAAGGCCAATGGCAGGTGCCAACTCATTCGCCATCAATCTCCGCCGCAGTCAAACGTTGTTGTTGACTTGTCAAAAACGTTGACGAGTCGCGCCGACACGCCATCTAGCGTGCGGTCGCCGCAACAGCAGCAGAATCAGCTCCACCACCACCAACAACATCAACAAGAACAACAACAATTTGTAATCCTATTAACCCCTTGACTGCAATTAATCAATATTTTGGCCAAAGCCACTTGACCGGTTAAAACACGATTAAAAAACCATAATTGAAAATTGAGACGAGGTGAAAATACGTATGTGCCGTATGCAATTTGTCGAAGTTAATTATTATAATTCTTTAATAATAAATTTAGGGTTTAATTGGTGGGGCTCTGCTAATGACAAATCAATAAGCTTATGAAACCCTGTATGCTCATCAAGCCGATGCAAATTGCCAGTTAATCCCTGGTACTATTCAGATTTTATGCATTTATTTTTTTCCTTTCTGCCAAATTAGTGGCTTTCATTATAATCTTTTTTTTATTTTATTTGCGAGTTGTGTTTTGTGCGAATATTTTTATGATATTCACCGTGTGGTTTTTTTTTTGGTTGTTTTGCAGCGAAATCTTCAAGGCCATGCACATTGAGTGACTCGAGTTTTTGCCTCGGTGTTTTCGCTTGCCGATTTTATATAATTTTTTCCCCCTTTTTGTTCGTTCTCTGTTTTGTTTGTCGGCTATTGCAACCTGTCGCAAATATTTCGACGCATTTGTTATGCTTAGCTTATTTCATTATGATGATGGCTGCTCCGTATATTTATAAATGCTGCAGTCATTCATCATGCCGGACTAGCCGATCATCTGAGCATTTGAGCATTTGAGCAGTGGAACACCTGAATATCTGAACACCTGAGGTAGCTGTTGCGCCCACATGCAGGTTGGCCCGAACCGGAAGTGGGCCTTGAACAACACCTCTGGCCATAAGTCATGGGCCAAAAGCACTCTAAGCCAAAGCACACTGCAAGGCCAAATCAGACGTATGCCCACACCGAATCGTATTTTTGGCCTGACCGATTGCACACGGCGTCAAGGTTGTCCGCTTATCTTTCGGAGAAAGCGGTTCTACGGGCCATCACGAATCGCAGCAGTAAAATACTTTATTTCTCCAGCTACCGACCGACCCATCAATTGCAACCTGTTCCGACGATGACGTGATCTTGAGCGTATCCAAAACCGATTAGGTACGAGCAAACACACTTAGTGGTAATTTATCATTCGATGCTGCTGGTTAGCCGAAAAAAAAAAATAAAACAGGAAACATAAACGGGCGAGAGGAGGGCCCCAATTTAATTAGAATACTCGAAAGTAGCTCTCGGAAAAATACAGTTAATAATACTGGCCCGTAGTTATGGCACAGGTAAATATTTGCCAAAAGCGAATGAACCTCCCGCATTTCGCATTCGCAGTTCGCATTTAGCAGTTGGCATCGGTTGAATGCACTGTGGCCTGGAAACAGCCGTCGAAAACTGAAATCTGAATTATTTATGTGCGGGGCAAAGGATCTGAAATCTGGGATCTTGGGCTCTGGGTTCTGGGTTTTATGGAAGGGGTTGGCGGGGCCTGACACTTGTTATGCAAATGCCATTCAAAGGTAAACCGGCGAAGAGCGGATCTGGTTGTGTTATTTTTGTTTTGAAATGTATCCAAAAGATACTCGACGAGCACTGTCGTCATTGGCAGGCGGCGAATTGCTTGGCTGGCGTCACAACGCCGCTCTGACGACGTTTGCTATTGCTTTCCGGCATTGCAAGTCGCGCACGGGCACCAAAAAGCTACAGCTACAGCTACGAATACAGATAGACGTATGGGTTGAGATACAGATACAAATATCCGTAATGCGAACACTGGGACAGCCAGAGATACTTCTCACACACACACACGAGCGAGAGATACTCTGACCAGGCCGGCGCATTTTATAAATAGTTGCTGCTGCTGTTGTTGATTTTGAAATGTATGGGCAACAACAAGTTGTTTGTTGGCTTCTCCGATATTTTTCTTTTGTCATTGCAAAATACGAAAATACAAATAAATACAAATAATTTTAATACAGAAGCAGCGAGAGGGAATAAGAGGTAAGAAATTAAAACGCAACGGGAAAGAGATAGCTGCTGAGCGATCGTTTTCACGACGCCGGCGGCGGCATTGACCGCTAGAATGCAATCAACCTAGTCCAAGGCCAAGTGGCCAGCGGTTTTTATTTTATTATTATGATTATTATTAGGCCCCGGGTGTGCGTGTGTGTGCGTGTGTGAGCGCGTGAGTATCTGTGAGCTATTCGCGAAATTCACGCCGCTGAAAATTTCAGCTCACTGACTCTCACTACGGGAGGTTCTACTCATGACTAATTGTTTCGGGCATTGATTAGCCATTCCTGGAACTGCATTCGCAATTCGGTTGCCAGGCAGTAAATAAAGGGAAAATTTCCGACCCGGTAATATCATTTCTTCTGCTTTTTTCCCCATTAGATATCTAAAGTTTATGCCAGCTAAGCAAACAGTTTTTATTGCATTGTTTGCACAAAATGGTTGGCCAAACATTTCTGATTTATACTTTTCGTTTAATTGGAGGAAAGCAGCATCAAAACGCATTTTTCGCGGATATGGCCATGATTTATGAATCTGAGTATTTTTCGTTTTCCGAATTAAAGGCCGGCAAAAATCGTAATTCATGAATCAGTAAGTGGTGGTGAAACCAAGGAATAAACCCGGATTTTCCGGACTCTGTCTGTCTAGACGCAGCCAAGTGTCATTATGCTAATTAAAACAATCGAGGCGAGCTGGCTGAAGGATCAAGCATACTTTTGGGAGCATGGACCCCGGTTGCCATGGATGGGGGCAACTTTCCAATCCAGTCGAATGTATTAAGACACCATTCATTTGCAAGACTCGACGCTGACATGTCAAGGTTTCGCTTTGCCCGCACTGCCCACACGGATATGTTTAATAATAAAGTGGATAAATGCAGATAAGTGGCTTTTTATGGATACATATGCGTTCTACTCACAGAAGTCAATTAAAGACATTAGCCTGTCCAAAGCGAAAAATTACTCACCTGCAATTAGAAGAGCGAAAAGGAGATGTCATATGGTAATGCGGCAATTTGAATAAGAAATAGATTTGCATTTTGCATTGGAAATGCCGCTTTCAATAATTATGATAATAACTGGTTTGCAAGGCCCGGCCTTTGTGCTGGCAAAAATCGATATATAAATCAAATATTGCTCATACGCCACGACAGCCAGTCGCCATTTTAATACAAACAATCACCATAATGATGATGGCGCACGCAACGCACAGGTTTTTGCTTTTACTTGGGGTTTACTTATAGCGCGTTACACTTTGGGGTGCATCCGCGGTCTCGACAACTTTTCCAATTACCCGCTAGACCCCCCAAAAAATGAATTGTTGCTTGGGAAAATGTCACGCAAGCTAACCTTGAAATCCCATCGATTTGCTGGCAAACTCAATTTGCAATTCGCTGTTGTTGCTGCGTGTAATTGGCCGGACTTAATTACATGCTAAAGTCTGGAGAGTGGAAGAGCGTGGGTCGGGCTATAATTAAAAGCATTCCCGATTTAAAATTCGCCTTGGGTTTTTTTGCAAAAGAGCTGGGAAAGGAGATATACAGAGAGAGATAAGCCTGCGCAGTGTTTCCCGGCTCCAATTTCTCTTAGCGAGAGAGTGGAAAATGCGCGGGAAACCCGAAGCGTTATTTGTGACGACCCACTGAACCACTCTGATGACGTTGCTGCTCCTCTTTTCCACTTTTTCACGGGTCAGGGGAGGGGGAGGGGGTGAGGAAGGGAAAGGAAAGGGCTGCGTGGGTTTTTCGCCGCAACCCTTAAAAGTGTTGCCATATTGATTTTCGTAGGTGTGTGTGTGCTTGGGGGGTGGGTGGTGCTCTGCCGCTGCCTCAGTCGGCTTTTCTCGTTTTTCATGTCTGCCCTGACCTTGAATACATTTGCAATTCCTTCATGCGCTGTGTGTGTGTGTTCTGTGTTTGTTTGTCGGCATTTTGCCTTTGCCGCTAACTTTGCCCAACTTTTCTGCTTTTCCCCCGGTTTTCAGCCTTTGGTCAACCAACCGATGGGGCTTTCTTTGGCAGCTGTATTTGTTGTCATGACAAATTTGGTATGCAAAAAATAAGCAAACAAAAAAGAAGACAGAGGGATTCTGTCATGTTTGCTGCTTAGGTGGAAATTAATTGGCTCTGACTTGTTGCAAACATTGTGGAGAATTATTTGTTTGGCAAGATGTACCGAAATGTGTTGATTTGCGTGGTGAACGAGCTTTAAAAATATAAATTATGACCACACTGCCATGACTATATGTATTCCTCATGCAGTCGTGATTTATGGTGAGCGAGAAATATATCTTATTATTTTTCCTTTGCTCCTCCACATCCAAAAGCGTTATTTGTCGAGCTCGACTTTTCCCCCGTTCGTCCATTACATTAAGCCAAATGCCATGGCTGCTCCGCACTTTCTGCCCTGACATTGCCGGCATTTGAATTTTAATGCAGTTCTGCTGCTTCCCGCCCACAATTGCCTCGCTTCAGCGACTGTCATCAGCGGGGGAGGGGCGGAATGGGCGGTGGGGGTGTGGGTGGCATCGGGTTGGGGGTGCGCATCTATATATGTACTATATGTATGAGTACGCAAAACTTGTAACGACGCAGAGAATTTTAAGCTCTGAGGCGTGCCGACGTCGTTGCTCTGCTTTAATTAAGCCGGCCTCCCACCTCTCCGCCCCCTCTGATCCGCCCCCAAAATGCAAATGTCAACGAGCTGTTGCTGTCTTTTCCGCCCACGCCTAGCGCTTGTTGCGCACACAAAAAAAAAGATCCATCACAAATCAAAATGACATATCATATTTAAACTTTACTTTTCATTTGTTTTTTAACTTTTCTAATATTTAAAATATGACTTTTCAACTCTTGTGTTTTGAACAAACTTGATTTTAAGAATAGTTGGGTATTATGAAAAATACATTTTAAAGAGCAACCTATACATAGCAAATAATAAAAATAAAAGGTGTTTAAGGTTCACTAAAACCACTTACATAACACGTTAAAAAGAAACAAAGGTATATCATATAATAGTGTTCAGCTATTTAAGAATAGGGATTAATGAAAGATGTAAGAACTATTTGAAAGTCGAACTTTTGATGGAAATTAAGTTTAAAAAGATAGTTGCAATGTTTTTGGTTAAAATCATTATTTTACAATAGGTATTGCTAAGAAAAACTGATTAAATTGTGAAAGAGTATTTTTAGTAATTTATCAGTTGCTGAAACGATGGGTATTAGTTCACACAAGTACCCTGTCAAATAAAGCAAAGTGCACAGGTGTGTGTGAAGAGCATTTGTTTGGCAAACCCCCCTCCCCCGAGGACCCGTCATTCGCTGAGTACCAGTGATGTAAGCAGAGCACTTGGCGCTCCATTGTTTGCCGGGGTGCATTTGTTTTCCCACTGGGCAAACAGCAACACCCACTGCCGCCCCCTCGGATCTCCAGTAACGCCACCAACACCCCAACCCGATCAGTCAACTAAGCGTATAATTAACGAAGATTGCCATATCAAAAACCAAAACAGAAAGCAACAAAACTGCGCCCGAGAGCGACTTGCAAATGAAATCACCTGCCGGGCTGAAGTCGCTGCTGCCGCTTGTTTGGCTTTTAATTATGGCGACTGCGGCGATGCCAACAATAAATTTTCGATATATATACACATGCACGTAAATATATATATATCTTATAAACATATGTATACTGGTATGCCAAGATATGTATGTTTTTGGAGGGGGGTGGGAGGTGGAGGAGACAGGGGAGCACACTCGCACGTTTGCATATTCATGGCATTTTGCGTTATTAATTCATTTTGCGCAATGCGAAAATTAATTAGCCATGAAAAGTGAATCGACCGCAAAACAATTTCACCGGCGATGCATTCACATTTCCAAATTGTTTATTGTACAATTAATGGGAAGAAAACACAGTGCCAAATCTCCACTTTGCCAAGTGAAACGTTCAGATTTATGGTTGATATTTCTTCTGCTTTGTTTGTGAATGTCTCACGAAATAAATGGAAATTTAAGTATGAGCGAAAATACATGTGTTGTCATTAGCCCAATGATTTAGCAACCGAATAAATCTCATAAATATTATTTGCTCTATCTGAATGCAGCTCATTATGAGCGAATTGCGAGAGGAATAAATTAAAGCGTTTTAAATTAAGTGGTTTGTCGGCGATCAATGGCTTTGAGATAGGAGACATCTGGGGAAGTGTTCTTTAATTGGGCACGATGAGGAATGACATCAGCAGAGGAAGCTTAATACAAATGGCTTAAGACCAACAAACAATTTGTGGCCAGATTTGCCATTTTCCATTTTGCATTTCCCATTTTCCGGCATTGACGACGTCAGAGCCGCAAAAGCACAGTAAAAGCAAATGCAAAAGCGGATTGCATTGGTGTGCGAACACGTGCCGTTGCACCTCCCACATCCCAACCCCTTTTTCCACCATTTGTGCATCATCGTCACTTATCTCAGAAACTATATGTGTGTGTGTGGAGCGGAAGTGAGGGAAATGAGCAAGTGAGCAAGTGCGCATGGCGAAAATTAGAGAGAGAAAGAGCGAGAGAGAGAGCGAGCGAGCGAAATGCACTTTCATGGCTAGCGGTTGTTGCGCAACATTCGCTTTTTGCCGGCCGGCGCAACGTATTTTTGCTGCAACAGTGTGGCATCCGCATCTACATCCGCATTCGTTGTGTCTCTGTGTGCGTTAACCTAGAAAACTGCACACACACACACGTGGCACAAGAGAGTGTTGGTGAAAAAGTACAGCCACGACAACAGTTGCAAGGGCCGCCATTTTGTTGTGTACCGTGCCACGAAACTAGGCCAATTCGCCGGGCTGCCCTCTTTCGGCTCTTTGCACTTCTATTATTTTGCTGATCTAATTGTGACCCCTCGGAAAACTCTTTGTGTGAGTGGGGAGGGGGGTTAAAAGTTTTTCGCTTGTGGCACAATGAAATCGAAATGAGAGTGTTTGGGTGTGTGTTTTTGGGGCTCGTGGCAAACGTTTGCCAAAAGATGTTTCGCAAACATTTCGATTGCATGCCTCTAACCACAATGTAAAAAGCTCAAAGCAATTTGTTCTTGTCGCTGGCTGAGAATGAGGACAATCAAACATCAGAATCAGTTCTTAACGTTCCCTTAATTAAAAATAATATATTATTCTAAATTGATTGATGCAAGAAAAATGCTCAGTATTTGCCAAACTATTTTTGAATCTGTTATGTTTATAGAGAAAATATAAGACATCTTATAATTTTTTTAAAAATGTGCCAACGCATTTCAATAGCATTTGTGGACACTACTTTTATTATAATTTAAATATTAATCTGTTGATTTATTTCTAATGCCTAATTGCATTTTCATCTTACATTTTCTCTTAAAAATAAACATTTGAATATCATTGTTATTATAACAGCATTAATCTTGAACTAAATTCTAAAATCAACATCAATCACTGCCTCTCTTCTGATTGCTGCAACGATTTTAAGCGAATAACACCGCTTGTTTCCCTATCTATATTTATATTGTATCATGCAAGTGCACATATTGAATCTGGCCATAAGCAGAAGGCTGGCTAAGTGTGTCAGAGGCGCGGGCCCCAAGCCCAATGCCAAATTCCGCATTCGGCGAAGCGCTATTTTTCGGGCTCTGCCAATGCGGATGACAGCGGTACAGTGGGCCAAAGTGGCACTGCACTAGGGAAAACTTTACTGTGCGGTGGTCTTTCCCTCTTTTATTCTCCCCCGTCTCACCAGCCATGGTGTACCGATGTGATGACAAATATAGCATGAAATGGCCAGGTTAAAACTGCAGCAAGCCAGAAACAGAAAAGCAGCATATACACAACACAGGCAAAGCCAAAGCAAAAGCAAAAGCCAAACGGAAACGAGGCCAAACGATGAGCTGAAGCTTTTGGCTCGAGTGTCCGCTTCGTTTTGTTTCGTTTCGTTTTGTCACCTTGAACATGAAAATTGGCGCTGCATTTGTTGCTCTGGCCGTTTTCCGCTTTTCCGTTTGCATTTGCACTTGGCACAGATCTGGCCCCGTGGAAAAGCCAACTAAATATTCATTTTTCCAATAAAGACCCCCGCCCGTTTTCGCTGCTAACTGCGTACTACATAGGTATACAAGTATATGTAGAAATATTTTTATTGCATTTCTGTTTTGCTCCCCCATTGCCATTTGCCTTAGTCACAATTTCTGCAATTATGACAAATTTATGAGTTCGTTTCTCCCACACGCACACACTCGAAGTGCCACCCATACAGATACAGCCACGCACGAGTGCTCGATTGTGTGCATGTCTGGGCACTCCTGCAACTGACTTTCCGACTTTCTGACTTTTGACGGATTGCGGCAGCCATTTCCTTGGCTTGTTGAATGCAAAAGACGTGAGACATTTGTCAGCTTTAGCGATAAGTTTAAATGGCGGTTTTGTTTAAAAATACCTCGCCAATTTTACAGCAATGTTTTTCGATAAACTCAATGCACATTCCTATTACCTTTGTCATTTGTTAGTTTTAGTAAACCTTTTCGTGTCCAAATTAGAGATTACAGCTGTTCGAATCCTAGTTTATTTTTATTATTTTACTTTATCATCTAATATTCAGACACAAGTCGTGATTCATCGTTAACTGTTTTATATGAATGCTGATAAGATTGACCATTATTTTGAAGCATTTTTAGCTTGTAACCCTTTTTGTTTTTCCCCTGCCTTTCCAGTGATTGCAGTTTCTTGGGGTTCTGGGTGTAGGCTGCCCCGGCTGTCAGTCAGTTGCTCTGTCATTTATTCTGCTTAAGGTGTAATTACATTTGTGCCCAGCTGTTTCGCTTCTCAGTCATTACTCATACGCCCCGTGCCCGTCGCCGGGTTGCCTAATCTACCAACGCAGCCAAGATGTCGACACTTTGGCCAAGTCATTTGCAATTGTTAATGCCCCACAAATTGCACATCGAGGGGGTGGAGGGTTGCAAAACGAAGGGGAGCCAAATGGCTTTTAGCAGCACAATTAATAATTAACTTTTAATAATAACTCAATAAAGGCGAGCGGCAAAAGCGAACGAAAGGCGAGTGCCAAAGCGAAGAAAAATGACTTATAGATAAATTTAAATCGCTTCCTAATCAGAATTCAAGGTTAACAGCCATATGAGTGAAATTAATACACACGACTGCGATGCTGACGTCGATGCTGGTCTATGTGCAAAGTGCCGAAGGCAGCAATTGCCGCTTGTTTTCTGAGGCTGCGGCCGAGGTGCTGGGGCACTGAGGTACTGAGGTGCTCGAGTGTGTGGTGAGTGAATGTTGACTCAAGGTTGCAGAGCTGCAGAGCCCCTCAAAGACACTCGCCGTACGAATTTTAATTAAATTCTGCCATATTTCTGCGCTGCTCTGCTCTGGTTTTCGGTTTAAAAATAATTTGCAGAAAGTTAAGCGAAAACACGCGAAGGAAATAAGGCAAAGCCAAGGGCGCAGGTGAGGCCAAAAATTTAAATCATCAATATAAATTTAATTCAATTTAAAAACAAAAGGGCAACTGTTTAAAAATAAATCGGAATGCAATTGTTGTACTGCTGCACTTATAAAAAAGTATTGTAAAAAAAAAATGTATTTATTCCAAGACCAAGACAGTTTTCCATTTTCAACCACGATTGTTCACAAATAAAGACATTGCTGACCCAAGATTTTAGGCCCAATTGCGTTAATAATAAATCTATAAACATTTTCTAAAATAAAATTTTCTTTTCAAAATGGAATGCAGACAGTTCAACTACACTGATCAAATTATAAATGCATATTCAATGGGATCGATAATGTGTTTACTTCGACTATACCAATAATAATTTATATATTTTTTGCCGTTTAACTTCCACATCACATTATTTAAATAATGAAATGGTCGACATAAACTAAAGGGCTCAGTTTTAAGCTTCAATTACAGAAGGAACAAAAATATATATATATTTTTATAAATACAATTTGCTGTCCAAATGGAAAGTGGACAGTTCAACTACACTGGTAAAATTATAATTAAATATTACATTTATTTGGGCTTTACCTATAATAATTTAAATATATTTTGCTGTTTAGCTTCCAATTCCAATTACTTATTTTTAAGAAATAGTTTTGCTCTTTTGAAAACATGATCTGCAGACAAAAGTGAGCCGATATGCCCAATTAAAGGCGTACATTTTTTATTAGTGTATTGGCTTCTCTGCTGTCAGCTGCAAAATGCGCGCACATTTGTCAAAAAAGGCCAAAGCAGCTAAGCCAAGGCTCACACAGACACGTGTGCCGCGCCATGTTGGCTGGCCGCGAATGCAGCTCCGCCGCCCTTTCCCTTTTCCGCCCGCCATTGTTGTTTGTGTTCCAACTGTCAGGCATTGCGAAAGCTTAATGCCAGCTAACCGCAACGCCGCTCATCCGCCCCCTCACCCCCCTTCAACACCCTCCTTTTACCACCCTGAGCAGTGCACCGCCCCTCCTCCACCAACCCGCAATAACCCGCCGCGCTGTCTGCTCTGTGCACTATAATTTGCCTGTTTGCTTTGGCTTTGCCGTTTTTGTTGCCTTTTGATATTATAAAACAAATTAGACGGAACAAAAAAAAACTATGCTATACTGTGAGTTGGAATTTGAAAAGCGTATACTAGAGAACATGGCGTGTGCAATTAGCCGCATCTACATGGTGAATGGTGATGCGGCCCTCAAAGGGTTGGCCCAATTAAGGCGAAAATTCAGGGGAAATTCAATGAGAAGCTGCTGCTCGATCCAAAAGTCGAGTCACTTTTCCAACGTTTTGGTTTCGTCACCGCAAATTGTTGGCTCTGATTGCTTGTCACATTGCAGTCGTGGCTGTTTGCGTTTTAATTTCCCCTCCAGGATTGAGTTGTGGCCTTCCCACTCAAGCTTTCCTTTGGCGGCCATCGCGAACTCCCTGTGAGTGTGTGTTGTGGGTTAAGAAATTAATGGGCGAGCGTTTAACCACACATTGCGGTGGGCGAGGGGGGAGGCGGTTGCCTTGGAGCTGTACGACTATGCCTTAATGGAAGTGCAATTGCAAGGGCCTTGATTAAAAGGCAGGCGGCCCTGATTGTCACGGGTGGCGGTAAATGGCAAATGGTGAATGCACATAAATCTGCATTTTAAGTAATAACCCGCACGATGGTGGTGACGATCCAGCGAGACAAAGGCCACCGCGAATGAATCGGCTTTTAGTGTGTTTCACTACACTTTACTTGGTTATGGTATACCGCTCCATTTGAATCGCCTGACGGGCTGACGAGCAATGAAGGTTAATCATCGTCGATGCATCTGGTAACAGCCGCACGCGCCACAGTGCGTATGAGTAATGTCAGCTGGATGACATTACGTATGCGCCACGTGGACGCCTTCAAGATCGCCACTCCACTCGATTCGATTCGGGGCGAGTGCATTCTGATGCGGCACATCACACAGCTGACAACTGACAATAATTGCGCACAATTAGACATTAATTGCATTCGTTCGTTCTCAGCACGGCGATCGTACATTTATCCATCTATAGCTAGCCATCCAACCATCCAGCTGGCTTGTGTTTTTGCTGGCCAGCGAGATTCGAGATGCAAGATGCGGAAACGCGGCATATATCTTTTCAATTAAGCAGCCACGCCTTGGCAAAATAAACTTTTCCATTGTGTTCGTTTGTGCATTTGTTTGTTTTCCCTGCTCAGCCCAAAAACAGTGGGCGTGGCCGGCCGACTCTGACATAAATTCAAATGCGCACTCCCAGCCACAGACTGCCTTTTTTTATTTTTGGGACTAACACCGACGAGCGGAGCAGGAAGTTTGACGCTTTGGTCACTTTTTTCGTCTCGGTTGTGCAACAGGTATGGAAAGTGAAAGTGCAATTGCTGCTGGCAGCGAAGACTCGAAAACGTTTGACTAATTGAAATGAATGGAAAATTGATTGGACTTGGGCGAGAAGTCAAGTTGTTATGAAGACTTCCCAAGCTCATTTATCAATAGTTTCAATCCCAGCGATGACTCATTGTGGATAGACTATTGTTCATTAGGTATTCTAAACATACTCTATATGATGGCAAAAGTTTTCATTAATTTATATTAATTTAAAAGATTTTTAAGGCAAATGAAATTGTTAAAATGCAAATGAAATTGTTAAAAGGCAAATATAGAATATGTAATATAGAATAATTTTATTAAAGCGAATTTCGCAAGCCCAAGTAAACGATAAATTCTATTTTTTCATTGCTGAGCTTTTCTCGCAGTGCACTTTGGGCTTGACGGTGTGTAAATAAAACATATAACCACCATATGAAAATCTAATCAGACTTTCAAGGTTAACATATTCTGCCGCGGCTGCTGTTCACTTCGATATTTGTTCTTTCTGCTGCCCATTGTCGCTGTTGTTGTTCTTGTTGTCATTGCCGGCTGCTCGTTTTTAGGTTTTTGTCTGTTTGCTGTTAAGAGCCCTTAAAAGCTCTAAACGAAATAGCCAAACACACGAGCGGGCGCAAAAGCGTAACTAGTTGGGCAAACAAACGGCAGACTGTCCGCTGGTTATGGCTAAAAGTTAGAAGGGGGCGGGTGTTTCTGTTGGTTTTCAGTTGCGTAAGTTTCTGTTTCGGTTCTCGATTTCAGGCAGGGGCCCTTAAAGCCCGAACATAATTAATTAAAGAGCCAACTGTCTAAAGCTCCGGAGCTGGGGGTTATTGATTTTACTGCTCCTCGGGCGAGTGTGTGTGCTTGCGCTCGCCAAGTTAACGAGCTGCTGACATTGCCCTTTTGTGTGATTGATGCGTTGGCATTCTCCTAGGCGAAAACGATTCCGACATTTATTTGATTTTTTATATTTCTTTCGCCTGCAGCACATTGCGTATGAGTAATGGACGCTGTGTGCGGCGGTGTGGCATCAAGCATACGCCGTGTGGCCGTGCCAAGAACCGACCGACATTTACATAATTATGGCAATTAAAATCTATACACAAAGTTGCAATTAAAATGCAACAAAATGTCATGCTTCACCGCCAACAGCCCAGATTCCTCTGACCGCATTCCCTGCGATACATATCTAGATAATAGATTCTAGATTCTAAATTCTAAATTCTAAGTTCTAGATTCTAGGGCACGTGGATCGAATCGCTCACCTTTTTCTTGCGCTCCTCCTTGAAGTCGATGACAATGCCCTCGTCCGACGTGGACACGGATGTTGTGCGTATGCGTGCGTTGGCCGCATCGTGTGGCGACATTATGATGTGTGGGCTGTGGTGGGCGTGGCCGTCGTCGC
This sequence comes from Drosophila rhopaloa, assembly GCF_018152115.1. Classification (NCBI taxonomy): domain Eukaryota; kingdom Metazoa; phylum Arthropoda; class Insecta; order Diptera; family Drosophilidae; genus Drosophila; species Drosophila rhopaloa. Next base: position 10,638,905 of record NW_025335059.1, on the reverse strand, counting down.
TCAGGGGCGGTGAGGCGGAACCGGAGCTCCAGGAGGCCGACGAGCTGCTGCCGGGACTCGAGCACTTGTCGGCCATGGCTAAGAAATTGGCAAAATTAATTGGGGTCGGTTACGGGGCGGGGAGGGGGACGAGGACGAGGGCGGAGGATGACCTACCGCCATGCGGGCTCTGCAGCTTCATCGATGACAGAATCTCAGCGGCACGGCATGTCTCCTCGTCCTTGTTCGGATCGCTGCTATAGTCCTGGTGATCGCTGGCCGGACGTTTCCGTGCACTGGAAATAAAGAAGAAAGAAAAGACAAATTGTAAATTCGAGTTTTCTTTTACTATAAATTAATGTATTTGAATTAAAATAATTGATGGGTTATTCTTGGAGCTAATGAATAAAATTAGTAAATTGCTATGTTTGCCGATATTAACAATAATTCTACACAAATTAAATTAAGACAGTTGTACCTTAACCCACTATTCAAAGTCATTTTTATGAAATATTTAACTCGGATTATGGACGGCCTAAATATTTACAATATATATACATATATACAGATTATAGGCCCACCTAATTCCAGTGGCAAATCAATTGCAACTCAAAGCATTGACCCAGTTGTGATTCTTGATTTTATCAGCCACCCCCACAAGCACTCATCTACATATAGAAACTAGAAAACTGGCCGATAAAGATATAGACACGCAGGCAATCGGCAGCCTTAGCTTAGACATCAAAGCGGCCGCATATTGTTGTAATTTGCACAACAACAACAACAACAATGCCACGAGGTCTTTTCAGCGATAATCGCTTCGAGCGGCATTTCAATGCAAAACATCGCAAAACTATTTTTCCATTTAACTAATTTCTGCGGCCACTGAATTCCACTGCCGCCCATTGTGTGTGTTATTGTTTCGTCATTAATTGGCCTCCTTCCGATGGCCTCACATATTTGAAGCGACGTCAAACGCTTCGCAGTGGTCGTGTAGATTTCCCAGATCTGCTGGACTGGCTGGCTTTCCATGCAACTTGGCTTTAAGCTAACCTTGGCGCAACCTTCGCTGGCCAAATCAGGCGAAAATCCTTATGAACTGTGTTTGTTCGCTCAAATTTATATTCTCAACAAAGGCAGCCGGCGACAATGGCGAATGCATCGAGGGATTGATGAGGGGGGGTTGACCATAAAGACGCGACACTGTCATAAATTCAAAACATTTGAAATGGGAAAACTGATTTGGCACACCCGCCATAATCAAGCTGAGTGCTCCCACTCCGGGCCAGCCGATTGAGCCAAATGCCAGCTATTGAGACGTCGTCAGGGCCACCACCACTTGTCCCAGGGATTGCGTCCAGCACTTGCTGCGTGCCAGGATTAAACTATGCCAGGAAAGCAGCACTCATCCCTGGCCAATAGGGAGCTTCATGGATGGATGGGTATGTTGCTGCTGCAAGCAATTATTGATGCTTAGAGTTTAAGCGGCTTATTTGCAACATCCCGGGCTGCAGGAACTCCCCTTTCTTATCTTTCGGCGACCATCTGCTTTGGGCCAAAACCGAAACCAAAACGCTTAACAGAAAACAGAAAACACAACTCGTGCTGCAAAGTCCATTGTGAAATGGGAAGAGCCGCGGGCTGTCGTGGGCCAAGACTGCACTTAGCCGAATGCAGCTCCTTGGCCAAACAGCGGGCCATAAAAGTTTATTAGTCGGCTACCAGGTTTTAGCCTTTTGTCTAATGCGCTAGCACCTTTTGCCGGGATTTCCGTCCCAATTAAATTTGTTAAACTGAACGATAAATTTCTGCCGCAGATCGTTGCTAATCGCATAAAAGTAAATTCGCGCATAAATCGACATTTCCCCAGCCGTGGAGAATCAGTGCTGTTTCTTGTTACCCATTTCCAAGCCGGCCGGCAAAAGGCGCGTGCCTGACGGAAAGGGGAGGTGGAAAGTATGGGGGGACGGGGAAGGGGTTTTTATCCATCACGATGTGGCCATTTAATGCGCACAATCCGTACCGTTAGGCCGTTTGCTTTCCGCCCCAATGCGCAGCGCTGGAAAAGCCAACTTTAATAAACTGCAAGCGGCAGTTGCAATGCTGCATTGTGATGTTGCATTGTGATGCTGCTTCTCTGAGGTCCAGCCAAGTTGCCTTTTCGGCCAACTCGCTGCGTGGCCGCACGTAAATTGCCCCAGAGCGCGTGATTGAAATGCGATATATTCGCGCCCGATTTCGGGGCCAGGCTTTTCGTACTTCTTTCCCAGGCTGGGAAATGCGGCAAACCGTTGCTGTTTCGCCACATTGGCCATTATTTGACCACGTTCGCCGGGCCGCGCAATCAACAACCGTCGCGGAGTCGCGTTGGAAAAGAGGTGTTGAAAGCAAAATTACATTGCAGTGTCAGGAAGTAGGAGATGCGAATATGATATGCCCCGAACTGAGGAGGACTTAGCCCCCGAGTCGCTTGTTGTTTGCATGTGGCGGCGAAATTAGTGGAAATTGCATGAAATTCGCTGGCTGCAGCTCCATTTCAACTTGATTTCTGTGCGGTTTGCAGTTTGCAGCTTGCAGTTTGCAGTTTGTAGCTTGTAGTTTGCAATTAAAGCTTATTGAATTAGCCACGTGCCCAAGATTCGCTTTTGTTTTCGGCCTGGGTCGGAAAACTTTCACCAAATTGCCCAGGGAAAGCGCAAGTGCGAGTTAGCCGGAGACAAGGCGACTCCGTCGTGGCCTGCAATCTGACAAGAAAAGGCCCCTTTAGATATCGCCAATCAAAATCTAAACAATTTTCAAGTGTAATTTATACGCAGGCAAAAATAAAAGCCCGCGAAAGAAAAAAGAACAAAAGGAACCAAAGTCGTTGGCTGATTTCTGTGATTAGAACGCAGAGGGCAACAACAAAAGTTTTTTTTTATATTTACCCCCAACTTCATTGAGGTTTTTGTGTGCCATGCGAAAGAGCTTTTAACTTATCAGTTTGCACGATAAGGGCCAAGATTCCATGGCACACATATCTACGCCTATTCAAGCCAATGTCAATAGCAACAACAAAAGCGGAAATGTTCGTTAGAAAAAGAAAAGTAAAGGCAATAGCAACAAAGCCAACTGAAGGTAAATACGTTTTGGACAAAAGGAAAACGTGTAATAACAAGTCTTTTGGCCCAAAAATGGATCGATGCTAACAGATGGGCGTTTTTATGACATCTAGACAGGAAGCGCTATCGTTTTGGGTTTCAACTAGTTTGCAACGGTGCGTATGCGCAACATATTCAAAATCTTTCCATTCACCAATCGCGAAAATAAAATCAAAACAAATGAGCACGCACTTTTATTATTCAATATTGTGACTACATTTTATGATTTGTTTTTTTTAAGTCTATATTATTTTGCCCATGACGTTGTCAGACGCAAAAATTTGTGTCTGTGTTTTTTTATTTTGGTTTTATTTTTGGACAGGCCGAAAAGCAGACAAGTGCCTGGGATTGTTGTTAGTTGTTGTTGTTCAAGGTGATGTTGTTTTTGTTAGTTTCGGTTTTTTGCCCAGTTTTTAGTTGTTTTGCATTGCGTGAGGTGAGTCAATTTGCCCCTCCGCCTTTTCTGGGAGTTTTTCTCACATGCCGCATTTTAAATTCGCCTTTTGTTGCTGCCTCTTTATTTGTTTATTTTATTTAAACAAGGCGACCTCTTTTTGTTGTTGTCCCTGTTAATTTGGAGGTTTCATTTTTGTAGCCCTGCCCGCCGTTGACACACATAATTTTTGTTTTTTTCATTTCAATCTTCTCCCGCCCGTTTCTTCTTTTTTTTTTGCGAAAACGAACAATAAAATTGAGTTAAGCAAACAAAAGCCCGACTTTTGGGGATGTGGCCTTAAAGCCAAGTAGCGCCAGTCGAGACGGAAATTTGTGGGGGTAAACAAATAGCGAAATTCCAACATTTTTGCAGGTGATATACGCGGCATTAAATCGAAAACAAGCGCTGTGCGTAACAGTAAAATGTGTGCGTATTTTTTTTTCTGTGGATGGGGGGAGGGTGTTATTTTTGGTGTGTTTTGGGCCTTTTCGTCTTGCCGGGTGCTTTATCACCCCATTTATGGACGTATGCGTGAGTTTTTTTTCCCCGCTGGCTAATGTTTACTTTCGGTTTATTTTGATTCGGGTCTCTGCTAATTTTTTTGCAGATAACGATGGCAAAACGTCAGAGTAGGCGTAGTAAATAGTTATGCTGGAATAGCTGTTTCTTCTTTTTTGTTATTTTTGTTTCCCCGGTGCGTGGTTGTTTATGGTTTGGTTGGGAAGCTATTATTTATCTTTTTTTTGGCTCGCGGGGCGGAGCACGTGCTCTCGTTGATTAGTTTGAATGGGTATGAATGACTCGTTTAATGGCTGGATTTTGTACAGTCTTAAGTCTAAGGATTGGTCTGGTTGTCGGCAACTCAATTAACATTTAAAGCCAACGGTATTATCATTTTATTTTACTGCCGCAACAGCAGAAAAAAACAAAACGAAGCCATCTGAACTATGGCAAAAATCTGAAAACGAAGCACTGGAAAATGGAGGGAAAAACATTTAACAGCTTTCCTTTCTTGTTCATTTTCGGCGGGACCCACATCGTTTACATAGCCGAATGGCGCTTTAAACATTTTTTGTCTATTTCGGTTTTTTTCGCCATCTCCCCTCGAAATGGCCTCCTGGTTTTCCGTTCACGTCCGAAAGGCTCCACGCCTTTTTAGAGGCTCATTTGCACAAATTACTAGCATTGCGACAACGGCCAAGGAGGCAACAATAACAACAACAATGCAATTGTCTGTGGCAACAAAACAAGCCAGAAGGAAAAGCCAAAGCCAAAGCCAAAGCCTAAGCCAAAAGGTAGAGGCGGAGAAAAGCCCAAGAAGACATTGTCACCACATTCCGGCAACGGAAGCCAGCCGGCGGCCGAAACAGATTGGCTATCGCCCCATGGGCCACGATCCCTTACCGCTTCACGTCCTCCTTAATGCCACCGGACTTTAAACTGAACACAAAAAAGAAAAATAAAAGAGGTCCCTATGATACTAAATATACAATCAAAATAGGCTCAACTTTTTGCTTCTTCGTAAGATTGATCACTATCAATTGGCGGAATATCAATAGCCTTAGGACCTTTAGTTTAAATACTATATTTATTTAGGATATATTTGTATTATTATTATATATAAAATGCTTCCTTTTTTAAATATTTTTTATTTTAATTTCTATTTCTATTTAATAATAATGGAATTGTATTTACTATGTTTGACTTATATGGCACTTTAGACATTTAATTGTGTTTTATTTTTGATGGGACTGGAATACAATAGTCAGTAATAAGGAATTTAAAGGTTGCTGTTCCTGTTTGTCTATTCAAGAAATAAACTTAGTTTCAATCTTGTTTTTCTCACTGCAGGAGTCATGAATAAAAATCGTATTAATTCCGCGCCAATGTCGATTCTGTTTCAGCCATTTGCCGTTTGTTTTTTCTTTCCATTTTCCTTCCCTTTTGCGACGTCGGCGACAGGAGGCCTCAACTTGAACTTGAGCGGCAGGCGGACCTGAACCGAAGTGAACTAAAATGAACCGAGCTGAGCTGAGGTGTGCCCCGTGGGCTTATTAGAAATGCGCGGACATGAGCGGCTTTTCCTTCGGCCTGGGGGGAAAAGCGGAATACTCGACAAGGCAGCGAGGCAACTTGAAAGTGGCCCGGGGCTGGGTTTTCCCCAGGCACTGCACCTTGCCATCGGGGGCCTACTGTACTACTCGTACCTGGCCCAAAATGTCATTAGCCATGGCCAATGTTGTAGCGCGATGCCGGCAGCCATTTCCATTGCCATTTCCACTTTCTATTGTTTGTGTTTTTGGGAAATTGATAAATCGGCGAAATTCAATTTGAAAAGTTGCCTGTACAGCGTACACGTGACGTGACGCAGGGAGAGGATTTCCGCCAGGTTTTCCCACTCAAAAAAGCGGGAACACCAACAGGCAAATAGCAAAACCAACTGCCAACTACCAACAGGCAGCAGTCAGTGACAAGAGCAATAAGCGTGCGACAGCCGAAAGGGCGTAACAAGCTGCCAGTTGTCACCGGGCTATGGACATTGGCCCAGACATTGGGAGTGGGAGGGGGTGTTTAGGGGTGGGGGAGGCGGAGGGGGACTGACACACCTGCCAGAGGCAAAGCACTCTGAATGTGGGCCGCTGCTGCTTCTGCTGTTTGCCGCTCATGTGTCGCCGGCATCGCCTCCAGCTACTTAGCATGCAGAGCGAAAAGCGTCAGGAAGCGTCGGTGCTGCAGTTGCAGTTGCTGCTGCTGCTGTTGCTGCATTTACTGCATTCGCTGCAGTTGCTGCAACAATTTAGCGGTACTTGACTGGCCAGCCAGAAGCAAGACCATGGGAATTAGCCACTGTGGGCACCGAAGCACAGTGGGATGCGTTGGGAATAACACAATAATCTTTAAAAAGCCTTAAACAACTTGTGTAACAAAGAAAAATAAGTAGTAAGAGCTTAACGAAATGAACGCATAAGAACCAAGAAAAATGTTCTTTTAAAATCATAAATATCATATATTATTTCATTATTTGATTATAACCAGAACTTTTGTCATATTTAATAATGATTTATGAAACAAATATGTGTTTATTTAAAGATCATTTAGAAGGACTGTTAATAATGAGGAATTCTATCCAATTAACTTAAGACCGGCAATAAATAATTCACCATTGTATCTGCAACTAATTGCTAAGTTAATGCCAATAAAAATTAATAGCAGTTATAGACAAAAGATGATATCAAAATATGATATATGTTTGAAATAGGTGGAAACATGCTTTGTGACGAACCTTCTCTTTCGTTTGCAACTGTTTTAAAATTCTAATCATAAAACTCTAAGACAATGACAACGTGAGCTAATAAAACATCCAAATCCTGTGGGACCACTTAATTGAATGCCAGCAAGAATAATAGCTTTCTTTTGTTTAAAATGCTTTCAGCTAGCTAATCAATTAACAACGTCAATTTCAATTAAAATCCTCGTCATTGGCCCACCATGCGAAGCGATCTCACATATGTACGTTTTGGCCCACTCGAAGTTGATGCCGCAAAGCTGGCGGCAGTTGTACGTGCGTTTGCCTTTACAGTTATACAGTTAAGTTGCCACTGGGTTGCACACTCGGACTGTGTCCCAATCCCAATGCCCCCATCAAAGTGCGACGACAATGCCGTCTCCTGCATTTTGATGACCCGCTCGCTTGGCCAACATTTAATTCAATTAACAAATCGCGACGGCCACAGTCCGACAAACGAGCGGACACTTTAATTATCGAAAGAGGAGAAGTGAAGTGGGAAAACCCGGGGAAAACTCACTGCTTAACCCTGCACTTGGTTACCTTAGTTAGCCTCAGATGGCCAAGTCAAGGTGAAGGCGTGGCACTCATTGGCAGTCAAATTAGCCAAATCCAACGTGACACGACAATTTGACGGAATCTTGTGGGTCACCGAATGGGAATGACAGTGCCCCAAGGCACAGGACACCACCCCCTCCCAACTCAACTCGAACTCTAATTGACACTGCCCCAAGAACCGCTGCATGTGGCTCCAACTCCAACTCCAACTCCAACTTGCAATCTGAAGTTGAAGGAACTGCAAGGCAATTGCTATTCCGACCACCGCAGGCCCGGCAAAATAAGCCAAATCACTGCTCGGCTAGCTGGCAGGCTAGAAATCTGTAACTGTAACTGGAAATTACAGAGCTGCGCTGCGGTTTAGACTGCCTTTTGCCTCCTCGACTTGGCCAGACCAAAAACCAAATGACTTTTGTCTTAGCCCGGCCCGGCACTGCAAGGCACTCCGAAGTGGTTTCGCAGTCATTTGCTGTCAGACATCAGTGCCAACACCCGCAGCGTTTTTCCCATTTCAATTGGAAACAACTCAATCAAATTGCCTAGACCAGGTCGGTCATTATGCCCCCCCTTCCCATCACCATCCCCCTTGTACCACAATTTTTAGCCTACAATTGCAGCAGAAGGAGAAACAATTCAATCTAATTTTTGGTTCTTCGAAATTTGCGTTTTGGCCGCAGTGCAAATGTTGCGTGCAGCACAGCACAGTCTACTTCAAAACTCCGTACTATATGGTATAGTCAATACTCCGATCTATGGCCCCGCCCCCTTCCGCCTCCCGTTGGGTCGCTCGGTCATACATATGTAAGTGTGTGCACATTAAATTTTATGGCCTGCGATTCGAAAATCGGCACACGAAACGATGGCGAACTTTAATTTATGAGCAACTGTTGATCATGTTTGCTGTTTTAGACACCCCTGCCCAGCCGCGATCTGCACTTTTTATTTATTTTGCCGCTCTGGCTATGTGTGTGTGCCCAATTCGAACTGGTCACAGTAGCCGGAGCCACTAAAAATTTACTAGCTGACGAAAATGGTACGAATATGCGCCCATTGGCCCCCTTTTTTTTTCATCCTCCACTTGATGTGTTTTTCAACAGATTGTTTTGCCCATCAACGTCAACACATTCGCTCTGACCACCTCCTCTTGACTTCCACTATATTGCATCTTTCTATACCGCCGAAGGTGTGGGGTGAAATGGAGCTTTTCTGGCACAGTCTATTAATGCATTTGGGCATAAATAATTCAGGAAAATTCATTTTAAATGGAGCTCACATTTAAATTGAATGCCAGATTTGAGGCTGCAAGTAAACATGGATATGTATCGCCGAACTGTATGATATTCGCATTATTTGCCTTACAAATTACGGTCGGGCCGAGTTGATTGTTCCCCACTGACCACAAAAGAGTCCCTCGTTTTGCCTTCAACACTCTGGCTAAAACCTCCACTTTTCGAGGGAATTCATGACCCTTCTGCCAAACCGCATCGATTCGGATTCCTTTTTGCACGAAACGAAACTTATTCTTGGCCAAATCATAAGCAGTAAGCAAAGGGTAAATACCGGCCCAAACTGAAAATACAAAGTGCACTAAAAGAAGAGACTAGATATTTTATATTCGCTGATCATATTTTTTTGGTGAACAATGTATGTATTTATCGAATTTGAAAGGCAACTAACGTATTTAAATATGTCACACCTCAGATGATTAAACATTTACAAAGGATATAATTATCTGTTATATGATATTCTTTTCTTTCTGTGTAAAAGCACACAACTGCAATGGCATTTTGGTTTTTTTTCGCGTTCTTCGCTCTTTTTGCATTTTGTTTAGCGCTGCGATTTGAATGCAGAAATAAAATTTTACGATCAAACAAACTATTCGTGCAGAACATTGGGAAATTGTGTTTACGTTCATTGGAACGGTGCATGGGCAATGGATAGCCCAACTTGGGGGGAAATTCTGGGCGAGAGAGGGCTCTATTCGAGGGGTATATATAGGTTATATGGTCCCTGCTATTAAAGTGTCTCTCCTGGCCGGGTGAATGCGAAATGCGAATGCATTTCAATAATTTGCCGTCGAGGGGCCGTCGCTTAGAAAATTATTATAAATTTTTCTCGCTCCCCCCCATCCCCCATCCCCAATACCCCTCTCCCCGCCTTTTGTTGTTGTTTCTGCATTGCCATTATCGTTGCCTTGCTGCTGGCTTTGTTTTTGTTCTGCTTCAATAATAATTTTGACCCACTTTTGCGCTCGACTTGACTTTTTATTGTACTGAAATTAAGTATTATTTTTTTCGTTTTTCGTTTTTCCTTCTTTTTTTGCGAGCTGTTGTGCTCGGCTCTCGGCGTATTTTTGAGGGCAAGACAAACAGTCGCTCATAATAATATTTGTACATAGTCGCTTGCCAGCAGCAGTGGAGAACAAAGCTAAACAAAAAACAACTGGCAAATATTTTTCAAGTCTCGGCTAATTGCCGCTGCCAGCCAACTTGGATTTGAATTCTGTTTTTCCACCAGCACCCCCTCCCCTATTCATCCCACTCCCTTTTCCCTGTTTTGTTGTTGCTTTTTCATTTTTGTCGTGCGCTTTCCCCGTTGTTATTGCTATTTTCTTGACGTCACCTCAAAACGTTGTTTATGCAGCCTTCGTCACTGGAATTTTCTGCCAAAGGGTAGCTTAAATGCTTCTCAGCCAATTTACATTGGAAATCGGTATCAAATCGATACCATGACTAATACATTAGTTAAAGCCAAAGTCGATTTGGTTAATTGACTTTAAGACATAATTTTTTTGTTTTTCCCCATCTATGTAAAACTTGTTGAATAATTATTTACAACTTGTTATTGTTGTTCTGAATTTGTCGTGTTTTTTTTTTGTTGATTTCATTCTTATTTTTCTTTTTTGTTTTGCAACGGTAAACTTGTTTGTAAATTATTTTATTATTACTGTTGTTGTTGCCGCTCTGTGTGTGTGTTTTTGTGCTGTTCTTTTGCTTTTCTTTGCTCACTGCCAGTTTCCCATATTGTTTGTTTTTGCAATAAACAACAGCGGCGAATGCAACTGCACGGGGGGAGAGGGGGATAGGGGTTAGAGGGTGGAAAGGGGGGGAGCTGTGCTGTTGTTAATCATTGCAATTACAACAGCAGCAGCAGCAACAACAAACCTAACTATAACTGAGTAACCTGGCCAATTGACGCTTACACGCTTTCATTAGACGAACGACCCCTAGTAGGGGATCTATGGGGGGGAGGGGGTAGGTTTCCATATAGATGGGGTCCACTCGAGCGTTAAAAATTAGCACTGACGCAACGCATTCGCCGCGTAAATTGACATTTACGCGATAATTACGCGCTTATTATATTTATTACCACTTTTTTCCGCACTTAATTCGCTTCCATTTTTTCTCTGATTCTTTTTTATGATTATTTTCTTTTTTTCTGCTGTATCATTATGCGTTCTTTGTCTGTCAACTGCAATTGCCCTGCCATAAAATGGCTGGTAATAAAAGGTTGTAGATGGGCTACCTGAGAATCAAAGATGATTTGCAGTTGGACTTTCCTTGTTAGCTGGAGTTTACGAAGATTACACGACTGACGAACAAGTTGACAACAATTATTAAAAGGAAAATGCTCAGATAATTAAAATTCAGCTCAAATAAACTAGAGGCAGCTAAGCTGTGGAAGTTAATTAATTATTATTGAAACGAAATATTGTTCAGATTTCAAAGGCTTATTTCAGAAGCTTATGGTTGACTAACTAATTTGTTATTTTAAAGTATTTTTGATGATGAACTTAAATTGATATTTAAAGTTCATAGAGTAACAAAATCAACTATTACATCAAACAAATTGTAGCTTTTTGAGACTAACAACCGGCTGGAGGTAAACATTATTCAACTGATGACTTGTTTACCCGGGAATTAACGAATACGGAAAACGCTGAGAAAAATAAAGTTTTGTTTACTCAAACTATCAGATCGGTTGCCAAACTATGTAAATTAATAATAATAAAAAGCAACGCATTAAAAACCAAATTCCGAGTGGAAAGAAGAGCGCGCACACGTAAACGAGAAAAGCACATTTCAGATTAGTAATGTGAGGAGTGGGTGGGGGTTCTATAAACAGGGGGAGGGGGCTGCCCGTTTGATATTACGTCGCATTACGCGAGAAGCGCGTGTCACTCGTTGGGCAGAGGAGGAGGAGCTGGAGGGGGCTGGAGCGGTGCCGCGCAAGGTGAGCGAGTTGTTATCATTACACGTGTGTGTGAGTGCCCCGTCGTGCCATCTCCCTCTTGCTCTCCAGATGGCATATCAAAACATAAAGAATATGGCGACGATAGACACTCACACACACACACACACACTCAACTCGACGAGAGCTTTGTGCTTACAGCTTATTTGCGTATCTGTGTGTGCGAGGAAAAAATATTTCCGCATTCGCAGGCGTGTTTCGAAACAATAATAAAATAAAACCAGAGGGCCACTGGAGCAATGATAAACTAACTGAAATTGCAGCAAGACCCGGCAAGCCGGCAATATTCAGTTTCGGTTTCGGTTTCACAGCTACAGGGTGTCCCCGGTCCCCCCATCTGCCACATGCCACATGCCACATCTCGCGTTCTCTTTTCAATGTAATTAATTAAATTAAACTGGCCCAGCGACTCGCGATGAACTCAATTGAATTTTATTTGAATTTTATTACAGCCAACGACACAATGAAACAGAAACACTAAGAGAAGCATTTTTGAATTTGTTTTTCTTTTGCCGGCAACAGGAGCAACAGCAACAGCAGCTTCTATTGCAAGAACAGCAGCAACAACAAGTCCACCAACAGCAACATAAGCTACAACAGCAGGACCAACAATTGCAAGTACAGCAGCAACATAAGCGACAACAGCAGCAGCCAAAGCAGCAACAATTGCAACACTAGCTGCAACCAATTGCAAGAGCAGCAGCAACATTGGCTGTCCCAACAGCAACATGCCGCCTGGCTTTAGTTTTAGTTTTTCCAGCTGTTTTTAGCTTCGACTGGGGATGGTCGCTGGCATTTACGACGCAATTGAAGTGCCCCCTGCCGCCAAACCCCCATTTTCCCCTCACCCCCCAGTTCCATTTTTCCCCACACCCCCGACAGACCCCTCCCCCTCCCCCCTGGCTGGACATGACGCGCCATATTTTACCGCCTGCCTGGGCTTTTTGTTTTCAGTTTTCAGTTCCCTCTTTTCCTTTTTTTTGCTTTCTTTATTTTGATTATTATTGTTATTATTTTTATTATCAATTGAGAACGTGGCCGGCATTCAGCGCAGCCGCTGATGTTGCTGCTTTTTGCACACTTAACTAATAGTTTCGACTGCGGCGCGCGAGGCTTATCAATTGAAATTGGAATGGAATACGCAACCATCAGCGGCGAGTGACAATCGCTCCAATTGCAAGTCGGAAATTTAATGCTCTGCAGTTGTCGAGATATTAATGGGGCAAAGTGATAATTGCAGAATATCACCTATTTCCCTGTTAGATACTCCGGTTTGTTCTTCCACTGATTTGGAATTAACTTTAATCAATTTGAAATAAATACATTGCAATTTCTTATCCTAGTTTTGACCCAAATTTCGTAGGCATGGTCACATTTGTAAGCTAACTTAGTTGAAATGGTTTCATGGTCACACTTGTAAAGTTAGCTTAAACTTTCTGAAATAAAAAGTTCTATCCGCCTCTAATTTTTCTGTTCTCAATAAAAAAGCACCCATTTGATTAGAGCATTCACTTAGACTATGACACCCGGCGCGACTATTTGCCTTCGTAATCAAATGTTAGTATTTCGTATTTTGTATTTTTTGTCGTCGCCGCCGTCTTTAAGTTCGGCGTAGTCGTCGCGACGTCTGAGCGGGTGGTAATTGAAAATTTGAATTATTTTGCAATCAGCTGTCGTTCTGCCGAAGGCAAGTGGAAGGGGGGTTGGGTGGTGGTGGAGCTGGTGAGAACTCTTTATGTAAGTGCAGTTAAAGCGGCGTCTATGCTAAACAGCTGGGCGTGGCCCGCAGAGGGCGCAGCTGGCCGACAAGACGGAGACACAATTTTATTATAGATATTATACATGGATCGGGCGATGTCCGTGACTTGGTGGCCGGTTCCGCTAATTTGTCGCCACTTATAAATTATTGATATGGCCCAGTCTCCACAGACGCCAATCGTTGCATATTTATGCAAAAGCCAGCCAAAGTCGAAAACACAAAACGAACGAATAAAATGCGAATAAGAACCGGGCAAAAGTAGTGGGGGACAGAATGGTTTGTTACCTAGGTATATAAACAAAAACACGTATTCATGTAAGCCTACAGATACACAAAATTCTAAGTAGTCAGTTCATTTAAGTGTAATTAATTTTTTTTTTTTAATCCAAAAAACATGAGTTTTCATTGAAATGTTTTTATACAAATTGATTTTAACTTAGTATTGTTTTATTCAACAATTTGCAATCATAGCAATTATAAGATATCTTATTTCCTGCTTTTGTTTTAATAGACAGATAAGTATTTGAAAGAATAAAAAAATTTAGCATCAAAAAGATCTGGTTCTAAAATTCTTTATTAACTCTTGATATGTTTCAGAAATTTATTATTCTTTGTGTGAAAGCTTCTATATAACTTTTGTAATATAATAAGCAAAAAGCTGGAAGATATGGCCCCAAAGATCTCTATTCCTTGTGGATCTATATACTTTATGTGAATGGTTACAGGTAGTACTCACTTGTGCTGCGCCGTGAGCTGCGATGGCACCTCAATACTGTGTGTGGTGGTTCTGCGGCGTTCGCCACTCATGTCGGCGAGTCTGGCGAAGTCCGTGTCGCGATCCTGATCTGCCAGGCGGGCGGAGCGTCGCGATTCCAGCAGACGCACTTCCTCCAGGCGCTTCTTCAGCTCAATTGGTTCCTGTGGGGGGGACAGAATAAGACTTGGGTTAGTCAGACAGCCTTCTTATCGTCGCTGCGAGTCGTGAGTCACTCGTAAAAAAAAAAAACAATTAAAGCGTACAACTTTATTGAGCATCCCATTAAAAATTAATGACGCAGTGTGGGCACTTTAAAGCGATTCCTAATTGAGCAAATGGCGACATGGAACACATATTCCTGGGGGTATCTGCATCTAACATTGTTGCATCCGTCACGCAAGTCGGATGTTTCTAAATAATAGTAATAGTATCTACTCCGCGGCAATTTCCCTGGAAATCTGAATTGAAAAACGGTGAAATCGTGGTGTAACTATTTCCGAGAAGTGAAAACCAATTAAATTATAGTTCACAGGGGCAAAAAAAAGTGGAATTAAAGTGAGTGATTCAAGGTTAATTACAGACCACCGTAAAGCCCTCCTTATACATTTACATTAACCAAGTAAAAATGCAAAACAATTAAAAAACTTTCGACGCGCGTGGGCGCTAATTGAGAAACCAAGTAAACTGCAAAATGTATAGGATATTGTTTTTGGTGCCTCTAAGGCAACCTTGAATGAGGTCACTTGGTAACAGTGGCAGTGTAGATATATCCTTATGCAATCACCTTTTCACCACTGATTGTGACACTTATTATGCCAAACATCTGCATTCAGTTATTTGTATATTGTATATATTTATTTATAAACTTTTCTCTTTATTTCCTCTATTGCACTGCACCAGAACTAACCGCAGCGAAATTAAATGAGACGAAAGGAAAAGGTTTTTTGCGATTTATTACGGCCGATAAACTGGGCTTATTTCGATATTCCGATGCCGCTGTAACAATTTGTTTTTTTTTGTTTCGCGTCTGGCAATTTGTTGAATGTGCGTTAATTGGGCACAAAAAGCCGGCCGGCAGCGTTGGCGGCTATAACGGTATTCGGGGAAAATACGTCAGCGGGCGCGTATCTGACGGATACGCCGCACGCACACTCACACTCTCTCGCACGGCGCGTGTTTATTTTTAATTATTCAAATTTTCGCTTGATCTTCTTTGCTTTCTCGCTTTCTGAATTTGGGCCACTAGGCCTCGTTCCTAATTTGTTTTTATACGCTTTTATACTTGGCAGTAACTTCACTCCACTCCCTCACTTCACTTGCACTTTTCGGCTGCCAGGGCTTTTCCTTTTGCGAACGGGGGAAAACACTCGGCTTGCTATTTTTTTTTTGCGATTTTCGGTCTTGCGATTTTCTTGCGGATTTGTATCTTTGTATCTGCGGTCTGATGGTGCGAAAGGTTCGCGCGCGATTTCGAGAATGATTCTGTGCGCTGAAATCGCCGCGGTTCATGTCCATTCGCCTCTGTTCGTATCGCTTCGGCAATTGCACTCGGCTCGCTCTCTCACACTCTCTCTCGCGCGGCTGCGCTCTCTTTCGCGGCCATTTGGCATTGGCAATTTTCCGGTTTCTCACCGACGTTTGTTTTTGTTTCTCTGCTTTGTGCTGGCTTTCGCATGCTTTGCCGTTTTGTTTATGTATCTTAATCTCTGCCGCACTGCGCCGCCGCGCTCTCTTTCACTCGAAGCGGGGAGAAAAGCACTCGGGCGCTCTCTCTCACTCTGCTCTGCTCCCCCGCAAAAAAGAGCGGATTTACGTAACTCAAAGATACAAGTGATATCGCCGTATCTTTGAGCTTTTCCGCAGGTACCGCAAAAACTGGCTTTGTACAAAGGAGTCTTTCCGATCTCGCTTTGATTTAAGAGTCACTACCTTTGACTTAAGAGAAGTATATACTGGCTTATGACGCCGCCAGCGATGACGAAAGCGTTTATTTTCCCCCTTTGTTTCGCCCGTGTTTTTCAATGTTTACTGTTTACTGCTTTCTGTTTGCTAGCTTGCGCTTTTGAGCTCAACTCATGCTGGGATTTTTACACTTCGTCGGGGATTTTCGCCGGGTTTAGGTCTTAATGCCATCATCTTTATGCGGTGTTTATGGCGGACACACTAAAACTTGATGAAGCCCTTGCACATTTGGCTTAAAGGAGCGGGGAGGGGCTTAAAAAAATCTAAGTCGTCTAACCCGTAACTATCTGCCACATATAACAAAATTTTAAACTGCCGACATATTTTTAAAAATATGACTTGAAACGTACGGCTTGAGTTTAAACTTTAAAAAAGTTTATTTATGTACCTATGTTTGAAATGCTTGAGAATACACATGTTTCTCATAATAAAATTATTATTTTTAATAATTTTGTATATTAGTTATTTGGTAAGAACAGGCCCTGTTGTTTTATGTAATAAATAAGATGTTATTACATTTTAAAATATTTAAAATTAAACTAACAACATAAAATTCATAAAATTTTTAATTTAAGAAATCATGAAATGTTCAAGGTTCTTTGTAGATGAATAAACTTTTTGTCATTGTTAATTTGTCTTGTTTTATATCATTGTTATTTTTTATTGTTTATCTTCTATACAAAATTCCCCCTATTATACTGTGCAAATTATTTTTAAAGTGCGCGATAACCAAAAGTATATTATTTTAAATCGAAAGAGGGTTTTAAAAACGTATCATTTCATTAAGAGGAAACTCCATTGCATATTTTAGATTGCTAGAAAAAGTATAGATGATTCTGAGGAATAGTCTTTCAAGGGGGTTGACCCCGATTCCCGGTATTGAGTAAGGTCTTCCCTTATCAGAGAAAAGCTGGGGCAAAAATTCCATGGAACAATAATGTTTGCCCATCGGTCTGGCGGGAATCGGAACCCTAGAAACAACAATAACAGCAGTAAGTTGTTCCAACAACCACAACCAGTTCTGGGTTATCGGGTCTTCTGCCATACCATGCTCAAGTGAAAGTGGAAACTTGTTTGTCATTCGCTTCAAGACGGAGATTAAAACCAAGCGAGACCCCAATTTCAATTTTAAGCGAAACCAAAATATTTGGTCAGAGAGTGAAATGCGGTTCTGGATAGCCTGATTATGCTGACCAGCAGCGCTGATAGCGCCGATGGGTGATAGCCAGTTATCTGGGACACCCTCTGGCTTTGCTACCTCGCCGCAAAACCAAAAAAAAAACAAAACCGGGCAAAACCGTTCCCGCAGTTTCAGCCTGGGAATACCGCTCGGAGTTTACCGATTACGCTTCTCATTCCGCCGCAGACAAAGTCATATGTGGTGCACTGATAAGGAGTTCAGATAAGCATGATCAGACCGCAGGGGCGGGACACAAAGGGGTTGATAACAAATTACACTGAGTAAACAAAAATCGAAAGATACAATGTGTATACAATGTGTTGAATCTGTAAAATACGACTTGTATCCGCCTGCGCGCATGCGCCGAAGTTTGTCACTCCTCTTCCGTCCAGCCTCATTATGTTTATCAGGGAAACGTGTCCAACTTCCCCCTGCGATCCTCGCTTCTGATTTCGATCACTTTGAAATGCGTGAACGCGTGCCGGAAACCTGAGAGGCATGCGAATTTCACAGATAGTCGTAAATATTATCCGTTTGCCTTCGGTGGCGAAATGAGTCGAAATGAGCTCAACTTTTGGCAATCCGATCGATCCGTGATTCGGAATTCGAATTGGGGTCCCGTCAGGTAGTCAGAAATGTGTCGGAAGTGGGGCTAATTATGGGGTATCGATTGAGGGATAGCCAATTATTTGCATAGCGATGGAGCTCGAAAAATGTTTGCATAAAAAAACTTGGTCAGTTCATTTACTTTTAAAAAGTCAAATCAATGTGCGCAAATTGGGCTAACAAATATTTTTATAAGAATATAGTGCGAGAAAGTTAGCACATTAAACCGATCGTTATATTCTTTAAAAATGAAACACATATAGGACTTAAAAGATTTTTATAATATACTTGATTTTATTTACATTTAGGTTCATAGTTTAAAAAGCAAATATGAAATGATAAGACAATAAGAAACCAGGAATTCCCAAACATTGAAAGCAAAACAACGGGGAAAAACAAAAGAGACTTGTGATAAAATTAAATGCAAATTGCTTGGTAAAGTTTTATTTCTATTAATGTAGAACACAAATGATTATGTTAACTGTTAGATTTCTTGGCCTTCTGGTGGAAATCCTCATTTTATTTCCGAGTTTTCAAACCCATTCAAAGCAAGGAAAATAATATACGAAAACAACATCGAAAACCTTTCAGACCCCATAGTAAATTTATGGCTTTCAATAGAAGCACCCCTGCTGCAAAACCGACTTCGGCCCATAACTTTGATCACTCATTGCCCCGATGATCATGCATCGTGCACCCCTGGCTGCAACAATGCCCAAGTGCACCCCCTGGGCAGTGACCACCCCCCGCCAGCTGGCTACCGCCATTGACAGTCAGTTAAACCCAATTAAAGGCTATCTGTATCTGTATCTGTATCGGCGAGTATCTGCGACTGGCCAGCAAATTGCAGTATCCATGACAGGCGCACTCCGGAGTTTGTTTTCCGCTTGCCTCATTTGTTTGACTATTGACTAGCCCGTGTTGGCCCAGAAGGTTGCTGCAGCTAATTGCCCATTACCTTGGACCGAGGCAATTTTTATTTGAGCTAGCTGCAGCGAGTCAAAGACTTTCAAATGCCACTCGGCCGTTGTCTGTTGCCAGCTGCCGCCAATGACGACGTCGTCTTGTGCAATTATCGCCCCTCCACTGGAAAGTATTTCGATAATTTTAACTTTCTTTTAATAACTTGGCTCATTGGGTACACAAATAGATTTTGTCTTATTTTTAGCTCATGTTTTTCGTCTTCATGGTAAGCTAATAGTTTTAAACGGTAAGTTGCTTTACGACTTATCAGTCTAAACCCCTATTTTTAGTTTACCGTGAGGACGAGATAGTGCAGAAAATTATGTAATGATGATAATGAAAAAATGAAAGTTTATTTAGACAAGCTCAGAAAAATTAGTAAAGTAATTAGTAAGTAAATAGAAAAAAGCAGAGGAGCAGAGGAATTATCTATATATATTTTTAAATGTATCATTAATTTTTTTATGACTAAATATGAGATAATTAATTTTTAAAATTTTAAATACGATTCATACCGATTTGATCGTTTATATTACAACTTTTTATTAGGAAGCTGCTTCTTTGCATAACAACTACAAGATACATAATAGATCAGACTCCGGTTTGTCCCATTACATTGAAAGTTTCCAGTTTTTTTCTCAGTGTGATCCCTGTCCCCGGCTGCAGCAATTTTCGCAAGAATACGCGAGAGTTGCCCACGTGCCAAACTGACTTGAACAGTGCAATTTGGGTTAATTGTCTGCGGATTAGGCAGCCTCCATTGTTGTATCGGTGCTCAAAAAGCCGCTTAACGCTTAACGCCTGGCATTTTTGACACTCGCCGCCAATATGGGGCAATATGGACTGCAGCATTCTCTTGTATACATACGTATCGTTCATATTGTCTATGGCCGAACATATAGCCACCGATCATCGACCGACCGACTGGATGGCTGGCTGAGTCAGCTGTGGAGCGCTGAACGATAATAAATTCTGCCATTGTCATTTGACGCGTTTCGAAAACGGAATAAACGGAACATTCGCCTTCCGTCTGGCTCTGTTTTTATTTACCTTTGGAAAGGCTAAGCCCAGACAAGGCAATATCAGAATTTACGTAACCCGCCATGTCTCCCGATCGTGCAACTTCGGCCTGCAATTGCGCTTCAACTTGAAATGGGCAAATGGAATTGGAAATCGCAAATCGGAATGGAAAGAGCAGACGGCAGGAATTGTAGTTGAATGACAAATTGTCTTTGGATCGCACATCGCATTTGAGCATGTGTGTGACTCAATATCGATGGGTTAAGTGTGTAATATGTATATATATTGCCTGCCGGAAGCGGTTGTTGTTCACAAGGGCGTGGTCCAAACGCCCCAAATTCCCCCATCGCCTCCGCCAACCGCATTTGACTCATTCAACAAGTCAGGGCAAATGGAATTGAATATTGTTCGCATTTTTTGTGTTCGCTGTGTCTAAATTGAAAGCCACTTAACCTATTTCGAGCATAATGCGAAACAGTCTGAGCTGTCTAATGGAGACTCCTCGGTTGGTTATGCTTTATTAGATCCCAGATGCGACTGAAGTTCGAATAACACCGAGCAAAAAGCAACAACAGCAGCAAGAAAAGTCATTAAAAACTGTTTTGTGGGTCATTATATAAAACCGATCACCGAATTTTGATCCAACAAAAAATTCGAATACCTGCGAATACTTTCAATCCGCTTCGCTTTCGCAATGGCTGTTGGTCTGGTCAGGTTTGAAACATGATGCAAGTTGCAGATACACCTTTAAAAATTACCACATGGAACTCTTTTAACACGAAAATGTGTTGAACTTTGAGAAGGGGCTTAAAACAAAGAAACTTATTTTGTTTTAATAATATATGTGCATATGTATAGTACTAACTTATGATATAGGAGAACGGGCGTTCAAATCTAGTGACTTCGGCTTGATTTATAAAATATTGATTTTGATGTTATATCTGAACATGAGTGGTTTTAATAATTAGTTCATTTTTCGATCATAACATCCGCCAAAATTATTTTCAGTGTGCAGAGCATTGATCACCTATCGTGAATCTGAGATCTGAAATCGGTGGGTGGTAGTTGTGCCACCCGCTGATTGGGGCTTAGTTCAAGTTGAACACTGTGAACATTATGCAAACACGAGGCGCGGAAATTGACACATGACCAAGATCTGTACGTGCGCAGAAATAAAAGCTCAATTAAGCGATTGCTGCATAATTCGTTTTCCATGCCAGCAGACGACTTTCCCAAAACCAAAAAATGAAAATGTTGGCGGGGGAAAAAGCACTTGAAACTCCGCTCTAAGAGTTTCTAAGTAGCACGTACGTAACATGGCTAACGGTTAATTTCGCTGGCAATTGTGATTTTATTTTTCAGTTTTCTTAGTTTTTTTTGGATGGCGAGACAGTTGAAAATCAAAAACATAAACATAACTGTAATTGCGGGGTAATTGCAGCGGATAGAAGCGGAAAACGAAAGTGCAGCGAATAGAGAAACATACGGGGGAAATCGGAGGAGCATTCGTATAATTGTGACCCAAAACAATTTTAAATGCCTCACAATTTCAATCAAAGCGAATCGAATTTGTATTTTTTTCTTCATTTTAGAAAGCCCCCTCTATTTATTTTGTAAAGGGGTGGCTGAGATTGGTGGTGCAACAATGAAATTGAATTTGATTTCTTGAGCACTCCACGAAATCTGACCAAACCAATGAGACTTTGTAGTCTCCGGGCCACAAGCAACTGGGGAGTGAAAGTAAAAAACCGAAAAAGTGAAACAAAAACCAAGGCAGCAGCGTCTCGGCTTTCATGGGTATTATGAAACGCAAGACGCTCGAGCATTTGGAGTTGGAAATTAGTGAAGAAGGAACAGGAGGGGGTGGAGCTCCACCAGGTGAGCAGACAAGCTGGCAAGTCATCGAAGTAAGTTGCGCAGGTGCGAGAAACTTTCAGCGAGAAACGCCAGCGGCATTTACTCCACCGCGCCACCATCAAAATCGAATTGAAATTCAAATTCAAATTCGAATTCCACTCGTGTTGAGACGATGGTGTTGTTCGCACATTTTGGCCAGGAGAGCGTGTCTGGGGGCCAAAGACGCATTCGCATTAACGGTTAATTGCCAAAGTGGTCGGACGATGATGGAGCACTCGACTGCAACTCGAGGCTATGCGATTGAGTTGTCAAGACCTCAAATCGATAATCCATTCGATTCCCACCAGGGATGCGAAAAGAGTTGAGAAATATGGGTAGATTCCTTTATTATATTTATCATGTGGAATCATATCCCAAATATAACATAACTATAGGGAAAATAATCTAAAATTATAAATATTAAAAAGGGATACAAACAATTTAATGAGTTAAATCAAATTGATATCAAAATATTTAGAATATTATAAAAGATTCAAAATAGCATATATTTCACCTTAAATTTATAACTAACTTATTTTTAAGAAACGTAAAAGAGAAAACTTGATAACTCAATACACCGTTAATCAATAATAAAATAACTCTTAGCATTTACACAAATATTATCGTTTTTTTGTTTGGAGAAAAATAAAGATTCTATTAGATTTCTTCGTATATTATATAGTTTGTGCCATTTCTAATTCCCACTAATCGCTCGCTTTCAAAAGTCTTAAAGATAAATCCATTTCAAGTGCCAGATTGATGTTCGTCAGTTGTTGGGCGGTTGAAAATCGAATGTGGTAGCTGTAAATGCTGGGGGCATGCCACTGCCGATTGCTACTGTGTTGTTGCCCCCCGCACAATTACCGTTATGTGTCTGAGCTGCGACTGTCTGTGTGTCTCTGCTCCGGCTATACTCGACTATTGCCGGCTACCTGCTGATTTCAAAACATTAACTTAATTTTTTCCCATTTTTCCTCCACCATCGCCGGCACCGTGGAATTAATTATGCGTTTGCGCTCAATTTGTAGCCCAGGTAATTTGACGTCGCGGGGGCGGGGGGCGGTGGGTTGGCTGGTGGGCGTGACCAGACCAAGTTGTAGCAGGTGAAAGATTTGCGGGTGGCTCCCCATTCGCTTTGGCTTCGGTTTTGGCCACGGCTCCATGAAGTTTCACAATGGCTTGGAATCGCGCCTTGGGCTACTTTTGAAAACATCTCTGAGGCTCGGTCTTGGATATTAGACTGATAGCAGGTGGCAAATAGAGATTTTAATTAAGCGATTGGCTGGCCGAACTCAAATCGATGGCCAGAACAAGGCGACCGCAGCTTGTTGCACTTGCGGCTAACTAATGGTAGAATGCATTTGGGTAATTAATCTATCAGTGGGGCGTTGGTGAAAGTTCTGTGAGAAGAAATCGAGTAACTGAGCAGGCAAAGGCTGGGAAATTACCTATGACCTGAATGTCACTCATACGACATGTTGGCCTCTGCGGTCACACCGGGCGTATGAGTAACTACGCTCCCCTTTTTAAATCAATCTTGTAAGCCTGTTCTTAATTTTTCAATTTTCCGCTGTTTTATGTCTTTTTTTACTGGCTCTGTTCACTTTCCACCGACATCGTTCGTTTGCATCTGTTATTGCCAAGGTGGCAAAGTATCTATTAGATGCCGTTAACTGAAACTGCAGTCTTTTTATTCGCTGCCAACACGCAGCTCAGTTGGCTTATTCAAAAAAGGCACTTTCATGTGCCACAATTACGCGGCAGGAAATGGCGAATTAGAAGTGGCGATTCTTTCGGGATCCAGTTGCATTGTCCTGCGGCAATGATTAGCCGCAAGTCAAGCAAATGCTATAATTTATTATTTTTTTTTTGACGTGTGCAGAGCACGCGATTACTTGGGCTTATTTGTTCCTTTATTAGAATGGAACCCATAAAATTTAATGATTTCCAAATTGACCATTTGATAAGTCCGAAATGCATAGGGACATGACAAATTCTGAGCCCGCAAACGTGTGATTATCGTGTATTTGCCTAGATCCGAGATGCAGATAGGAGTTAGCCGCGGCAGTGGAGTAATGAGCCTCAATCTGGGCCAACTCATGGGGCTGTGCAATTATGCTGCGGCTCCGGCGAGAACGAGAACTGTGCCAAGGCGGGCCGACTTGGACTTGGCCATCGCTCGACTCATACGGATTGGTGGATGGAAAAGTCAGCCCGCAACAGCATAATCGTAATTATTATGTGGCTTCACTTTTGACATTTCGCCTGCATCCGCTATCTCCGGCTGGGCAATTGCATCTCTGGCCAGAACAATGGGAACAATGAGGCTCGGCAGTGAATTAGCATTAGCATTAACCCGGAAACTTACGCAGCTGCGCGGGATCTGAGTCATGTGGCATATGGCATATGGCATATGCCTTGTTGCACGTTGCACGCTGCACGCTGCACGTTGCTCGTTTCGCAGGTGTGGCCTGTCCCACTTGGCTGCCGGCGGAGTTGCAAATTAACTTGTTTGCCATGCGATTAGATGCCGCAAATTTATGGTTTATATGATTTTGGCCAACCATGCGGCAAGTGGGTCAGCCATATGTACGTACATATGCCGAGAAGATTTTCCCGGCATTCTTTTCTGTGCGTCTCGATGACCCACTTGCCAAACGGAAAGTGAAAACATGGCTATGGCTATGGTTATGGCCTTAATTGATATTTGGGCCGTTCGACGCTGCTGTGGTGCAAAAACTTATAAAATTCGCAAACTACGAAGCCACAATGCAAAAGTTCGCCTTTTCGGAATGGGAATGGGCATGAGAATTTGGCATGCCAAACGAGTTGGAAAGTGCGAATTTTTGCACGTCTCGGTATTAGCATAAAACGCAAAACCAAATGCAAAATATATAAAAAAGCGCAAAGGCAAAAACCAAAAACTACAAAAGACCTTAGAGACCAATGTGAAGGAAACAGAGTTGAGTCGTTTCATGCGCTAAATGTGCCAAAGTTATAAAGCCAAACTATTTATACATTTAAACAGCTTCATTAAAGTTGCAGCAGGGGATCATTTAAATTGCATCATTTTTGGTTTGGGGCAAACTTTGTTTTAGCTTATTTTTTAATACAACTTTAAAAGCAAATGAATTATAATTAAAAGGGGGAATGCCAAATAAATCAGAAACCAGAATCATTATTATTTAAACATAGACAAAATAGCTTAATGCTTTTGGGGTTATCGGCAACAATAACTGTAATATTTTTAAAGCTTACTGAAAACGTTCGACGTTAAAGTTTTTAGGACTCAACTTTCTAGCTTGCATAACTTGATTGAAAATATCTCTGGGCCAGGAAATCATTATCAAGTTTTTGCATCAGAAAATAAATAAACAGATTGGCGAGGCGGCAAAGTGACCCGCCCGCTTCCTCCAATATTTGTATGTGTATCTCAACTGAAGCTCGGACTTCACACTAGTTTAACACTTTCAAGTGGCGGCGAAGGCAAACAAAGTGAAACAAAACACAGTGAAGTATAGCAAAGTGAAACAAAAGTATCTCATGGATGCGGCGTATCTGCGCCTGTGCAGCCAGCGAGCGGCAAACAGCTGCTGATGAGCTACGCAAACAATGATTGGCATTTGTTGTTATCTCTCTTGCCTTGTCGAAGTATTTGCACTCTTTGAAAATTGCCAAGATGCGATGGGGCGGCTTTGGAAACTTTTCAAATTGTTGCCCATTTGCCATGATATGCCGAGAGGCATGCGGCATGGGGCATGCGGCGTGGTGCATGGGGTACTGGCACTGGCACTTGTTGGAAATAACTTAAAGCCGGCTCGTGGAAACTAAAGTTTAATTAAGGAATCTACCCGCTCCTCCTCCTTCTCACATTACCAACCACTGAGGCTTGTGAACTCACCAGCAGTTGCCCAACAATATATAATTGAAAGCCGATTCCAAAGGCAATCAAATGGCGGTCTAACGAACCCACAAACTATAGACAATAAGGAAGTACTCGGATTTCATTCACTTACCAGCTAGCTGGATAACCAAACCTACTGAGTATCTAAGGCTTTTGCTAATCAGCACATTGCAATACGCACCTGCAACGAAAGAGAGCATAAAAAAGTGGGTTAAAGCGATGTTTAACTGTTCAATAAAGCGTGGCAGCAAATGCTACATTTAAATTGCCACAGCAGGAGTCCCGGCGATTGTAAATTTGCCCCATAGTTTTGTTTTTTTTGTTATTCCCAACCAACCATCAACTGTTGCCGGCTGTTGTTGTTGTTGTTTCGGCTGATGTTGCCGGTAAAGGTAAACACCTGTAAGCCACAAATCGCGGCTCGGCCCCACAAGCCGGCAACAATTGCCGCCATAAAGCAGTTGGATTGTTTAAGTTGTTGCATAAAAGCCAAGTTGCTCCCACTTTCAGCCACCAAGAAGTGGGAGAAGAAATCGCCGGCTTTTGTTGCCGTGCGAAAAAAAGTGAAAGTAATGCAACAAAGCTACAGCAACCACAATGGCCGGGCCAAAACGGTAGCCAATAAGCCATAAACAACAACTCCGACTGGCAAACAAGAGAAGTTGGAGAAAACATCAGCTTGCACAGGTGAATGAATCTGAATGCAGACAGTGGCGAAAAGTTTTCATCCCAGAATATGACTGTATATAAAGATACAAGCATAAAAGTTGAGTTGTCAAAACTAACGAGCAGCACTAAACGATCCGAAATCATCAGAGGAGCAGGCAAGAAAAAAGGCGAAGGCTGCGTTTGCATTTCGAATGCGGAAATATTTGCCTTCGGTGCGAATAAATACTGGCAAACACGGCGGGTATCTGGTGTGTGTGTGGTGTGTGGGCTTTTGTGGTCAAAACGGAGGTGGGATTGCGGCTGTTTATTTGCTCAAGCTGTTAGCGCTAGCTCGAACATGTCTAGGCCCGGCCTTCCGCTATTTATCTTGTAGATACGCCGCCTTGACAATTGAGCAAAATGCAGATATAAATAACTGGCAAGTGGAGCGAGACACTGCCAGAGATTTACGACATTGATCAAAACAAAGGAATTGTGTTATCCTCGAACACAAACCAATATTTACCAATTTATTTCAAGTGGAGTAATAAACAAAAATATATTCGATCGCTTTTATATTTAAAAATTATAATAATTTTTATCTACAAAAACAAAAATCAAGACGATATGCGGCTAATTAATGATCTTTTATGAGATACAATTTATTATATCATTATGAATTTAAATATAATATATATATAATTATGTCAAAATGATTAAGAGAATATTATTAATATTATGATGTAATCTTCTCTTAGTCATTAAGAGGTAATTTGATAAAGATCGAGTCGTTATTTACCACATTGACTTCATTTAAAATTGTATTTTATATCCATAGCTTTTGTGTGTAAATAATGTAAGAAATGAAAGATCATGGTTTTAGAGTTTCGTTTGAAATTTCTTAAAGCGATATTAAGTAATATAGAATATGTAATAAATGAAAAACATTATATGCACATATTCAAAGGCATTTGTCTCATTATTACCCAGAGCTGCAGCAGGTGCTTCTACCGAGATACACACATAGTTCTTTGGGAACGAACTGGGTTTGTACCATTGACCTTTGACCCAGGCACATAAATATTTAACCAAACACTTGACTCACAATAGATACACAGAAGTATCTGCGGCCATGTTTCGGCTGCTCAACACCTTTTCCCCGGAATTCTGAAACATTCTGACCGCAGCCGATGATTACGCTCCTCCGGTTCGCCTTTGCCACATTGCCGACCACTCGTATTTACCGGGCTTTATCTTTGTCTCCGTCGGGGCATAATATTTTACACAGGTTCAGGTGCTGCGAGCGGCCTAATTAGAGAGCCTCTCACCGGCAGATAGCAATGTAATTAAAGGCGAATACTCGAGACCGAACCACATCGAGGCTGTTAATTTATTCAAACTCGTTGGAAGCGGCCGAAATAAAACGTGGAAAGATACCTAAAAATAGTCACGTGGTAGAATGCACCCAAGAGAGTTTCCCTGGCGGAGTTGTGAGTGCGTTGGTTTTCCGCAGCAGGTTTTCCCCCGTGCCTATATGCGTGGAAATGTTAATGGGGTCATTTGCCCGGCGACACATCGAAGAAAGGCTGCTCCGAGGGCCTCAAGTGCATTTATTTAAATTTCACGCTTTGGTCCCGACATCGTGTGTGGAGTCAGGCTATGTCCATAATGCCCTTTGTTTATGGAAATTTAAAATTAAGTGTGCTCTTTACCTTTGGGAAAATATGAAAATAATTAGGAACTATAAAGACGGAGAACCACAAGTGTGTAAAGGCTTTACCTTAAAACCAGGTAAAATGATGTAAATTATTTTTAAATTCCAATTAAATACAAACATAGCATTTCTGAACAAATTAAAAGTTTTTTTTCAAATGGCCTAATATTGGTTAATATAAAATTTAAGACAGTTTCAATTGTTTATTTGTATTTCCAATGCTTTCAATAAATTTAAAATAACCCTTAACCTAAAACTTTTGATATGCTCAAATATTGTTTAATTTAAGTTGTCAGCCTTCTTAAATTGTTTAAATCGGTAAAAACAGAAACAAATAAACCTTTTGATAACAATTTAAAGGGAATAAAACACCATTTATAATAAAAACCTTGTACGGTTAACACTCCTAGCGATTCGCTGTCACTGACATTGGGTTTGCAATCGGGGAATTGCATCACCTGCACCTGCATATCCGGCCGGCAGAAAGTTTTGCTCAATTGGCAGTGCGCTGGCCAACAGCAGTTAGCAAAGTTAACAACTGAAGCGGTTATCAGTGGGTTCGAGTGTTTCGTAATATTTTTGGCCCGGCCTTATCAGCCAGTGCCGAGTGCCACCAGGCAGTGCAAGCCAACAAGCCAACAAAGGCCAAAACAGGCCCAACTTCCGCTGGATGGTTCGGTTATCGGGGCTCACGTGCTTGTTGCATTGAATACAGTCAACACACAGTGTGCTTTTGGCCCGATTAGCCGGCGGGCTATCGCTATCTTTTATGCCATTTAGCGCAACGCATTCAGTTGCGTTCCCTTTTCTTGGCCTTAACTCTTAACACTTTCGTGGCTTTGTTTGTTGCTGTTGGCCAATTGTGTTGCTGCTGTTAATCACCGCACACGTGTCATTCGCAAATCGCGACTTTGGCACGTCCCACATTTAGCCAGCCCCTCGATCTTGGAGCCTGACATTAATCTCAATTTTTGCATTTTTCGCACAGCTGCGTGCACTTGAAGTGGCAAATCGCTGGCAATCTTTTTACACTTTTTGTTAGTTTTTTCTTTTTTTGCGCAGAATCACAGACATTTGTTCGTGTCTTTTGTGCTTTATTTCTAATTAGCTCATTATACGCGACTTAATTGCTCATTGTCGTTACTCGTCTCTCTAATCGTCAGCTGGCATTCGATTGCAGATGCATCGCCAGCGCATCTAAATGCGCAATTGCCAATCGCCCTCGCGAATTGCGACAACTTGAGCGGATTGCCAGTGTTCCCATTTCCGAATTCGATTACATTGAGGTGGAAATAGAGAGAAGCTAAAAATATTAATAATAATTTAGAGTCTAGGAATGTCCACACAGGCGAAAGAAGGTGGTATCTGTTTATCTCTGGTATATTAACTAGCCACCAAGTACCAATCTATGCTTTTTGCGAACTGAGGGTGAGGTTTTTAGAAGCACCACTATTTAGTTCTACAATTTTCAGCTTTTTTTTAAATCTTTCGTACAAAACTATTCCTGACAACTACATATCACTTACAAGAATACATTATATACAATATTTTATACCATTTTTATAAACGACTGTTTATAAACCAAAGTTCATTTTACCAGTATATATACTACCATTGTCAATAAACTTATTTATAATCATAGAGACCTCGAGATAGTAATCTTTCAGTTATGGAAGTTCAACTAAACATAGATAATTTAAAATAAGCCGAAGAACTCGGCCGAATTCAAGAACTTTGGAGACAAGTGAGTAATATATTCAAAAGTAAATAAAAAGACTGTCCATGGTCGAGTGACATAGATTTCGCAAAGACTTTATTTCCTTTACGAAACCGCCACCACTCCTCAGGTGAAAATTCCTTAAGTGCTTTTTATGCACACGTCCAACAATGAGGAAATCTTTACGAGCACATCTGCCGCATAAAGAGTCCGACTTTGGACCGGTGGCAAAGAGTTAAGACCCGGCTGCAGTCAACTTGTTGTAGCCGTAGCCGGCAATTAATTACGGCCAGTTGACAGTTAACTTGGGCTGCTGTTTCGCTTGCGGCCGCTTTACTATTTGATCTTTGCACTTCGATGGCGGAACGAGTGGGGAATCGGGGGGATCCAGGAAGTATATAGCCCAGCCACGCCCACTTTGTCACTCATTGTGTGGCATTTTTAGAAAAGCCATCTCAACTTGACATTTGTAAGTCATGCTAATTGGTTCGGAAATCCAAGACCAACCGACCCCACATCATATTTATAAGTCACTTATTACTACACACTCTCATTAGCTGCAGGTCTACACCAAATTGCTTCCCCCTATTTTCTCTTTGGTTTTTTGGGAATGGGGTCAACTTTGGCTGACTGCAAGACAAAAAACTGTCGAAGCGTTAAGCAACTTACTGCGAGGCAGGTTGAAGCAGTTGGGGCAATCAGCCAGCCAACCACAGCAGCAACATTAGAAATAACAAAAAACAATAACAACTTTTGTTTATGCAACTCACGCATCAGAAGGAAATCGGCGAGGGAAAAGTCTATAGAAATTTTCCCCTTTTCCGCTGCCAGTTTGGCGATTTGTTTTACATTTCACCGGGGGAGTGGGTTAATGGAAAAACTTTGGATTCAATTAGAGAAGAGGGCCAAAGGGCAGGGCGAGACAGACAAAGATACAAAGATACAGTTGGGGCATTCGACTGTGAAGTTCAAATTACAAATTGGGTAACAATTGGAGAACTCGCAACTAATAAACGATATTTCTGAACTCTTGACTTGCGCTCCATTCCAATTCAATCAGCAGCCAGGGCCACAATTATGTAATGTACATAACTATAACTATATATGTGTATATATAGGAGTAGTGTAGCATATCTCGAGAATCGAGTGAGCGGGACAAGGTCTCGCCTTAGCCATCCATTTGGCTGTCAGCATTTGGGTCTTTAAGCCGCAGCTATGGAAAATGAAAAATGAAATGAACAAAAACTGAAACTGAAACTGAAACAACGAAAATTGTTTACAAAACGATACGCTTGGCCTCAACGACACCCGGGCCAAATGGGCGCCACTCCCAGAACCCAAACTCCAAATCCAACTAAGAAAAAACAGCTAAGAGCTTAAAAACCGAAAAGCGAAAACCGCGCAGGCGCGGCAGTTTTACTCTTTCGTTTACCGTTTTGGCCGCTTAACGCTGCTTGCCACATAAATTTTGCAGCAAATTTTATGCAAGCCGCAAAGTACGAGTAAAATAATAATAAAAAAAAAAGTGGAGGGGAAATCCAGCTTTGCATATTTGCGACGCCTGATTAATTTAAAAGTTTTTCTTTTATTCGCCAGGTTTGGGGGCTTTTTTTCTGGTCTGCTGTTTTGTGGCATTTAAACATCAGACATGGGATGTTGCTGAGTATTTGGGAGTTTCGGAAGGGCGGTGTTTTATTGTGCCCGTAATTTACACCGAGCATCTGTCGTCATCCGTGTTCACGCCCTTGTCGATGCATATCTTGGCATTAAGCACACTTACCAACATTGCACGGAACGGGTAAAAAGTGTCCGAAACAGCGTCGGGAGCATGCAATTTTCCAATTTGCTTAATTGCCTCATTTTTTGCCAGAGCGAGCAATTTTATTGTGGCACAACTAATGGGAAATGGGAAATGTGGAATAAGAAGTGGATTGGGGGGGGGGATTGGTCTTGAGACGGGTTTTCGTTTTCCTGCAATACAATTTATTTGCGAGCAGCCAAACGGAATTATAATTGAGTAATTAGCAGACTTTGTTGCCCTGAACTACTTTCGAATGAGCTTTTCATTTTCCATTTTCATATAAAATGTGTCTAATGTGTCACATATTTTCGGCATTTGCGTGGGCGTCGGCTATTAACCGAATACAACAAAATTTACATATTGCGATCGAGTGCAGCTGCATGTGAGTGTGTGTTGGTATGTGCGTTTGATGTTGCCCCACGACAAATGCCGACACCCACACACATTAACCTTCTCTTAAATCACTTTGAGCTATTTAATTAGCCATGAAGGCCTGCGAACGAATGAATCACTTAGCCAAATAGCGCTTGTTAATAACTTTCAAAGCCGATTTCACGTTATTGGCCAGCAAAGCGGTATTAATTCTCTTCCCATTTTCCCGGCCATTAATGCACTTTGGGCCACTTGTAAGCCAGTTAGCTATCTGCAAGTTTCGGCCAGCCTAATGGAGGGTTTAATAAAGTTGCGATTGAAGCTCATGACTAAATAATGGCATTCAAAGACCGCCGTCGTCTCAAGGCTTTCGATGACAAATTCGCCCCAAATGATTTTCAGTCGCCGCTCAAAAATGTCTCAACAGGCCTCAAGAGCGTACCGAAATCTCAAGATTGATTCTCTCGAGTGCCACTTGAAAGATGCCCGATTCGGGTTATTCAAAGTGCATGTTAAATTAATTATGCGCTGAAAATAAAAAAGCGACACGAGCAACAAAACAAAAATTAACCCAAATGCGGCATTTACTCAAACAAAAGGGAACACAAAAGCCGCTCAAGTAGCTGCTCAAGTCATTTTTATTTCTTCGCTTTTGCAGCAGCCGGAAAAAAAATGTTTTAACACTTTAAGCAGACGACAAGCCGATAAGCAGCTACCAAAAAAATAAAGGAAACATGTGTATTGGGGGAAGGCAATTTTAGGGCCGAAAGTGGAGATACTCTTGCTAAATGGCGAGTCCCTAAAAAAGCGTGCAATATGATGAATTTGGTAAATTGCAGTTTAAATTAACAAAAAACCATTTGGTATTATATTTTACGTAAAATATTATAAATTTAATTTGCTTTTAATTATTGACAATTTAGAAATGATTGCGAGAAACAAAGCTATCTTTGTATACCCATAACAAGAAAGAAGATAATTCCAAGAATAAAATAATTACAAATTATAATTAAAATGCTAAGAAAACAATGCAACTCTTGATAATTCGCAAATATATCCCAAATATTTCAGTCCAAATTTGCAGTACCCCCCACTAGGGTATGAAATCAAAACAACTGCGAGTCCAGGAACAATCGGCCCACATGGAGATCGGTCATAAATTTGTTAAGAGTTGAATGCCATCCACCGAGTGTGTGCATGCCCAGTATATGGCGGACTTATCGCGATCTGAGCGGACGATGTCTTGGCCTGGTCATTTGCTTAAATGAGTTGGCAAATAAATAAGCACGGCTGCAAGTCGGCGGCAGGCGGATTACAGGCGGGACACAAACAAAACGCCAGGCAAAGTGGGTGTGGCCAAAGGTGAAAGAGCCAACAGGCAAAGCTACTTTCATGCGGATTAAATTTAATTTTATGACGCCTGCGTGCACTTGCCCGAAAAGTCTTGTTTTTCTTATTTATTTGTTTGCCATTTGGTGTGGTGTGTGACTGCCTGTGAATTAGTTGCCGTCATAATAAAACCGTTTAATTTGCCCGCTGTGACATTTTAGTGGCAATTAAATGGATAGGAGACTTTGTTGCATTCAACCAGAGTTGTTGGCCAATTTTGGTCAGCCAACCAGCCTGCAAGCCGGCCGGTCTGAGGCGGCCATATATCAAAACCAGCTGGCCCGAAGCTCGGCTTGCATTTTCCACTTGGCAGCTCCAAATTTGGCCATTCCTCGCTTGTTGTTAGCTGTTCGTCGGGCCAGACAATTTGGCATTTTATGCAACTGCCCGCTGCAATCCGCTGCAACTCACGGCTTTGTTGTCATAAGTCCGTCTATTCCGTTGAGTGCCGGCTCGAGTTGTCCGAGAGTCGAGCTTTGAGAGTTGAGACTTGAGATTCCAGACTCGAAATTCGAGAGTCGAGTCATCACATCGGGCATTAAACGCACTCCGATTTGGTCAGCGGCCTGGCCAGAAAACAACAGCCAGTGCAGGCGCTTCTGTTTTAGCCGTAAAGTAAAAGGCTAATTGAAGTGGAAACAATGACCTTTCGTCGTGTAAATTAGTCACAAACAATTTGTGTGGCACTCGCTTTGATCGCCTGCGCCCAAATAAGGTTAACTCTGTTTTATATTTATTAAGTGGGAATTAAGTGACTCGAATTAAAAGTGATGGATTTGGGATGCGATGGGGACATTCACTCGGATGGGAACCGCCATTAACTGAGAGTGGAGATTTCTTAAAAAAAGTAAAGGTATATATCAGAGATAACATTTAAATCGACATTTAATACTAATTAAATTGTATTTATTATCAGTTTTAATTAAACCTGATTTAAAAAATGAACCTTTAATAAAATCTTGTATGGCAAGATTTTTTTTTCTTTTTTCTTGTTAAATTTGAATAAAATATAAAATAAAATAGTATAACGTAGTAAATGTGGAAAGAGGCATAACTAATCAAATTTAAACAAGCTTTTATTACGATTAATTTCTTTGGTAACAAAAAAACCAAAGGTGCTGTCCATTTATTACGTAATCATAGTTTCGACGATTTTTAATTTGTTATCCATTCGTCATACAAAAAAATATCAAAAAAACAGTTGTAATCATTTTGCTAACCGCCATCTCAATGATTACAGAATTTTTGACGGCTACAAAGATATAAGAACGAACAAAAATGAAAAATATAAACAATTTAATTTATTTACAGGGAACTGATAAGCTTCCGATTAAGATTAACAACGATTACATCGTTATTGCCTTGTAAAAGAGTTTTCAATATTTTCTTCTGTTTAACTGAAAGATAAGCTAATGGACAACATCGTCTAGAACCAAAATCAGCTAACGGAGTTTAGGATCAGCCAGAGTGATCATCAAGGTAATTGCAGCCCGCAGGTGAACTTCACCCGCAGATCACCATTAGAACCGAGAAATCAGCTGATCTGATCTGCGAACAGAAAACACGCCTGAATAACCATCCATATTTCCTTGTTGCGATATCTGCATTGGCAATTGTGTTGCCACATCGTGATATGGTCGACAAGCTGACTGCCATATTTGTGGTATCCTCAACGTGTTTGAGGCTAATCAGTCGCTTGTCGATCGCGAACAACATGCAAAACCGGGCAAGGTATGACTATGATATTGAGCTGCACTCGGTGGGGAATATATGTATGTGTATGTATACATCGTTGCCACATCAAAGTCAATGCCACCAGGCAGACGCAGCTCATTAATCAATGCCTGGCAAAACAAAGAAACCAAACGCGGGCGAATAAAAAGCAAACAAAACGCCACTAAGTGGCGACACTTCCTCAACTCACGCCCCCGGTGAATTCGAGTTAACTGAAACAATAAAGATGAGGCCGCTTGGGCTGCCTTTCGGAGGAACTTCTAATTACTCGTTAATTTTCTGCTAAGTCGCCATGCCCCCTCTACTGTCCCGCTGAATGATTCACTTGTCAATTTCGTAAATTATTACCTCATGCCCGTTGCTGTTGATGTTGCCTTGCTGAGCGGTAAAAACATGGCAAAAAAAAAGGGGAAAAAATGGCAAGGAGACAGCAAGAAAAATGCATTGCCAGTCGAGGCAGGGGAGGGCCAAATGGAAACAAAAGCGAATCAAGTTAATTGCCGTTAATTTCGCCATGGCACATTGGTAACAAGGAAGGTCGTCAACAACAATGGCAACAGCAACAGCAACACCAACACCAACAAAAGCAGCAACAACGACAACGTTGCAATGTCTGAAATCAAATGAAATGCGTAAATTGCTCAAGAGCTGGCTTCAGATGGGATGTTGAAGTAAAGCCAATGCCAATGGCAAAGGCAATGGCATTGCAATTGCTACACAGTGAAAAACTGTTACAATATCTGTGTGCTCTTGGTAGATGTGATTCTAGCTTTCATCAAAAATGTAATTTTCAGTAAGCATAAAAATTGATTTATTAATATTTTAAAAAGGTTTTACCGAAATATATTAATGATCTAACCATTTCATTAAGGGTGTAATAAATACCGCTGATTAAGTTCCAAGTAATTAATCAAATATTTTTATTTAAAAACCTCAAAAGGGATTGGTGGTATTCAAAATGCTTCTACTGTAGTCACATATTATATGATAAATGTGTGTTAGATAAAACATTTTTATTAATCATTTGACCATTAATCACTTTATTTGTGCAAGTGAATTTTTATATAATACAAAGATAGTAATAAATTGTATAGTATTATCCCTTAAAATTGTTCAATTAATTCACTGTGCAGTTAAGTGCAGTCGGCGGCAAATTGCTTTCTGAAGAGTGGGAGGTTGGGCAACAATGGGAGATGCAGAGCGATTATCCACCGGCAAAGATCACGATAAGTCAACGCAAGATAACAAATTTGATGGATGCTCCGTAACAAAATCATTTACTATAGCCGAAGATCGGCGGCAATCGCTCCATTCCAATGTTGATCAATGAGTTCGATTAATCTGTGAACTTTTCGTAAGACAAATAACGTACTATGATCTTTTGCGAGATCATAAGATTGTGGGCAAGCATATAAATTGCCATACGGCTAATGATGGCTTATGGCCCGGAGCCATCGATCAAGTGCCCTGCACAGCTCGTCTAATGAAGCCAATAAGCCAACTTCTAATGACTCGCACTCGCAGCACATTGCGCATACGCCCCGTGAGCCAGAGCCAGGCAATTTTCGCTCGACATTTCGGGGCCGCTCGAACACAACCCACATTCAAAGCTCATAAACAATCGGCAGCAGCACTTATTAGCAGCTCAATGAAATTGTACCATAAAGCCGAAATTGCGGCGAGGGGCGCAGCTTTTATTTCTTGCAATAACGAATCGAATGCCACTTAACCTTGAGCTGCAAAAAGGCAAAAAGCAAAGCCAAAGCGAACTAAAAGCCGCTGCCAAGCTCAGTGGAACCAATTTTGAAAATCCGCTCACGAAAACAATTGCAAAAAGTCATTAAATAAACCAGAAACCAAAAGTGCGACACACAAAACCGATTCAGCAATCGACGAGTTGCATTCAAAAGTGGCCTCAAAACCAAGCAGAAAAAAAATAAAAACAGACAGAACCTCAAACAACGAAAAGAGCAAACTGCATTGCAAATTAGCTAAGCGGAAACCGCGCCGTGGAAAAACTGAAAAACAGAAAAGTTTAAAAACAGAAAAAACTCGAAAATGGCAAGGACAAAGGCTGTTTGGCTGGCAAAACACATACTTGTACTTGTACTCTCTGCACACGGCAGTGCCAATTAATTTGTTTTATGATTTTACGAGTCGGGCTCAGCCCACCATGGACAGGCGGCCAGGCAAATGCCAGGCAAGGAAAACTCGCATGTAGCCGGCAGCACAAACTGGCAGCTGAAATGGCACTACAATGTCTTCCAAAAGCTCCATGGACTAAAGGCTGCAAAATAAAGATGAAGACGGAGTTCGAGCTCAGAACTGCGTTTGGAGCCTGCCCGACTAAGTCTACGACTAAGACTAAGTCTAAGAGACCTGCCTTCGGTCGGCCTCTCCATCTTGGCATCGAGATACATTAGGAACGCCCCTTAATGGCCAGTTAACCGCCTCCAAATGCCTTTGGAGCAGCTGAAGCCACAGTCGCAGCCACGGACAAAGTAGAATGCAATAAAAATCGGTTAATAATGTTTTTCACAACGCCATTTCAGCCATGCAGAGAGCTAAAATATAGGTTAGCCGCATTTATCAGGGGGCGAAAAGGGGCCACAGCAAAGGCAAAGGCAAAAGCAAAAGCAAAGAGCCATGGGCCAGGCACTTGGCTTTAATGTTGATGATCAGGCATCATGTTGTTGCCGGCAAACGCAGCGTTTAACCTCTGCCAACATGGCTTGTAAAAGAAATGGGGATTGGTCGCAAACAAAACACAAAATAGAAAACTGAAAACAACCAAAAAACTGTTGCCAAACGCAGGTCCATACATCTTCATTCAACAAGTTCGGGACTTTCCACACAAACTTTTATTTCTGGTATTGGAAATCAATTTCCTTTGGCAAAACAAATGCCACAAAAATCGTTCTCAATTATTTCGCCACCATTCTCACGTTTGAGGGAAATTCTTTTGCCATTTTCCGCACTCCGACTTTGGCTAAGTAATGTTACCAAGAATTACGAGCATCATCAGCAGCAGAGGCAATGGAACAAAAAGCAGCACAAGTAATTTCAAGTTGAATTTTTAACGCTTCGCTTTTGGTTCTGTGCTGCTTTCTTGGGGCTGTGGCAGAGCTGCGGAAAATCATTTTAAAGTGCATCCAGAGGTGGGGCCTGCAACCACAAAAACAATGCACAGAACCATTAGCTGCCGACTACAAAACAGGGGGTTTGGGGGAACCACAACATTAACCGCTCTCTCAATGTATTTTCCATGATTTTTATTTTCCTTTTCTCGAATTTTGTAGGCCAACATACGAGCAGCGAGCCATTTCTGTTATCTTTTGTAAATCATTTTGTTGCCACTCCGAGTCGTTGTTGCAACGTGGGGAAAAGAAGCTTGCAGCTCCACTCGACGCGGCTCAACTGGCAATTATTGTTGCTCAGATACGTGAATATGAGCGACGTCCCTGGTGATGAACGGATTGGTAGCGAGCATTGGAATTAAGCCGAGTTGAAAGGCAGAGCACCCCGGTGAAAATGTCTGTTCTGTTTTTATTTACCGTTTTCAGTTGCCAGCATGCATTACCATCAAAACGTACCTGCAAAGAAGGGAGAAATAAAAGTTATTCACTTGAAAATATCATTAAAATGTTATGAAACAAGCAATAAATGTATAAACTAAATGATGCATTTTAAAAAAACCCACATCACTTTGAAGTCTTATCACCAGCCAACTTTTTATTACTGCCTCAAGACAATTGCCACTATTTGAGCCTTCACTGCAAAACCAGTGATCACTTGCAAAAACCATTAAAATGAAATAAAACAAAATAATTGGTAAGCTAATTTAATTATATATGTAAGAGCCATTACATTCAAATTAAAATATATTTTTTTAAATCTGAGAGGTACAAGCTAGCTAGTTTGCAATTTAGTTTTCCATCTCGATGAAACCTGATATAAGGAAACACCCTAAAGCTAGCACTTAATTAGAAAACAATATCGAATGAGGTTTTTTGAATAGCATAACAAGATTATAACTTTTTATTACTGCCATTATTTGAGTTCTCATTGTAATGGTGTCCATCAACTAAAGCTATGCGTTCCACGAGCTTCTCCTTCCGTCTGATTAAAATGCCATAATCAAAACTTCATGGCTGAACATGGCCTGGTAAACATTGTAATGTACACTTCTCAAGGGGCGGACGGTTGGGATGTCCGTCAGTTGATGTCGGCCGCATATGCTGCTGGGTGCTAACAAATTGATATCTCTTACATGATGATGATATTTTTTGCTCGCTGCTAAAACTATTTACACATTGTTCACATGCAATCCGCTTATGTGGGCGGAGGGGGAGGGTGGGCGTGGCAGGGGTAGGGGAGAAGAGCAGCGACAGCATGTGCAAGTTGTATCTGCATCTGTATCTCGGTATGTGCGGCTGTATCTGTATCTGTGCCTTTATGTATGCCCAAACGATTTCAGTTTTTGCCATTTTCGCTTCTATGGAAATCATTAAAAATGCAACTGAAACGCTTGGTGTTGATGCTGGCGATAATGCTGTTGTTATGGCTTTTATTGTTGATATCGTTTGTTGAATGATAATTTCCACTGCGACTTGGAGGGGCAAAACACTCCCGTCTCGGGGGGATTTGTTACGCTCGGTTGCGTTGCATCTTTTATATTTTTTTCTGTTCAAACACATTGTGTGTGTGTGCGCTGCGTTCAATCATTTGTCTGCCTCTTTCATATCGGTTTCTCTATTAATTAATTCAAATTGACATTGAAACTCGGCAACAATAACAGCAGGCAGCAACAAATTGGAAAACAAGCTTCTAATGATTAGTTGCATGCCTCTTTCAGCTTGCTAACAATGTGCAAAATGCTGTTTGCGTTGGCAATTCCTCGTCTTCGTTTTCCGCGCTTCTGTGCTGTCGTTTTCACACCGTCTTTTTATTAACATTTTCTCTGTTTGCTACTGCATTGTGGCTTCCTAGTCCATTTGCCCAAGGCCGAAGCTTTGAGGAAGTCGAAAATGAAGTGGCTAATTCGCAATGAGCGATTGCAATGTCATTGATCAAACAAGGGGAACTTTGGGGGCTTTAAGCCAACGAAATCGAGCAGAAATAAATAATGGTTTCTCTTTTTATATAGAGACAAAATACGATTTGGTTTTACTTTTCAGACTTATTGTTATTCCACGATTCTTTTTTTAATTTTTTTTTTCCCATTTTCAGTATTTAACGAAAGCTGCAAAAATTAATTGGAACGTTCTCTTTTCTAAAAAACAAATTAATCCTAAAATGGTCGCTTTTTAAGCCTCGAACAAGATGTTAAAAATTGTATCCTTATGGACATAAAAGCGCAATGAACGTCTCTATTTCTGGCTATGTATTTTCCTTGTGTTCCAACAAACTTTAATAGCAACTAATGAATCGTTATGGGCAAATAAAAAGTTTAAAACCACTAGCACTTAAAATGAAAGCTCATATAAAGTGCTTAAAGCACTCACCAAACCAACAAATTGTTTATATAGGAATTCACAAGGCGTAATCAATAAATAAATTTTCTATTTATGCAACAGCCTCGACAGAGCGGTGCTCTGTCTCCCTCTGTCTACTGCCATCTCTGTCTTTCTGCTGTGGCACTGACAACGGCAGCGGCAGCAATAACCCACCAGCAACATCAAAACAACAGCAACAGGCAACCAGCAACCAGCAACTAGCAACATAACGGGCCCAATGCGATCGACCGGCAACTTGTCATGAATACGAATACCTATATATCTATATAGTTGGGGGAGGGGGGTGTGGCGGTGGAGGGACTAACATAGTTGCATGTGGATAACATATATATTTATTTTTTATTTTTCTCGCTCGTTTTCCTTTTTTCTGTATTTTAATTTATGCAAATAAATTTCCACTTTGCACTGAAATCAAAATGAATTAAGTGCGAGTGATAGAAAAGTTGTCGTGTTGCAACAGTGTGTGCCTGTTTGTTGTGCGTGTGTGTCTGTACCGTTGTTTGTGCCACTTTGAACGGGTTGTGATTTTCGATTTTTAATGCATTTATTTTTTATTATGTATATAAAAGTGTACATATGTGTGTATATATCTCTTGGCCGGCCGGCGTCGATTGGTGTTGACATCGTTGCTATTGGTTTTTATGGGTGTTGTTGAAATTGTTGTAGGTGTCGCCGGCGTCTCGAGACTTGGCAAGTGCGTGTGCTAATGTTGGCTGGGAAACTCGTTTGGCCCGCTGACCGATGACAACGCCGCTAAGTAGTCCAAGGTGCGTGAAATAAATTTTCCGAGCCGCCTGTCCAACTAATTTGATTCCACTTTGGCCTCGTTGCGTTTTTCCTATTCTGTGATTCTTTTTTCTGTTTTTTAGTGATGCTTGCACTCAAAAAAAAATTCATTTAGTTTTTAACACCCCTTTTTTACATCCTCTTAAACAAGCCTGCAACTATAAAAATAATTAAGAGTCTCTATAAATTTTGCATAAAAACTATTAATTTAATTAAAACCAATAAAAAACACAGCTCTGAATTTTATGAGGGAAATTTCGTTTTTAAAACGTTTTTTTCCCAGAGTATACTTTTCCGGGTGATTTTCGCACACCCCATAATTCGCCACTTTTGCATGACAATTTTGGTTACACTGTTGCAGTGAGAATAATCTGCTCGATATATTGTATATATACGACACGTCACGCCATAACCGGCCACGCCCCTTTAGACTGAGTCAGAAAGGCAGAGGCAGTAAGGAAAATTGCGTAAATTAGCATAAATTACGGGATAGGTTAAGTGGAAGTTGAAAAGCGTGTACGCAATCGCCTTGAAAAATGTGCAGCGGAAATTTAAGCATAAATTGCTGACCATGACGGTCAGGTGATGGCGGGCTTGTGAGGGGGGGGAGGGGTGAGGGGATAACCCCGGCTGACCGCTAATTAAGTGGAAATTTATGGAATGAAATTACACTGCGCCTGCCTTCGAACGCGGTGCGAGCATAAAAATATGATTTTAACTGACCATGTTGCCCTGTTGCTCCGGTGTCTGCAATTTTCCGACAGCAATTTGAATAAAATTGAATTAAATTCAACTTATACACACACACACACATGGGCAGCTCAATTATTTTGATGGCCCAAAATCTGAGGGATTATGTAACGAAGGCTTAAGTTAATTTGGGGACTTTAGTCCTGACCGCAATGTAATTTACTGCCTGCAATCGAAGAAGGGTGGTCCGACTTTCTACATATAATCTGAATTTTCAATTTCCGCAAGAAAATTGTAAATATTGGCTGGGGTAAAATGAAATAATGAAAATCAAAACTGAATTACCCCTGTCATGTTCACAGGCCAAAAAAGTAGTTTTTTTTTTTTTTTGAACTGGCCGTGTAAACATTGAAGGTAATGAAATTGCGATC
The DNA here is from genome assembly GCF_018152115.1 of Drosophila rhopaloa. Classification (NCBI taxonomy): domain Eukaryota; kingdom Metazoa; phylum Arthropoda; class Insecta; order Diptera; family Drosophilidae; genus Drosophila; species Drosophila rhopaloa. The sequence goes on along the minus strand of NW_025335059.1, from coordinate 10,596,410 downwards.
AACACTTTGTTTCGTTGGTTGGTGTAAACCATATAAAACAGGTATGCAAATGAGAATTCGTTGCCAGAGATTGTCCCGGCATGTAATTAAGTTGAGGAAATTAACGCATGAATTCATTGTTTCGGTAGTGATATAATTGAAAGATGCAGATTTATTGTGAAACGCTGCACAAAGCACTATGTATTTTAGTCTATAATTAGTAGGAAATTGCCACAAATAACTGGACACATCGAGGGGGTTTTTCAAATATGATAACAATTTAACATTCTCCTAATTGTATCAAAACAAACTTATATTCCTTAGTGCAGGTATTGAGAGTCTCAGAATGTCACTGAACTTGTGGCCAGCTCTTATTTACTTTAATAACATAAGAAAAGACTTTAACATAAATAAATGTCCCTTTATTTCATAAACACCTGCTTCGCTTTAAAGACAACAAAAAGCCTATATTAAACAAACTGAAAAGGCTTTTGTATTTATAAACCTCATTTAAGCATTGTCGAAAATACATTATTTTAGGGTTGTCGACATGAAAAATTAATCAAGTTCGTTTAGCCACTGAAAGAGAAACAGGGTCGTGCTGAAAACTCGCCATACAAATTAGTTATTTAAATTTGAAAACAAATTGAGTTTAAGATTCCGCCGGATGAGACAAATGCCGGCCAGCAGCACTCAATTTGATTGTGCATTTCAGGCGATTTGCATACGGCTACATAATTCATTTCAAAATGCCACAGCGAAAACGCTGGTCGAAATCAATCTGTGTAGCATTTAACATTTTATCGCAGCTCGTAGATCTCTCCTCGCAGCCGAGTCGGTGGCAAACGAGGCCTATGGGCCTGTGGCTTTGCTGGAAACTGGTTTTGGCCTTACGGCCACCCCAAAACACGTTGCACGTTACAAATGAATTACGGTTTTCGGCCGGCCTGTTCAGCGCCGATCTGCCAAGCAATAACAAAAACCAAACCAGTTGGCGGCTCAAATTAATAAACTTATGCAGGAAAATGTGGCACGGCTGCAGCTCGGCATGTGGGTTATGGCGAGAGCTAAAAATAACTCCATCTCAATGACAACGCGGCGTATGCTTGATATGCACTTTGCGATAACTTCTTGGGGGCCCAAGTGAATGGGCTTGGGTTTTGGGTATGGTCTTGGGTTCTCCCTCCTCTGAAGCGTATTTTCAACTTTTACCGCCTGCAAAAAGTGCTGTTGGTTTTTCACTGTTTTGATTGAATTATGCGATGGCGCCCCCGCTCCCGTCAACTTGTTGTTGTTTTGCTTTTTTGCTTCCTTTTTTTTTGCCGCAGCATTTGCGATTACGGCATATTTTGCAGTTGGCCTCGTGGCGCCGGCAATTGCACAACAAATGAAAAACCGAAAGTGAAATTGCGACTTTCATTTTTTTTACTGCCTCCGCTGATAGTCTTAAGCCGCTTAATTGTGTTCGCGTCAAAAATTGTTTGGCTTAATTTAACCTGACAGCTCATCGGAGCCGAGGGCCCTAGAGACTACAGTGGGGCCTCATTTGTGAGTCAGATTCCCTCCCCCTCCATCTTATTTTCCCGCCAGCCGAGTGAAAGTCGAAAAACTTTGTGTTTCAAGTTCGTTCGCTTTTGTATGCGGAAGTTGGTTCACTCAAAATGATTTGATTACAATCCAAACGCAAGTGGAGGGAAAAACAAAACATGAATGCCTCAAATTGTGAAAATGCTTTAAATGCTTTTCCTTTCTGTCTTTTCCTCTTGCATTGCAATCAGTCAGTTAGCCATGGGCTGTGAAAAATCGTTTCGATTTGCTGACCCGGGTTACCAACGTCCAATTATCCTCAACTGCAGTCACTCATTGGCTGGATATTAAAAAACATTTAGCTTGAAAAGAGGAAACTTTTACGAGAAAACGTTTTAAAGAAGAAAAAAAAATATTTATGTGTAAATAATGAAGTGCTGTGTATTAATTTAATGATATTAAAATTTAAGTGAGGAGTCGAAGCTTTCAAAAGAAAATACTTAAATCTTCAGAAGTTCAACAATTTATTACTGAAACGAAAAATATTTTTTCTGGCTTCATTAATAAGTTTCATTTAAATTTGATTTTAACTAAAATATTTTACAGCTCACCACTAAATTTTTTTCTAGGCTTTAAATTTTGATACTTATGTTTTTGGCATTTAATATCGCATATTCTTTTTGAAGTAATCCCAAATTATACTGTTTTTCTCAATCTTGGAGGGAAAACATTTAAAATTCCAGCACAAGTTAACCGGAAGTTGGTCCCACAATAAATGTGACTGAATTATGATATTTGTAGCCGCCGCCGTTCCCGTTCTGGATGAGTGCCTTGTGGACAAAAGGGTGAGCCCTTTTCCGGGGGAGGGTTACGAATTGGGGTAAGGGTAAGGGGGAAAGGCAGGTGCGGGGTGGGCCATGTCATTAAGCCCTGCGCTGCGGTTTGCGTGGAAAAAAAAGCAAGATGAAAATTCCCGTTTCGGAAACTTTTGTGTCGACTTTTTCCCAATTCAAATAAATTAACATAAAAATACGGCAAATGGGAATGCAAGCACATGAAATATGCGGAAATCCATGTGTGACACTTTGAACGCAATGCCCTCCGCACTCCGCACTCTGCCGACACACTCATAATGAGACAGTGCGATATGAGAGCAAGTTATTGACAAAAGTCACGCAAATTGTGTGCAGCAAAATCGCATAAAATTTATGGCTGTAAAAAATGTGAGAAATTGAAATGTTGAGCAGTAAAATGACACCCCTGCGTATGCGTAATGATTATGATTATTTGCTCTGTGCGCATGAAATTATGCAATTGCATTCGTTAACTTTTATGGTTTCTACAAACCGATCAATTCGACATAAATAATTAAATTCTCCAAGCTTATCTGTCACCAAAGGGAAGTCAAGTTGCGATCCAAAGTCCAGCGGAAATCACCCAAATCCCAGCTCTGGATATCGTGGCTTACCTAAAAATAGAAGAGAAACAAAAACTGATTTAATATACGCAATATTTTGTAATATTCGTATGAATAAAAAAGAAGGCTGCATAGCTGGCCATGCAATTTATGATTCGTTATTATGCAAATTAATGTGGCAACAGCGCAAAAACTGCACCAACAAGACTTGGCCATGAAACCATTGCCGGCAACAATTAAATTCAAATTTCCAACTTCGAAATTTGCGTTGCCTTTCAGTTTTTTACTTTGTTTTTCTTTTTGTTCACTGGCTGAATGTTACACATAGTTGTGGTTGTTCTGATGATTAAACACGCAACAGTTTTTGGACTGGCTGCTTGTTGTTTTTTTTTTGTTTTACCAGCAACTCTTGACATTTTTTTAATTATCAGCATTTTCTGCGTGGTGTTTGCATACGAAAAAGTGCTTCATAATTGAATGAAAAGTGTGCACAGTGGCTGCAAACCGAAACCTCGGACGCATACTAATAACGAACTCCTCCCACATGCGGTGGTCGGTGCATGATTATGATGGCAATTAATTAAAAAACACTGTGGCCGCTTGATTTGAGTTGTTGCCTTGGTCGCTTAAGTCTGATGCAACAAGTTGGCTTAAAGGGGCGGCGGAGTTGCTGGGGGGCGGGACCGAATGGCAGTTGTTTGTGCCGCCATCCGCAGGTCGTAATAATTAATTCTGCACTTTACAAAGGAGAACAAAGTTGATCACAGTTAATAGCGAATATTGAGACTTTAAAATGTCAACTTTAATTATAGACTTCAAATGTCAAAAGTTAATAACGATTTAAAAAGAGCTTTCGAAAAGGAGATATTTATATTTAATACAAAGATAACTGGTTAGAAGAAAAGTAAGAACAGAAAAAAATTTCGCAGCAATCTCTAAATTAGCCATAATTGGTATTAATTATTTCTTTATTTTCCCTCTTGATTACTAAGCTTCTTTACGTCATTTAATTGCCACTTGACGACTTCATGTTACCCATATGATGAGCTCTCTTTTTTTGCAAAACGTGTCAAATTTATTGAAATGAAATGTACATTGGCGGCGACTATCAGTCACGTAATTTTGCGACAAACTGCTAAACGTGCAAAACTTTCAGTTCCCCTGACAAGTGGTACAAAATAAGAACCCAATTTAAAGGACTTAAAAGCAGCAACAATCTGAAACTTGCATACGAAACTTTGAAATGGCACAGACGTACGAAAGTTAAAGATATCTTTTTTAGGGCACTGTGGCAATTTTACCCACTGACGCTTTACGATTTCTCGTAAAGAATTCTCACAGAGAATTGTCATAAACTTCACAAGGCAAAATAATAATAATAAAAAAAAGGAAGCATGCTTAAAAATACAAGTTTCTAACAACATTATTTTTTATACTCTTAAAAATCAAGCTAGAAATTTGACTAAGTAAAGCAATGCGAGAGAAATTTTTTTATTACAGTCCAATGAGCAATTATGTATAGTATGATACAAATATTAAGAGAACCTAAAGTTTGTTTGTTATTAAAAATTAAAGTTAACATTTGATTAATTTAAACTTCAAATGACAAAGTTGTTAATTAATATTTAATAGCATAAATTTTGAAATGAAAAAAAATGAAAAAATATTCCCAAATTGTTTTAAAAGGTTAATCTAAATTATAACTTTATTGGATTATTCTTTTTAAATAAAAATAACTAGATTTGTCTTTATTTTTCCGTTGGGAATGTGGTATCAAATTTTAATTTAATTTGCATGTCTGCAGCCAGTGGCGAACTTTATGTGTGCAGAATTTAATAGCATTAAGTCGACAGCCCTGGAGAAATGCGTTCCAGGTTGGACTTGGCCTGTCCTTTGTTGTCGTGTGTCGATTGTCGCTTTTCGCATTTCGCCCGTTGCCAATGCCAACTTGGATGTCCGAACTGAACGGTGCCGAGTTGGCCAGCCCTTTGTGCGGCATTTGTGGATTGGGGTCGGGGTCGGGGGATTGGGGATATGGAGGGGTAGACCGCAGACCGGTTGGATGTAGCCAGATCCAGGCATCGAAGGCCCGAATCATCGAATCACCGAAAGCCCGGTAGCTGCTGGCCAACTGATTTATGCCCGGAGTTTCGCTTTGACGGCGGCAGGGAAACCGAATGCAATGCGTTGGCAAAACAAAGAAACTGCAAAGGCAAATATGTTTCAATCTCCCTGAGTGCCGGCCTGCCAGCCCCAAAGCCCGGTCATAAATCAATGGCCAAAACTTCTTCCGAACACTTTCTGCGGGATGGTGGCTTAATTATGTCGTGCCCCAGCCCCAAACCACTGGCTCCATCCATTCTCACCCAACCAGCGGCGGTGCACTCAATTTTGAAATAGATTGAGAGATGCAGCGCCGCAAATCAATTTGCCCCGTCCATCAATCTTCCGCTCTCGCAATATGAGCTCAATATTTATGGAGCGCGATTCGCGATTCGCTCGCCGATTGGGCTTAAATGGTCATAACTGGCTGGCCAGCGGGGTTGGCCAATTTGTTGTGTGTTTCTGTTTCTTGCTTTGTTTATGCGGGATCAGATAAGGCCACCAGCGATTGATAGATCCGATCGGGTGGTCCGGCATTAGTCACCCGGCGATCTCACCTCAAATTGGCGGCCGCGGGGTGTTTTGCAGACCCTGGTTCAACGGACCCATTTGCTAATGACGGCGGCGATAAACCAAAGTGGGACAGATGAACCGACAAAAGTAAGGAGCTTAAAATAGGAGCATTTCGAATTATTTATTATAAGATATACTGTGAATAACCAAAGAACAATTTGAAAATTATTTTATTTAGAATGATCTAAATTGTATTCGTTGGAAACTAAGTAACAGGTAGATGGAAGCGTTTCATTGGTCTACATCCCTAGCCGAGTGGCTATGCTGCTTTAATATGCAGATTCAATTTATAGCTACGCAGTGCAAGCTTATTTCAAAATTAGGTCAAACAAAGTCCGACTCATTGTGAAATTCTGTAGAGATATGGAAGATAAATATTTTTGGACGGTATATAATAGATCATACAACATTTATCAATACACAAAAAAAATTTCAAATCGGATAATTATTTCAAAAAATATCATGAAATGAAGTTCGACATAGTCGATGACGCCCGCTCTTCATTTTTTTAGTTTGTTGTGAAATTGGACTCGACTTCATCGTCCCTTCTTGTTAGTTTTTAATTAAACAGTCCGTATACGCCTGTCTATACCAATTCTTGTTGAAAAAATATTATTTTTATTTGATATCATTAGATGCTGAAAAAAACCGGTTTTAATTATATTTTGGCAGAATTTTCACCACGGAGTTTTCACCTGCAGGTCGAACAGTTTTTGTCCGAGGACCCTTGGCTTGTGCAACTTCCTGCTGACCACAACAATAAGCCTCTGACAGCTTAATTAAATTGCATCTTCTGCTGCTGACAATTGCATTTAAATTAACCACAGCCGCAGACGTATAAATACGAGTCGAAAGCCCACACCCAGATAAAATATTAATCCCAGTCGGAGTCCTGCCAGGCAATTGGTAACTTAATTACAGAAGCCACTGATTGTTGCAGTCCTTGGTGTTGCCACAAATCTTACACTCCCTTTTGGGGCTTCAAACTTTACGAGACATGTGGACAAGATGTCAAAAAAATGTCGGGAGTGAAACGATGTGCGATGTGCATACGAAATGATTCCCAGCAAAACACTTCTTCTCGACTCTCGGATCCTGGATGCATTTTGCTGTTTTTCACGCGAAACGAAATTTGAAATTCCAATTGCGAATCCATTTTCCGTGCGTTCCGCCTCACCTTCAATTATTCAAACAAAAAACAGAGAAAAAGTGAAGATAACTACAAATTCAGCACACAGACACCAAAAGTTGGCGTGCCATTTTAGCATTTTTGCGTATTTGGAAATTTAGACATTGGCTTGCCTTCTCGTTTGCCTTTGGATTTTTGCATATTGCATATTGTTTTTGCAGTTTCGGTGGCTGCAGCACACAGCACACAGCATACAGTTTTGCCTGTAAAAGGAGCTGTTTGCTGTAATTCGAAACGCCTGCCAAATGACAATGGCCCCAGCATTGTTTAACGTTTCGGTTACTGTTTGCTTTTCGATTCGACCAAACCTCTGACCCACTTGAGCACCACTCCGTCCCCAAAAGTCCGCACTTGAATGAATCATTTTCGGGTCTTATCTGCATGCGGTACGCAGACGCTAATCACATAAATTAAGGTCGTGGCCCCAGAAAAGTCTCGATGGCCAAGGGGCAGGCCATATCTCGACTTTCAAATCTGTGTCGCCACAAAAAAAAGGAAGGAAAAAAACAGAAAAAAAGGGAAAAGCGGAGAGTGCACATTTGACCCATAAATTAAACGTAATAACTTTCGAATTTCGGCATTACATTGGCATTCTCGGTTTTCACTTCAATTACGAAATTCTGCGGCAGTGGAGGTGGAGTTGAAATAAGGGACAGATGCCCTTCAAAGGCAGCCAGAATCGCCGGATATATCTATATGCCCTTCACCGCCCCCCCCTCTTGCACCTACTGAAGTCATCCCGAAAAAAGCGGTTGAGGCATAAAAGTATCTGCAGCTCCAACCGGTTTGGGTGTTATAAATTCGGGGATTGCTTTTGACTCACAGTTTACCGTTAAAGTCCAGGGAGTGTATGCCCTGGTTATAAATCTGATATCAAGCCATTATACTCCACTGAAGTTCATTGATTTAATGCCTTCAACCCAAAGCTCAATAAACCCAATGAACAAGGTAACAGGAATTTGTGCTTAATATTTCAATGGCCTCCCATATTTTAAACAATCTTGAAATTAAACTACAACTTACTAAACAATCCGTCACTAAACATCGAATAAACCTTTATTTATTTTCTCAATGTTCATATAAATACAATTCATAAAAATGTATACATAACTTTAACCCCAAATTTAAAAAATATAATAGTAAAAACAATACCGGATTGGATTATATTTGGAAGACAATCATTTTTATTTAATAATTAAAACAAAATAGAAACGGTCACAAAAATAATTTCATTTTTATACCATTTTTATTTTGTTATTAAACAATCCGTCACTGTATGTCGAAAAAAATGTGCATTTAATAACATTGATAACAAAAAAATATCTCAAATAATAATATTTTGAAGAAGCATTAATTGAATTAAATGACTACTGCAAAGTAAAAATGGTACGTAAAATCCACTTGAAAGAACAAACATGTGTCTGTTTAATGGCCAATAAAACAAAGGGACAGAACGCATAAACCCATGAATTTGTTAACTGCCGAGTGATTGATGGCTGCGTGTTGTTTTAATTGCACACCCATACACCATATAACCATATAGAGGGCCCAACCAATTGATTGACATATCGCTGGCGAGTTATCGCATTGGGAAATATAGAAGTGCGCACGCCAACTTGTTGCTGCTGCAATTTGGTGGCAACAATGGCAATTGCAGGGTTTAGCCAGGGTTGCCGATGTGCACGCACAGCTGGCCAGGGTTTCCGTTTACGGTGCGAAGTCCAAATATGACTATCACACTGTATGAAATTTATCAGCTTAATTTTCATCGCTGCGTCAAGGTAAAAAAGAAGGATGTTTGGCATAAGCTGATACCCATTTCTAGCTTATCAAATTGCGGAGCATAACTTTTCTCAATAAAATGATTAATAAAGACGTGGTGTCAAACTACCTTATAAAGGTATATTTTTGTTAAAAGATCCATTGAAATCTTTTATACAATTATACAAAACATGTGAGCTAAAGGTACTAATAAACCTTATGGTTTTGGTCATATTTATTTAAAGGGGCAACTGTTATCATTTGTCTTATTTAATTTAAGTTTTTCCTCAATTTTAGAAGTTACTCGGAACTTAAGTCATACCCCCGGGCAAAAACCACTTCGTATTTTATAGTTTCCTGGTGCTAAAAACTCCATTAAGCTGGACATACCCCTCTGCCCATTTTTCTCCAAGAAATGCAGGCAAATTTCAATTGAAATAATGAGCAAGAGCTGAGCTCACGTTTTCCCATTAGCATTTCAGCAACTTACTGCCGTTTTTCCTCGATTTTCCAGCCAAATGGCCATTGTCTTTTGGCCATTTGGTGGCTGTGTTTACCGTTAGCTTGAGCCCATATTGCATTGTTTTATGATTTCTTGTCCGATGCTCGGTTAATCATATTGCAATCGGAAGCCGGGGATATGTCTGTGTGGCTGACCATCACGTGCGTAAGATCAATAAAAATCCAATTAAAATGCAAAAAGTTTCATAATTACACCGAAAAGCTATTGGATGGGTGGGGGGGTTTGGTTTGGTTGAAAAAAGTGAAAACTCCCTGGGGCAATAGAGAGAAATGGCCAACTGCAAATGCAATGCAATAAAACAAGTCAGAGAGAAAGAGAGGAGTTGGAATGGGGTAACAACTTGAAGCTGAAATTTCGCGCACTTTGTTGCCAGTTATTGTAGTTATTGTTGTAGTTACTGTAGTTGTTGCACTGCCTTTACACGCAATTCAGTTTTTTAACTTAGTTGCTGCCGCTGCTGCTTTTAACAACTGTTTTATGCTGTCGATTGCAGTTAAAATTAAAATGGAAATGGCTTGTAAGCGACGCTCTAAAAGACATTTCCCATTTTGCACAATTTTCGCTTTTTGCTTTCTGTGCTTTTGCATAAAACAAGTTAAGAAGCAGCCAAAAAAAAAACTGGGCAGAAAAAACGATAATAACCTCTTAAGAAATGTACGTTTACGGCTTTTTAAATGGCAACATAATTTATGGAATCATTACTCTTCGCTCTTATGATAATTGTCGCGGGCAAAGGAAAATACGTTTGAGCAACTTTCCTTGTTTTAGAATGTAGTTCAAAGAATTTGTAACATTACAAGGCGTTTCGCTGACCCCAACAGAAGTGCCGAGAAACTTCTCACTTTGGCTTCGCCTAATTAATATAAATTTCTTCCTGCCCCCGAGATTGACGGCACTACAAAGGGCGGATAAACAAAGCCTGCTTTCTGCTGAAATTTAATACGATTTCAAAGGCACAAACGGCCCTGCTGCAACGGAAGCAACTGCAATCCTGCCACTGCCAACTGCACTTGACAAGCTGGCAAAGTGGTAAAGTGGCCAAGAGGGCTGATGTTGTCATAAAGAGCGGCTAAATAGCAAAGCGAAATGCGAGACCCAAGTTGGGCGTTTTGTTCACTTGCACAGCCGGGGTAAATAAACTCGATGAAGACTTACTTACTGTAGTCCCGGCCAAAAAGAATGCTGCAGCCTGCATCACCGAGAGATGGAAACCCAAAACCGAAGGAACCTCAACTACCTGGCTACATTGTCACTCTAATTGCCTTATTGGCAGACTGCAGACTCCAGACGGGCTGGCTAACCAAAAACACACACTCTCTTCGTCTGTCAAATTAAATGCAAATTACATATTTGGCATTTATGGCTGCGTCTTCGTATTCGTCCATGTCTTCTGTCTAGCTCACTACTTCCACTGCCAGCCGAACCCATTAAAATACCATTAAAATTGACGTCACTTTGTTCATTGTTCCTGCACTCTAACACCGATACTAATTTCCATCATCAGGGTTAAGTAGCTTAGCATTTCCACACCGACTGAACCAATTTTGGGACTTAGAAAAACGTTCGTTTAATTGATTTATGTCTCAAGTCTATAGTCCCGAAGATGGTTCCCGAAATAACGATTTTAAATGGAACCAAACTGGATTAGCCAGAGTTACGAACTCATGAGTTACATTGCTTTTGCAATGAACCGGATGCTCATTTCATGATAATTCTTTCTGATTACTAGGCTTTCTGAGAAGTTCTAGTAATTAAATGCTACTGAATTATTTAAAATTATTAACTTTGTTTTTAAGATTATTAATTAAATGAATAATGACATTTATGATAATTATTGTGATATTAAAAATATGGAAACAAAAGAAAAATGATTTATTTCTTGCTAAATCATTATTAAAAATTTGTATAGAAATAAACATTGTAAATTAAATACGAAAATACATTTTTTAAATCTAAATTAAACTCAGCCCGCAAACTTTCTTTTATTTGTTGATATAAATTAAAGTCTAGAAAGTAAACGCTTTTGTAAATAATTTAATCAGAGCAGAGTGTGAAACAACTGAGTGTTTTTGCTACTCAGCAAATTAATACAAATTCACGTACGTAAAGAAACAAAAAGCGTTAAATTGCGAACAGCAATGCAACGCAGTGCAATAAAAGCGCACGAATTTCCACATATGACGACAGCAACTGCAGCGACGGAGCGTTTATTTATGTAAAGGTCAATTTGCAATATTTGCGCAAGGTTAGGCACACGTTTATGTGCGATTGTGTGGGGCGATCGGCTAAATGAACGATGATTGCGGGAAGCTTTATGCAACTGTAAAATAAAGCCAATCAGTGTGGGGAAGTGAGATTAAAGTTAGCACTACTATTCGTATCCCTCGAACTTAGAGGCATCCATTTACCCACCTGCCACCTTTAGTCAGGTGCAGCTGTCATTAGACGTCCATTTGGGAAAGGCAACTGCGAAATGACATTAAAAGGAATTTCAGCTGACAATGTCGAGCGGATTAGCGGAGTGCGCAAAAAATGCACTCAACCCACAGGTTTTCCGCTATCGCGCATTCGGTGGGCGGCGTATTTCTTGGGCTAAAAGGTCGCTCTGCCGCCACACGCTCATCATCCTTGGCCAAAACGAAGCGAAACAAAACAAAATGAAACACCGGCTTGTGTAAACTTGGGCAAAAACGTGCCAAAATCGGTTTGAATGGCAAATGCTGAATCGAAAAATGCGGGGCTGATCAAGTAGTTTTTGTGTACCATCACTTAAATTACTGTTTTTAGTGAAAACTTTTGTATTTGTTCATGTGGAAAAATCTCGCTTCGCAATAATATTTGCTTTATTAAGTTGTTGCTATAAAAGTACTCTACAAAAAAATTTTTCCTCTCTTCTGTTACAATTAAAAAATTACATCTAAATTTATTTCCAAGTTAATTAAGTATGATTTAAATAAAGCTTTAAGACATGAAATTACTTAAATTAACATTCACATTTACTTCTCACTAATTACAATTTTAGTTTTTCTAATTATCTACGACAATTGTGCTTTATAAAATGAAAACTAATTTTAACTGAAAAGAAATTGAAGTCATTTTAATAACAAAATTTAACTGTCATTCTAGATTAGTATCAACAATGGAAATACAATTAAAACTGAACTCAACGCGCTTTGTGAATTGGGTCATGACAAATAAACTTATAGGATAAATTTTGTCCAATTTTTTAACAAATAAAATCATTTAATTAGCTTTAAACTAGGTTGCACAAACTGTAGGAGCAACCCTCTCGCATGCATAGATGCATTTGCATAGCCAATGTCAGTTCCATTTATGCCACTATGCTCGCCTTCGCTTTGCATTGCCGTCTGTTGTTGCCCCCAAGGTTGCATTTACCATAATATGGGGGTGCGATGTTGCCACTATTGCAGCTGATAACCACAAGCCATCGACTAAATGAGGGTCGTCTATATATATTTCATTTAAATCGGGTAAATGGCTGATTTTAGAGACCTTTGCCACACCACTAGAAATCTTAAAAGCCAGGCTAACGCGTTGCATCACCGAAAAACCAGCTGAAAAACATGACAAACAATTAAAATGCAACTTTTGTGGCCAGCGTTGTTGTTCTGGTTTGCACTGTTTGGCCGGGCAGGTATTTTTACACTTACGTAAAAACAAACGCCGGCAATAGTTGTTAATTTTACTTGTTGAAAGTTAATAGTTTTATTTTTGTTATCATGACAGTTGAACGCAAATAGCGCAGACAGCTTGTTGCACAACTTTTATATGAACAACCTGGGCGAGTTGGCGCGTGTTGTTTTTCATTTTTCAATTCACAACAACTCTTGACCAACTGCAACGCAGGAAAATTCAATCAGCTATCAAAAAGTGGATGGACTTTACCTTTACGAGTGCGAAAATAAACATCAAATAGACTGGGGGAACACGTATTACTTCATCGTTCAAAGGATGCTTACCTGAAAGTAAAGGAAAAAGAAAACGAAAATGATACATTTATTTTGATTTCCATCTATACCATATAAATATTTTGCTAAGGCCAACTGAATTCATCTCGTTTCTTCCACAAAAAATACCTTGTTATGGCCCATTTGTATATTTATGTATCCTCTTTTGAAATTTTGGCTGCCATGTAAAGACACGATAAAAAACTTTGACTAAAAGTCTGCCCCAAAATTGTTTGTACTTTCAAGATTCCGCAGCCCATTTACAGCTATCTAAACAAGAACCGAGAACTCTACGAAATTCTTTTTAATATAATTCACCTTGAACAGCAATGAACAGCAACAGAAAATAAAAATGGAAAGAGGAAAAACTAACAGAACTTACAGGGAACTGATAAAGAGCCAAAATAAAAATGAAACAAGTGTATTCAAAGAGTTGTCGAGTGCTGCGATTGATAAATTGAAATCAAGTCATAGCTACATATTTCTGAATGACACAATCAACATTGTTTGCATGGACCGCAAATGGGAAAAATATTTCACATGCCTTTTAATATGTTTTTTTTACCAGCAGTTGGAACTAGCCCAAGCCACACCCCTTGCCCTTTACCATAATGCCAATCAACTAAACACACACACGCACAGTAGCATACAATGGTAGCTTAATTTATGAAATTAACAAACGCACAGCGGCGGCGATAAAAAACAGGCTCACCAGCCACATAAATAAATAATAAAATAAACCACAACCACCGAAAAAAAACTGAAAAAATAGAACATAGAGAATGTAGCTTTTGGGCCCTTATTTATTTACAGTAAATGCTGGCAGGCCACGAGAATTTTTCATATGTCGTCCAAATCAGCAACTCATGAAGGTGATAATGCTCGCAATGGGGGAGGAGGGGGCGCGGCTGATCGGGGAAGGGACGCACACGAGTGCTGATGTCGGTAATCAACCTTGAATTCGTTTTATAAGCGCCTACACACAACAAAAAGTTCGAGGGAGCCAAACGAAACGGAAACTATGTAAAAGAGAATTAGAATCGCGAGATACTTAAGGTTGAAAGGGGCAAAAAAAAATCACTAGGGGAACTGCCAGACAGCTTCCAAACCCAAGTTATATATATTTTTAAATTAACATTTTACCCCCATACCCATACCCAGCAGATATTCGAAAAGTGATGTCGTAACAAACTCGTTTCCTTGTTAGTTTTTAGTTTTCTGTAGTGGCCTGCCACTCAGGTAAAATCAGACGTCACTCGTATCGAGTTTTCTGGCCAAAAATGAAACCATTTACTTTGTAGTATCTCGAATACATAAAATCAACATAATTCAAACATAATTCTCAAGCTCAAGCGACAGCACGTGATGGCAGCATGCAAAGTGAGCTAAAAATATTTATCTGTTTTCGTTTCGTGTATTTTGATTATTTATTTTCGAGTGGTCCGAAAGTTTTGGGCTAGTTGAACCGATCTCGAGTTCGGCTGAGCTTTGGCTTTATGTTTTTCTATTGTGATCTCAGCTCGAAATGGGAAAATATAAGCCAACAGTTTTGTTTGATTGTCCAAGGCTGTGCATTAAAATTCAAGGCGTGCCGCCACTCATTAAAATTTATCTACGTCATAAATTCCCCAAAAAAGAGCCCACAACAAAATATGTATGTTTAATGCAAAGCTAGCACTGCTCGGCCATTTGCATGGCCATTGTAAATATTGGGAAACGGTGCGTATGTGTGATGCCTGGCTTATGCTGATCACTGAAACAAATATCCCGAAAATGCCAACTAATTGGACTGTCAAAGAAATTAAACCTATTTTAATTACAAATTTTAACTGACACTGCAGATTGGCATCCACAATGGAAACGCAAATGTAAATTCAATTTACAACTTTCTGAATTAAGCCATCCCAGATAAACCCAAGAGTTAAATGCAGATTTGCAATGTTTTAATTTTCCTTCACATTTCCAGGCGAATCTCTGCAGTTTCCGTGTCAATCGACTGGCCAATTTAATTTACAAATATTTTAATGCCTCGAAAGACAGACGCCTACATAACTGAGTAACTGATTGACATATTTGCATTCATTTACTTGATTTGCCATTGTTTTTAAGTTCAAAGCAAGTGCCAAAATCTGACTTGAGGCCTAAATAATGGCAGCAAAATGAAGAGAGTACTTGAAATGTATACACAGTTGTGTTTACGATAATATTAGTATTTGCATGCTCTTAAAATGCAAACAAAAATAGTTTTAAGGAAACTAAGCATTTGTATACATACATATGGATTTTATTAATTTTTAATAAAAGTGAAAGTTATGCATATTTTTATTTGTTCTTTAAAAACTGAAATCATTTTCAATTGTTCTAGTCTTTTAGGAACTTTACAAAGGCGCTTTACTATAGTTTACTGTTGTCTCGAAATTTGTTGGCGAAAACAGAAACGGCAAAAACATTGAACAAGTTAACTAAAAATAAGCTTATTTATTGTTGCTTTTCTTGCTTTGTCTTCCGTTGCACTGATGAAAACGAGTGCGAATGCAGTGGCGAATCCCCGTTCACCTTCCGCAGGAGGGGGCAAATCCCCCTCCCCTTCCCTCTCCCCCTTCAAGCCATCTCAATGCCAACGGCTTAAAGCTCAAAGCCTATCCGAGTTTTGTTGCTGTTGCGCTTATTTTGTATCTGAACGATACATTTTAGCCGCTGCCGTTGTTGTGTTTGCCTTTGCTTTTGCTTTTGCTATGGCCACTTGCAGTTGTCATTGCGGTTGCCGCTTGCGCTTGGAAAATTGGGTTATTGGGTCATGATTCAGTTCGAAGCAATAGCAGCCACAACACAACACAACACAATCGCCTCGATTTGTTTTTCGTTTTGTGAGCGCCAGCGCGATCGCGCCCACTGGCTGTCAACAAAGCGAACTTGTGGATACATTTTCAGCTACTGTTTGCCGGCTGCAATTTATACACAAGCGAGTGCAGCCCCCAGACTCCAACGAACTCATCGAAATTTCAAACTTAAACCCAATCCCAATCCCATCCCAGCCAGAGTTTTGTGTGCCTCGCTTTTTGTATCTTTCTAATTGACTTCCCTCTTTTGTCTGGCCATTGTCAGCGATGTTGTCGTTTTCATTGAAGTTGCTGCTGTTGCTGTTACTGCTGCTGCTGCTGCTGATGTTGCTGCTGTCGTCGCTGTCGTTGTTGGGGCAACACTTGACACTAATTAGGCCACTCTTTGTGAGCCAGAGCTTGCCTTGCGTTGCATTATCTGCAGCTGAGCTGCAGCTCTATGCAAATGTTTTCCTCCGTTCGCCTTTCAATTAGCTGCCGTCTAAATATGTATCAGAGCATATTTACCCGGCACAGGGCGCAGATAAGCGGGGAATGCATATTGCAATGCATATAGGAAGAGAATCGAAATAGTTCTCCCTGGGTGCGAGGTGCAAAGAAACTGCGCAGCTAAAAATACGGCCAGATACAGTATCTCAATCAATTCTATTATGCTCGACTGGCAGTAAATCACTCCAAGACAAATTGATATTGTAATTTTCTCAATTCGTTGTATCTAAACATTCTGGGCCAGCGAATTCCTATACACTCAAACTAAATAAATTCCCATTTGTTTGGCTGCGTTTTTCAGTGAACATAAGCTGCATACATTTTTCAGAGTGTATTATCTGTGCCATTGACCAACATTCTGCCGCCTTCACGGCTAACATGTAAAATCGTACAAGTCTACGGATGAAAATAAGAAATGAGCAGGAAAAACGGAGGACAACATGAGCCATAAATTTCAATCAAAAAGTCTGCCAGCAGCAATTAAATTGCGCAATTTTTGTCTCGCTTTTTTATGAGCATAGAATTTTCGGGGCTGCAATGAGAATTTGATTTTCTGTCTGAAAGATTGAACACCAGCATATATATTCAAGTTATGTGTGTGATGGATGGCGCCGATGGGACTCGGAAATAATTCATCTGGGAAAAGCGAAGCAGGTTACTATTCACACCGAAAAGTTCACACTGGCTTGCTCAACTAGCCAACTGCAAATATGTAGATATTCATGGTGTAAACACATCACAGGTACGCATTGAACTGCTCACAATTGCATAATGACTTTGGCATTAGCATATCAAATATTTCTGTGGGCGTCTCGCTTAGTATTTTGTTTGTTTGCTGCGCTTCATTTTCGGTTTCTTCTTTACTTTTGAGCTGCCCCCGAATCGGAATCAGAAAAACATGACACACAACATTGTAGCACTGACACCAAATAAATTTCGAACCAGCAACTGCAGCTTTTGGACTTGGCTCAGATTTATTTCGGTGTGACAAGGCAAGGCGCTTAATTTGTTTACCGACTCCCCCAAAAAGAGACTGAAACAGGGGAGAAGTTGCTGCCAAAGTAGCACACAGTAATTTTTGTTTGCTTTTCGAGCTATTTCGTGTGATGCAAACGAAATGAATGCAGCCAGTGGTGGTGACACACTTAACTCTCAAGTTGGTCACCCTGTCGGCTACGCAATGTTCGTACTGTGCCTGGCTGTGGAATTCAAAGAGAGGCCATACGTTGCCTTCGAAGGAACCACTCTATTGCCACTCCCCTTCTAAACACGAAGTCAATCAGCCGCAATCCAGTGGATTCCTATGTTTTGATGATATCTACGCTCCCATTCCCCTTTCTCCCCAAAAAACCGAATGTATGTCATAATTTGCCTGGTTCGTTTGTTTGTTCACCCCGTGTTGTTGCCTTGTTTACTTTGGGAATTCGCATGCAGCGCCTCGGTTTCAGCCATAACAACAAGTTTGCCCTGCCGGCATCGAGTGTTTGACCCATTTCCATTTCCCTTCGCCTGCCTAACAAACCGAGTGAAATATTTTGTTTTTTGTTTGGCAGGAGGTTGCCACTGCAACTGGGTCAACTAGCCACCCCAAAAACTTTGATTAATCCCCCTGCTTTGATCTGTTGTTCCCCCGGCAATGTAAACAGAAAGCTAATAGATGGAGTAACTCCAATCACCGGCAGCTGACAGCTTCCCAAGCGCCAAGCAGCAGACTTTGAACCGGGCTGAGAAAGAACCGGCCCGCTATTTCGTCATTGGCCAAAATGGATGGCCGAAAATCACCTGGGAAGCACCCAGCAACAAGACTCAAATCGCTTCCCATTCGAGTCATTGTCTCATAGTTATTTATTTACTTTTATTCTGCTTCTTTGGCTGGGTTTCTTGACCGAGCGACCGGCATATTTTGGTACCAATGACGAAATCTACTATGCCTCCCCTTATAGTTAAATTAAATCTGACACGCATCTCGGGCTTGACTTTTTATGTCGGTCTTACCATTTAATGGACTTCTTCGTAGTCTTACACTCGTACGGTTTCTGTTTTGATAGCCGGCTACTCACTTTTGGAAATTTCGTTTTGAATGGCGTTTCAAGAGAATTCCCCAGCACAAGATTGGATTCAAATTACGATTTTTAGGCTTCGTTGGACGCCGCCGCCACCGCCACAAAAAAAGGAACCAAAACCCGCAGACAGAGGGAGCGAGAGAGCATGATTGAGTTAGAGGGAGAGGGGTATAGGGAGCGGGTTCGTTCGCCTCACGTTCAGCAGCCACCACCAAGTTTGTTGACCTTCATCAAAATCTGGCGAGGGCAACAGGCAGACACAACACTGAGCCAGACTAAAAAAATAAAAAATATACAACGCAAAGGATCACCTGTTGCTGCAGCTGCTCAATGAAAGAGACGCGTATAGGGAGTGAGAGAGAGACAGGTATATATTATGAACCCTCAGAGGGTAGACGAAAACACAAAGGGAGACTGGGCAACCCCCGCTTGGCTGAGTCCCAAATTCCTTCTCATAAAACTTGTCTGCTCCTTATTCATTACATAAGTACTCAAGGCTCAAGCAACATAAAAATAATATTTAGTCAAATATTTAATACTAAAAACTTTGAAACGATGAAACAAAATCAAGATAATCAAAATCATATTATTATTTATATGTGTTATCGAAACCTTTTTTAATACAAGCCCAGAAAAGATAAGTCCCAGGCACCACAGCTTAAATGTCTTGTACAACATTTCTTGATAAATATAATAAGATACTGTTTTACAATTTTAACAATTTTAAGATTCAAAAGTAATCAACTCTTTATCTTTCTTTAATAAAATAGCCCAATATAATTTTTATGAATATTAAGGTCCAAGATCAAAATATATAATATAATGTAATCAGAAGTTTTCATTTAAATTGTAAATATAATTTCTGTTAACTTATAGGAATTTTAATGAAAAATACAAATTAAACCACACGAAAAACATCAAAAAGCGACACAAACAAAATATGTATATATATCCACTCAAGGCTCGACTGCAATCATTTTATTCGGCTCACAATATATTACATAATTTCATAATCGCCAAAGCAAAACAGAAGAGAGAAAAAAGAGACAAGTGTCAAAGAGTGCAGCTGAAATTCCAAGCGATTTAAACAGCTTGCAGCAATTGAGGCGATTTAAAACGCACTCGACGGCCGAAAGAGACAGCGGAATCAATAATATGTAAATGCGTTTGTTCCCCTGCCGAAATGAACCGAAAACACAAACACAGAGACCCAAACAGTTGGAATACTCGAACGGGATCAACGGCTCGCGTTCCCGAAAGTTGAATAACCCAAATGGGCGTATAAACAAAAAGAAGAAGCAGCCGGAGAACGTGTATAAAAATTCAGAACCCAGTAGAAATAAAACGAAATCGGACGGGAGGGTATTATTATTATTTAACAAATAAATCTACGGCTTATTATGCACGAATTTGACTCAACATAAGAAATTATCATAACGGCGTGGGGCGCCATGAGTAACATGGAGTTCTGTGAAAGATGATCAACGCCCCGATGATAAACCCAGGGTGACTAAGCACATCGATCGGTAATCGCAACTAAAACCCCTCCAGGGTGTCAGCAATCCGAAAAAATGGGGACAATAAATGATATCACAGCTTGGGGCTTACCCTAAATATCATCAACTTTGCAGCGTTTCACATTTCAGCACCAGCACTTCGTTCCCTCATTGCTTTTAGCCACGATACTTGGTAAATATATTGAACATATCCAGTTGCATTTCCTATGTACATAAACTACCCCCCTTTCTATTCTGATTGCAATTCAATGAATACGGGGGGCCAAAGGAATCCTGGTCGTCCCTTTATGTCATTCATGTCTCAATACGGATCTGGGAATTTATGCGAGAGTTTCCTGTTTCAATTAAATTTTATTTGAGGAGATAAAATTTTACGAGCCTTCATTGTAGCGCAGACAGCAGCACAACACAGAAAAATTGTCAAGAAAATGCCAATGGAATTCCAGACTGTTTTTCATTTGGTATGCGTACTATTTTTTTTTTTTTGCCAAAACTTTGCAAAAAAAGATACTGTTATGGCAAGTGCTTAAGGAATTTGTGCATTGGTTCAATTAATTTCAGAATAGCAAACGATCCGACGACCTCATCGCAAGCAACTTCAAGTGACTAATGCCGAAGTGAGTGTTCTATATTTATACCGTGACGTCGTAGGCAGTGTTTATGGGCCACACCCACTCGAACGCAGACGCCCCCGCCCACGCCCTTTTCAAACGCCCACGAGAAAGTGAAAATGGAAAATGAACCATAATAACATCCACTCAAATGGCCAGGAGGCAGGGCCTTGGGATATTTGACAACTAATCGGCTCGTAAATATGGCACTGCAATGGAAATTGCACAGGGATTATCCAGAGAAGTACAATTGAAAGTAAAGTAAATAACAGACAGGGTCAAATGAATCCGGTCTTTTCCCCACTGTGAAATTGTGATAAGCACTCGGCGTAAAAATGCTACGTAAGCAAACAAACAAACAACCGAACAAACTCACTCACACCGCCATTACGTATACGCAGTGAGCAATGATGACGACAGAAATTGCGTAGCAGATGCCAATGAAACGGAAGCATTGTCCCTGGCCAGGGGCGTACTCGAGGCAAACATAAGCATCCCCGTCTGCCGAGAATTTCCATTAGTGGGTTCTCCCTTTCAACGGACACCCCTGTCAACGCCCCCTTGGAATTTATAAGACCGAAAAAGTAGAAGTATGCCAAAGACACAGCCAAAGCAAAGGCAAAAAAGCGAAGTTGATTGTTATGTGAGGTGAAAACTGTTAAAGCCAGAACTCGGCGTGAGGACCTAGAAATGCGAACTTAGTGATGGGAAATTGACTCGTATTACCTAGTTACATTCCAGTTGAACTTATAGATTTATAAAAGTATATATTGTATATATGGTATATTACATTATTGTTTTATTACTTTCTAAGCTACGATATTAGTGAAAGTAATGTAAACAATTATTCTTTAATAAATCGTGTTAAGTAAAGGATTAAGTAATATTTATTTTGGTATTCTTCCTAAATACATAAATCGTATAATAATAGCAAATAGCCTTCGAACCCTTTGATATCATCCGTAGAAATTCTTTACTTTTTACCCCAAATGGGTTCTTAATTTCCCAAAAAAAAAACTTACCCAGCCCTAAATGTCATCTCTATTTTGGTTGCTTTGCATGCTGCACGAAACTCATTCAAGTTAATTTAATCGCGTAATTTACGCATGATTGGCATCGAAAACGCGTGAAGACATCGGCCGTGTGTCGGCTCAAAAGCTTCTTTGTTTTCCCTCCACTCGCTGGCGGTGTAGCTTTCGAAATGTAAATAAACGAAAATAGCGCCCAAGCGGTGGAATTTTGGGGTGTCGAGGGCAAGGAGGTTGATGGAGGGGGAGGGTGGTGTCGGGATTGGGCGATGACGTCGCCATCACGCCTACGCGGCCAAGGGAAAAACGAAAAGAAGAAGCCTCGAAATAAACAAAAAAAAGCTAAATCGAAATACATACACATTCACATACAGAAACAAAGGGAGAGGGAGCATAGGGCCCAAACATAACGGTGAGAAAACAAAATGGCGACCATATTGCGTTGTAGTTTTTCGGAGCATGGGAGGCTGCCATTTTGTTTTGGGCGCCATCTCTCCCCCACTCCACTTCTCTCTCTCTTTCTCGCTTTCGGGTGCGTAAGTTTGGCGTTTTTGTTGTTTCTTCTTTTTTTTGGGAACTTTGGCGTTCCAGCCGACCGTTGGCGAACCGACTGATTGACGGCCCAACCGAATGAATGAGAGTCTGGCCATTTGGCCAACTGGCAGACGCTGCATTCGAAATGCGGTAGAAAGTGGCCACAGCCGACAGCTCAGCGGTAGAAAGTGTGAAGTTTTCGACTTTGCTTTTGCCAGCCACCGGTATTATGTTGGTATTTAGCTGCGATTCAGATATGGATTAACACACAAAATTTATTAAATTTTGGCAAAAGTAAATTAAAACTTAAGTGATCAAAGACATTATACAAATTATTATTTATTTAATAATTTTTAAAAATATTTTACAATATTTACTTTAAATAGTTGAAAATTAAGTGTTAAATTCAGCTCCTGTGGTAACTTAAAATACAGTGAGAAATTCGTAATTTTTTTTATGTTCCATCGATTTTTAACTGCAAATTCAAACACTTAAGTGGCTATCACATTTTAAGGATTAAATCTTAAAGATCAGTCTAAACAAACAAGTTAAATTAAATAAAAATCTCTCTAATCACTACTTTTTTTTCCACACTCGAAATTATCTCCGAAATCAACTTTCATCATCAGCTGGCAATGGATTTCAGACGTCCACACACTCCGTTTGGGGTTCAATTTCCCGCCCGGACAACTCGTCCGTCCGGCCGTGATAAGCCGTATACGATAAGCGTGCAAGATTTACTATCGCCTTGCTTTTCAGGGATTTCCAGCTTGGAAATGTGCCTGCCACTCGAGCCGCGACTTTGGCTCGGCTGCCGGCGCTGATTCCCCCCGGGTGCAAGTTGCTGCTGTCAATTGCACATCAGAGCCGAAGGGGTTTAAAGGGGGCGAGAGGAAAAGAGGAGCCAATAGTGGCAACAAATTTGTCGAAATCAAGTCAACAGCTTGATGCTGCCACACACAAACTTACAACCATCTGCACAGAAAAAGATCGCAGAGTATTGCTTTGTATGTTTATAGATCATTTTGATTTCCTTACTTGGAAACTAATGAATAAATAATATTTAACTGGATCTTAAAATACACTTAGGACATTTACTGACGTAATGAAAAATAAAGGTACAGGTGCCACTATGTTATTTGTAACCATTTGTGATTTTAAAATTTAAATTATTAAAAATGTATAAGACCAATAATTAGTTACTTTTTTTCTGAGCGGCTAAGAACAGGAACAAATGGATTAATAGTTTATTTTAAAGCATTAAATATTAAACAAATTTGTTGAAATATTTTGTATCTTTTGTTCCACATAAATTTGAAGTGTACAATAAGCGTGCACCGATTGAAAAGTGTGGCTGTTCCACTTCAAATTACAATCATTTTGGTTGGCAGCTCAGTAGTTGTTGCAGGGGCAACTGTTGCAAGTCAGCACGATTGGAATGCAAACGAACCCCTTACCTCACCCCTTACTTTGTCAAGAAAAAAGGAAAACTTTGTTCTCTGTCGGGTGGTAGGTTAGCCAGAATACGAATACGAAACATTTTAATTTGATTAAATTTCATGTGACCCAAATACCGAAAACAGTTATTCTCAGTGCCCTAGACGAAAGCCGCCACCCACCGCTCACCGCCCACTTTGCCCCCCAGGAAGAGTGACAATGGCCTCGCATTACGAAGAAAAAAAACAAGGGAAAACGCAGAGAAGCGAAATGGGCGCAAAACAAAATCAAAATTGTGATAAAAAGAAGGGGGAAAATGGAAAAGCGGTTAAGGGTGAACGCCGAGGGGGGTGCCCAAGTGGGTGGGGGGGGGGATGCTAAATGGGTTTGTGTTCAACGTACACAAACTGGTGACGTTGACATCTTCTTTTATTTTATCCGAACTTTTGGGTTCTGCCACATGAAAAGCAATTTTCATGCGTGGCTTCTTCTTTGTGTTTCCAGTTTGTAAGTGTGCGTGCTTCCGCTGGCAGAATCGAATGGAAACCGAACCCAAAATACAAAACTCAGAGCCGGTTTTTCTTCAAAGCGAATAATATATGTACAAAAAGTATACCATACTTGTACAAAAAAAACTAAGGCTCTCTTACACGCACACACACACTTACGCACACACACCGGCAAACTGAGCGTGCGTAAAGTGCGTAACTGTTGTTAATAAGAAACGGGTTTCTCGCCCTCTCGCTCTTTCTGCTTAGCTGGTGTGTACAGCTGTTTTCTGTTTATCTCTCACTTTCCGCCTCCTCTTTACATTCGTATTTTTGTTTACGTTCTGTGGCACGCACACACGCGACCACGACACGCACACAACTCCCCCCTTCCCCAACCCCTACCACTCTCACACCACCCGCTCACTAATACCAACGCGGCAGGGCTTCTTTGCATCTCTATCTGCAAGTTTGTTTTGAATCTGTGTGTTACATTCTGCTGGGGAATACATTTTCTCTCCTCTTTTTTTCTCTGTGGGGAAAACCCTCTTTTACCTTACTTAATCACCAAAATTCAGCTTCATCGCTTTCACTTTTAAATTAAGTCATAATAAAGCCAAACAAATAAAGCCTTATAACGCACAAACCGAAAAAAAACTTAACCTACTTTCGTGTGAATAAAATACTGCGCAAAAAATGATTCGAGATCAATAATTAAAGCTCTCGCTCGTTGATTGAAACTGGACTTTTATATACATATGTGTGTAGCCCTTGGCGCAGTTCCGCAATCAAAGCAAAATCTATTTTGGCAAATATTTTATGGTGCTCATAATAATATAAAAATGGTTTTTGAGTCTTCCGGGTGCGAAGATAAGTGGAACTGCAGTCTTTGATTATAGTTTTATGCAAATACAAGTTTATAATTGCTCGCAAAATGTATGATATCGTTTTATCTGCCAGGGCTATTTTTCTTTTCGAGTTGCTTTTCCCGCACAACTGAAACACTTGAGAGGCGATTATTTTTGTTATTTTCCTGCTGCTGTCCGCTGTCTTTCTTTGAGCGTTAATCAAAACCCCATTTCAAATTGACCCACATACCAAGGTGGCATGTACCCAAAACGCCAGACTCACTCAGACAAACTCAAAAAATCAGGTGTGCAGGTGTGTGTGTGTATAAATATCTGGTTGAGCTTGTGCTGAAAGGCCGCTTTTGAAAACGCTAAAAATCAGCCAACAAAAAGGCGCTGCTTTGAAATCAAAAAACACAAACGAAACCGAAACAAGCTAAATATGTATATGCATTTTTGAAAGTCGTTTCGATTTAGGTATCTCACCTTCAGTTTTTTCGGTTGCCAATCGCTGGTGGTGGGTGATAGCTCCCTTTCAATTTGACCTATCTGTGAGTCATAGGACCGTAAAAGAAATTAACGCTATGCCGACAGATGAATACCACTTGTAACCCAAAACAGGCAGAGGACAAGTCTCGTTTAAACTGCAAAAAGGTCAGCAAAGACCCCAAACACAAAAGCCAAACGTTTCCATTCCCTCCCCAGAATTTATTACTTCCAATTGGAGTGCATATTTTTTGTTGAGTATAAATTGCCAAAAAGCGGCTACTTTCTACCTGCAAGATCTACGAGTAGCCGGCAAGGTCGGTTAGTCATTAGAGTGCAGCAGCACCCAAACCGATTCCAAACCATGTCCAGTCCCAAACCCAAAACTCCGAAGTAAAACCGAAAATACAAACAGCGGTGCTCTTGAGTGGCCTGCCAGTCATTTTTTGGCCTGTTCCAGACAAAAAACCGAAAACGGCATACAGGCAAAGAACAAAAAAGGGAATTTATGTTTTTGCCGGTATCGTAAAACCATAGCAATGCAGAGAGAACAGAAAACGGAAAAAAGACGGGTAGGGGGACAGCGAGGGAGAGGTTAGAGGATATAGCAGGGCAGGTCGTTAGCCGATTCCGATATCCCGAGACCTGAACAGCGGGTAGTCCCCCAAAAGAGGTATAGAAAGAGGAAGCAGGAGTAGGCATGTCCCGCCAGGATTCAAAACAAGGCCTCATAAATGATAAAATTACTCAGCTGATCAGGACCCCTGATAAATGATCGCAGAGGTAATGGATTTATACAACACATATGTGGAAAGTTTTGGGCAAATCCAATTATCAGCTTACAACTTATTTCGGTCGCGGTGAAAACCCTCAGCAAATTGATGGATTTCTTCTGTTCGAAAGCGGTAGTTGTAAATAAACTGCTTCCACTGTCATGGCCATTCACCTGGTCAGCTGGCCAAATTGCACATTTAGCCGGGCCAAAAACGGGTCACAGCCGAAAAGTGAGAGGCCGAAAAGAACAAGTTAAATATATTTCGGCCAGCAATGAAAGTAAAAAGTCAAGTGGAGAAATGGGAGCAGCACGGTTGCGTGCGTACACAAAAATCAAGAGGCAATGGCAATGTCATTTTCAATGCCATTAAAATGAATTTCGTTTTAAATGCAAAACACACAGGTACAGAGCGTCAGATAACGAGGGAGAAACTACAAATTACTCCCGGAAGTGGCAACAAATCGGAGTGGGCTACCCGTCTTGAGTTCCTCCCAAGTCTTGACAAATTATCCCCGACATTTGGGCCGGCAGCTGAGCTTAATTCTTGGGCCAAGTCAGCGAGTGCCCCCCATTAAATGAGCTTGCAAATTATATGCGCTGTTCCTGCTGGACTCTTGATTCATGGCCCGGCCATTATACGTCATCGTAATTGAAATGCCACTGGAAATGGACGTGGAAATGTAAATGTAAAGCACGGAGATGGCGATGGAAATGCGTGCAACAAGTTTCTCGTTTAAAACAACCTTAGAATTAATTGCCTCACGTTTCCGATGCGAACACAACAACAAAAAAAAAACACAAAAAACTTGTTTTGTGGCAAACAAAGGCGGGCAATTGAACCGAAAAAAAATTTCGGTTGGAGTCAAACACTCACACACACACGTGACCATCACATGCCAGCGAGGACAACTATTGATAGATGTAACAAATTTCCCCACCCCCGCTGTCAGTTCAGTTTTCGATTACGAAACGAGCCAAAAAAAAAACCAGCCACAGACGGCAAACAAAAAACCAATTGTTGATTGACTTACAACAGCAGCGGCGAACTTGAGCTCTTCACTTTTCTAGTTATTTTCGAATTTGTGGCTAATGATGAGGTCATAGAAGTTGGAGCTTGTAAGTCGCGCGTTTCTTTATGGCGTTTCGCTTTACATTTCCATAGCTGATTATGCCGAAAGATTCCGAATTCGAGGGTTTTCAGCTCCGCCACATGATCGTAAAACCCAGCGGACAAGCCAAACAAGCTGCGATAGATACATTTTCAGTGTTTTCCCCTTTTGGGCAACAGATCAAACTCGATCAGGTCACAGTCCGGGTAGTATCTGTATCTGCTGGATACTGAATACTGAATACCGAATACTGGATACTGGATACTGGGCACAATGGGCTGACATCGGGCTGGGGACAAGCCCACACATCTGGCAGCCAGCTAGCTAGCTGACAAATTTATCGACTCGCCACACGGAAAAGATACGCGCAGCTGACTTGGCATTGAGGAGCGCGTATCTGTATCTGTATCTCGAAACGTACGGTTACACAGAAGGAAAAAATTATGTTCTATGTTAAATTACATTTTTGTTTTCAAGTTCTTATACCAGCTGATCAATAAACATAGCAGTTTATCAAATTACCAAAGTATATGTTGGCTGTGAATTAAACTTGGACTTTTGTGAATAACTAATTTATTTTTATTATAGTTTACATATTATATTATTTTAATCCTGATACCAGCATTTCAATTATTTAAACAAAATGTGAAAATGATCTGTATAATATAAAATTTCTGATCATCTGTGTGTCTTGAATTCGGTCTTTTATACAAAGCTAGATATATAATTATGACAACTTAATTGAAAAAGTTTGGTCACATAGAAAAAAACGTAGTATATTGCCATATGTTAAAAAATGCATATATATTTTTTTTCAATGCATCAACGCTCGTGACGAATATCTCGGCATTCGAATGCAACAATTACGAATGTTTTTAAGCGATTATTAGTCGAGAGAAAAACCCCGTGCCGGCAAAAAAAAATAAACTGGGGAAACTGCAAGGGAAAAGCAAAAGGTGCCGGGCGAAAATGACAAGTTGGAGGAATAGAGAAGGCGATAGGAAGAGAAAGGGACAGAGCACAGCTTGAAGCCGGCTCTTGCATCTCTTTCTGACTGCAGCGCAGTCAGCCGGCAAACCGCTTCGCCGAGTATCTGTGTGAGCATGTATCTCTCAGATGCATGTGTTCCGCTCATGTATCCAACTATCTTTTGCCATCTATCTGTATATCTGACTTATGACGCAATTCGAAAAGTTCATCCGATCTTGTTGCGCTCTCGCTCTCTCTGCGTATCTCCATCTTTTTCTTTCGACCGGTTGTTGTGTTTGTTGTTGCCAAGGCGCGGCCCCAACCCGGAGAATTAATCTATATAATTACATAGCCGTAAAACGTATAAACCTCAAGCCATGTATCTCTATTTAGCCCTGAAATTGTAGCGCATTTATTGCAATTGTTTTTTTGTTCGCCGAACGTCTCTTTATTTGTGCTTTTTATTTCACTCTTTTTTTATCGTGGGTGCTGTTTGTTTCTCTATCAAATTCTTTTACGAAACCGAATTCTAAACAAATTTTCATTACGACACCATCAACATCGTCGTCACTGAGATTTTTTCGAGTTCGCATTTGGCTTCGGGGCGATTCTATAAATGCCCCCATCCGATGTTTCACCCTAGAATTATTTTCCGCCGCTTTTATTTATTAATTCTTTTTTTTTGTGTTTGTTTAGCTAGCAGTTCAACGATTCCGAGTGACGTAATGGTAAAATGGGCTGTGGCTGGAGGATTAGCTAGATCTTGTTTGTGTGGGCTAGAAGAGTTGAGGAGAATTTATAATGAATTCATGGAGAAAAATAAGCTGAAAATCACGCATGAGTGGTATTATTCTATAATAAAAACACAAAGGGATTGCATTTTTTGAAAGATATTCAATAAACTATTTTATAGCCATTCCAGAGTAGCTATTTTAATATTGGATCTTATCAAGTTGACTTTTTTTTGCATTTTGGTTTGGGGTTTCGATTGCCCCCGAAGATAATTAAATCTGAAGAAGCTTCAGCTTTGGCCAATCTAATCTTGGGGGCTCGAACCGCCCCCAATCGAAAGGGGTTCTATATCGAAGCGCATACGCAAGAAGGCCAACCCAGAGCGTAACCCAATTACGTGCCGAAAAGCGGAATGCGACCCTCGACAAGTATTTTTTGTGCTTTTCTTTTTTTATTCGTTGCATAGTTGCACATAGAACGTGATTGCACATACACACTATATATCGCACGGTACTGTACTGGGGTGCGAGTAAATATATGCTCTGAATAACCGAGTACATAGGCGCATAGATATACATAAGTGCATATGTATGCTGCGCCCCCCAAAAGGGGGGTTTTTCTGTGGCCAAGCCAACCTTGACACAGTTTCCGTCGCCCCACGATGATGATGATGTTGATGTTGGCGATGATGACGACGCAAGCGACGACAGAGCAGCCAGCGGTCAACCCCAAAAAATATATAAAAGCTGCATAAATTGAGAATTCCTTGCTTATCAAATATAAATCAAAGTGACTAAAGAACAATAGTTTTAGGCAGCTAAAAAGTCCCAAGCAATAATTAGTCTAATGCTCATACTATAATATCTTGTTTTGAGTCTTTTCTAAAGTTTATGTTAAAAGATAAGGAAAATAAATAATTAAGGGAAATAAAAATTTTAATACAAAATACAATAAATAATGAAAGCTATTTTCCCTAAGTTTAGTTAAAGAGAAAAGTTAATAATTTTAAGTACTTTATACCAATATTTGTGTGTAAAATAGTGGATTGATTTAGTGTCAATATTGTATATTTTAAATGCAGTTATTAATATATAACATTAGATATTTTTACCAAATTTCTTGAAAGGGTTTTGACATTGTTCTTTGTAAAAATACTATATTATAAGTATTTTAATACATATAAGATTAATAATTAATATACAACAATCATTAATTCAAAAGTTTTTAATTGAAATAATTAAAAATATTTAAAATATCTTGAATTTCTATGTAAATAAAATTAAATTATATTTGATAAAATAAACATTTACATATTTTCTAAAACCTCACTTGGCAATGAAATGCTTTTGATTAAATATTACACATTTAAACTTTAAAGTGTTCTGTTTACCAACTCACCTCATTTCCAACTGTTGTGATCTTGACAGTCACCTCGTCCTTGGTGGCGTCGTGCTCCACAACGTCGCCGCTCTGCTCGCGTCCGTTGTAGGTGAAGTAGACCCGCTGGCCGGGCTGCAGCTCGGTGTCCATGATGGAGCGGAAGCCGGGTCCAATCAGGTCCGACTCGCGGAACTCCTTGATCATGGCGCTGCGGCGGAGTGCCTGGGCGGGACTGATATGCACGCTGGCTACGCGACGCGCCTCCACAATAACCGACGGATCCGTGGAGGAAATGGACGAGGAAGAGGACGATGACGATGGCGAGGACGTGGACGCGACTGGCGACTCGACGGCGGTCTTGAAATCGAAGCGGACCATGTAGCGCGTGTCGGCGTTCAACTGGGCCTCGCCCGGCGCAAGGAAAGTGGGCGGCGGCGGAGGGGAGAGCGGTCCCATGTACGAGGGCGGCGTTTTCACGTCCGAGATGGTGCCGGAGTACCAGAGGCCATCCGGACCCTTGGCACACACCTTGGTGCCGATGATG
The DNA here is from genome assembly GCF_018152115.1 of Drosophila rhopaloa. Lineage (NCBI taxonomy): Eukaryota > Metazoa > Arthropoda > Insecta > Diptera > Drosophilidae > Drosophila > Drosophila rhopaloa. The sequence goes on along the minus strand of NW_025335059.1, from coordinate 10,565,520 downwards.
GAGCGCTTGGCCAAACGGCGGCCGGTGGACATTTTTGTACGTTCGGTGTTTCTAATTGAGGGGATTACAATTTTATTTTCCAGCCTTTATATGCTGGACTTCCTTCTAGTCTTTATTTTCTACGTCTGTTTGTTTGAACTTAGAGCTTGAACTTGGCCATAATCAACCACATTTTCTTGCACTTTAAACACTTTTGCTTTTTTATTGCACTCGAGTATTTGATTTTCTTTCTTTATACTTCTTTGCACACTTTTCTTTCTTAATTATATTCACTTTTTGTTTGGTTTTAAACGCACTTTGTCTTTTGATATTTTGAGTTTATTAATGTGGATTGTAGGGGTTTCGAGTGACTTAAGTCTGGCAGACGTTCTTGGTCAGCCTGAAGACAAGGAATTTGGCGAAACTGGGCAGTTTCCTGATGATGTTTTTGTGATACAGCTCCAGAGAGAAGGTGACGCGGTGCAGGAGCCACTGGGGCGGATGAAAATGCGGCTTTAACTTCACATGCTCGGCGTCGCTGGGCGTTTGAATGGCGTGGCAGTTGCGTTTGTGCCTAAGCATAATCCAATTTTGACCGCTTGTAACGTCAGCTTTTCAGTTTGGTCTTCCTGCGGGCGGAAGGGTGGGGGGTGGTAGTGTTTGGTATTACAAGTTGAAAGTTTTTTGTTTTTCGCGCTTTCGCTGCCGGTCGTTTCACTTTTCTCTCAGTTTTATCACACACTCACACACATGGGGACACACTCGCCGGAGAGCAATATGGGATGCAATTGGCGGCTGCACTGCACTGATTTGTTTTGACTTTTCAGTTTTCTTTTTTGGGGGTTTCCTATCTGGCTTTGTGGCCAAAGAAAATGGAAACGAAACACCAAAACTGTGCCCGATTGTCTTGGCTATTTGGCTTTTTATTAGTTTGCTTTGCTTTACACTTGGCTGTTTGCTGTTGGCTGATTTCTGGTGTTTTGGTTTGGCGGAAAGGCCCGAAAAAGCGCTTATCGGTCTGCTCCCGAGAGTTTCCTATCAGAGACTGAGGCGAGCGAGCGAACGAAACACGAAACGAAACGCAAACGGCCAGTTACAGTTACCCACACACACAGAAACACACTCGCGAACGCTCGCTCTCCGACTCTCTCTGATGTATACCCATACATAAACGCTGTTTCTATGGCATCTACCTGCGCTTGGAAAAGCAAAACAACACATGTGTGTGTGTGTGAGGCCTCCCCGCAGCATAAAAATGTTAGAGGAAAACTGCAATTTCCACGGGGATAACAGAGCAGTCAGCCTAACCATTCGTTAACATTGGGAAATCGCCAAATAAACATCAGATATAAATGCCTTATGCGCAGTAGCCTAGCAGCATAACTATGACGCCATCGTAGCATAAATTAGATGAACAGCAAAAAGTACTACGCAGTAAAAAAAAAGGAAATCATAGAGCACTTGTCAACACAACCAGCATCATAATTCCTATGCGCGTGTGTGTGTGGGCTTGTGACTCGCTCTGGTTTATCAACAACAGAACAACGGTGTGGAGCAGAGCGATAACAGCTGCGAGCAACAATGTTGCGAAAACAGCTGTTGAAAAGCGAACCTCAGCCTCAAAACAAACGAGAGAGCCTTGATCGGCCAGCCCAGCGCTCAAGTCCTCTATAGTCCTTTCTGTAAAGCTGAACGTAACCCCTTATTTTCAGGCTTTTTGTATTTGGAAAATAGTTTGAAATCTATAAAGTAAGTTTGTTGAGTACTACCTAATGTGGGCCTCGAAAAGTGGGAAAAGCATGCCGCATCACAGACAGATTTAAGATTTATTGGTCATACAAATTTATTTCCTATAGTCACTGTGATCACCCATAAACAATTATTCTTTAAAAGGCATTATAACTTAATTAAGCACTATACAATAGCAGAGATTTATGAAATGATTTGAGTCATCAATGTTTACATTTTAGTACATCCTCTTTAACAATCGCAAATGTCCGCAAATGTTATCGTAGGAGAGCAAAAAAGAGCCGGCCGGTTTTTGGTTTGAAACGATAACGTCACAGAATTTAACAGTTAAAGAGAGCCCTGGTGGCTGTGTGCGTGAGTGTGTGTGCGGGGGAGCGTGCTGCTCTCTCACCCTCTCTCTCTCTTTTGGATACTCACAGCTGTTATGAGCTTTGAAATTCATTCGATTTTGTTTACATCAATTTTCCATGCTGTAGATGTGAATATGCTGCTGTTGCTGCGGATGGATGTGGATATATTTCGACGTTTTCTGGTATTTTGGGCTCTCCGCTGTTCGAGCATTGTTGTTGCCTTTGGAATGACCTCTGTAGGCATTCTCCGGCAACGTCAGCAAGTGCCGAAGGGCAGGGGGCGTTTATTGAGAGGTGGAGGATGGGATGGGCGTTCCAATCTTCAACTCCAATAACCATCACATCCATCCAAGATTTGCGTAGTTATTGTTCTGGAGTTTCTGCGTTTTCCACTATGATTTCGGGGTGGATTTTCTGGGGATTTTCACGCCGCCAGCATATTTTGAAGACGTCATTTGCGAACGGAGTTGGAGTCTAGGAAAATGCACTGCGTATTTCCCACACCACCAGCCAAGTGTTAAGTCAACCAAAAAAAAAAAATAACTGGAAAATGGAGGACGGACGGAAGACCTTGTCAGATAGTGCGGAAATAATGCTTTCAGCTCTTATCTAGCCGAAAACTGCTGATTACAGTCGAAGGAAAAACTTATGTAGGCCTTATCTGTATTAGACTACACAGAGAAAATAGTTATAAGCATTAGTTTTATATTGTCGTCTTAGTTTATTTTTAGACACATATGCTAGTAAATTAATGAACTATTTCCCTTGGAGCATTATATATGTATGTATATGCTTTTAACACATGTTATAATAAGATTACACAGCCCATAAGATTTATGCACTTTTTTTTACAATTACATCCCTTACAGTAACAAGTTCCTTGGCGTTTATATGTAAGTAAAACGATAATGTTGAAAATGATTAAAGAATTGCTATAGTCTTATCTAAAAATTACTAAAATAAATATGATGAATAATCAAAATTTATAATCCCAAAACAGTAAACAAATTACATTTGCTTTTGCTTCATTATGATTTTCATTCCACCTGATTCATTATTGAGTGTGTGAATAATATTATTATATATTTTACTTGTATGTATACTATAATTTCTATAGATACTAATTTAATTAACATATTGGTATAAAACAAAATACCATAATATGTTGCGATATTTTAAATAATTACCGTTAAATTTCTGTAACTTTTAATTCTCAATGCATATATGTATGTATTTGTTTTTGCCAATAAAACTAGCTTAAGTTATGGATTATATCGAGTTATAATAGTTCGACTTATACTAGTTCAACTGGTATTTTGATATTCGATATGGGTAAGTGATGATGGGTGATTTCTTCCTCCCCTTGCAGGCGAAATAACAAGAAGATGAAAAGGAGTGGCGGCCAAGTGCAAAGATGAACTATCTGGCAAATTCAATTAATCATTTCTCCAGTGGAAATTCCGAAGCAGCAACAACAACATTTCGAATCAACAGAGCGTTACCAGAGCTACAACAAATACGCAGTTACGAAAAGAAAACAACAAAGTGGCTGCTCAAGTGAATGTAAATGTGAATGTAAATGCAATCCACGAGTTACAACACCAAAGGCAGCGAGCGACGAAGGAAAACGCAAAAGGCAAGAGGCAAAACCAAAACAAAGCATAGGCGTTAGACGGAGCGAGATGGCAATAGTTAGATACAGAAAACATGCACACACAGATACACTGGCAGTCGGATACAGATACGCGCATACAGGCGCATTGACACATTACCCAAACTGGAAAATAGGTCAACCAGTTGAGAGGGCAACAGAGGCCGGCCCGCTCTAACGCTAATGTTAAAGAGAGTGCATATGGGTGCTGTAAAAGAGAGGAGAGAGCGCGCATTACAGCGCCTGTAAGAGAGTGCAATTAGAACGGGAATCGACTGTTAGCTAACAGCGGCCCCAATTTGCAGGCCGTTCTGATTGGACTTGTTCCAACTGGAGGGACAGACGGGAAAAAGTTCTCAGCAGCTGTTGCACTTTGGATGCACCCCTCACCTCTCCTCCTGACCATCACCAAATTCAAATTTTATTCGAATTTTATGAAAATTAAACCGGATTTTTGGATTGCTTTGTAAAGTTGTAATTATTACTTTTACCCTTTTTTGTCAGTGTTATTATAGCCGCTGCATTTGGTAGGGCGCCGCAATTATTTCGTACACTTAGCATGAAGTGTAATTTTATTCATTATTTATGAGAAAAATTTCCATATTAAAGAAATGCACAAATATTGTCTAAAAGATGACTAGTTTATTGGGTCATTCCTTCTAAAATATATATGACTAAGTTTATCTTTTTGATTGGTATTCCTAAATTTATTTTATAAATGTTCTGACCTGTGCAAAGTTGAGTATTATAGGTAGAAATATTTCTAAATGCACAATTAAGAATTTCGCTATTTATAAGGTACATCTGAAGTGGATCTTACAAATATTTATAATAACTTTTCAACTTTTTTGCAGATTGCATTTTGCAGTGTATTTTCATTCCCTTCTTTATCACACGCTTATACCCGTAGATATGCGCATTCTCACGTGTGTGAGTGGGGATTTGATTGGATCGCCTTCGAAACCGGATTTCGAAAATATGTATGTCATTCCATACCGTTCCATTCAATTACGCTGATGCCTAGGTATCGCCGAAGGTATAGGTCCCACAATGGACGGCCTTTGTTGGCAAGAAATCGACTTGAAATTACCCCGATCGAACGACGAAATGAGAAGATGCGATGAGGGCAGTAGCCACTGGAGATGACGCAGAGAAAGTGCAAGCTGTATGCAAATTAACGTCACTGAATCGGGGCGGATTAAGTGTCCACATCTGATTTGGATGGTCTGCAAATTATCCGCTGCACAAATTGGTATTTGTACCTGTGGGTAAACACAAAAACAAATGCTGGCAAATACCTAACATACTCAAACATCCCTGACTTGAAATATATTTTGGGAGACTTTCTGTTAATAGAAGTGGTCGTTGTGGTTTAATATGAATAATTTGTACACATATTTCAACACATATTCCAACTGACCCTCAACGCTTGCATTCCAAATTGAGAATATTACTTTTAAAGATTAATTGATAAAAATAAAAATTTTAACACAGAGAATGTTTACTGACTCTTTTGCAAAAAAAAAAACAAATATTTACATTTATTGGGCTATGCAAAAATGCCAAAATAAAGATTTTTCTTTTTAATTAGTAGTAATATAAGTTAGCTAATCTTTTACTTTGCATGATATCAATTTCCATTTATCTTTCACCTGAATTCCATTAAAAAACTTGGTTGAAAGCTAGTAAATCGGTCAAAATTATTTTTAGCTGGTAAAAAAACTAGAAATAAAATTATTATATTTCCCTTTTCTTAATATTAATTTTCAATTGTTCTACCTTTCCAAAGCGTGTAAATCAGTAAAATAACCTTAGGCTGATACAAAATAAACTATTCTTCTCATTGCTTATTACATATCCCAAAATTCCAAATTTTCAGCACTCATTACAGCATTATGTAATCAACCCCATCTGCGAGCACTCGCTAATTAGAATCGGTACGGGTCACCCCCGAAATTGGCCAGGGAACTTGTCAAGTAAGGCAAATTTGCTGTCATGACTGCGAACTTGGACGTGGACATGAGCCTGGACATGGATGTTGATGTGGACATGCCACCGACACCGCGTCGAGTTGTCCATCAAAAGAGATGTCAGTCGTCAAACAAAAAGCACAAAACATACAAAACCCCGAACGCAAATCGCAGATGGCGGAAAATCGCCCTTGACTCGGAGTAAGCATATATACTCCAACTTCAACTTAAACTCAAGCTCCAACTTCAACTCCCACTCCTATTCGAAGGCCTTGACATTTGGAGTTGCGTGCGGGGATCATTAGAATGTTTACCTGTTCGCTGGCAGAGTATCTGCTGGATTTTTGACATCCAGCAGGTCGCGAGGGGAGATCCGTTTGTACGGAACGGACAATCAAGTTACCAGCGGCCAGCACAGGGTCGTGTGATTGATGTGAACATGTCAGCACGGACATGAAAGTGGTCGGAGCCGGGGATTGGGATGGCAGGAAGCATAAATTGTAGACAAAGATGAGTGCAGATACAAGATACATGCTGCCATTACACGACTCACAATCAGCTGCAGATACAAATTTATGTCATGTGCAGTCGGGACATGTGAATGACAAAAAGCATCGCCACAGTCTGATAGAGTTTTGACAACCGGTTTGACACGGCGAGAAAATATCACTGGGCTATGCCGTTAATTAGGTCTTTTTTTTTACGACCAACAATTCAGCCCATTGAACCACAAGATAATACATACAAATCTGGAGATACAATACGAATTGGATCCAGATGGTGGGAAATATAATTTTGCACAGATAGGTCATTCTTTAAATTTTTGCACAACTTACTTTAAGGTTTTCATTAAATATTTTGAAGCAGTCCCAATCTTCTTTCTTTCACACGGCTTTATATCCCTTTATTCTTGATTGTGCATTATTTAAAAAGAATTCAGCGTACTTATATATTAAAGCTTTTTCAAAATGTACCAAATAATAATAAATTCCTATTAAAGTGGTTTTAAAAATGTTTGCTATTTATTAACAAATTTCTACAGGTTTTCCGGAATGAAACGTACGACTTAGATGTTTAAAAAATTAAAATAGCAAGAGCCTTTGAAGCAGTTTTGAATAACTGTTTTTCAATCTGCACCGTTTTCTATCCAATGTGTCATTCGAATTTTATTTGTAAAAATGGTTTTATTAGAAATCAATCGCAAGTCTCCGTAATTAATAATAATTCATTTGATTAAAAAAATATAATTTACTGATTATTCTTTAAGTATTACTCAAACCAAAAAATAATTATTATTGTTGCGATAGAAAAAAATGTATAATAAATATTGTTTAAGCAATATTTCTCCGATAACTTATTGTGTGAAGCATTCTTTGGAGAGATTGAGAGACAAACCAAAAAACCATATTCCGAATTAAATTTGAATTATCTTTTATTTTGTATAAATATATTTATTACTACTACTTTTTCGATGATAATATCACCCAAGCTGCGGTCACGTCCTTACTGAATCAGCAACCAATTTTAACTTTTAAAATGTGGGTTGATTACGGTTCCTGTTTGAAACTGATGAGATATATGAATATATTGAGAGGACTGATGCCATCATTTTTTTCCTGTGTGCACTTTGGGGTTTGGGAGCCGAAGCTGGAGTTGCCGGCAAGCCCAACTCGATGGCTGGGGTCAAGTGGCCACCTGACAGCAACTTTCCTTGGCCGCGCCGATTTCACCGATGGACGATTCAATCGGTGAGCCAGGAATGGAGATGGAGAATCGGGGAATTAGAGAATTGGAGGAGCTGCGCCTCCAACTTGGAAACTGTGCGTGCTGTTGACATTGGGTCATAAATTCTGGTGGAAAAGAGACAACAGTTTTCATTGTTCGGCTGCTCAGATGCAAGACTTTTGTTTGGAGAACTCACAAATATGGGCACTAGGCAAACACCGATACGCGGCAATAGACAAATAAATACCACGGATGCGATGGGTTTGGGCTGGGCGAGGGGTGAGTGGGCTTGAATTGGATTGGGTTGAGTTAGTTTGCGGAGGCTGCAACCAGCTGTCCGAGCCAAACTGTTGACTTTGCCCTTGCAGGCCGCGTTCAATCCGGTAAACAAAAAATCAAACTACCCCTGGGCTGAAAACCCAGGCCCGAAATCAGGCCAAAGACGCCACCAACCTTGGCAACTTTGCAACTAGGCAACTTTGAGGGCGCAAATGGGTCATCAGGCCACACGTCATCACGATGACCTACTTAAAAGTTTTTCTATGTCAGGGATATGTACAGGTCCAATTTGCGACTGTTAAATTGTACTTAAACAAAACATAAAAAAATAAAATATTTGAAGACTTAAAAAGTCTTAAAAGTAAAAATGAAATGGCGTACCTTGTGATCGCATGTTCAAAAAAGCGATTTTTGAAATACTTAATGTTAATTTTTTAAGAAATATTGAAAAGAATTTTCAATTTTGTCGTTTATGGAGCTCGTCTTAAAAGGCGATTTTTATTAAAGTTCTATGACCTTATTTTATGTTTATATACCAATTTACAACGGATCATCATTTTCGGATGTATGTGTCTTTGAATATATTTTTTAATATTTAAGATGATGAATAAAACTTCTATTTGTTTAATTTTAACAAATTTAAAATTAAATTTTTACGTGAAGCCATTATTTTTTTTTAGTTTCCCTCGTTCTTCATTGTTATATTAATTTCGGATAAATTTGGTAAATCAGTATTTTTTGTATAGTCTTAAAAAATTGTATTTCAGTTTTTAAAATGTTAAAATGAAAATCTATTTAAAATACTGAATGAATGAGTATCAAAAATATTTTTGTGTTAAAAAAAAATTGCAGAAGAATATTTTTTTAATGCTGAATAAGCGAACATTTTTAATTAATTGCCAAAATAACTTTTATATTTTTAAATATAAAATATGGTAACCATTTAGATTGCATTTTTTGTTTCAAAAAGTTATAGCGAATTTTTGCACTATTATCCACACCAAGGACATTCTGCCAAGGGCAAACACAGACGAGGTGTTACTTGACCTAGATTCGGATGCATAGAGCTCCCATGTCAGCGCTGTGCTGCTCCACTTCTTTGGAACTGGGCCACTGGATATAACATTGGGGGAATAGCTCCACGAAACAGTTTTCAAACTTGCTCCATGTAAAAATGCGACGGGAGCAGCAGCAAAAGCATCCACCAGCGCCGAAAAGTATGCTAGTGATTTTCATTTTTGACATTCAAATGGTTTGGGTACTGGCTTTTCCACGGCGCGAAAAACGGTGAAATACTTTAAATCTTCCAATGGCAGTTTGGCCACGAACCCGTTTTAAGGTGTTTTTCACGCAATTTTTCAGAATCTGATTTCCAATTAAGATTTACCAATTTTTGCGCAACTATTTCACTTTTCAAATAAAACAAAGTCGAGATAACTGCCAATTATTTTTTTTATTTAAACGGTTAAAATTACGTTTTTTAATAATTTATTTTAAGAGCTTTGAAATAAATCGAATACTTTTCAAAAAATACAATCGAACATGATTTTGATACTGTTTTTTTACAAAGAAAATTAAATTAATTTTAAGACAACAAAGCCCCTCAGTTAGTCTCACCCTGATGAAGATGGCTAAGATATTTTAATGAGGTATGCATAAAGTCAGAAATATTCGTTCAATTAAATTAAAATAAAATTAAATGAATGGAACAGAATTCATTTAATTTTTTTACACAAAAGTACGACGCCGATGACGAACATGATAAGAAAAAAAAGTGTAATACTGTTAAAATACTGAATGCAATACAGGATTATAGATTCAAGTAGAGAGGTCTGATTTTGCTCGATTTCCTTGTGGCACTGCGTCGACAAAGGTTTTGGCTGATCCGAGTCATGCAAAATGCACTCGATATTCTTCAATTTCGAGTGACTCGCCTGGAATTGCAGATATTATGAAAGAATATTAAGTCAATCCTATTTGTCTAGCGTTAACGAACCGTGGTGTATAGTCTTTTTACGGTAGGCGAAGAGCAGTTGCACAGAAACGGATTTCCCTTGGTGATCGCATTGGTCCTGAAAAGGACAACCAAGCTGTGCATATCGGTCAGATTGTTGTGACTGACATCTATAAAGGGTATACGGCATGGGTCATCAGGCATTTCCGTGAGAAGGTTGTGGCTTAGGTTCACACTCTGCAGACGAGGCATTGTATTGAATTTGAAACTGGACAGGCGCGTGATCATGTTGTTCGACAGGTCCAGGTGCTCAAGCTTCTCGAACTCGGTTGAGTTTAGCTTTGAGAGGATTGTCTCATTAAGTCTGTTGCCAGACAAACCCAAAGTTTCAAGCTCCTGGTGAGATAAACACTTGATATCTATGTCGGAACTCTTGCAATTTGCCTTAGGGAACCCATTTATCGACTCAGAAATGAAACAGCCGCATTCAAAGTAAATTGTTGGGCAAGAGACCAAAGTGAGAAATCCAAGTAGAACCTAAAACGGAAATTGAAAAATATTTTATTAACTTCAGTTTTATAAATGTTTTTACAATTAAATAGCTAAGTCAATACTCGCCAACATCATCTTAGCTGCTGAGACACTAAAAATAAATTATCTTTGAATGCAACAAAATGACTAGGAAAGAAATTTGAGATAAGATTGTATCGCGCTGTTATTCCGACCGATGCACTCACTTTGGATTATAGATTTTTTTATTTATTTTTTTGAGGTGAAAATATAGCAAGATAAGACTTGGTCATTGGTAATTTAATTTAAGGCAATCGAGCTTTTTTAGTTGTGCACTTCACGTTGTAATACTTGTTTTCGCAATTTTCCCTCTACTAACTGATTATTTTTATATGGAAGATAATTACTGAACAAATTGCAAGGGTCTGTGCTGAAAGATGGTTATGAAAGTGAGTCCGTAAAAAGCATTCTTATATATACATGCTACTTGTCTAAAAACACTTATTAACAGAACAAAAGATTTACATTATTAAACATTTCTTTTCTAAATGAGAAAAAAGTAGACCTTGGGATTCCGGCTTACACATAGCTATATATTGTATTGACCATGACATTTTATTTTTTTCGGCAAGCCAAAGTTAATACACCCTTGCAGCTATTAAAAAACCATAAAATAAAACGACTGTATTCTTATGCGTACATGTTAAAAATAATGAAGCTATGTCGATTTTCCAAAACATTTTTATCGTTCCTATGGTAGTTATAAAAAATAATTTAATTTAAAAAAACGAGGCTTTTATTATTTTGTATTTGTTTTTCCGATTCTTCCTATGGGAGCGTTGCAAGCTTTTGCCTGAAATTATAGTACTCTCTGCGAGGGTATACAAACTTATATACAACACATTTCAATTCACTGATAACAGCTTTCAGAAGGCATAACATTCTGTTGTACTGGGGCTCAATTGCTTATTTTAAAACGAATTCTCAGCAAGTAAATGGCTGTTTAATATATATAAAATGTATAGTTCAACATAATGTTGTTTTTCACAATTTCAAGATTGTGAGTAAGCTTGAAGTGAGTCAATATTTGCTCAGTATAAAAACGGACAGCAACGAGAGTCGTAAAATCTTTTGAAATTATAAAACATAAATATAATATTAGCAGCAAAAATGTGTTCCTAAGGCCAGAATATATGACTTTTAACGGTTATTGATTATTTCCAACGAATATATAAATTTATTTTTATTTGCAGTCAGCCAAGGATATTTTAAATAATAAATTCAGATCAACCACTTACCAATAAACTTGGAAAATTCATATTAACAAAGGGTAATAAGGTTACGTAATATACAATCACTGATTCAAAATATTTCGAAAATGTTAATAAAATTGTTTCTTCTTCAAATAGGTTCCCCAAATATACATTTTAAAAGACAAGGCAGGAGGGCAATACTTAATAACAAAATCAACATAACACAAGAAAGGAAACAAACTTCAGCAAGCCGAAGTTTATATACCCTTGCAGTTGTTACAAATCTACTACATTTCGATTTCTATGCCTATATGACTAAAAACAAGAAAGGAAAGCTAGCTTCGGGCAGAGCCGAAGTTAATATTCTCTTACAGAGTATTCTGTAAATTATATTCTCCAAAATTATTCAAATGATGCATTATTAATACTCATAAATGATGATTCAGTATTAAGAATCAAAAAAAATAAAAAATCCCAACTTCCTAACATTAAAAACACCAAAGTTATGGCATTTTCGATCGTTCAGTTATATGGCGGCTATAGGATATAGTCGGCCGTTCCGAAGGGTGAGTGCAAAGTTTCAATATCTTTAAAACTGAGAGACTTGTTCGCGACGCGATCCTGAATATATATACTTTATAGGGTCGGAGATGTCTCCTTCACTGCGTTGCACACTTTTGACCACAATTATAATACCCTCTGCAAGAGTATAACAATGAAGCTATGTCGATTTCGCGCTGAAATTGTTGTCCGATTTTAATTTTATTAAAACCGTAATTCCATAATATTTAAATATTGCCAAATCCCAAGGAACAAAAAAAAATTAAAAACAACTAAGTTATAATTTTTTTTAAGTATTTGTTCCGATTATTTCTATGGGAGCTACATATATGATATAGTCGCCCGGTCGAGCTCGTTCCCACATATATACTACCTACAATAGAAAGACAATTTTTGGGAAAGTTCCAAGCGGATAGCTTTAAAACTGAGAGAATAGTTTGCGTAGAAACGGACGGACAGACGGACGGACAGACGGACGGATAGAAGGACGGACGGTCGGATAGTCGGACATGACTAGATTTGTAGGGTCGGAAATGTCTCCTTCACTGCGTTGCAAACTTTTGACTGAAATTATAATACCCTCTGCAAGGGTATAAAATGTATAGCATCGTTATTTTAAATTTTATTCGGATATACTAATAGTCCAAGTGTTCCAATCTGATTTCAATATATACACAAACAAATTTAAATCTGCAACGATGGTCCGATCATAACGAATAATACACCAATCGACTTTCGAAAAAAAAGTTGCAAGTGCAAATGTAAAAAATTGTTCGAAAAATTACCAAACAGTAGAAAATGCCTGCCAGGCAAAAAGCTCAAACACTTTTTGTATATATACTATACTAGCTGACCCGGCAAACTTTGTTCCTTCATCTTAATTTCATTCATTGCGCAGTCAATAGATTTGAATGAATGCATTGTTCCATTGTGAATTATGTAGTTTAGGTCATCTACTTCTTTATTCTTAGCCGCTAAAATTGCTCTCTCACTCAACCATTCATTATTTTTGTAGTTAGAAAAAATTTCTGGAAATACATTGTTGATAAGTTCGTCTTTTGATGAGACACAATTACAGAAATTATTTTGAAATGATATTAATCCGCTCGATTCATCGACAGGTACTTGACCATTACCGATGGTTACAGCAACTGCCTACCAGAAATCTTCAGCAGATGTATCATTAAGCAATGTAACTCAATAAAAACATAACTTTGTTGTCTAAAGTTAGGCAGTTGGGATTTTTAGTATTAAGAGCGCCATATGAATAATTGACGATTTGAGGTACAGGGTTTTTTTCGTCGGCAGCCGTAGATCTTGGAATTACTGGCTGTATTGGTCGGAAATCGCCATAAGTTTTTAAAGTAAAAATCGGATTCCTCCTAATCCAAAACCATCTCGAGACATTGCGTAAGGATCTTTCTAATGTATCGGATTAAGCTGCCATATGACTGAGCGTTTTGCAAATATAACGTTGGTGTCTTCAATAGTTTGGAAGTGGGATTTATACGAGTAATTTAGAATGCTCGATATGAATAATTCGGAGATATCCTTCTACACAATATGGCTGCTATTCCAGAAGATAGCAACTGCAACCCCCTATGTTAGATTTCCTTTCCTGAAAACAGTTGCTGAAATACTAATGACATGAGGAATGTCTTTCCAGTTCCACACAGGGGCATCTAGAAATGATATAAACCACCCTTTTTCATCATCGATTGCCTTCATTAAAGTAGTCATAAACTTCCTTTTGTTGGTAATCTTAAGCAGGGGTACATTCCTTTAGAACTACTAAATCTAATTCCTGGTGATCATATTCACGTTCCCGTTCCAATTGCTCGATTAAATGCGTCATTCCTTTCACGAGTATGTGTCTTTACCGTAGACCTGGAATTAATAGAATTACCGCACATCGAGAAAGTAACACATCATCTTCGATCAAGACTAAAGCACGATTATGTATCTCCTCATTCATCTCAATATCGTGATTTCTGGAACTGACACGAATTTGATGTAAAATATCTTCTGACATATTATCCTTGTATTTATGCCACAGGTAACATGGGTTTGATGGAAAACATGTCGAAATTGGAGATGCAGAGATAATGGCTTCAGCGATTGTCGTATCCCAATGACTGTCGCTTTCTAATAACTTCAATTCTTCACATGCAGCACGATATGTTGGGAATATCACACCATTAACAGTTCGTAGTGACTCAAATGACGTTGGCCACGCACATTTACCAGCAACAACCGCAAATAGAAACATTCATTACTCTTTAGATGAACTGTATACATACGACCAAGAGCATCAGTAGAACGCACATCTGGATACCCAGGAACCGTATCGCCTTGCTTCCGTCTTAGGATAAAAATCCTATGTCCTTCTCCTGGCTCTAAACTACCTCCCTTCCAATTTTCAGCTCAATCGGTTAAGCCGTTCTTGAGTTATAAGTGAAGTAACTAATACGACTTTCTTTTATATATGTATATAGATTATAAACTGAATCGTGCCCGCTTTGAAGTCCGCAACTTCACAAATCCTCATAAACGCACATAAATTTTGAGGAATGTTTTTCTTAAACCCATAGCATTCATTTGAAATTGACTTTTCGAATCATACTTCTCGGTATTCGAGAAATTAAATTTATACGGTCCAAGCTTAGAAAGATTATTGAAGTTGTTGAATTGAGTTTTTATAACAAAACAATATCTTTTATGTTTGTTCATTAGATATCGTTTATTTTTTCGTAGATTTTTGGTATAGTCACAGGTAAGCGAAAAAAACAATAAATGTTTTTTACACATAACAACTTGTTTTTTCTGGAGTAGCTAATCATTACTTTATTTATAAATTGTAGAATATGAATGATCAAGAAATTTTCTTAGTGGCTCATAGTTTTCCGTGCCATATCGATTTCTTAGGTTAAAGCTATCGGGTTGAGTACTTGCAATTATATTCTTACATATCAGATATTAACTCATATAAATGACAGGTGCTAAAGAAAGTTCCACTTATAAAACAAATCATTTTTTCTATAGTTGCAATTATATAAAAATTTTCGCTTGCTACTTCCTTTTTAGGTTTTATTAGTACATGGTTTATTGCAAACATATTTGTAGCAATTTTGAATATGTCTTAAGCGTAATCTAAAGGAATTATTTTCAAATTTTATTAATTAATTTAAGTTTCTATTTTAGGGTTTTTGATATAAGGATTATCCAAAATTGGATTCCTCCGGAAAAATGTTCTCTGTTTATGCTGCAGTATTGATCTATGATTAAACTGTCTTTTCTAATGGTTTACGAATGGTTTGCATATTTATTTTCAAAATTACAACGTATTTAATTTCTTTCACTTCCTCTTTTTAGGTCACGGAACGGAAGCTAACTTTTTCAAGAAGATGACAGATATGTGACATCTATAGGATGTAGTCCGCACAAGGGATGGATCCGAAATATAATAACATCATCATATTAGTAATCAACCAAATTTATCTAGTTATATCGGATCGCTTCGATGACAGCTATAGATTTTTTCAGCACAATCAGTGTTCACATATAATAATATGATTTAATAGAAGAGTTATATCTTAATAAATTGCATTGTTCTATTCTGCTAGTATGGCAGATATATAAGAACTGTAGGATATAATCACACGAATTAAAAAATTATTGTGAAGTGTTTTGCGTTTTAAGACCAATTATTTTAAGAGAGAAAAATGCTTTGCGAAACAAAGTTTGAATGTAAAATATAATATTTGTATTTTCTTGCAAAATAAAATTAATCTTAAAAGTATATTTAGTTGCAAAGATCACTCAGCCAAAAATACTTAAAAGATACACCTAGTGCGCGGATATAAATATATAAGTTTGTTACGTACACATACTAGAAAAATATGATCTTAGTATAGTAAATATATTTGTCAAAACCCGAAAAGCTTTAAAGAAGTTCTAGCTCCACTCTAAAGTTAAGACAAACGATATCAGTACCACCTAATGAGTCAAGCGATTAGCTGTTGCTGCCAAACCTTTAATATGTTATTTATAATTACTTATATCATTCCCAAATCGATCGGGTTTTCTGATCTGCTGTTGGATAACTGACACCACAGGTTATTGTAGGACAACGGAATGTTTGACTTTGTTTCCACCTAGATCTGAGTGGAATTTTGGAACACAGTGAATAGGACGCACCTTTCACAGACCTCTATATAAAGTGCTGGGCAGTTAGAACCCAAAGAGCATTGTAACAACGCACTATGGGGCCAACGACCACTTTTGTTGGCCAAAATTAATAACTCTCTCAATTTTAGAGATATCGAGATACAACTTTACCAATATATGTTAAAAAGAATAGGATCGAACAAATATATCCCATAGCTGCCATACGATCGATTTATTCAACTTAGTTGTTTTTTAAGATAATCGAATAATTTATTTTTTTATTATATACTTTTTAAATACATTTATATTATATTTGTTATATTTTTTATATCTGCTTCTGAATAGAATTTAAAATGCAAAACAGAATGTTCTTCGTTCCACAAAGGTTCAATGTAAATGAACAAAAATCGGATTAAACAAGTTGTTTGAATTCAAGTCCAATATTGCTTGGAAAATCTAAAAGATTCTTATCTTCATCGATACTACTGTGAAAGTTGCAAATTTTGAGGTTATGTACTTAAAACTTAAATTACGCAAAAAGTGGCAATAAGTGGCGATTCTAACAATATACATTTTAACAAGAATTTAATACTCTACAAATCTCAATTAGTTTCAGAAGTGGACTCCGCAGGACTCACTTTGTTGCTCTACTTAAAAATTAATTTTCTTATTAAAAAACGCGTTTTAGACAACTCACTTTAACACTTAAGTACAAAGACAGCACGATAGATTTCAACCGTTTAAACACACAAACACTTTGTAAACACCATCATTCATCGAATTTTTATCACAAACATTTTTTTGAACGCTTATAAACTGCTTATTTAAATACTTTAAAAATGCAATTTATAAGTCTAATTTCAAAAGCACGTGGCTTGCATCTTAAACATCTGATTTAACAGCTGCGCAATTTATCGGAATTCCTGAAACGTAACATTGCAGATTGGTCTTCTGTTAATATATCCTAAAACAACTTTTTTGGTTTTGACGACTTTTCAAAAATGGGTTTTGGCCAACAAAAAAGGTCGTTGGCCCCATAGTGCAACGTCTACACCACAAGGAACCATTTAATTTGACTAGTACGGATGCTTGAACTTTTCAACAAAATTATCACTCCAATAACTCCTCTTTGGCATTATTGGTATAGTCATAGTTTTGTCGTGTGTATATAAGTTATTTGCTTACATATATGTTCTTCATTTCCATTTTGCAAGAAAGATGTTCAATCCAGTGATTGTACTGTCTTTTATTGTTTTTTTTTTTTTGTAAAATAAATTAAAAAAGCCCTTTTCTTAATTTTATTGTTCACAGCTAAAATAAAAAGCGTGATGATTAGTAGTTTTTAAATTAGTGATGAGCTCTCACGTTCGATAGTTATTTAGGTGTATATATCAATTTCGATCTATTTGTTTTCACTTAAAAATGATCGAGTATCTGTTACATTATGGATGTTCTTTCGAAAAATAATATATAAATGAGTTATTTAAATTGAACTGTCATTTCTTGTTGCATTTTTACTGTAAAAAGAATAACTAGGACCCTTTTCTTACTTTTATTGTTCACAGCTAAAAGTAAAAGCGTGATTAGTAAATTTTGCAACTCTGAAATTTGTTATGTGTTCTCAGCTTCGATAGCTATTACTATCTGTTTCATTAAAAAAAACAACAAGATAACAAAAAACTGCCATAATTGTATTTAATATTTAATGGGAATGCGATTTTAATGTTCCGAGTTAATTAAAAATTTTGTTTATTTTATAACTTTTTTTTTAATGTTTATAAAAAACCAGTGTTTTAAAAAAAAAAGATATCAGAGTGTGTTGCATAAAATTAGAGTCGCATATTAATATAATCATACACTGCAAAAACTATGTGCTATGGAATTTACTTGTTAAAGAAACTCGCCGGAATGATGCCAATAAAAGCTGCCTCTGTGGTTTTTGTATGTACTAAAAGGTCTTTGCTAAAGATGTATTATTAAAATGAACTTTAAGTGTAATTTAAACAAAATTGTTAAGAAAAAAAACAAACAATTGAAATTACAATATAATTTTAATTTTTAATTTTAATTTTGTTGAACCAAAGCTTTTGAGAGCAAAGAAAGGCAGTTGGACTTGTTGTGCCGGCTGACAGTGCGTATACTTGATGGGAGCGGCTCTGTTTGAAGAAATCGGGCAAGCAGTGCAGATTTGTTTTTCTCTCGCTCTCCTTATTCTTTTTTTCGCTCTCTCTCTCTATATATATATATATATATCTCTCTAGAGCGCGCACAAGCGAATCCTTGACGATTGTGTGTGGCAGACATCGTTACTTCGGCAAAGTTGCGCCCCCGTTGGCAGCGCTGCCCGCGTCGACGCACCGCTGCGTCGCCGTCCGCCAACAAAAAAAAAGGAAAAAAAAGAGGAGGAGACGCAGACGAGTCCGGGCGGGAGTCCTCGGAGTCCTTTTTCGCGTCCTGAGTCCTCAGTTTTGGACAAACACTCCGAGAGGCACGTCAGGGCCAAGCGCGCGCGCTTCTCGTGTCGAGAATTCTGTCTGTCTGTCCGCCCAGCGTGTGCGTGAGCGTGTGTGTGTGTGTGCGTGAGCCAATGGCAGCGTCGGTGTTAGCCAATTCCAATTCTGTGGCAGCAAACACCGTGCCGTAATCGTGCAAAATACGGGATTGTCTGGGCCGTGGCAAATTCAAGTGCAAAAGTACAAATTCAAGTGAAAGTGAAACAAAAAGAAAGAAGCAAACCTCCTTTTCTGTATCGTCCTGAAAATAAACAACAACAACAAGAGAAGAGTATATAGGAAAAGCCATAGGCAACACACAACGGGCATCAACGTTAGCAACAAAATCAACAAAGTGCGCTGGCGGAGCGGGAAACGCGAACGGGTTGCGGGCTGCAGGCTCTTCAGCTGCCAGTTCGGCTGACAAAAGTTAGTTTCAATCGAGAGTCTAATGCTTTATTTTCATTTTTATTTCCATTTTTATTTCTATTTTAGTTTTTAGTCACCTCATCCTCCCCTCCATTCGTCCTCCAGACTTTTGCAGCTCTACAAAAGGCGTGGGCGTTGCACAGTGAAAAATTGTGGGAAAATTATAGAAATTACACTTAACTAAATGTCTAGTGTATAGAGGAAGATAGTTTATGTAGCATCAAAATATTATTGTTTATGTAGCTTATCATACACCTTTTTTATTGTTTTTACTTTATAATTTTTCACAAATTTTCTTTTACTTTGAGTATCTTAAAGTATCTTTGAACATGAATTCTTAAACTACTTATTTAGATTTTCCTTAATCTTTTAACCTTTAGTATTTAACCTTTGGTATTTAATTTTCTCAAAATAATTTTAAAGAACATTGGAAATGCCAATTAGTGTGATTGTTGGAACTTTTGATCAAAAACCACTATAATAGTTTGACATTATTAAGCGTATTAATATTAAATTTTAATTAAATTTTTTTAAACTAAAATCGATGTTGAAATTTCATGAAATGTATTTATTAATAAGAAATCCAGGTTTAGATTAATAATTACTTAAATTTAGACCGACCCTATTCTTTCTGTGTACTCGCGTCTTAATTCTTATGGCAATGACAGACGCTCAAGGAGTTTTCCCGAGCGTTTGCCTGGCCTGCTGGTGTTGTAGTCGTTCCACTTGGAGGCTTGGTAGAAAAGCTTCCAGAATTTACGCTTTTAATGTCACGCTTGCCCAGCAATTCACTGCGACTTGGATAATTTGCCTGCCAAGTGCATTACTCATACGCCGCGTCGTCCGAACAAAGCATGAAATCATTCCAACTACACTGGGGCAATAACAGTTAAGCTCACCTACCAACTGCCCGTGTGTCTGTTACTGTGTGTGGGTTTGTGGGTGTCTATGATGAAAATTGTGAAATGCGTGCCATGGCAAAAACAAAGGCAGCTAAATAAATGAAATGAAATGAAGCAGACCAGCAATAAAACGGGGCAAGAACAAAGGACGAGAGCGAAAGTCCGAACCTGACCAAAGTCCAGAGTCACGCGAAGTTGCAACAACAACAATGGCCATTTTTCAATAGACCACCAAGGTGAACCAAGGATGTTATGGGGGAGAACTACATCGTTGGTTAGATCAGACTTCTGCCAGAGATCTGTTATAAATCAAGGATGTTGTGCTGGCGAACAAATGCAAATAAATTGAAGAATAATAAGCGAAATGCCAAGGCACTGGCACTGACAACCAAAAAAAAAAAATGGGAAAAGCGAAAAGCCGCCGCACAAAATGTGTAGCATAAATAATTCCACCCACAACACACAGACAAAAAGGTTACACAGTCACTAGGGCGACACCACTAGACAGGCAAACGCCGACGCCGACGCTGACAGCGACGACGACGTCGACGCCGGCAGCGCAGTCATTCTGGACAGCAGAACTTTCACCCACACTCTCTCTCATTCTCTCTCTCTAAATATCTCTGTAAAACTTTCTCTCTAACTAACCTACATCAACAGCTGTGACTTGTGAAAAAAGTGACTCCCACGCAAACCGCAAAATGTGAAGAAATACCAACCAAAAACCTATAACGAAAATGCAAAATGATAAATATAAAAAATTAATTATAAACCATCGAATAACCAACTAAATAATAATATTTTTCAGTGTTTTAGCTGCTGTTAAAAGTGTGAAAACTGCGAGCGGAGTAAACAATAGGCCAGGACAAATGAAAAAGCCAGAGCGCGCTTTTCTCTGACTGTCGCTCTCTGTCTCTCCCCTTCTCTGTCTCTCTGTCGCTGTCTCTGTCGCTCCCTTTCGACGACTTTCTCGGGAACAGCTGTTCCCCGCGCTCTCTCTCTCGCTCTCTCTCTCTCCGTGTATATCTCGCTTTCACTCAACTTTCTTCCGCTCTCCTGCGCCGAAGCGTGTGTACATAACCTAAAACCCGCGCTCTGGATGTTGCGGTAGGCGGACGTCGCAGTTGCACACACAAGTGCAACGTCGGCAGCAGAGCAGCAGCAGAGCGGCAGCAGAGCGACGGAGCGGCGACGGAGCAGCGTTGATGCCGTTGCAGCTGATGCTGCGCAGTCAGCGACGACAGCAACAACAGCAACAGCAGCAGCAGCAGCAGCAGCAAAAGAAACAGCAGAACAACTCGCAGCAGCAGCAACAGCAGCTCTCGCAGCAGGAGCAACGCCAGCAGCAGCAGCAATACTAGCAGCAGCAACAGCAGCAGTACTCGCAGCAGCAGCAGCAACACTCGCGACAGCAGCAGCAGCAGCAGCAACAATCAGCAACATCAGCGCCCTGTGTGCACCGACAATAATATGAGGAGTGGCAGTTCGGAATTACTACTCGAGCAGCAACAACAAGAGCTACGGTTACGTAAAATCCGAGAACTGGCTCCGAAAAAGAAAAATGGCAATCGGCGCTTTCGTTCGTGGCGGGAACGTGCGCGTTTCTATGGCACCTCGACACTGGCCTTCTTCTCGGTGACCGCCGGCGCCTCGCTGCTCTTCCTCGTACCGCTCTACGTCGATCCGGCCATATCGACGCTGAGCCACGACTTTATCGAGAAGCCCACGCTGTGCACGACGACGCGTCGCGAGGATCTCGTGGGCATCTTCAACTGCTCGTGGAGTTCGTGTCGCGAGGGGTGCACCTCCGATTTGTACCGCTGCGTTCATATCTATGTGACGTTTGTCGAGCAGAACATTACGATACCAGAGAACATGACCGACTACAGCAACTTCACGTCGGACTTGGAGCAGTCCGGCGAGGCGACGCTCCTCGTCAACATCAAGGGATGCGGCTATCCGCCGTCGGTCACGTGCAAGAACTTCAACGGGTACTACGGCATCGAGGGCGCCATCTTCCCGTGCTTCTACTCGCGCAAGAACAAGACGGTGGTGCTGACGTCCTACAACCACGACGACCAGGTGGCCGTGATCATCCACTTCTTCGCGGTGCCCTTTGTGATAACGGTCATCTCGTCCATCGCCCTCTGCATCATGCACTGCGACTGCCGCTGCAAGAAGGATCGCAGCCACCGCCGCAATCGGCCGCAGTGCCGAAGGCCGCGCATCGAGAATCTCAGGTGAGTTACGAATTCCCCCCTGCGAAATGGTGCTTAATTAAAGGCCGGTATAGTCCGGAAGTTCTTCCCTAACTTCACTCATTACAACTTCGATTAAAGTTAATTAGACGGAAATATGGCACATTGCTTTTACACTTGAATTAAGGTTTCTACAAGCCGACTGTTATTACCTTATTAAAGTTTCAGGCAAGACGAAAACCTTTCTCTTATTTAAAATTTTGTAATAGCTGAAACATGTGGAAATATCGCACAATAGGATTGTTTGCATTACTAAACGTTTTCCTCCAAGCAGTTATGTATTACACACAAAAAAATAGCTACACAAGCTAAATTGATCAGAACATTTATCTTATAAGATAAATACACTTTACCACTTTATTTTGCATATTATATTGACAGGCAATTCTGAAATTATTAAACCGTTTTCAAAAATTGAAACTATAATTTTGGTTGTGAAATAACAAAATCGTTTGAAATCCAATTTATTTTAGAAAAAACTGACAGTTGCTTTCATACTTAAAGTAAAAGTAAGACCCTTTTACACTACAAGAAGATGCTTTAATTCGAAGATTGTATTAATGAGTAGAATGGTATATCAATTCAAAAAACAAGCTTAAGAAAATGCGACTACTCTGCTTTTCGATTATTTTATTCAAATATTCATGAAATTAGAGCGATATTTTCATTACAAACATTCCTTTCTTTGGGCAGTAAGTTAATTTAGCAAAACCTTCTCAGCAGGAAGTTCCTTCCTGGCTGAAATGTTTGCTTTCCTGGCGGCGGCGTAATTTAAATAATTCACTAATGACAGTTTTTGTGTGTGTGCGTACTGAGTGAACGTGTCAACGGAGGGGGTGTTGTTATTTTGGAGTAATATGCGGTCTAAATTATTTATAAGACCAGGCGTCGCATGTATGTGCCACCCTGCACCGCAGCCGAGGCATTAGAGCTCGCACCAAACACGCACCACATTGCGTATGATTGATATGTTGAGCTGTTGACAGAGCCGCCGGGGTTTGAGTTTGTATCTGGCATCGACTGCTAATGGAATGCGCGGAGTAAGGGGTGCGGGGCAGTACTGACAATTACATTTGGCCATCAAGTAAATGGAAAACAAAAGGCCATTGATTCGTGCTTCAAATCCACAGCCAGCTGGTCTTTAATGCCTGTTTTTATTGAATTCCCTTAGAATTGTGGCATTATCGAATCTGTGCCATTGTTTTGCCTTCCATTTTCCCTTTTCGAGGAAATTTCCATCAATTTTCAGTAGTCATTGCACATCGATTCAATCGATAATGAATTGGTGGTCTGTGTTCCCCCTCCTGTGCCCCCTCCCCTTTTGGGCTGCCCCCGCTGGCAGTTCCTGTGTCTACTCCTGTCCGCCCATTCACTTGGTACGTGCATTATTCAAATGTCATGGCAGCCAGGGCGCTCTCATATGCCAGCCAGGCTGGGCAATTTAAGTTCGTCGAGTGCTGCCCCTCCAATCCTTTGTCTTCCTCCGACTGGCTCTGGCTCATCCGATTGCTTGGCTTGGACTGGCCCAGAGGCTCTATCAATTATCGGTAAAGTGCTAGGAGTGCCATGCCTTGCAATCGCTCTTTGGGCGCAGAGATCGTCGAATAATTGCAGTACCTGAACGACCTTCGATTAAAAAAGTGACCCCATTTCGGTTCAGGTATTACACACGGAAAAAGGTTGCGTTTTGAAATGTTTTATTATTGTAGCATACTTATTGCCGTTTAGCTACGAAGGGCTATTTATATCAGTGTTTGAAATTCTTCTAGAAAAGCAGGAAAAGTAGTACAATTTCATCTCCTATTTTTTGAAAAGCTTCACTGGATAATTAAGTACAAATAAATGAGACAAAAATTGCATTCGGTTCGGCTTGTGGAATTTACATTTAGGATTTTCAAAAGAAAATCCCATTCCACGAAGCTTAAGATTAAGATTTTATATTGTGTAAAATATTATATCGCTAAGATTATAATAAATTTTAAATGGGCCGACGCGGAAAAGCATTATTTTTAAGCTTTGTTTATTTTATATAACTGATATTTAAATTTAATTTACCCTACTTCATGATTCATGAAATTACATCTCACGAGACCAAATTAGTTTTTAAACTTTAAAATGAGTTACTGTGCTTATATGTTAAAAAAGTATATTATAAATAATTTTTAATTTTTTTAGAAAGCTAAATCTTTTAAGAAACAAATTTGGCGTTCAATTTTTGAGCTATGCATGTGCAAGGCTGAATCAATATTAAATGTGCGAATAAGTCTGCGGACAGCGGCAGGTGCATGCTCAACATATTCTCCCACAAAAACTTTAAGTTGCAAAATCCTTCAGCCGCGGCGAGGGCAGGTGGTGCAGAAATGTATCTAATGCGCATATTTTAACTTGTTTTCAACGGAAATCACTAATAAAAACAGTTGAGAAAGAGCTGTTGAAAAGTTGCGAAACAAAATGGCGTCAGCGTGCGACGGTTTTTAGCGCTATCTGGCATGCACACAAGCACACACACTCAGGCACACCCACATCCACAACCACTCCGTGTGTGTTACATAATCAGCTTACCTTTCGCTGAAGCTTTTTCTCGTCACTGAATGCGACTTTGTTTCAGTCACAGTTGCCGTTGAAGGATTTGCAGGATATCATTCACACGACACTCGACTAAAAACTCGATCGACCGATATGCAAAACAATCAGCCAGCTCTTCAGCAGAAAGTTAAGTAGAACGAAAAGGTGGGCAAGAGTTGCAACTCATTGCCAGTTGGCTAATGATAATGGGGCAGCATTATGCCCCATTTCGAGTTCCTTGCCTTGGGCACTCTCCGCATTAGCGGCACTTTTAGGCCACTCAATCATTTGGCCATAACGCAACTAAATCGCAGCCAATAAAGAAACCAACTGCCTCCGCAACTAAGTAGCCAGCAGGAGTTAAGAGCCAAGTAGGCGAGTCTGGGCCAACGTGGAGTCGATGCCGAAATACCCTAGAGCTTTAACCGGTTCAGTTTTTGGCCACAATTGTAGTGATTTTTTTATTGTTAATTAACTTTTTTTTTATTAAAGTCTTCAACTATTTACTTCTTTTTACACTAACATATCTGTGTGACTTATTAGTAACAGCTACTTAGCATTTTTTATTTCTACTGAAGTCTATAAACTATTAAACTGTATCGTTAGCTAATTTTTCAACACTTTGCTCACGCTTTAGCCACACAAGTTGTCTTATAACTTTAATTGAGAAATTTGATATTACAAATAATGTGTTCAACAATATGCCAAACAGAGTCAGTTATTTAATACTAAAGCCCAGAAACTTTTATTGAAATAAATGTATCCTTTCATATTTTTATACCCGTTACTCGTAGAGTAAGGAGCGTTTCCGACCCTATAAAGTATATATATTCTTGATCAGGGTCACTAGCCGAGTCGATATAGCCATGTCCGTCTGTCCGTCCGTATGAACGCTGAGATCTCGGAAACTATAAAAGCTAGAGGATTGGCATTTTGCATGCAGATTCTAGGAGTTCCTACGCAGCGCAAGTTTGTTTCAAAAAGGTGCCACCCCCCTTTTAACGCCCACAATCGCTTATATACGATTTTAAAAATATAAATATTTCGGAAAAGTAAAAATGCAGTTTTATTGTGTTTATCAATACCTATCGAAATGTAGAAGAAATTTTTCAAATCGGACCATTCGTTAAAAAGTTATGCGTGATCAAAGTTTCTATCTCCATCTCCCTCGCACTCCCTTTACCTGAGTAACGGGTATCTGATAGTCGGGGCACCCGACTATAGCGTTCTCTCTTGTTCTATCTATATTTTATTCTGTTAATTCAAAAAACATGTTAATTTCATATAAAATTAGGTTTTGAAAAGTAAAAGAGAAATATGGTGTTAAATTAGACAAACCGTTAATAGATCCCAAGCGGTAAACTTATAAAAATCAGCAAGTTATAAAAAGATTCATCCGGGCAAGATTAAATCAGAGAGCTTGAAAAGTGCGATTTAGCGAAACTAGCTTCATGGTTTTGGGGTTCCCCCGACGAGGGTATAGCCACCATCAGCATCTTCTTCAAGTGCAGCTCAAACAAGAGTTTAAGGGTTCAGTAGTGGGTGGTGTTGTGGGTGGGGGGTGGCTAGTTGGTGGGTGGGTGTGTGGGTGCCACGAGGGAAATGCTCCTAGTGTGGCCTACTTCTGTTTCTGCTTTTGCGGCTGCCTAGAAGCGTTTTTCTTTGTGCACGGGTGTGTGTGTGTGTGTGCCTATGCAAGAGTGTGCCACTTTGTGCTGCTTTCCTTTCTTTTATTTTATTTTTTATAGAAAAATCAATTTTGCTCCTTTTATGAACATCTCAAGCAGCTGAGAATGCAACGAAGTCACGTCTTTCATTTTCCTAAATGATTTTTTACGAATTGTGTGTGTGTTTTTTTGGCCATCTATTTGGCAAAAATTTGATAGGCTTTGGTCAGAAAAAAGTCATTTTCGGCTACCAATATGAAGAGCTTATACATCAGCTTACAATCATTGCTCCCTTTAAAGAATGCTCACCTGCTCTGACCCTAAAAGCTCACATAATCATGTGGCTCGTGTTCGATTTGGGTTGGCAGCCTGCCGCACTCTAATGACAACAACAAAAGGACCCATGATTATTGCTGAAATGCCGTTTAGTTGCAGACAGATGTTGCCCGCTTTTGCGTTTGGGTGAGTGTCACGTATCCCTTTTGCGAAGCTGGAAACAATGGTGGCACAAAAAAGCGGATCCCCTTTTATCTGCAGATGCCCAAGAACCCATCGCCATTGTTGTAGGCCCCCATTTTTTATTTATATGTGCCGAAAGAGAACTAGAGAAGTGCAAGCTATCTCAATCTCGGACCGACACATGTATCGGGACACACAAGATGCGCCAGTCACCCTGAGACGCTCTTCGTCACGATTTGATTCGCCCACAACGCCCCCTAATCGATATTAATAATGCGCAGCATATGAATGCTGTTCAATAAATTTCCATTTCTTGTTCGGTTCAATTGGAGATTGCCTGGCTATATGGGCGTGGCTGGCAAGGAGCTCAGTCGTCGTCAGTCAATTCATGTAAATCCCCAGCAAATCCCTACACCTCCTCCCAGGCTATTTTCCGCAGTTCGTTTGGGAAAAGTCCGCCAAGTTAGTGGAGAGACGTTGCAAATGCTTCATTAATAACATGAGCACACAGATAGAGAGTCGCATTCCCCGGGGAATACATATTCATGAAGGTTCCTTACGTAAATGCGAAGAAGTTTCTGTCCCAACTACGAGTCCGGAATGAAACTGCAAACGGCCAGAGGATGAATAGCGGCGCATATGCGACCTCATTGAATCTCTTTGAGTTGAGCAGGGAAACAGAGCTCCGAAGAAATGTTGAAGTCCCGGAATTTCTAAGCGCTGTGGCCCGGATAATTAAGATGTCTGGATAACTCCGTAAAGTTTTCAGGCGTCCGACATTGCACAATCTAATCCACGACCATACAAAATATATATATCTGGAGAGGGTGCAAGCTTTAATATTGCACTAGAGGCGGATATTATCTAAATTTGAATATGTTATTAAAAGGAATTTATGGCACCGCCAGCATATTCCTTTTTTTGCTTGACGGCCCCTTAAGATGAAGCATCTCATAATAAATTGCGCACACACATACTTGAACATATACTCAGAAGGATACACAAACTCTCGAACCCACAGCTGTATTCAAAATAATAGCAGCTGTTTTTTATTGCCTCAGTATTTTAACAATAATTAAAAAAGTTTTCTTACCACTGAGGGTACTTCTGATAATGAACATATCAAACAAGACACTTAAATGAATTTCATATATTTTAAGTTTTTGATATATTTAAAAAATAAAAAAAAAATTGACTATTGTATTATATATTTATTTTAAATAATAATATTCATTTTTGACCAGTGCTGTCTGAATTTTGTTAAGAGAGCGCGTGCGATTTTTAATGGTCAGACATTTGGTTTAATACGCCTGTTAGAACATCATAATAAAGAACATAAGCATGTTAAGACATACGGACTGAATAAAACATAGAAAAAAGTCAACACGAAAAAGAAATGGCCTAAATCTGTGTCAATTCCTACCATCATGTGTTTTCAAATTTTCCAGAAACGTAAAACGAAATTTCAGCTTAAATGAACTGGGTTTCAAACTCCACCTAATTTCTTCAGATTACCACGAAAACACACTGAATTAGCAACATTTAAAGTTTTAACTGCACATTAAGGAATTCCGTTTTGAGTCCTCCATTTGCCACCCCCCACAATCGCAATTAAGCTGAAAATGTAAAGCGTTAAGTGTGAGTTGAGAGTCGCACCACGGGGCGTATGAGTTATTATCTGGGGGGAGACGCAGCTCAGTTCATCTGTTAGTTTGTTTGTCTGGGCCCGTGAAACAGGGCAAACAAAGCTTTTATTCAAAGCAATTCACGTATATAAAACATTTATCTTTATGGCCGTCTTCAAGTGTAGTCGTGTCTACGTGCGTTTTTGTGTTTCAGGAGTAAGTGAGATGGCAGGAAAAGGAGACAGAGACAGAAGAAGCACATACCACGTGTGTTTATTTAGGTTTAAATTGTCAACAGTGTCACATTGTTTGGCACTAATTTGGGGGCAGGAGAAGATTAAATTTCGATGCCGGGAAACCTGGATTTTTCTTTTACAAATTTAATTACAGCTGCGTGTCCTTTTGCCTGCCATTGCAGTCACTTCAGAGTGCTGTGAAGTGTTGCTGCAACAAGGACATGCAGCAAAACAATTTTTGTTGGCAATCAAGTGCAGCAGTGAGCAGTGAGCAGCGTGCAAGGACATTCAGCCAGCATCCTGAGGATAATGCAACAAATTTCAATGAGAGACCACCTGCCGCCATGTCCCCCGGCACCACCCAAAAACCACCCAAGCCACCCAAAGCCACCCGATCCGCCGCCCCACTCGAGAGCCCAATGAAATGCCTGGGGTGTGGCCTCGGTCACGACACGTTGCACTTGTTGTTGGCCGTGTTTTTGTCGGTTATGTTGCTGATGGTGGTGCTGCCTTGCTGCCTTGCTGCCGTGCTGCCGGTGGTGCATCCGCATCCGTCAGAGGCAGGACATGCCGCCAGGAGCAGGAGCAGCAGCAGAAGCAGGAGCTGAGCCGACCGGATATTGTAGAGCCACACCCCAAGGCTGATCCACCCACATTGTCCGCCTGCCAATCTATCTAGTCAGTCAGCTAGCCAGCCAGCCAGCCAGCCAGCCAGCCAGCCACCCATCCATTCATTTACTTTGGACAGTCCATCATGCATTTTTGGGGCCAGCTGTCGCTGTTTTAATTTCGTAATTACAAATCCTTTCTCTGTTTTGGCCAACTGCCAAAAATGCATTCGCTCTGATACGGCTTGCCAATATTTTGCAATGATTTCTGACAGTTCTTGCGGCCGGCCCTGCCAATTATCAAAGCCTTAAGGATATTTGATTTAATTAAAACCCACAAAAACACAAAATGGGAGCAGCTCAAAACTAATTACAAAATTCTTCGTTTCTTCGCTTGGCAGTGACAGGCAATTATAGCAAAAAGGCATATTTCGGGCCGAAAGGACCTTGTGGTTTGCCATCTGAAGGCTTTTATAGAAATCGATTACTGCCTACTTTCTGGGACTGATAAATAAAATTTAATTTAACATCCTTTAGCTTAAAAATGTAATATAAAAGTCAATGGGAAGCCTTAAATAAAGAATAAAACAAATTTCAAGTAAAAATATATTATCTTTATGCCCAAACAATCATGTCCTTGAATTTCCTTTGAAGGAAAGAAATTTTAGAATGTGGTTTAAAAAAAAAAATTGATAAAAATTGTAAGCATAATACATACTTAAAACGAGAACTATTTTTCGAGTTATTAATAATAAACAATATTTAAGTCATAAAATTTGATTATTTACACAGTTCATTAATGAGTAATGAGTAATGAGGATATGAAAACAATTTGATGATTTACACTTTAATAAAACATCAAAAAACAAAAGATTAAATTCAATAAAAAAGACTATTATTCTTATCTCTTTAAATTAACATTTCTATTTGAAAACTTTAAATTACTCAATTAATTATGCGTATAAATATTTGTATTTTTTTTTATTGTAACTACCACTTGTAAAAACTCACTTTTTAGTGGGTGTTAAAACCTCTCATTTCCCGAATCATTAAAATTTAAGCACCGATTCAAATAATTTATACAAGACGCCTTTTTTGCTATGTTATAAAAATAATTTTCCATTAGCTTTTTTCAATTAAAAATGGTAAAGCTTTTTTGCAATTTTCTTCTGAATTCATAAAAATGTTTGCAGCTTTAAATAATCAACAAATGTTTATTATACAAACAGCTCAAATAATTTTGGTTTCCCATAAGAGTTTAAGCACAAATTTAAATAATTTATGCAGTATTATTGCTCTTGTTGCCTGAATGGTCAAAACCTGTGTGCAATTGTGAACAATGGTTGTCCTTTTTGGTGATCAGCTTGTTCTTGCTGTCTTATTTGTTGTCCTCCCAATTTGTTATCCCTACGGACAAAGTGGGGTGTGAACCGGCCTAAATGCTGCCGTTTTAATAAGCGTGTTTCACCGGATATTCTAACGTTTAACGCCTGGCTACAAATTGTCGGGATTGCTCCGTTCTGTTCCCTGTCGTCCTCCGTTTCCCTTTTTTTTGTCTTTTTTTTAACAATGTGACATGTTGCCGTTGTCCAGGCCAGATCCATATATTTTTATTACAAAACGTTCCTTACACCCTTGTCCGCTAAACTCTGGAGGCGGACTCGCTCGAGCTTACACTGAGAAAAAAATCTCGATCTAAGTATAAAAAAAATATATTTTTCTTCCAGGAGCCCGTATCAATTTGTTTCTAGATATAAGATATCTTTGGCCAAGACAAACAATAAATGAATCAAGATATTCCCGTGCTTATAGATAGAATACTTTACACTTACAATTAACTTAAAATAAAGAACATAGAGCTAATACCAAGTTATAATTTAATTTTTAAACAACATACCTAGCATTTTTATACCCTTGCAGAGGGTATTATAATTTCAGTCAAAAGTTTGCAACGCAGTGAAGGAGACATTTCCGACCCTATAAAGTATATATATTCTTGATCAGCATCACCAGGAGAGTCGATCTAGCCATGTCCGTCTGTCCGTCTGTCCGTCTGTCCGTCCGTCTGTCCGTCCGTCTGTCCGTCCGTCCGTTTCTACGCAAACTAGTCCCTCAGTTTTAAAGCTATCTGCTTGAAACTTTCCCAAAAGTTGTCTTTCTATTGCAGGTAGTATATAAGTCGGAACGAGCCGGATCGGGCCACTATATCCTATAGCTGCCATATAACTGAACGATTGGAAATGCCATAACTTTGGTGTTTTTAAAGTTATCAAGTTGGGATTTTCTATGGGTTTTATTTTTGGCCAATCAATCCGACCTACCAAATTACATAAGGATCGGCCGACTATATCCTATAGCTGCCATATAACTGAACGATTGGAAATGCCATAACTTTGGTGTTTTTAAAGTTAGGAAGTTGAGACTTTTTATGAGTATTAAGAATACACCATATGAATAATTTTGAAGAATATAATTTACAGAATATTCTGCAAGGGTATATCAACTTCGGCTCCGTCCGAAGTTAGCTTTCCTTTCTTGTTAATAGTTGTTTTAAAGCTTTCTTAAATCAATAATACATGTTTGTAAGCTTAGTCGTATTCGTCTTACTTTAATTTCTTGTTATTCTAAAGTTTGAGACCAAAATGTACGTCAAACAAAGGATTCTGAACACTTTGTCTTGAAATTGTTTTAATTTTAATTTTTTTTTATTTCTGTGTAGGTGGGTGGCCGGGGCAGTTTGCATGTAGCTCACCTAAACAAGACGAACATTTGTATATTTCACAATTTCCGTTTCTGTTCCGGAACGTTGTCGTTTGCCGTTGTTCGTGTCACATATTTTTTGCCCTCTTTTTGCTGCCTTCATTTTTTTATTCGCTATTTTTTGCTGGCCTTTTCCCGACGACAACAACACCAACAACGGAAAAATGGGACATTCGGGAGCTTTCAACGCAATTTGAAAGGAGCCCGCCCCCGCAGTTCGGCATTGTTTGTCTGTGCCGCAACTTTGTCAGAATCTCGCTCCAAGTGCAACGCGCCGGAAACTAAAAGCACCCAGCAACAGAAATAAAAAAAAAACAGATGACAAAAAAACCCTGACAAAACATGCAAATAAGTCGACATCGTTTCGTGTCCATGCTAGTTCCATCCGGCTATGGCAATCTGTAAAGAGGGGAACGGCAAGAACAACATAATAATTTCTTAAAAGTTATTGTGGCTGCCCGCTTTTTGCTTAGCCGCCTTTGTCTATGCACCACCCACCGCCCTCGACCACCCTCAACCACACAAAACCACCGAAAACCACCCAACACCCACTATCCACCCCCGATGCCAACTCACCTGCTAGCTGAGATTTATGGGCGCCTTCACAGTTGGCTTTCAATTTGCCAGCGAGTCGAGAAGCCTTGCAAAACGCATCCCGACGCTCGTCTGGCAGGATGCCTCAACTTTTTGTTTGTTTTCGTCCTGGCTGGCTTGCCTTTGTCTTTTGGTCCTTTTAATGAATTGTTGTCGCTGGCAAAGCATTTTGTAATTTATTTAATTAAACTTTTTTCGCTCTTTTCTGGACCGCTTGAAACAAAAGTTTCCGCCCGGCGCTTTTGAAGTTTCCTCGAAATGATAAATGTTTGGGAAATGACAAAGCGAACCTACGATTACAAAGGTTAAGATTCTTAAAATAAACAATAAGAGGATTTGTTTCCTTTAATTATTATTTTAATTTTTATTAGATCTTCAAATTTAATTTTGCAACCAAATTAATAGGTATCTTCATTCGTCTAATTCTTATTCAATAAACTAAAAAAAAGAATTTAAAATTGTACCCAGAGAAAAAAAATGGTTCCCTATTAAAAATAAAATAGTTTGGAAAATAGTTTAATGGAACATATCTACGTTTAAAAACGAACCCTTTTAAAATAAGCCGTTTTTGAAATAACAGTTTTATATCCTTACCGTTTCATTTTCATTTATTTAAAATTTATAACACTCTTACAGTCGCTTACCTTCAAGATACCCGCTTTATACCAACATTTATTTTCTCATATGTTTAGTTGAAAAAATCTTACCCTCATTGAATATTTATAACTCATTTAACCAGAACCCAACCTCATTTAAACTCAAACAACATGTCACATATTTTAAAAAGGTCCCATGAGCAGTAAATCTGCGCTGGAACCTAATAAAGAAGTAAGCTTAGAATATTTTCATTAGGTATAAGCATTTCACTTATTGGGCAAAAACTGCAGCTGCTTCAAAAATCTCTCGACGGCAGGACAAAGGATTAAAGAAAACAGTTGGGTCCACTGGCAAACAGGACAAAGGAAATCCCCTTTGCACGATTTTGACAAATGTCCAAAATCATTTGTCTAATTTGTGGTCCCCAAAAACGTTGAACGGGAACAGTCCCGGAGAGTAAAGGCTGAAATTGATTTGCTGCTCGAGAACTGAATGGGTGGGAGACGGCAGCAAAGGGAAATTACAAAGGCGATCTGAATCGAACTTAATATCCCGGACCGGAGGACAGGATGTGGCCACTGTGGAGCCGGGGGTCCTTCGTAATTTCACCCGTTTTATGTGGCCAATAAATGTTTTATCTTCGTATCCAAATTGCCGCCAGCTGCGTGCATGCGTGCCGATAAGCACTGGCCCGCCCTTTATCCTTCTGCCCCTTCCTGATGCCAAAATTGGTAGCCCAACCAAGGCTGCAGTGCGTCGCTCTGCCTGCCGAAAGCAAATCGATTTATTGGCCATTAAACCCTGGCTTTTGCCACTAATATTTCAGCCCAGTTGCATTTAGGTTTTGGTCCAGGCTTTATCGCCTTAAATGTGTAAAATAATTTCGCTGTCCTGCGGCTGCTGTCCTTAGGCTGTGCGTGACTTCTGCCAACTGCTTGCATTTGGATTACGACTGCAAATTGCCTATTAAACCCGAGAAGCGTCCTCCACACAATTTCACTTTTTGGTCACGTTCTGGCTTTTAATTTGAATTTTAACAGCTCGCCAGACACTCTCTGTGCCAGCCAAATGAAATCGCAATTAAATCATTCTTATTGAGCCATTGATTTAAATTTATCGCTTATTTTTAAGTATTATTACAGCCATCAAAAGAATGGCAAACGAATGGACAATTTTTAAGTTCAATTTGGTTTTGCAATGACTTGGAATGTGTTTGAATTTTTCCCAGAAGAATTTAAATGTTGTAGGAATTTAAATATAAAGTTTTACAAACTGAATTCTAATAAGTATTTTATATTTACAAACTCATATATATCATTACATATACTCCTATAATACTAATTGCGTTTGCGTTATGGAAAATATTTTAAGGGTTATGTAAGAGACTTAAAATGTGTTTTGAATTTCTCCCCGAAGAATTCGAATTTTATATTATACATAAGTGAATAAAAATACCATTTATTACGAACTGCGGTGTTCATAACAATAAAAGCTTTTAAACTTATAGTACTTGGTAAGATGCTTAATTGGCAGCATCTTAATCTATACATACTTGGCAAAACTTCATAAAACCAACACAATTTTCACACCGAGTATGATGGGTTCAAAATTCATGGCAAATCGATTAACTTAATATGAAATTAATACCGGAGTATCATCCCTGACAGGCTATAAGTTAATTTTGAAAAGCCCCTCTCGGCCATATAATAAATGCCTGGCCATGTGAACAGAACATCAATCAGATTGCATTGGACTCGGTCCATTGAGACCGAGCAGACGGACTAATTGGGGTTAATAAAACAAACAATGAGTGGGCACTGAACCAGGCTCATCAGAAGCTGATTGGATCGAAAGAAGACGAATGCAGCTCTTGATAATAATAATTCGTTGGCAAAAGGCACAAATTAATACTAGCCACAGATCAAGGGGATTGGGTAGAATTTAATTGCCATAATCAGAGATAAAACTCGAGGTAATGAATTAAACAGAGAGAGTTCTGTCATTCGGGTCCTGAGTGCTGGACGTGTCCATAACCCGTTGGGGTTAGATTGGCAATGAGGAATCCTTGCAAGTTTGGGCTAAAAGTGTCCTTTTCCTCCCTACCCCCTCCTCCCTACCCCCTCCTCCTTACTCCACCCCTCCCATGACCATAAATCTCTTGACCTTGCCGGACGGTCGGCACGTGTCGAAACCAGCATGAATTCACAATGGCCATTTGTCGTCGCCCGGCGGAGAATCACTCCTCGTTGGTCCATGGCTAAGCCGCTAAGTAGCTTCCCTCTCCACCAATCTTCCTGCCACTGCAGTATAGGTAATGTGACCCCTTTATGAATTATAAATTAATAACTTTCAAATGAAGCAACATTTTATGGTTTGGTTTTTATACCCTTGCCGAGGGTATAATAATTTCTGTTATGAGTTTGCAACGCAGTTTCATATGTTCAGTTAAATAAGTCGTACCCTCATAGAATATTTATTACTCACTTAAGCAACTTACTACTCAACTCAACAGTCACCATATATGGACATATTTTAAAATACTCTAGAAGCAGCAAATCTTAATTATCACAAAATAGGTCTTAGAATATTTTCATTAATAATAGGCTTTTTGGGCCGAAAAATAAACACATATGTATACTGCAACGATATCAGATTTGCTCTTAAAGAACGATTAAAAAATCTTCCCAAAAATAATTATTTTAAATATTTGTAAATATGTAAATGGTATACATAGCTTGCATCTATAACTTATATAAGCTTCGTCAACTCGAAAGGTACTTGCCTTTTTTTTTGAAGTATTAGTAAAGAATATTTATTGTTAATATTCAATTTTTGACTTTTGGGCCTAAATAATTAAACAAGGAAGCATCCGGTATGGAAAAGTGATGAATGTGCCGATTGGAAATGAAAACTCGAATCGAAAACAAGCGCTCCATCACTGATTAATTTTTAAGCATGAACGAAGTGTCAATATAAATGGATCAATGCGTAAGGGCAGTTTGGTTGGGCCAACAATTAAGCACTCTCATCGATCGATTGGACTCGACCTTTCGCAGCAAATTGCCCATGACAACTGAAACTTGTCAGCCGATGTTTGTGTTTGTTTAAGTGTGTTTGCGTATGTTTGCGCGTGAGATTGGCTTTCATTCGTGTGAGCGGTGTA
This sequence comes from Drosophila rhopaloa, assembly GCF_018152115.1. NCBI lineage: Eukaryota > Metazoa > Arthropoda > Insecta > Diptera > Drosophilidae > Drosophila > Drosophila rhopaloa. The sequence goes on along the minus strand of NW_025335059.1, from coordinate 10,529,017 downwards.
AATTGATTTTGCCTTATCACATCAATATTTTGTTATAATTAACCAAGGGACATGGAGCTCAAGGCAAAATATAATTGAAATACCTCATTATATCAATTTTAAGCTGGAGGCAGTAATTGGGTTATATTTGTATTTTATTATTTTATGTATGTACCTTAATAATGCTTGATTTAAAAAGATACGTTGACTTAAAGGTTTATTTAAATTGTGTTGTTAAACTTATGCAAACATTAAAATGTAATTACCATTTTAGACTGCATTTGATTGCACTTGAAATTATAGGATAAATCTATGAGCTAAACAATTTATTAAATTTTCAGCTTAAATACTGCTTTATAAAATAAACTAGAAAATCTATTTAAATATAATCAGATTTATAAACTAAAGACCCCATAATTTAAACTATTGTGGTTCAACGATAGTACATTTCTACTATTCCACTAAGAATAACGAATTTTTTCAAAGAAAGCGATAAAACAGTTCTAACTCCTTTAATCCTTCGCCAAACGCAGCTCCGCGAGCTCATTAAATTAATCTGCAGCTGTCAAAGTCGGGAATTAATGGTCAAGTTAAGCCAACATTAATTTGGTCCGTGTCAGGAGAAACTTCGTTTTGTACTCCACACAGGAGTATTACGTTTCTTTGCGGACTAATTGATTTGTTACCGAACTGACTGAGTGACTGACTGACTTTGGGTTGTCAGAGGAGTGGAGACCCGATCGGATAATTGACATGTGCCTGCCTAAGCACCTCAAATGCCAGATTGCAAATGGTAAAAGTCGAGCAGTCCGTAACAGAAACTTCAACTGGTGGATGGTTCTATTTTATGGCTCGACTTTCGCTTTCACATAATCAGAAACGAAGCGAAATGTAACCGAAATGCGAGGCGAAATCAACTTGTCGTGTGGAGTTTGCGAGGTGTGAGAAAATCAATTTGTATGGCCTATTCGAGTGGGTGGTGGCCGAAAGTAAAGTTCTTTGAAAGCGGCATTGGTCACCTTTGTGGGGGCGTTGAATGGGGGCTGGCTACTTAAGCTCGTAACTCGCAGAGCTTCACACGAATCGGAATTGCCTTTTGCTCTGTTTATGGCTGTTTATTGTTGCTTTCTGTTGGGTTAATGAAACCCAAGGCTCACAGTCCCTTCGCCAGTTCACTTGAACTCGATTTCCCTGCCAGCACATGCATTAGCCATTCATTCACATTCATTCCAATGACAAACCGTGGAAAATCGAGAGTGTGGGTTTGGGCAGGAACCAGTGGCCACCACATGTGAGCGGAAATGGTCAGTCATATGCCGTGCAAGAATGTGACATGTGGAATGACTGGCTGGCGATGACCCACAACACAAAGTTTCCACTCCCCCAATTTATGCGCTCTTTACTGTAATTGGCAAGGCACCGCGAATGTGACTGCAATTTATTTTCCCATTGTTTGCCTTACATTTTCCCCATTCGGCCGTGTAAACAAATCGTTATCGTTCTAAAAAAAGGACTTTACAATTTCTCTACATTTTACAGGTTGAAGGTTGGGGCAAAGGTTGTTTAGCTTTTTCTTTCATTTTGTCGTTTTCTTCCCATTCTTGTACCTCTAACTTTACAATTTTAAGCTGAACCACTTTGTAACTTTTATTGTTGTTTATATACATCACTTTGAAGTTTAGAGTGAATTGTTAGATTGATTAGAATAAAATTGCAATCAATGAAAATATTGTTCTTTGTTTATCAAAATGATACATTTTTAATAACGTTATAAAAAATACTTAAAAATTAGAATTTGTACATCAGAATTCTTAAATACTTTCAAAGAAATGTACATTTCTTTAAAAATGTTTTTTTGTAACCCCTATGAACTTTTCCTTCTCCGCTAAATAGCTTTTCTAGCCTTTCTAATTGCCCTTTTCTTTAATGTATTCGCACTTATTAACCTTTACGCCTGCTGCACTTTTTCTTTTTATTGAAATGAACGCCCTAAGTAGCGACCTGCAGGACCTCCGATTACACCGGAACAAAAGTCCCCGTCGGTTCCTTCGGGGTCAGTCTCCGAAAAACGGCGTAAACTGAACAATAAAATGGAAATTGTTGTACAATATTTGTTTTGTGTAATAAGTATTTCTAGCTGCCGCTGGCAGTCTTTGTGTTGTCCTTATAAATTTCACATAATTTATGCAGATCGACGTTACGTGCAGCAGCCGTTGGGTGGCAAAGGGAAATGTGGCGGTGTTTTGTGGGTGGTCGGGTTGGTTTGGTTTGGGTGGCCATTGTGAGGGCAGTGGAGCATTTAACATAGAAATAACAATAACAATTTAACAAATTGTCGCCATCGCTTTTGCTTTAGCTCTCCCTCTCGCTCGCTCACTGCGACTAAACGTCTAGCCGAGCAACAAAAGAAATTTACTCGCAATATATTTTACTTGGCTTCCTGCTCTATGTATATATATTTATATGTGTATTTCTGTGAATTATTTGCCTGCCTAAAAGTTCCTCAAATTGTGTGTGCTTGTGTGTGTGTGGGTGTGAGAGGAGGGGGTGGACGGAAGTGCCAGAACATTGGCAAAGAGGAGGAGGGGCAGTGGGCGGTATGGAGTAGGGAGGCGTCCACCCACGCGACGAACGCCCCAACACTCGACCCTTGGCACAAAAGCTGGTTAGTCAGCCAGGCGACTCTGCTTCGCATGTGTTGGTTACTGTTTCCGCGAGTGTGTGCGCGTGTGTGTGTGTGCGAGTGTGTGTTTGCTGGCCATACACACAAAAAAGCGATGAACTCATAAAAAACTTATGAAACTAATTTTGTTTTGCTTGCTTTTGCTTTTTGCTTTTACTTTTGGTTTCGGTTTTTGTTGCTATTTTTATACCCATTATAAGTAGCGTTTAAAGGGGATATGGGGTTCATAAAAAAGTAGATATAGCGTTTTTTAACTGCATAGAAAATATACATTCTGGCTCTTGACTCTTTTTAGCCATCTCCATAGCTAAAAATACTTTTTATGATTTTGTGCTAAGCTTTCAGCTATACAGAATGAAAATATTTGAATTTATATCATGACATCATTTTTTTTAATTAGAGAGAAGTTTTATTGCTCGAAATAAATTTTATTTCATATCATTTAAGTGTATATTGGCGTGTCGGTCTTTACTGACTAACGTTACCAAGCTTGATGGATTTTTTTCTTAAGATCGCCCTTTTAAGTAGGCAACATATTGCTTAAAATGACAGTAAGTAACGAGTATCTTTTAGTCGTGACTCTCAACAAATTTCTTGTTTTTTTTTTCGGATTTTTACTGTTGGCTTTGTTTGGCAACCCACTCGGCAAAAGTCGCATCACCCACAAAACATTTTCAGCGATATAGCCATGCTATAATTAAATGGGTGTACTGGACTAAAATTTAAATAAATTTTAGTTTTTACTTTAAGCTTGACCCAAAAACTAAAATATGAAATATAGGGATTACATTCGAAGAGCTTCCCGAAAAAGATAAAGAATTCGCAGTGCAAAATATTCACCAAAAACGATCGGTATTTTAAAGTCGCGACACAATGCGACTGTAAACTTTATGCTTGCCAGCGGCATAGGGAGTTGCCTTCGCCGACGCCAGCGTTGTTGTCCTTTGACTATTTAACTGGCCCCGGGACATGCCAATGGGTGGGTGTTCCATAATCGCTGTGTGTGTGATTGTTGGCTCATCGCTGGCTTTTGCACGGCATTTGGGCATGGCCAAGCCAAAAGCGTGTTGCCAGTCAACTTTTTGTTTTGGCCATTCGTTGGGCTTTAGTTTTTGCTGGCAATGAAACCGAAAATATAAAACCAAAGCCCAGGCGGAAAATGAAAAATCAATATTATTGCAAATTGGCCTGCGTAGCTGGGGCGCCCGTGGCCTATCCTTTCAGTAGCTGAAGCAGAAAACACGGCATTCGGATGCCCCTCACATGTCCTTTGGACTGTTGCTATGCGATTGGGATGTGGTTTCTTTGCCGCTGGCCAACGACGTGTCAGCTGTGTGTCCATGAGCGGAATACTAAGTGACCGACTCCTGTGCAGGACTCGAACACATACTTGCAGACTGGCACAAAAGGCGCCGTCAAGCGGAAATATTGCCATACGCTGCGTATGAGCAATGCGTAATTTTAAACACATTTATGCGCAATATTCTTGATTTATTCGTATTTTCCCCTTTATTTTTGCTTGTTTTACTGTGTCAATCGCTAGCAAATTGCATAGACGAATTTAATGATGCGTGCCGAACTCGGAGTTTTGTGCACTCCGAGCTGCTTTCAATTCAGTGCCTTACAAATAGGTCTCTTGGGGCAGTTTTCTTATATTTGATTTTTATTTCCATCGGAAGAGTTTTCTTAAATTTACGTCTGACTGATAAATAAAAAAATATTTTTGTGTTGAAGTGCCCGCAATTTGTTAAATTGTTTATTTCAAAGATTAAAGATTTATTAAAGAAAGGTAATTTATTTATTTTTAATAGGTTTCAGTCAATTGCAAATACAATTTACCGCAAAATAAATTCATTTTAATTTCCGGCCCAGGCTTCATTAAACTAATATATTAAACAATTAATTAACAAAGCAATAATTTATTTCTTTTGATTTATTTTAAAATGTTAAAAGAGATAGGAGATCAATACTCAATTAATATTTTTTATTGTTAGAACATGACAAAGTAAAGTAAAAATATTATATTAATATTGAACATTTGCTTGTGAAGATAAAACACTTATAAATATTGCAATATTTTATTACAACTGTGGCATTTAATTTAAGATATCTTGGCCAATTGGTTTGGTGCTCAAATCAAAATTCGCACAAAACCTTGCCGTTTCCACAATTAGGCTGCTCAAACTTTAAGGAATACGAATCCAAAAGAATCCCTGTTAATTAATATTGAAAGTCTTATGGGTCAGCTGTCCATTATAATCCAACAAAAAGGGGCCATCCCACTGGCAGTTGTCAAAGGTCCTCCTAATCCAACCATGTAAGCTCACCCCCGAAAACCAAACCATTTCTGAAAAGGAGCTCATTGTTTTCCTTTGGGCAAATGGCAGAGTTTTGAGACGGAAAACTTTTTAATTAGTAAATACCAATTAAAATGGAAAATGTAATATTATATCTGCGGGCCTGTCCTGCTACCAATTATTCTTCAATTTGCTGATTGGATTAAGACGCGAAATTGAATTAGGCTACCGCATTAACGAGCTGGAACTGGGGCGGGAATTGTATCTGGAGGAGATGGAATCTGTTTGCTGGCAATTAAAATGCTTCATAATTTATTTTTCCAAATAATTCCATTAAAAGCGCAAAAACCAAAGTCTAATGAGATGAGTTTGGCCGGCAACAATGCCAAAAGAGCAACGTCGAAAAACGAAAACTCGGTTAGATAGAAATCAGCCGGAGAAAAACTGCTCGAAACTTTTACAGATAGGGATAGGAAGGCGGCGGGGACGTGGAGGTGATGGAAAATCTGGAAAATTCAGTGCAAAGTGAAGCGCAAAAAGCAAAAGCATGCCCCGATCTAAGGACACGGCGGCTGCTTTTAAGCACTTTTATGCTGATGCTGTGATTTTTTACAGCTGCCATTTCGAGGCAGCTCCTCCAACTTCAAAATGGCATCGAATGGAATGGGATGGGATGGGATATGATGGGACCTGATGGAATGGTCTGGTGATGGTGCGTGCGGTCGTCGCATCTTCGACAAGTTGTAGGGATATGTCGCAAGTCGATGGTGGTGGGGTCGTTAGGCAAAACGAGTTCCAGCGCGACTATGCCAAATGATGTTTGACTACGGCAGCAGCTGTGCCTCCTCCTCCAGCCATCCATCCATTTTCAGGGTGGGTGGTATATATTGAATTTTGTGGTAATTACAAGTAACTCACTTGGGCTCATTCACAAGCGAGTTGGGCTCCCCAAACTTCCCCGTCCTCGGGCTCGTGCTTTGCATACTTTTTGGCGACCAAACTGCTGACTGGGTTTGTTGACTCGCCTACTCGTAATTGGCATCGCTTCACTTGGCCCATACCACAATGTTGGCCTATACACACACTCACACAGGCACAGAATGCCCGCCCTGCATTGATAATAGAAATGGGTTTAAAGCTTGTTTGCCAAAAGTTCCGAAAATGTTTTTATATTTTTTGGGGCAAACTTGTAGAAGCCAGCGCCTTACAATAGCCTGATTTTTCATTTAAAAACCCAAACATTTTGTGACACAATAGGGGTTATACAAAAATTTGTATTAAATATGTATCATTCTGAACTCTTTTTATAAAGTTAAAGGTTCAGAAATATTTAAATATTCTTTTGTCAAAGTTATGGAATGAAATAAATATGTTTTTTATAGGAGAATATTTTTTCTATTTAGCTTTATAATCTACACGCTTCGTTTGAAACAAATTGTATTTATAAAATACAAATAACAAAAAATAAGAATTTTGTTAAATCAAGAACTTGTTCTTAATTTTATATGTAAACTATTTTCTTGCACAAATACTGGTTTATATAATGTTTAATGGTATTTTGTAAATCAAAAAGGTCCAATTACATACAAATTTCTTGTCTAAGGACTGCAATCAAGCTAAATGTTACAGTCATTGAGGTTTTCATAATCTTTTTCCAAGTTGAATGAAATCACAGCATACTTAATTGCTCTTGCTTGCCCCCTAAAAGTGTACAAAATATGCAACATGACATAGCCTACATATAATCCTTTAATGATTCGCTCTGCACAGTGGCCGAAGTGGTAAATCTGCAACGCAATGATAAAAGCAAAACATTTTTTGTTAAAATGAAATAAAATACATTTATTTTAAAATGAAAACAAATTTTCTTTTCGGATCAGGCAAAGCTAAATCATCCTCAGATCATTTCATTTGTTTCCTTTGGAGAAAATTCTCAAAAGATTCGTAGTTTCCTCTGAATAAAAAAAATTTGATCGTAAAATTTAAAAATTAAAAATTATAACCTAATTTACATATCTTTCAGATGCTTCAAATTTCTTAGCCGTATTTGGTTCGTCTATCTTAATAGCGCTAAAATTTAGAATAGGCTACTTCTGGCATCTAACTTTATTTACTTGACATTTCCAATAGCCCAGATAACCGAAATACCAGGAAAAAACATGAATTTTGCTTCATAAAAATTTTGCAAAAAGGAAAAATGCATATTATCTAAAATACTTAGTTTTATGTCGTTGCACAACTAACCCAATTTAGTAAGACTTTGTGCCATTTTGCCCACTGTGCCGAGGCTCAGTCCTTCCAGCCCGCAAAAACTCTCGTCCTCAGCTTTATTATGTCATTCCCTGCTGGTCTCTTCCAAGACTCCAAAGAAGTAAGCCGCAATAATTGAGATAAAAATGTGCAATTAGTGAGGAATACGCGTTGGCTTCGCAGCTTTAGCTGCGGGGATTGTACGCAATTTACGTGGCCAGCAGAGCTCAGCTGGGAAAAGTGGTTGGAAAAGCGGGGGGAAGCCCCGGATGCAAGAGGTGCTTCTTGGCTTTCTGCCATTACTGTTGTGTGGTTTGCCCGTCAAAAAATAAAGGCGAGTGGCGAGAGTTTTGCCTTAAACGCTGCATTAGCACCCGTCCGTCGGTGCTTAGGTGTGGTGGCAGCGGAACGGGAAAGCGGAAAAGTGGAAAAGCGGAAAAGTGGAAAACTCGAATTGCGGAATGCTGCTGACGCTTTAACTGCTCTGCTGCAGGCTGCAGAATTTTCCCGCAACTTTCGGTGCAGGAGCCGTTTGGGGAAACCCAAACGCAAAGCGAAGCCAACCCAAGTTCTGCGGTGGAGCTCTGGTTTGCCCTTTGACCCGTGCGCTGCTCCGGGGGTCGAGTTGTGGTGCACCCGATTGTGTGCTCCTGCTTGTTGTTATTTTTGTTTTTTATTTGCCGCTTGGTATAATCACAATCGCACCAGTGGAACAAGGACATGCTATATTGCAGGAAGCAAACGAAAAAAAAAAGAAATACATAACTGAGGCCAAATAAATATAATAAAATAAAAGGACACCCCCGGGGGCAGAACAGCTGCGGCAGCAGTTATGGAAATAAATATTTGTTAATGTTTTATTCACTCAACTGTTATGGCACATTCGTTTGGGAAATATTTCATATTTGCTCTTTGCACCCACTCCCACGACAGCATGCCATTAAGCCCCGAACAGCTTAAAGGATGTGGGGAAGTGCATATAATTTATGAGTGGGATATAACATATTCCACTCCAGTTCCCCGCCACGAAAATCAAACCAGTTTAGTGTTCGCCGAATTCGATTTAAATTTAAGCACGGCCACGAATTTTAAACCGATGGTTTGGGATGCCACCTCGAGATCATAACTAAAATGTGTAATCCATTTGGAAGCGGTTTGTTGTCTGCGTTGTCTGTGTGTGTTCCGCAGAACAATGACAATCCAATTAAAATTCAAACTTGATTCCAATCAACACATTTCAATAATCGCATTACGCATACGCCGCGTTGTCGCGCACAGCCAAAGCTGCGAATTCGATTTAACAATTAAGAGGGTTGCACGTGCATCTGGAGTGCGGAGTGTCACGGAATGATTTCATTAGGGGCGTGAAAAGAGGGAGGCGTCGCGAAAAACCGTCAACCGACAACCAGAAATCGAAATCGAAATCGAAATGGAACTCGAAATCAATGCGGGAACGGCAAATAAATCATTTGACCGACCTTTTAACGAACATGGCCCAAAATTAAATTCAGACCCCGGGCTGAAATGATAGCCTCATTCCGCCACTCAACGCTCTTTTCAATAAGGTTCGATTTTCCACCGTCAAGTGGAAATCATATTATAAAGCGAGAAATATGCGAAAAAAGGAGAAACCTGATGATTGAGCTGTGAGCGGAAATTAATCAACGGAAACTAAATTTCTGGGTTTCCAAGGGTTTTCCAGAATTCTCTACACTACAAAATATGACAACGTTTTGTATTATATTGATGAAAAGATTTTTATTTATTTCACAATAGGGTTTTCATATTTAAATGAGGAAGGAAAAATTATCCATACAAAATTAATTTAATGAACTCCAATAATATTAATATTTTAAAGCTATTTTACATTCTAAATTGGTGTTCATTTTTTTCCAGAGAACGTGTTTCTAAAAAATATTATTTTGGTTGACTCTTCATTTTTGTCAGAAAAGGATTTCCAAACCAATTGTTCAATGCTAGCGATAAATTGCTTATATTGATTTTTTAGCATTTATTACTTATAATTTCTATTTGAACAATTTATTTTTTGGAAAATTTTCTTTCTGGGAATATTTTCTTGAATTTCATTTTTAGCACGATTTTTTTCCAGAATAAGATTAATTTAATTCTGAGTGCAGGTCCGCCGCCGGGTTTTCCTGGTTTCCTGCTTTCCTGCCACATCGATTGCATTTATACTGGCAATTGCCAGCCCATCACTCAGCATCGAGCTGAAAAAGTGTTTATTTGCATAAATCCTTTTCGGCCAGCTTAGATTTTTCTATTCCCTGGGAGCGGAACGGGTTTATTTATGGCCAGAAGGACTAGACATCACGTAGCTGGTTTGATTAATGGCTGCCGGGCGGACACATCTTCTTCATGTCTTGGCCCGCAGAGAAATGGCCGAGAAAAGTTTTCACTACACTCGCCAAAGTTTGCTGTGCGATGTTGTCCTCGATGATGAATAGTCGGTGCTTTCGGCCAGGGCTACTTAATATCAATGCCCCACTGTTGACTTGGCCAAGACAAGTGTACAGCCCCCCAAACGCCCCTCTTCATTTGAGTTTGAATTCTCTTATTTGAGTTCGACTCGAGTTCGATTGCAAGTTGGCAATTGAAACGGGCCACGCCCACGCAAATGACAAAACAAAACTTAGCAACGCCCCAGTTGTTTTTGGCTTCAAAAATGCAACCCGACTTTTGTTTGACTTGAGCCGAGGGGGGGGCATTGATTTGAAATGTCAGCCAGCAGCAGTGACCTACAGGCGAGCTGTCATTGGAAGTGTTCAAGGTGTTCGGAGCGAGCTAAATACATATCTCCCAGAACGAAGGCCAGGCTCAACAAGTATCTAAAGCACATTGTATCCGCAGTTGCAGTGCCTTGACACACAAAACTTTGGCCGTCCATGAGCCAGTCACGTGCCATCAGGACCGCAAGGAAAAAGCCTAACCGAATATTCATTCTAGTTGGGAGCTTTATGCAAATTTCGCCCCAACCATTTGAGGGCGAGGGGCGGACGAGCACTTCTCAAATCGTTGGCGACCTCGACGCACCACATTTTGCCAGCGCCGAGGACAAGCGCTCAGCGCTTTCATTTGCATTTAAAGTGCTGCCATATGGCCGGCAATATCAGTGGGACAGACAGACAACACCGATATATGGAGAACCCAGGGGGCATTTGCCACTTCCCACCCACTAAGTATATATACGAAGAAGTAGAGAAACGGAGGCTCAGAGAAACGGAGACCCAGAGAAATGGAGAAACGTGACCAGGCATATAGAAGCTGTTGAAAATTTAAATACCCAGTATATGCGCAAGTGTTTTCCAATGCACTTTTTCAGTTTGCAAACATCGCTTTTGCCCCTGGCTTAGTCAAACGCACAGAGAAGAATTATATTGCGAATTGGTATTTATTAATAAAGGTGTATAAAAAACTGTATGCATTTTAATTAAATACTTTAGTTTTGTCCTTGTGAAATATTGCTGTGGTGCTGTTAAAAACATTAAATACTTATTCAATATTCAAAATGTAACGTTTATGAGTATTTTAAAAAACCAAATTTTGCTTATATGTAAAACGTTTAAAAAAATGTAAAGTCATCTCTGGAAAAAAAGAGTTTCGATAGAGCACCCAAAAACAACGACCCATATTCGCAGTTCTTTTTAAATGTTTATGTTTATTTTCAACGAGGCACTAAAGGTTTAAGCATCTTTTAATTAAAAAAGCGAATAATTTCAGACTCTGTTGCCTTAAGTGGATGAAATCCAAAATGAAAAAACCATTTGTGTATTCTCTTTACCAAAAAAAAATATGTTATTTTAATTTTTCCCGTGGAAGAAAAATTTTGTGTTTTTGATTATTTTTGTTTTATGTTTAACTTTGAACTATGTAAACTTTAAATTTCATATTATTTTATCAAGTGTTACATGCTTTTAAATTGAAAACTTAAGGCCTCTACAAAACGTTACAAGCCAATAAACATTTTTAAACCAAAATTCTTAGTTCTTAATTTTGGGGGACTTTGGGTTTGAAAGGAAAAACTTTTGCAACCACTGAAAGAATTTGATTTTATCAGTTCAAACTTACACAGTCGAAAGAAACGCGGTCAGGCTGGCAAAGTGAATCCCGAAACGGTTTGCCAAGCTGCACAGATTTTCCGATTTCCCAGTCAACTTGGGCGCCAAAAACTTCAAGTTGTTGCTGTTCCGAACTGACAGCCAAATCTCGTGTCCTCTCAAAAATGTAACTAATGAGATTTTAAGTTTCTCCCAGTCCCACCTCTACCCGACACTTGTCAGTTTTGTGAGGGTGTTCCGGCGTTTTGGGTTGGCTGCTTCGGGTGTGGACGTTTGTGTTTACTTGTCGCCTGCAGGCTGCGGATTTGGATAGGAGCAGAGATTCTGGCTCCGGCCCAGGTGACGCGCCCCAAGCCCAAAGCCCCGAGCCCGCAGCATTTTGACCTCTGAGTTGATCCCCACTTTCGCACCCCTGAAATCAGACCGCCTGCCAGTTGTATCTATATCTCTATAGTTGAATCTGCACACTGAACTAAATTTGAAGGCAAAGTTCTTGATTTGAGACCTGCATTTTATATCTTTACCTCAGGTTAATTTAGTTTTTTATTTGAGATTTATCATTAAAAAAAACGAAAGCCAAAGTTATTTTTTCAATTCTATTCGTACGAAAGACCTTTATTCAACATTGGTTCATTTTCCTTTTTGTTACAAACAAAAATCAGATGACTTAGCAGCTATTTTGATTATTAAAAAACAATTATATTTTGTTTTTTATAAACATATTGCAAAATAATTAAGAATTGTTAAAAGTTCTTGAAACAACACTAAATGATATAATAATGAGAACTTCCATAACTCAAACTTTCCTATTCAGTTGAACCTAGAAGTGGGTTTTAATATAGTGTATAAATGCACGTGAAAAGTGTGCCAGATGTTGGTTTGAGTGATGGAGGTTCCACTGAATTTCGTATTAGCTTAAGTTTTTTTTGTAGAACTCAATTTCTTTTTCATTTCGTCTTTATTTTACAATCACTGTCTTGGCCTGTGATAGTTTTTTCTCTGTGTATCGCCGCCTGTTGTTGTTTTCACGCGCCCAAGGCTGATGTCCTTGCAGCGCCTGCGACTTGTTACCAAAGTTTGTGGGACTTTTGGCCAAATGAAAATTTAATGTACCTTGTTTCGGGTTGGCCGGCCTATCCCCAAGTCGCCGGGAAGGTGTGGCGCGTGTAATTTAATTTACACCGAGCATTCAGCACGCCGCAGTGTCACTGTCGCATTTTCAAATTAAATACATTGGGAAGTTTTGCAGTCCTGCGTCCTGCGGCCTCCAACTCGAACTCCACCTCCGCCTCTGCCACTCCCAGTCGAACCTGCACACACACACCTGTTTTGACCTGGTTTTCCAGCTTTTCCTCCTCACGGATGACGGCTCCTGGTCTTGGCCAAGTGGCGGTGATGCCTTTGGCCATTTCGCACTGCCAGTTGGCATTTACATTGCCTGTTGTCGTTTGTAATAAGCTTCCTCTGGCCTCCAGGTTGGCCAGTTGGATGGGAGTTAATTGCATAAAGTTGTTGTGCCTGTCCGCTTTGTGGAGTTAGTACAGAAATCTCCTGCGTCTTTGGTTTTGGGTCGAAATGAGTTCCTGGCTAAGGCAAAACTTTGACAAAGTTTTGTGGGAACTGGAACTGAAAGGAAATCAGATGGTTTTAATCAATTGCTACCGTTTTCCTCCTCAAATCTACTCTGCAATATGCATGTTCGCAATCGATTTCAATCATAAATTCAATGGAATAGTTCAAGTTTTATATGTATGCACACGTGCTACAAAGTGACACAAGGCAACCGACAGATAACCGCAGGCACTTTACCAGCTTTTCATGGTTTTTATAGCTCTCGAAACTAATTCCATGTTAAATGCAATTAAAAAAAGCATTTTAATTGCGTGGGCATCCTTTATACAGTAAGCATTCTATGTTATAAACTAATCTATAATATTTTTACAAAAAGCATATGGTGTTAAAGAAGCTGTTGATATAAAAAAAAATTAATTATTCTTTTTTAATCTTTAACATTATTAAATTAAACATTACTTATTAAAAATTATTATCTTGTATATACTATTACATCGAAGCTGATTCTTCTCTTTTCTTCTTTACAAAAATAAGACTTATTTAAAAGAAAGTTACTTTTATAAATGTGCGTATATAAAGTGTTTACTGTATTTTCAATTGCAGTTGCAGCAGCATGCCAGAAATTCGTGCTCGAATTTGTTGCATTTTTAATTGGAACACAGTTTCAACAGCTTGGCAACATTTTGCCCACTTTCCATGAGATGAGGGCTCCTGTCTTGTCCTTCGGTGCTCCCCTAATGCAACTGCATCCGCATCCTTTTTTCATGCTGATGAATGGTCAACGCCAGATGGTGTCCGCCTCCTAACTCTTATCTTCACCCCAAAGTGGAGCACTCAGCAGCTCTGGCACTTTGGCATGTGTTTGAATAGTGTCCAATCACAGGAAATAAAGCAATTAAATTAAATGCATAGTTAAAAGGAAAGTTAGTTTCGGCAGTTAAAAGACAGTTTTTTTTCAGTAACATTTAAGTGTAACAAAAAAGCTCAGAAAAGGAAAAAGAAACTGCAATTTAACGAAATGTATATATTATTATATATAAAAAAATCTTTTTTTTGCCACACAGAAGTTAATTTTGGTAAAAAATGTGTATTTTGTCTAAAAGGTTCTGAATCAATGAATTTGTATTTTTTGAAAATAAATGTAAAACATGATTTGCTTTAAAGCTTGCATTGACTCCAATAAGCAGAAATTATTACAATTATAATAATAATACTGCTCAAGATAATAATTGAAAAATCTGTTCCTACAACTATAGGTGCATTTTTAAAAATTTTTCCCTGTTAATATTTATGAAAAAAATGTATATATTAATGAAGGAACAAAATTTGGACTTAAGACTTCCGTTTGAGCATGGAAATACGCTTAATAATCTCTTCAATTCATATTTCAGTTCAACATTTTAAGCTTCTCGTTTTAATTATTTCCCTTAAGCGCATTTCGAGGAGTTGCCAACACTCGAAAGTTTCCATAATATCTTTCAGTTTTTGCCTGTTTTGTTTATTTTTGCCCAGAGCCGAACTTGTAGCAACTATTCCCAACTTTCTATGAACTGGGCAACAGAAGTGGGTGTGGATGTATGAATTTAAGTATGTAAGGATGGAAATTTATTAAAGCCAATTGCAGTGTTGCAAGGAGGTAGATGCAAAAAAACATGAACAACTTCCGTTCAAGAAATGAGATTTTTACTTAACTCAATATGAGATGGTAAGTGCAGTCAGATGGATGAACGAATGCGATCATAGACAGGAGCAGAGAGTAAACACAAATAAAACTAAAGTAGAGTGCCAATAAAGCGAACAGCTAGCGAACAATGCCATAAGTGCGCGTATAAATTACATTTGAAATAGTGAGCGAAAAGGCGATTGTTTCGCATTTCTCTTCTTTGTTTCGCTCCATCCCAAAACCCAATCTCCATCCACTTCCGCTTCCGCAGCGCTTGTCGCATGGAAATCCCCTAAATACAATAAATTTCACATTTCATTTAATTCCATTTCATTTACAATGCGAAACCGAATCCGCAACAAGCAAACAAAGGAGCTCCAATCCAGTGGGTGCCCATGATAAAGAAGCCAGAAGCCAACGAGAAATGGGGAAAAAGCGGGAAAATAAAGAAAATTCAGACGAAGAAGTAGAGAGTAACTGGCAGTCGTAGGTCGAGGGGTCAGGCAATGAAAGGAAAATATGTATATGTGTGTATAAAAAATAAATGTAACAATTGAACCGAATAAATGAAATCAGGACTCAGGAGCATTCACTCCCGCTGAGTAAAACGCATTGCAGCCATATTGTGTATTGTATCAGGTGCATACAAATAGGTTTACGTTCAAAAGGGAAACAAAAAACCGATTTAAGGTAAAATTAAATAGCAGTGTTGAATTGCATGATAACATTTTATCGAGCAAAAATAAATATAATAGCAGCTTAACAACAATTACAAACACTTAGAATAAATCTACTATTTCAAACATTTGTCCATCAATTGACTAAAAAACTAAAAATATAAGAATTCCAAGATTTCTAAAAAATTAATGCAAAAATTATTCGTAAAAGCACACTTTATATAAATTTTATAAATTAGCTAACTTGCGTTAAAATGTGTGTTTTGCTGAAAGTAATACCAGGGCTGTGCAATGCAATTAGTGAGGCACTGTTGACTGATGGTGAGACTGGAATTAGACTTTGTTGTTTGTATGGCTCAACGTGTTGCAAGTAGCAGCTGTCTGCCTGCACTCGGTGTGATAAAGTTTTCGGCTTTTCCATTTGCCCCTGCAGACAAAAGCACTGGCTAGATTTCCACTACTTTTTCCCTTTTGCGATGTGTCTTTAAACTTTTTATGTTTGCAAACTAAAGTGCAAAGAAGTTTATTTGTGACAATACCATAAGTCACTGAAATGTTAAACTCCTTTCCCAGATCTTTGATCAATAAAGTTGAAACACGAGAAAGGAGTTTTTCAATCATTGAGTTTAATATCTTTTGGAATCGGATTTAAATGGCTTCTTGTTACGATTTTATTAAATTTTTCTAAGCGAATTTAGCTGACCAATAAAATTAAAGTTCGAGATAGGAGTATTCAAATTACAGAATTCTTATTAAGATTAATTATGTTTGTTAATTATTACCAATATATGAATTGAGCGAATTTATCTGACCAATAAAGTTAAAACACGAATAGATAGTATTTGATTCTGTAAATTTAATAGCTTTTGCAAAAGCTTTATAATAAATGAAGTACTATGTTATTAAATATTACTAATATATCAATTGAGTGTATTTTTTTGATGATATTTTGCACTATCAATAACCTTTGTTTCCTTTCCATTACAGTGATACTTCGATATCAACGCGAGTGGATATGCTCACGCCTGCTATTGAAGTCTACAAGCCGCCCCTCTGACACAAGGACGACACTGTGGAGAGCAATCTAGGGAATCCCTCGACGAGTAGCGACTTCTAGCAGAACCTGATACGGAACCCTGCGGAACTAGCCAAGGATACTCTATTTGTTCTTCCAGCATAGTGTCTACCCAATCGAACTTCGAACGGATGTGGAAGATGGGCGGAGATGGCCAAAGAGCTCGAGACACGACGACCGACACTATCAGAGGTTTTAGTGCAACTAGCAGAACAGAAATGAATCAGATTAATGTGACACAAGCGAGCACACACATAAATTAATAATTGATCCAACTGAATAATTCCTAAGATTGATTAAATTTAGTTACTTTTTAGCGTAAATGATTTTTAAACCAGCCGACGGAGACGGAGAAACCAACAGAAGTGTTAATCGGTTAATAAAATAAATCGAAGTCTAGTTCTAAGCTACGGCAGTGGCATGTGTATTTGTATCTCTAGCCGCGTATGCAATATACATGTGTATATGTGTGCCTGTACGAATTCGAATATGCAAATTTGGCAATGTGTAAATTTAGTTAAAATGATTCCATTACGGATGGAAAGCAAAGGCAAAATGAGACAAAAAAAAAAAACAAACCACTAAACAGAAAATGCAATGAATAATTTTTGTACTGCTGAAAGAGAAACCAAACGGAAAACAGAATATTAACGTTAAGTGTACAATTTTGCATTAGGTAATGAATAAGTTTGTAATGCATTAGTAATTAAATACAATAAAATGTTCAGCTAATCACGAGGAAAGCAAAAGCAACCCAAACTACAAATGCAACCATAAATAAAGTTACGAAAATGCAATTGGAAATTCAAATGAAAATTCGGCCAGCGGCAGAAAACATTTTACGCTTCGGTTAATCGCTCCACACAGAAGTAGACTCGCCACGCCACGCCTCATTTTATAGAGAAACCGCCCACATTTTGTAACACCCACGACCGACCATCAATCGCTTTTGGTTTTGCTGTAGAAATCGGTATGAAGTTCGTCTTAGACGACATTCGTATGCCCTTCACAAAGTGCCCCAAGTTGAGAGAATTTGGTCAAATTTCAGTCATGAAATTTTTCGTATTTGCGTTACAGTTATTGTTGTTTTTTTTTTTTGGAGAAAACCGAATCTTTGTCATGTAGTAAAATGTAAAGGTTTAAATGTTTAAAATATAATTCAATAATCAACGTTTTTTGACTGTGATCATTTGAATGATATATAGAGAAATATGATATTATTGAGTATTGTTGTTGACAACAAAAAATTACGAAAAGCAATTATGTAACTTCTCGGTCTTGATTCAATCACTAATCACCAATCAACCAGCACGCCAGAGCACATTTCGCATAGAAGTTTCTACGATTCCCCATCAGTGTAGGTGTACTGTAGTTAGATAACTCCCCGATAATCCCACCCTCTTAACACTTTGACATTATTATGATTCTGTTTCATTTCGAGGCCGATCACACACACTCACTCACATTCGTGCTTGACAATATTTAATTTCCAAAAGGAGTTTTTCAATCATTCCATCACTGGCACATCTCACCGGACAGGACATGCTGCGCCCAATTTGTAACTAAACCGCTTATTCTGTTCCACATTGAGATACAGAGGCTTTGGACGAGGAGAGATTAGGAGATATTGAATGTTAACATTTATTTGTATAAGCTGCAGAACATTGTTGGAATTAGAGGAACCTGCATAGTTTTTTGATATTCATGTAGATACATGTAAATGCCACTCACTAAACTTAAGGAGATAGCTACCGATGGCATCAAGGATAATTGCATTATATTTGTAATATCAAACTGTTCATAGTTAAGACAAGGCAAGCCACAGGAAAAACAATTAACGGAGAACACAAATAACAACAAATGTATATAAGCTGACTAGAAAATTGGTAATAGAAACATTTGAAAACGAACTCAAATGAGACAAATGAAGCTACAACAAAGTGCATATAATTTTGATAGTTAAGATAATTTTAATACATTTTTTAAGACACAGCAAGAGGGCAAAGGTACTACGATAAGGAAACCAAATAGGAAAATTAAAACCAACTGAGGAGAAGCCGTGAAAATTATTCCATTTTTACACACCCTCAAGCAGGGCTCGTTAATTGGTTTTGTTGTTACAGTAAATAATGCAATAAACATTCGCGTATTTCTTACTATTATTGTTATTATAATTGTTGTTATAAAGGAAATTTGAATTTGAGAATTGCACAATGATTTTTTATACACCGCAAATTGGCTTTGTCAGTGCAAGGAAATTCGTTTTACAAATTCGATCAACTTGAAAGCATGTCTGGCATTTAAAGCGGACACCACACGCATTGAACAATGGACATTAATTTATACATATATAATGACGAGAGAAATAATGGAAAATAATAGAACTAGAACGCATATTGAATAATAAATGAGACATACATATTATTGAAAGAAATTAAAAAGAAAACATAACAAAACAGATGCATTCACTGGTGTTTTATTTTGTTATTGAAGGAGTTGATAGGTAAGTAAGACTGGTGAATTAAAGTGAAATGGATAACCTATTCCAATAGTAAGTTAAACAAATCCACTGCATTATACCCGAAACCATCAGGCAGCAGAAATTATGTCAAGCCATCGTCCGTCATTCCAGGCCGTTGGTTTTCCGGGAGGTTGGATCCATTGATATGACGTTGGAGGTGAGATTGGAGGTGGAGGATTGGAGGAGGAGGAGGATTGGGCGGCGGGTTGGCCTCTTGTGTATCGACGCAGCCGCGAGTTCGCCTCCATCCACAGCAAAATCAAATGAAGTGAAATGAAATCAAAGGCATACAACGTTGAGGGAGGCACCATAAGCCAACGCATAGAGGCACACACATGCACCATCGCAGCAAAGGGGATTTCAGATGGGAAGGAGCCGTACACTGAGCAAAATAGCTCGAGTTCAGGACACTTTGAAAGAGATTCTCAAAAGCTTGCTGTTAAAATGATGTATTTTTAATATAACTGAATTATTTGTAAAAAGTAATGGTTTTTATTTTCATAATAATAAGAATGCGTTTAGTTTCTTGAGTTTATTTAATTTGTCTTTTGTGACAAGTGTCTAAAACTGAGGTTTTTTTGAATCTTGTAGCACTTGGATAAAGATAAGTAAACCATATCATAGCATTAAACCAATACCAAACTCCTTATAAGCAATACAAATTTAAGCATATGCTAATTTTCTCTCTAACGTCATAAACGCTAATGCATAAGAATTCAGATGTGAGTTTTTAATTAACAAAACAAACTTTAAGATCAAGTGTGACAACGCTGAACTTCCTTAAAATCAAATCAAATCTCACAAAAAATTGTGTTTGTGCAGACATTCTCCGCTTTATGGGGAAGCTCGTCCGCACATCCTTGCCACCAGATGATGTTTACACTTGAGCTGCAGCAATGGCAAACACAATCTACATGCCACAGCCCCGGCAACCTCGATGTGCCACCGCCATTCCACCGATTTTCCTCCAGTTTCGTGCGTATGGGGAAAAGAAATTGCCGTGGTTTCGGTGGAGCTGGAGCCGCAGACTTCGATCCAAGTTGTATTTGCCTCGCACAACCAAAAAACTGAGTTAGCGGTCGCCCTGTGTGCAGGAATACACATTCCCCGGGAGTGGATAAGTGTGGTTGTTTTGGAGGCAGGCAACGATGTCATAACCGTAAGCCCCAGTTGATCCTGCATCGATTAGTCGGCCAGGAAGCGAGTGCCTCATACCGGATACTCGTCCACAAAATCCTGCCACAGAGTTGCGAACACAAATCGTAACAAGGACTCAGGACCTCGGGCCACGCATCCCTCAACAGGTAATCGAAAGACAGTGCTGGGAAGTACCTAACTGTTTTCCTTTTTTTAAAAAATGTGTACTTATTACTTTGCAAAGGTACAGCTTCTGAATTCGATGTTTAAAAGTTTATTTTTAACTTATTCATTTAAAAATCTCTACAGTAAGATGTCATTAAATTGCTGAAAAGTGAACCATGCAATTTATTGATCAAAGTTCTGAGAAAAGTATTTCTAAGTACACATTTTAGGGCTAATTTATTTCAGATAAATGGGATAGAAGTCTATGTTACAGTAAGGTAAGTGTTAATTTTTAATAGTATTTTTAAACTTAGGTACAAGTTTACCCATTTCTACAAATTTCTTAAAACATTTTGTTTCTGAAGAAAAATGTAATTATCAAATGAGTTAGAAATGAGTAGGTTATATTTTACAGATGTTTATTTAGCGATAGAGGAGCTTAAACATATGCCTTCTACATTTTAAATTCCTGAAGAATGTACCCATTCTCATCACTGCAAATACGCAGCGATTGATGGGCTTGGAAATGTGCATGTTTTTGGGGTGTTGGGCGAACGAAGAGCTCCACTTGGAGGAGCAATTGAGGGAACAACGAGCTTAACAAACTGCCAGAGCTCCAGGGGCGCTTTTTGTTTCCGACCGCTCTGTCTGTCTTCCTGTCGAGATGAACTGGTGGGGAAGTGGGGGAGAAAGGGCCGGCAGTTCGCACTTCAATTGAACACATTAATGTGTCACTTTCGTCGGATCCCGGAGCAGGTTTCGGTGCGTTGGGAATGCCATAAATCAACACCCCGGCCATCGCCATGGAGAGCTATCGATTAGCCGGGACTAACCTTCGGATTGAAGCATGCGGCATGGGGCATGGGGCGTGAGGTGTGCTGCTGCAGTGGTAAATGCGGCCACCAAAACCTGGACAGGAGCCCCTCCTCGGGCCTTGGGCCTCAATTTCACGAACTTGACTTTCGGTTAGCTAACAGCCATCAGCCATCAGAAGCCCACCTCCGCACCCGCTCGTCATCGCTTCCGTCCAAACACGAACGGGTATGAAAAGGCTCGCATGACTGCAGGAAATTACCATAATTTCAATTTAAGAAATTAAACGAATTCCGTTCTTGGCTGAAAAGAGAGCAGCGCCGACCGCCAAAAGAGTTGAGTTGAGTTAAGACCTTAACCGTGGAGCTAGAGATTTTAAGCAAGGTTTTACCCACATGACATGTGGGTGGAAGGTGCGGAAAAACTTGTAAATTTATTACTTATTTATTTATATTCTGTTCAACTGCAATGAAAAATGTTCATGAGAACTAAAATGTAGCTATAGCCCAAAGCTCTAAGTGGATAGCCAATTTGATTACTTATGCATTATAATATTTTATAAGATACAGAAGTTTAACTTTATGTGTTCATATTTGCAAGAAATTAATATCTCATATTACTAGAATATAGGTATCTGATAATTTCTTGTATTATAAATTAGTTTATTAGAGATCGAAAACGTATTGTAAATGGTTCATGAAAGTATCCTTAACAAAGGCGTATAATTTTTGAAAATATATGATTGACAAATCGGCCTCGGGTCGATTAAAATCTCGTATAGAGCAAAGGTCTGTGTTGTTCGGTTTTTAGAATTTTAATACACTGAAAGTTAAGAAACTCTAAAGATTTTTTGAAATTTTGCTCACGTGGTAAAACAAATTGCTGAAAAGAAAATTCTGAAACCTATATAAAAGGGGATCCTTTTATTAAATTTTTGTTGAGGTTAATTACCAAGTCGCCCTTTGAAATACGATTTAATGATTTGAGAACTGTCAAAAGTTAACAATTATTTTTTTCGAGTAATTGGTCTGGTTAGATAAAAACATACCAAAAAGTGTTGTCTTTAATCCAAAAAGTGTGAACCCTATAGTAGGGTTCCCTCCTCTTTAATATTTTTTGAAGTTAAGCCTTCAATGTTCCTTTTCCAATACTATTCGTTTAATTGTGAACTGTCAAGGCGAAATTTATTTTTCACGAGTACGTAGCCTGATGGACCTGTTCCGGCGTAACCCGATTCTGGAGGTGACCAAGTGCGAGATGTGCCCCAAACGGGTGTACCACTTCGTGACCGGACTGTGTGCCCGCTGTCTGCCCATTTGGGCCGGAAGGAGGCAGCAGGACAGGATGCGGCTGAGTCTGGATCAAACCCGGGCGGTGATTGTGGGCATGACCCGGGGTCACCAGAATCTGAGCCAGGTGGACCCCGTCTTCCGGCAGGCAATCGAGGAGGCCAGGCTGCTGCGCCTCCAGAAGGTCGATCTGTTCCAAAGGGTGCGCTATCAGTTCCAGCTCGGCATTCTCCCCGCACCGTTCCACGACCCACAGGGACCATTTGACACCGAGGAGGATTACTGGAATGTGCCGGAAGTCGCCGATATGAGTTTCAAGGCATTCCAGAACGAAATTGACCTGCTGAGCGATGTGCCCCGGCTGTCACTCGCTGACCTTGACCAAAACAACAATGAATATACACAAAAATAAAATTAAATAATGAAAGATGTGTTTAAATGATAGGCGTTAGACCAAAACTAATTTAATTGGGACAAAGCAGTATTTTAAAATAATATATTTCGCCTATTATACAGATTTTAAGTTAATGCTAACCTCAGAATTATTTACTATAATAATTATAAAACAGAAATAAAGTTTCCTAATTAAAATTTTTACACACACCTACACCAATTGCATTGGATTGCATTATATAATAAATAAAATAAAATCAAACTTAATACACTTATACAAAATCTGAACGCTTAAAATCAAAGTGAAACAGTCAGTCTTTGATTAGTTTAAACCTGTTTTAATGGAAAATCAAAATGTGCTAAGCTCAAAATCAAATTAGCCTGTTAGCAAGTGTTTATATGCAATTACCAATTCGACCGCAAGACAATTGCTTCCGAGGAATCTTTGAAAGGATTGGGTATAATGCTTCGTAATTGGCACTTTTAGTAGGTGTAATAAATTACCCAAATCCAGGCCGAAACATTTCGACGCACCGAGCGGCCAAGTCAAAACCAATTGAGCAAATGCGACGGCCAGGTCATCATTACCAGGCCAGAATGGCTGGCCATTGGCCATCGGCCATCAGCCATCAAGCTCTGAAGATCTCCAGGGGCTCATGGACATTTTGCTAATGAAAATGTTTATTCAAATTTACGTCAATGGATGTGTTTACACGAATGACCATCAATCTACATAAATAAACGCAAGTACAATCCGGCATGTGTGCGTGTGTGTCGCAAAGTACTGCGCATTGTTCTTTGCCCGGCATTGTTCAACAATTTGTTTAATGAGAAAACTAATAAATCAAATGCGCCATCAATTACAATCAAATATATTCTAGAATGCCACCGACAAGGGATCCACTAGGCTTTTGGATCGATGGATCAATAGTCGATTTAGTAAGGGAATAAATTCAACAGGACTAAGACAATACAAATAAAACAAAAATAAGTGTAAAATAGGTTTTCGAAACAGGGAATATATTGGAAATGAACTGTTATAATATTTTGTCATACTTTTATAGTGTTGACTAATGAGATAGTTTAATTCCATTTTATTCTTTTTTCTAAAGTCGTAAACCCACATCCGTTAAAAAAAAATAAACACTATGTTTAATTCCTTTAAAAAGCGTAATTTAAGCTTGATTTGGGTAGAATGATAAAATGGTTTCATTTTACTCCATAAATTTAAATGAACTCTTTCTTTTATTAATACAAGCAAAAGTTAATCAGTGAAAAATGTACTTATTTTTGAGATAAAACTAAATTTCAGCCATTTGGTGCGCAAAAACCAACTGTTACTGATGTTACTTAAACGCTTGAATGCTTTTATCTCAACCTCCCAAAGAGCTCCGTCTGCCCAGCGTCTGTCCCAAATGAGGCGGACTTGATTGTTCAAAAACCAGATGGCCAGAGTCCAAGAGGCGACTCGTCAGCCTCGGCCAACGGTCAACGGAGCTGGGGAAGACCCAGTTGGCTGCTAAGTGGCAGGATGAGAGGCCGGGCGGAGGACATTAGTCAAGTGCAACAGCTTTCAAATAAACATAAATTGAGCATGCTGCGCCGGAGGACGAAGAATGGGGCTTGGTGGACCCAGTTGCTCCTCTAGCCGCCTGGTGTCGTAATTAAAGGCAGTCGCGCAATAACGAAGAGAAATGTCCGCTGCCAAAGGAAAGGAGGATGCGCTTCTAATTTATTTGTTTTTCTCACTTGACTTTTATTTACACGGGCATTGGCATGTGAGTGGCGTGGAGCGGAACGAACGGGGTAAGTTGGGTGGTTTTGGGTGTTTTTGCGTGGTTTTGGGTGGCTTTCGAAGAGCTATTGCAGCATCCTGCCGCCGTTTGTTACCTTTGTTTGTGAAAGTTCTCCGTGCGCCTTTCTAGGCCAGGGCAAAGTGCCAAATTGGCCTAATGGCGTTAATGCGAATACGAGTCGAGACTAAACCAACGACCAGCCAGCCAGCCAATCCCACATCAAAGGTCGTTTACACAGCTCCAGTTTTGGTTTCAGTTTCAGTGTCGGATGTAGATGCAGATTCTGATGCAGATGCAGATGCCACTGCACTTGGAGATTGGGTGCAGTTGCCAAGCCAAAGCTTAAAGGGCCCAGTCCCACTCCCACTCACACTCACACTCCCAATCTCCCTCCCAAACACAATGTAATGCAAATCAAAGCACTTAAAAAGTTGAGCAATTTGGCAACGAATGCTAATGGAAGTCGAGAACATTCCTAGAATATATTTCGACTTTGCTTCATTTAAGTTTTAATTCCAAAGCCTTGGCATATTCATGAAATAAAACAAGCAATTGGCTATCCAAAAAAGTGAGAAAACTAACCGACTATTAGGCCGAGTATCACTTGAAAGGATTTTTAGCTGGAATTTATATTGCCTTTGTTGCACATTATTATTGGTTTTGAATGAATGCATCTGACACTTGTGCCCCTTTTTTAGTTTCATTTGCGAATTCTCTTTTTCTGCTTGTTTAATACACAAAGGCAATATTTGCATTACCTTAAGGCAAATTAACATTTGTCCGTAATAAAACCCTTTGACCATTTTCACTATATTTAAAAGAAATGCTTTAAACGCAAGGTCCAAAAGAAACGCATCCAGCTTAAGAAGATAATTTAAAAAAGGATGGGCAATGGAAAAGTAAAAATGAAAACTGCCAGGATATAAATAAAAAGAAAATGATTTCTCGTACCTGTATTCCTCGTAACGAATGTCCAACAATCAAGAGTAAAGGAAAAGAAAATCCACCAAGTTGAAGGCGAGAATGTCAAAAGCATACATAAAATCAGTCATGCAATTTCTGATTGTAAAGAATCAAAAACAAGAGGTTTTATTTTCATGTTATAAGCAACTAGACATGTATCATAAATAAAGTTCGCATTACTCCATTCTTTTAACCTAAAACACATATATATTTTCTGATATACAATTTTTAAAGAATTAGTCTCCCAATTTAAACTAATTCAACCTCATTTACTGGCTTTTAATTTCATGCCGGTATGCGCCCATATTTAGTTCAGAAATTTGTTTGGCTGTTCCCACTTTTGTTGCACCGGATGTGCGTGATGCGGCGGTATTTGTTTACGTCCCATTTCCGCATCCGCTTCAACTAGAAGCGCTGCAGTTGCAATTTCACTGCACCCACTGCGTAACTTGATGCGATTTCGCCCGCAAACGTAGCCACCACCACCACCCCCCGTCACCCTATCCGTATCCTTTCATGTTTCGCATGTGCGTGATTTTCGAACATTTCCAGGGAGCCCATTAAACTTTTAATGGAATTTCCATAATCATGTTTAAAGTTGCGAAGGGCCCTGGTAAGTTTCGTATTATTAGTATTGATGAAAGGCACGGGGTATCAATTTCCATGGTTATCTGTGTGAGGCTTATTAAACTGTCATCGGTTTGACATTTCATTGTGCGATTTCAAAGAACTCCTGCGAATTTATCAATTGTGTAATATTTATTTACTGAGTATTTTTAAAAAGGTTGAGTGCATCGACGTTAAAATAACTGATGCTCAACTATCAAAAACGAATAGAAATAAATATTTCTAATGAGAAAGTCAGCTATCTAATTACGATTACTTTATAATTACTTCTCTCACTTACCAATTTTGTTTTTATTATTACCTTTTTTTCAAGCATTGCAATGCATTGGTTGCATTGTTGATTATTATCCAAGAGTCAAATTAACATACTATTTATTATTTACAAAGAAAAGTAAAAATATGTTGAAATTTAGAAATTTTCGGAATGCTAGAAAACGTTTTTTTAAGGATTTGAGCGAAAATAGGCTTGTTAATTTTCAAGAAGCACAACGTGATATGCTAGTAACGAAAATACACATAAATTACACACAAGTCGAAGTTAAGGGCTACATTTTATTTTAATTGGGTTCATCGGCATTTTTATAATTTTGTATAGGTATGATGAATTTGTTTCAGAAAATTTAAAATCAAATAATTTCTCTGAAAACACGATTTAAAGGGTTTAAATAAGCACTCGTTTTTAGCTTTTATAACGGTTTCTTAAAAAAAATTTAAAATATGTTTAGTAGCTGAATGACAAAAAGCTTAACTGTACGATAAGTAAAATAATCTACATGCATTCTACACATTTGACAGCTTACGTCGATAGGGGGCGCCCCTTATGTAGATGCTTGTAGGATGTATACATTTATACGCAAACTTTTAAAACGTCTATTTCAAATATATAAAACAATATTTACAATTTTTTTTTAAGAAATAGCCGCACAGCTTAATGAGTTTTTTACCTACCATAAATTAATCTAAACAGCGGGTCATTTCGAATTAAATGACCCTTATGGAAACTAATTAAATTTGTATTACAAGCAATTAAAATTTAAATTACTGCTTGAAAAGACCAGTTGACAAAAAGTGAATGGTTAAATATCTGGTGAACAGTCGGTGATTAATTTTAGAAGCATCACAATGGTAACTTGCCATGCCATCCTTACTGGATATTTGGCCATATTAGTAACTTTAAGTTATGCAGAAGCTGACGCAGGATTGGATCTGGGACCGATATCCTTGCCGGCAAACGATCAGGTTTGCCAGTGCTCCCTGACGATGTCCTGCAGCTGTTGCCAAAGTGTTACGGTTGACCTTATGAATCAAACCAGTACTGGTATGTCTCATTCAGATATTATTCGATATCCCTAGCCCTTTATTAATTCAACTGTTAGTTTGTCTTACCGTCCAGATTGGTCTAACTACCGGATCGATAGATTTGGAGGCTACAATGGATGGTAATTCGGTGGCCAAGTTATCCATGAGCACCCTGAAACCGCCCAAATTTTGCCTGCCAGTGGTCTCGCTGGCTTCCCTGGACATGTGCCTCAAAGTGAACTTCCAGTTTGAAGGAGTCGGGGTC
This sequence comes from Drosophila rhopaloa, assembly GCF_018152115.1. Taxonomy (NCBI): domain Eukaryota; kingdom Metazoa; phylum Arthropoda; class Insecta; order Diptera; family Drosophilidae; genus Drosophila; species Drosophila rhopaloa. The sequence goes on along the minus strand of NW_025335059.1, from coordinate 10,501,477 downwards.
AAGGTCTGCCCCAACATCTATACCAACTATGCCACCAGTCAGGTCGTCAGCTACGATTTTCCCTGCATTCAGGCGGGACTGGATGGCGTGAGCCTGGCTTAGAAACCAAATCCCAAATTGAATAAATACACCACGCTTCTTTCAAGTTTTTTATTCTTTATACTTTTCGTTAGGTTTATAAAATGTTCAGCAGCTAGCCAGGAAAATTTCTATATACAAATGTTACTGGTCAAATGCATGGTGTAACATAAACACAGGATCAAGAACGATCCAGGACATAATTTGACAGCATCGCTTAACTAGTAAGGCTATTAAACAAAAACAAAAGTTATCGGTGAACCAATCAAGCCCAAACCACAAGAGAAAAATGTACAATAAACTTACAACTGAAGATCACAAAGGACTCCTAACCATAGAGGTTGGTCTTACGAATTCTACCAATTACATTATGTTGGGTCTTCCTATATTGAGGTAAGCAGCAGATAATTTAGGCTTCGTATCAGGATTTTTTCAGGGCACTTAGAGAACTGCTAGTTCACCCAAAAATTTAGATCAGTTCGCTCGTAAATCGCTCGTACACCTTATTTATCGGTATGTATCAACTAAAACTAAGCTTGGAGTAGGCCACTCCGATTGGCGCCCAAGCAGCTCTTCTGGTCCGACAAACTGGCCACGCCCAGGTCTGGCCAGGGGGCCACCCCGCCCCCAAAGGACGAGGACGTGGAGGAGGCGGGCACATCGCTCACGATCGCCTTGCACATGACCATCCTGACTCCGGCGAGGAAGTCCGAGAGGTAACATCATGTGGGCCGTGAAGGTGCCGGCGGCTTTCGCTCCATGGAGGACTGCAGGACGGCGGGTGGCGGCGGGGGTGGGGCACTCCGCATCCTTGGCACCGGCTTCTGGTCCTTGCTGCTGGCCAGCTCATCCCTCAGCACCTTCGGCTGCGTCGTTATGACCTTTGGTATGGTTCCCAGATGCTTCGCCCTGGCATCCGCACCGCCCTCGAATCGCACCGATTCGACGGACGAGGATATCCGGCTGTTGCCCTCCTCGTCCACCTCGTTGCCATTGTCCACCTCGTCGTCCTCATCCTCGTTCTCCTGGTCCTCGATCAAGGCACGGAACTCTTGGATCGATTCGTTAAGCACCCACAGTTGTGACAACAACGAGAGATCTAGCTGACGCAGGCCGTTCTAGAATTAAAAGGGAAATATTTTACAATAAGACGGTCTTAGCTTTGATTTTTAATATATAATATATAGTTATGCTTGCAGATAATTAACTTATACAGTATTACGCTAGTCACAATACATTGGTATTTAATCAGAAAGAAGAAAATTGAAATAAACACAAGGATTATTCAATACTTAGATACCGTATATGGTTCAAAAAAAGTTGTGTTTTGTTTGTATAATCTTTGGTCTAATAATAAAAATACATTTTTATAAGGCTTTTACAATAAATGCATCGAATTTAAAAGCCACTATGGGTGTATCTTGTTGATTTATCATTGTAAAGTAGTTACTTTACATTTTATAGATTTAGATTGTCTTATCCGAAATATATATCGTCTGGCTGGTCATGAATAATCCCAAATATTCATGTCCTCTTAAAGCCTTGGCCTGTATTTTCGCCAACATGACGCTTGTGGTCAAAATGAAAGTTCCCCCTGTCGCTGTCGAGTAGGAAGGAAAAATCTCATTTGTCAATTAATATCGCGGCATAATATCGCGCGAAAAGAAAAGCAGAAAAACTTTCTGCAACCGCCGCAGCATCGTGGTATTAACAAAATCCGCTCAAGCCTGCGTTTCGCCTCAACCAACTCCCACCGGGCTGCTAATGCATTCAGATTGGATACAAGAGCAAATTAAAATGAAATAAAATACTAAAAAAAGAATTGCATGCTATTAATTAAGAAGAAGGTATTTAATTAACATGGAAACTTAAAAACTTCATGAATTTGTTCATAAATTAGACCATGAAACTTTAATGGTATTTAAATATTTATATATTTATAAGACCATAAATTAACTCAGAAGCTTTCCCTTTGCGGTTGCGGACTTTGGTTCATAAAAACCGCAAAACTACATTTTCTTTACTTCCGACTAGAATACGGTTAGAAATTATTAATTTAAGGTTTCTTCTTCAACGTTCAATACTTCTGCAGCTGCTTTTTTCGCTTTTCCTCAACTTTCCCAACAATCAGGAAGTATCTACGTGTTCTCAAGTAAAAACTGCCTATCTGCGTTTTTTCTCTTTACCATTTGCTTTGAGCCACGTTAAGTGTGTGCCAGTTTTTACCAGATTAATGCCGGTTGTACAAAACCTTTTTCGCCACATTTGGCGGGGGCGTCGCCTTGGGTCGAATGTGAATTGGTTGCGAATTAACATACTTGCAGGGTTATCCGTGGGAAGTTGATCCAAATAGAATTGTGCTAATACCATTAGTTGGCTTGACTAGAAAGTGCAAATCAGGCCAGAATGTAGGTCAACTGTTCGCAAATAAACCACTTTATTACACTTTTATCACACAACAAAATAATTAGATAAGTTGAAAAATATTAACAATGGCTGGCAAATATTTTATCACCACAGACAAATGTATTATATAAAAATATATAATGAATTCTATTTGAAAATATACATTCTACAGCTTTAAAGCCTTTATTTTGGGTAAAGAACTGTGAAGTTTATTACAGTCACAAATGATAAGTTCTCGATACTCAAGAAAGCTCCTATTTTATTAAGTGTCCCCTTTACTCTCTAAAATTAAAATAGATTTATTTAGAATTTTATCTTTGTCACATGTACTTCCATTTAATAAACAATATTAAAAATCGGCCGCTGTAGAAGTTATCTTTTTGGCGCTTCAGTCATAAATCAAATCGATCCGGTTGAAAATTTAATTAGCCCTAAGCTCTTTGCGCTAAAATTGCTTAGGGGTTCGAAGTGCTTATATTACGTGCCCGGTGGTAATAGGAGGTTTTGACACAAGCAGAAGCCCTAAAAGTATTTCTTAAATGCAACAGCGCCAAATGGCAATGAACGCTGCAAATGCCAGACAAGGCCCTCTCCGACTGCATAAATATATGTCCACATATATACGTATATATCTATCTGCCCAAGATCCAAGATAAATAGTGGCGCGTTCTATCTTTAGCCGGGAAGCCATTCAGTTTACATCAAACATTTCTGCACTGATGCGTGAACTCTGCAGCTGAACGGCGGCACCTTTGCTAAAAATGCGGAAGATCAGGAAACGGGAAGGAATGAAAACAAGCCGGGAATTTCAGCATTTGTCTGTAGAAAGAGGGGATCCCAGATGCGTTGCCATTTGCCAAACTCACATTTGGAATCTCCAGACATTTGCATTTTAAAATTAGCATAGGGAAATGAATCGTAGGTTTTTATAGCCCCATTCCACTTGTGGCATTTATCAATGATTTGTCTTTTTAGGTGATTTTTATCTATATTTACTTTATAGGTAAACAGTTTCTCTAAAATATCTAAATAAAAATGTATGACTACCCATACCATAATTTGTAAAAACAATGAAATATTCCACTTTTGTAGATCAATCAAAAACAGCGTAATTGATTAGAGCTCTCTAGTTATTAGATATGGTTCTTACAATTTTATAATGCTATTAAGAATTTGTTAAACCATTAATTTTGCGTTAATTGATTTTAAAACTAATTCACTAAATAAATTGTGCAAATAAAAACAATCCTATAAAGTTTCTATGATTTTCAATGTTAACGTTTTCTAATATTAAATATATAAAACCAATTATGTGCAAATAAAAGCCAAGCCAATGTTGCTTTTTCTATCCCCCACAGATTTAATTAACTAGGCAAGGTGGGCAAATGAAGCAATAGACCGAGGCAAGGTGGGCAAATGAAGCAATAGACCGATTGCAGAACGCACATATATCTTTTTAAAACCCTCGGCAAGAGGTTGGCGTGTCATGTTCGCGGTCTGATAAACTGAGCTCGGTTCGTATGTGCCAAATAAAGTGAAACAAGTGAGAAGCGATTAGCCGCAAATGGGGGTCTTTCTTGGCCAAGAGGGGCTTAATCGGTAGCCGACGATCTTACAGGCTGGAGAAAGAATGCCGGGCGCGTTCAAGGCCATTTTATGTAAGCCATAAAAATCCATTTCATGCATTGATGCATTTCTTCTCACCAACTGTCCGCTGGCTCTTTAGTTACTTTGGCCGTTGCTGCTGCTGCTGCCTTTTTTCGTTCATAAATTTAATTTGCTGCCATAACCGAGGTATATGGGAAACCAACAACAATAACAAAATAACCAAACACCAGGCAACATAAATTAGCTGAAGCGGACCCGCTTTGTTGCTTTCTTGCTTTGTTGCTTTACTTGCCAGCTTGCTTACTTGCTCACTTGCCAGCTTGCCAACTTACCAACTTGCTGGATTGCCTGGCTTAATGGCTGCGCATGCGCTGATTAGCCTTACTCCTGTTTTCTCCCATTGTGGCCCGCCTTTACCTGCTGCTTTTTATTTCTCCCCGATGCGTTGTATTGCATTAACCAGGTTTATTACTTCATTTTCATCGCTGTACACATTAGAGATGGTGCCGCTGATGACGATGGGAATGGTGGCTTTAACAATTGAGCGTAATTTTACTTGACAATTATCTATTAATATGGAGGTAAAGTTTCTGGCTTTATGAGTTCTGCACTTCAAGTGGTGGAAAAGCAACTACATGGAACAAGTTTAAATGTCATAAAGAGAAATAAGTCTGCTGTTCTTTCATGTGGTAACCAAACTTTATTTAGAATGAAAAAAAACTTTTTAAAGTAAAATGTCCAATATCAAATAATCTCCCCTTTAAGATGTACATCCGTAGCATTTTATTTTGTTATGTACAAAATGCCAGGGAACTATTGGATTTCAGTTTTTAGTTATTATAGTAAAGAGAAATAAGTCCTGCGGCTTGTTTATGGGGTAATAAAACATTAAAATAATAAAACAAACATAAAAAAACGAATTAAAAACTGAAATATCGAATTTCAAATACTTTGGGTAATATATATATTTTTTTGTTAACCTTAGGTAACAACAACAAATCTTTTCTGCACACTGTTAATGCGGTTAGAAAAAACATAAAGCTATAGAATGGATAATAGCATTATACATAGGTGGTTCGTCGAAAACTCATTGTGCCCCAACTGAAAGCTGATCTAATAACCCAATAATAACCAGCTACCGCACTGACCTTCAGCAAATATTTACTTTCAATTCGTGCTCGAAATAGAGTGAGTAAAAGCGGCTTTATATCAAATACAGTGCACATAAATAGACGTGAGTGAACAATGCATATCGATGTCTTGGGTTCACCAAGAAGGGTAACCACTCAATCTCTGCCCAGTTCGGCATTTCGGAAAGCAAAAGCGGCCAACTAACATAATTGCAAAACACATTCACACACCGGACCCATACTTACTGGCTTACACACCCACCGAACTGAACGATCAGAGCTCGAATCGTTAATCAACCGACCGAAACATTTGCGAAAACCAAGGAAAGATAGTTCAGATAGGTCAGCAAACGGATACCCTAACCAGTAATTAGTTTAAAAAATAAATAAATAAATCACTTCCCTATTGATTGAAATCTATTTTTCCAAGAAACTTGTGATTTCCTTTCAATGGTGTCTAAACAATCGGGGCTTATCTTCCCCTTAATGGCATTTCAACTGTTTTCGGCTTAAGTTGGCCAGAAAATAACTAAGACCCGGTAGAGTTAGATAAACAAATCGCTATTGTGGCAACGAATAAATTTAAATGCCTCGCAGAAATAACACACAATAATAAATGGTTGGGCAAATACAATGACCAATTAAAGTGTCATTGGGCCTGCGTTGGCGAACTGATGGAAACTTTAATGTAACGAAAACTAAGAGCTAATAGAACTACTTATACGAAATGCGTTAAGCGAATAATTATAATAATAATAATATTATTACACGGGAAATGTGGCCCACAAAATTGCCATTTGGGCCCAAGACTTGGCCAAGTCTCGATAGCCATATTGCACAACAGCAGACATGCAAATTGCGCAAAATGCTTTAAATGGTGCACAATTTAGTATTTATTTCCAATTGTTCACCACCGCCACAGATCGACGTCTAAATCGGAGCAGCACGAAAAAGTCAGCATTTTTATTCAGAAGACTTTGGTTTTGATTTGATCCGAGACAATACAGAAAATGGCCGCTCCTAACTCAAGGCTTACTGGGGTATTTACACCTACGCCTAAGCGAGTATTAAACAGGTTCTTACGGCCATAATACGATAGGCAATAGGTATTGAACAAATGCTGTTGCCAGCAAAAGCTAGCAAAATTAAATGTGAAAGGTTTTGCCAACTTAGACTTTGGCCCCCACTCGCAGAAGTTTGGTATTAGGCGGCTGAGCTAAAGTTTACTAAGGCAGGTCAATAAAGTTCACTTCCAAATGCAGCTTATACCCTTAAGAAGTGTGTTATATTTTGGCACAAGAGTGACAACATTCAAATAAAAATAACTTTGCACGTCAGAGAACTGGTTTCGGTTGCTAAACGAGGCGATTAAATTGTTTAGCTTTCAATGCAAATTTTTTGAAATATCTTAGGGAGAAACTGTGTCATTGGAAATATTTAGGACATTTTAATTTCAGAACGAAATAAGTGAAATTTCAGGTGATGTTTTGGCAGTAGATTTATAGATCAAAAGCTTATTATACCTTTCGATTTTAAGCAAAACTGAAAACAATTTTATGCCGTTTAAAGGTATAATCTTGATAAAATCAAAAGTTGGTAAGATCACCAATATCAAGTCTTCTTGAAATCTAAGAGATAAACCTTATATTTATACATAATTTTAAGATCGTATCGTGGACCTATGGTAGCTTATCGTAAAAGCTATTGGTTTGGTTTTCATTTACAAATTAAACATACAATAAAATATGATGGAGATCTTACCATTTCCTTCCGCAGCGTCGCAATTTGTGCATCCAGAGTGCTGCCTGCTTCGACTGCTTGGGGGTTTCCTTTGGCGGATAAACTGGGGGACTTCGCCTCGGATTTCGCAGTCATTGGTGGTATTGCTGTGTTTCCGATCGGCGAGGAGGGCAGTGACTTATCGTTGCCATTCTCATTGTCATCCTGGATCTCCAATGCAAAAGAGTTGTTTGGTTTTTGGCTGATCTCGCTGCTGTTGTTGTTTCCCTCCACATCACTGAGAAGTCCCGAATCGGAACACAATAGTTTGTTGAAGCCAATCAGAGATTTTGGCAGCGGTGGCAGCTCGCAAACAGAATTTCCACTGCAAAGAGAAGATAGTAGAAGACAGTAATTAGTCATAGGAAGTAGTCCACTTTAGAGGCAATACATACAATTTAGTTTCAACCCAACTATACCTTTGCTTGCCACCCAAATAGCCATAACCTTGCCAATAACCAATCACATGACCATCTAGACCATCATCACTCTCCTTCTCAAAATCATCCTCCTCATTTCGATTGATGATTTCGCTTAGAGTCAGGGGTAATACGGTCCCCGCCTCACCGAAATCACTCTCATCCTCGTATTCACTGCACGTGGTTGGGGTTTCTCCACGCCCGATCCTCAGTTCCTCGTCGTCCTTCTCGTCTATGTTGAAGAATCCGTCTTGGAACCGCTGATGCCACTTGGCCACATACTGGGCACTGGGGCAGAAGGGCCCGAAGGCGTTCCGACACTCCTCGAAAATCTGGGCGGGATGGAGGCGGCGTCGGAACCCAAACAAGATGCACTGCTGCAGTTCCACGGCCGAGGGCGCCGGAATGGGCGACAGGAACAGCTCGTCCAGGTCCTCGGACATTTTCGGTGACTTTGTGAGATGGCGTTTGAAACGACCTATGACATTAGCTGCAAAGTTTCCATTGGGGATAAGATAGGTGGTTCTTTTAGATTTCATATTGGCACGCAAAGCTGGTCGATTTCAAAGTTTCAACGCATTCCCTTAGTTTCAACAGAAAACAGAACACAGGAACGAAATACAGAACAGTGGATGAGGTGATGGGTTCTTTCAGCATGGGGTATTATCGGATGTTGGTTAGGCACAGCTCATGTTATGGCATATTTGTATTATTTTCAATGAAACGACTTATGACATAAGCTGCAAAGAATTTTGTACATATCATAGGGTTTTACTTTATTATCCATTGTGCCAACACAGAACCAAATTGAAAAAAAACAGGAACAGCAAACAGAACATCGCAAACGGTAGGTAATCTTATAAGGCTGATAATTATCAATATGTCAGGGTATTATCAGATGTTGCTTAAGCAGATAAGATAGCCATAGCCTTAATCCCTTTCTGACTTTTATCCTTCGTTACAAAAAGCTGGCATGGAAAAACACAACAAATCGTTACTTGTAAATTATTGGTTAAGCAATTAGATTATATTATCATTGTAAGATCGGAATTCTCATTGTAAAATCAGAGCTTTAAGAATGGCATTTCAGTCTCAATCTGTAATGTTAGCACAGGCATTTAAGATACATGAAAACATGGGCCGGTATGAAAAAAAGATATAGTTATGTACATAATGCAAGCACAACTCCATTCGTAAAAGAAACCAGACACGAAGGCCATCAACTTATGGCTTTTAGAATGCTAACAAACGAGTTCAAAAAATTGGTTAAACAGTCTGATCAGTCAGTTGCATCAAAGGCCATAATACAGTCACAAAAACGTGGTCAATGCAAGAGATAATTTAGTTTGTGACTTCATTTATTCGTAATGGAGATTACCAAATGAAGTTGAAGTGAGTAGTAAACAAATTATTGGCTTGCAAATTGTCAATTTTTCACTCTAAATTGATTTTCGGCGAAGAAGATGTTGTGCTTGCTTTGTCATTAATGACGAATACGTAAATATTAAAAATGCCTTTAAAGATCTTAAAAGGAATTTTTTTAACGCAGTTAAGTAACTTCAAACATATTGTGCAATCCATTTGTTTGTCATAACATTTATAACCTTTAATAAAAAGTCGTTTAGCTAAATAAAACACAGCTGGTTCTACAATAGTTCAATAGGGCTGACCGCCAATATCCATAGCCATAATCAACACCTTTCATCTATTTTCAACCCACACGTCAAACTATTTTAAAAATTCAAATTAAATCCGTCAGCACATGTTGAAAGCTCTATATCCCCACCTTCGTGATGCCTAATTAAACTGAATGTTTAGATAGTCGTCAATTCTTTCAACTAGTATTAAAACAAAGAATACAACAACCGATCATAATCATAAATTCCATTCAAATTTCTACCGAACTGATATTACGTCATGAGATTTTCACAAGCACATTGGGAAAAGCAATATTCTGCGCAGGGCAAGGCTGGAGGTCAACGAAAATGATTTTATACAAACGTAAATGATGTCTTTATCTGAAATGTCTCACATGTCGGTTAATCAAAACACATGTATATCCGCAAGTTGTTACTTTTCAAATAGCCGATGCTGTGAAGTAATAACACATTGGAAAAACACTGCGGCAACATTTTTTTAGACAATACACAAATCAACACGAAAACTTTGTATTTTTCTTGTATTTATTTTGCAAAGCAAAGGCAGCAGAAAAAAATATTATTTTTACTATTCGCAGCATGTCTAATTTGGTTTGCTAATCTGTCATTTTTATCTGAAGAATTCACACAGCTGCGTAAACATTGTCATTAAAAGGGTCTGCGATTCAGCGCGTACTCACAAATTACGATTTGTACAAACAGTATGGGAAAAATGAACATATAATCTGTATTTCCTAGTTCCGTTTGGCGTGGATATTGTTTGTTTCGCTGCGAAATTCGCGTGCAACTAAAAATTAAATGCTGCCACTTTCGGCCACGTTGGATCACCCAAATCCCCCAAGAGAGAGCCCCAAGGAGCCCCAAAAACGCAAAACAGCAAAACAGAGACACGAAAGCCACGCGATCGGTGAACACTCTCGAGAGTGAGAATCAGGCATCGAGACAAAAATAAAAATATATAAGAAATGAGCAAATTGATTTAATAAAAAACAAAATGACAAACAGGGTGTATTTCGGTTCGAAAAGGTGAAAGTAAGTGAGTTAATTTGGTTACCTCAATTTATTATTGGGTTTAACGACATGAAGATTTATTTAAAGAGATTTTTCTATTGATATTTGGTTAATTGTTTGTATGGTAATATCAAGTTTAACGACATTTACATGTTTCTAAGCAGATTTCCTTATTTACGTTATTTTGGGATTAAAAGGTAATAGTCAAACAGTTCTTTAATAATAATACTAATAATCTAAAAATTCTGAACTTGTTTTCCTATTTCTTTACTAGACATTACCAATTTAGACTCTAAATTAAAATAAAACAAATACATTTTAAAGTTAATATATTATAGAATTGTAAATAGCAAACCATTTTATAGATATCCATTTAACTTCATGGACATAAAAACATGGCATGACACGACTATTTACTTCAGCAAGAGAATAATGAAATTATAAAGCTTAATTTCACTCAAGTACAATACAAACTCACCTAGCTCATTGTTTTTATTAGAAATTTCTACAACATGGTCCCAAAATTGTCATAGATGATCTAGAAGATCCCCAGAATTGCACCACCCTGTGCGCCCCTGTCACCAGCGGATCTCCAGATATTTTTAGACATAACAAAATAACACGCTCGCGCCGCTGTAGTACATCATGTACGAAATAATCAGGCAGCTCTTCAACGAGACCTTAGGGCGATCCGTATAGCCGGCAATACAATAACAGAGAATAACAGAGATTCTGGCGCAGGGGAGCGTTCCCATTCCCATTCAGAAATATCCGAACATGATGGCGAGTGATGCAGCCGTCAAATTTGTCTTATTTCGGACCCCAACAGCGCTTTTTTTTTTACTTTTTTTGTTTTAGCCTTGCTTGGGTAGAGAGACCAAAGCGAATTGGGAGCGTGCGGAATGCGGCAATCTATATATAAACCGGGTAGAATCAGATCCACGCATTGAATGCCGGCGACATCCGCTGTGACCCACAGAAGAAGTGCATCGAATGCGGAATGGGCAAATTACACAGACAATTGCGCAGGTGGCGAATCGGAGCACGCACATTGCAGGATGTCTTAACAGAACAATGCAATATATATATACAAAAAATATATATATATTAGCGCCATGGCGATTTCTCGACAGGCTGGCTTCTACCTACGTGATCATAATACCAATAGTTGACCCAAAAATTTCACCAGACATTTATGAGCTTTCCTTGGCTAAATGCTTGGCGAAAACAAATGGCACTCAAGTCGCTCAAGAAGGTGATAAAAGGGGGATTTAAATGGCTGCGTAGAAATCTCTGGGTCAGTTCTCCGAGACTCTTTCTCAGCCATTTAATGAGGGCACGGTAAAGACTAATAACGCCGCCTCAAGTTGGGAATTGACGCCACAATCGGGTTCCAGTTTCTCACAGTAACTTTCTCACGCATTCTAATAAGGCATCGTTTTCCATTGTCTTGAAAACGGCCGAAGAGTCCGGTGCAAATTAAGTGAGAAGTTGCGGAGTTGGATAAGTCTTCGAGGAGTTATTATCGCCAGTTACTCACGTATTGTCGCCCTCTACGTGAGCCACTCCCAAAAAAAAATAAGAAAATAAAAACCACCTCAAAATCGCTCATATCGAAACGTTTTCGCTTTCATTCAAAATACCCCACCAACTACTCACCGCAGAGCCCATAAATTTCTATTTTCTAACTTTTATTTCGCCTCTGCCCGAAGAGTTTCTAAACAAATAACCAATAGTATGCAAATGAACCACCGACTAGAGCGGTTTAGTTACCCAAATAAATTGTGTTGTGCGGCATACGATTAGTCGCGCGTTTCTCTTTCGAATCCAACAAAAAGCGAAATTTTGATTTCGGTTTCCTGATTAGTAGAACGAAGCCGGCCAATAGCCACCACCTTACAAATAGCTCTTCGAATGGCTTAATTTATGCAGATTGTTCATCATAGCTATGTTCAGGCCCCATATAGCATGATATCGGCATAAGGCCACTGCTGAGACTTTGTTTGCCTGAAACTCAAAAGCGAAAGCACCGCAATCTGAGCGGGACATTTTTGAGAATGCCCCAACACCCAAAATATGCAAGACACGCTATTGATCCCATTAAAAACAACAAGTAACAATACGAAAGAGCGGCTTCGATGATTAATTGCCTTTTAAAACAATCGTGGTATACCAATTTAGATCATTATAGAGGCTATAAGATATTATCAACAAATCAAATTTGTAAGGGAGGTAACGTTTTTGTGAACTCATTTATTTGTAAGGCCGAAATTCCTGATATCTAAAATCGGAATATTGAATGTTTCAAAATGTTTTTAAGCAATAGTATGAAAAAGGAAAAAGGAAAGAAACAATTAAATCATTTATTTAATTCACCTTAAAGAGTACGATCAGTAAAATAGCAATATACTTCTTTTATAAGGCCGAAATTCCTGATACCAAAAAATGGTATAACTCACATATAATTAGTAATATGCAATTTATGAATTGACTATTCATATTATGATTTTTTTTAAACATAAAAAAATATTCTGTGCATATGATAGACCTATGAACTCTGGTTATTAAAAACCGCTAAAATGGTTACAAAATCCATCTGCCCCAACATTTTTCTCCTAGCTTTAAGAAACGAAGGTGTATAAATAAAAAGACTAATAGCATATGTGCTATTAAAATTTCCTTATGTGAAAGTAAAATGTTCAGTGTGGAGCTTGGCAACAACAAACGAATAAATCCGTCCACTTGACCACCGAACGGAACAGGAAACTTGGGCAATACTCGCGCACCTGAGATACATATCTACAAATCTGCGCCAGCTTGGCTCAGACTGCTATTTTTGGCCAGACATCTGCGTGGAGTTGTTGGCATTAAAAAATTAAAGAAAAAATCAAGTAAGGTACCACAAGTGCAGAGTGATGGCAAATTAAATGTGAAACGAGGTCTCTGCGCCGAAAACACATGGAATCTATTCGCCTGAAAGACCTTAATTGCTATTGAAAACAATATCAAGAAATCAAGTAAAACAAAGCTTTGTGTAACTTATACTCAAGTGCATTAAACCGACTGCTGTTCTGGGTATTCAATGCAGTTGTTAAATTTCAATGCTAAAAATATATAAAACCCTTAAATAGAGGGTATTCCCAACTGCCTTACTCAAAGCCTAGATTATGTCATTAGCTTATACTGCCAAATTTCTTTATAAACTGTAACAGAGCATACAAATAAAAGTGTGCTCAAAGTTTTCGGTTTATGTAAGCCCAGTCAGCCTATACTCGTAGACGAAGTGGAGTAGAGTCCAAAAACATCATCCACTTTTGGCTTCCAGGTCCAGGCTGCTTTTCCGCATGTTTTGTTTTCCGTTAAAATCAAGTTTATAGTGTCTTTGGGTATTTTGGCCACTTTTTGGCAAAGTTTGTTTTTAACTGGAGAGTGGTTTGGTCTGTATTCCTCACCTTGTAAACTAGTAACACTCATTTGGGCATTCATTTCTGGTACAAGTGGTTAACACTTCACTAATCATGCAATTAATTGACTTGATCTTTCCCAGAAGTTTCTTTTTGAAAGGTTGTAGGGGGACAGCTTAAGATCCATTGACCCGATACTTTCCTGCAGAGAGAACAAAGCGGTAGTTGAACTCTGGATATCTGTCGCATCATCATCTTGGGATATTTAGCTGCTAGCCAAGTGAAACAGAAGCATATTACGCAGAAATACTCGTACGCCAGAAAGTCAGTCAGTTAGGCCGACTGGAGAGCTTTGTCGAGTCACCTGTCGTACTTTAACGGTTCTCACACTCGTAACAGCCTCAAAAACCTGACTTGTGTATCTTTGGCAAACACAGAAATTACAACTCTGCCACCTGAAACTACTCAGTGGCTGACAGCCATCAAGACTCCGGACCGGCCATGATTTTAATCGTAGTTGAAGGTGTTTCTGCATCTAGTTTTTGGGTGAGTCCAAATCAGTGGTATTGCCTTTACAGTATAGTATATTACATTATATGTAATTCCAAGGCATAAATACCATTTAGAAAGGTTTATAGCTTAAATCGCTTTATTCAACGAATAAATGTTAATAAAAGCTGCATGGATTGTTGACCGATTTAGCAGTATATGTTTATACTTATAAAAACTTCGGTGAAAGCCTGCTAATCACCTGAAACCCTTGTTCAATATAAATGAACTTTTGACCGAACACAATCTCTCCAAAATCGAACTGAGGTACCAGCTAATAAAAAAAGCCTACAGTTTCTGTTATGGGTTTTAAAAGTGGCTTGCATTTACATTAAATTTCTAAGATATGTAAATCGGAATCTGCATTTTGTGATTGGCTTTCATTCGCTTTGCAATTCCCAGAAAATGATGTTGGAAAATGATTGGTGCCAACAAGCAATGCGAAGCAATAATCAAGTTGCAGTCGACATTATTCAAGACATTACCACATGCAAACATTCCATTTCGCTTTTAATAATAGCTTACAAATGACAATTAAGCTCAGTTTTCAAAAGAAAATTTCTTAGGTAAGTTCTTTAAACTCGAACAAAGACTGAATGAAACTTTTGTATGCAATAACACAGAAATAAATTCACGGAAATGTCTAAATAAAAGTTTTACGACTTTTATTCAAACTGCTGAGCCAAAGAGCAAGCATTCTATATATAGAAGAACGAGGAAACGGTAAACGCGAACGTAAACCATTCTTGATAACGGCAACCATTATGCAAATTGAAATCGAAGGAGCAATAACTGGGGAATCATGTTGGGATTGGTGCAACAACATTGCTTTCGCCATGTGATTGAATTTATTTTATAACGCTTGCGTCGAAGTTGCAACAGTTAGCCACAGCCGATGCCATGAAAATATATATAGATATATATATAGTTATATATGTGTATATGCGACTGCACTTATCTGCGAATCACCTCATATGCATAAGACCCAATCTACACGTTCAGGCATTTGAAAGATGCAATTTGCCAGTTGCATCTCGCTGTAGGAAATGACTTCTCGGCAATGTTCGTTTAAATATGCATTGATTGAGTGAGTAATATACATCAAGTAAAATACATTATTATCGGCACAAAATGCTTGCATGAGAAAAGAGAGTCAGAGTCTTATTATTATTAAAATGCAATTGTGTAGTGCATGAAAAAATTTAATATTTTTCTCCGCTATTATTCATATTTCATGAATAATACAAATTCCTAAATGTACCTATTATTAAGCTTTTAGTAAAACCTGTTACATAAAACATTTAATCCACCATTTTCTTATTAGTTAATTAATCATTAATTATAACCTTAGGATCATAAATCATCTTATACTTTGGTCCACTCAAATTGCAGTTTTCTGAGTGCATTTGATCAAATTTTCGGGAGATAAGCACGGAAACGGATTTTTATTAAGACGAACTCTAGCAACTTTCTAACGAGAAACCCACATGATTAGAGACGATTAACTCGTGATTTATTGACAGTGTAAAGCCAACTTCTATCGGCCATTCTGATGGCCTGCCAATGAAAGCTATACTTCGTGTGAATAAGCAAATATTGGAACATACATATATGCACGATATATGAAGTATCTTGGTCGTGTGTGCGATGGCGCAAATGCCAAGCACTGTGAGTCACGATAATCACTTTTCGCGGCGACAAACACGTACCGCAAGCGGAATACATATAAGTATTTATATGTTAATATAAACACAGGCCCATTGTGTGTACCCGCTAAAATCCGAATCATTCGAGTCGTAAAAGAGCGCCTCAAAACGGGTTTTTGGCCACTTCGATTCTGCTGTTCAAAATACTAACGAGTAAACCTAAATTGTTAATATCGCAAGCCTTTGCGGCGGCTACTTGCGGCAATCGCGGGCCCAAAAGCTCGCACATGCAATGTGCAATCTGCAATGTGCAACATGCAACAAACCACATTCGAAATGATGTCAGCACAGATAAATTAATGTAAGCCAAGCCCGCTTCTGTGAGAGATCTCACTCCGAAAGTGCGCGATGAGAGCTAGAGACAATGGTGGCCCCCAGTTGCACGTGAAGATGGAGAGGTGCTCGGCATTCCGTGGGATGCGCACGGTCGATCAAAACCATGTCAATGGAGCCCAGCGAAACTCGGTGAAATAATTGCGGTAGCTCAATAACGAGTTCGAGATCGGCTAATACTGACTATCGGATATGGTGCGCCAAAGTCATTTTCAGTTCAAAAGTATTACGACCTCTAACTCTATCTCCCATTAACCAAGACCTTAACAAGTTTTCCGTTTATTGGCAAGACGAAACTTGCATTTTTCTTCTCTTTTACCATATTCAAATTTTCATATTTACTAGCAATAAATAATCGGCGATAACAATACATTTTTTTATTGTGGTGGTAATGGATGTTAACTTATTTTCTCAAAAATACCCATTTCTTCATCATAAAATCCATTTTAGTCTGTTAATTCGAATGTATACAGATCAAAGAAAATTGAAAAATTTTAATGTTATTTCTGAAAATAAAACTTAATAAATTATATACTGGATAACTAAATTTGGATGAAGAAACTATTAAAAATAATGTTCTACTTCAGACTATAAAAGAAGCCTATAAATTTATAATTTTAATCTGCAAATCTGAAGAGGAATTTTTAAACGTACATTTTAGTTATAAGTATTTAATGCACCTAAAGTTTTTGTGAATTATTGCGTAGAGTTTTTAAAACTCACCGTTTTCCGTTGCGAGAACGTTTCTCGGTCTCCGCTTCCTTCACGCTGTCCCAACTATCGCCCACTCCCGAGGACATGTCGTCCAGCCGCTCCTCGTCCTCCATGCCCGAATCTTCGAGGCTGATGTGGCAGCTGGTTAAGGTCACCGCCGTGCCATTGTCGCCCACCTCGATCCAATCCGAGGTGCGGATGCGCTGGGATCTCTCGGTGCCATAGGGCGACGAATCTGTGGAGCATCCAGAAGGACAACGCTTCCTTGAAGACACTCCCTCTTTGCCCATGTTTTCCTTCAGCGATTTGTTAACCGCATAGGTCAGCGTATCCTCCTCATCGACATCTCCATCCGCATCCTCGACGTTGTCCGCATCCACGTCCTCGGCATCCTCGGCATCATCGATGGAGTTGTATCGCCTGCGCGATATGACACTCTTGGGTGTGGATGTGGTCGGGGGCGAAAGGGACTTGGTGGGCAGCTGCTCCAGGGAACAGGACTTGTTCCGCATGGCAGCCAGCTCCGAGATGAGCATCTCGTGGAAGGCCTGCTTCTTCTGCGGAGTATTGCCCACGCTAATAGAACTCTTCATGGTGCTGGTGGTCTGGCCACCATTCACATTGATCCTCATGCAGTTTCCCGTAGACTGAATGGAAAGGACATCCGCCTCCTGTTTCAGGGCCTCGTGTTTGGTTATAATGGTGGTATCGGTGGCAGCCTGTTTCTGGCTCTGATTGATGATTATCTCCGAAAACAAACGCTCTGCGGCGTTCTTCAAGTTGTTCTTGATCTCCACAGTTCGGCCAGCCAGGAATCCTCCGTTGTGAGGGGAGGGGGTCGACTCCTTTTGGCAGCCATCCAGTGTAGTTTTGGATCTTCTGAATAACCCAGTGGATGGGTGGGTAGTGGCTACTGGTATATCCTCCACATCCAGAGTGGCAACGGGAAGTTGGACAATTTTCCGGGGTCTGGGTAGAGGCTGGCTGGTGGGCTGAAGACCAGCCCGCTCGAAGTCCACCTTTCCCAGGCTCAAGCGGGTGTCCTTGCGGGGCGTGGTTTGCGGGGAACCCCCAATCACGCTTATCGAGTTATGACGATTCACAGTGACCACCGAAGTTATGGCCTCCCTGGGCTTGGCCGTTGGCACATCGGGAGCTTTACGTAGCTTCAGCGGTTTGACCGGAGGAGCTGGTACCGCCGTTGTGGGGGTCTGGGTTTGGGCCTGCTTCTTGGGCAGATTAACTGTCGGAGATTTGTAGACCAGGGTGCGGCCCACGGCACTCAGTTGGCTCACAAAGGTGGGCTTCTTCTGGATGATCGGTGGTGCTCCATTGGCGGACTGGGCCGCTTTGGGCCTGGGTGGAACCGGTGGTCCGGGGCGCTTCACCACCACGGCTGCGGATCCGGCGGTTGTGGCCATTGGTGGTAGCTTTGCTGCACGTTCTCACGCCAAACCGCACTCGAAACCAGTATTTTTAGGTCACTTCTCAACGGCGAACAACGACTGCGCTTATTTATTATTATTACTTAGCATAAGCGCGCAAATGGGAAACTAGTTTTGCTCTTCTCACATGGCGATCTCCTCATTGCCGCCTCATCTCCTCCAGCCTTTTGATGCAGCTGCCGTCGATCTCTGATCTATTTTGAATATAGGCCACCACGTCGCTGCAACGGAGCTAGTTGGATTCAGCCAAGTAACACTTTATTGGTCGGTTATTCGATATGGAATATGGCCGCTTTGCAAAACTCTGCTCTTTAGCGAAACTCGTTTTCGTCGCTTTATTTGCACACTCGATCTTTGGGGTTCTGTGGATTTTAAAGTGAAAGGGTTCCGTTTATTTTGGTTTTGTGTCTCTACTTCAGGCCATGGAAACTTTGGGGCCTACGAATGCCACCAAGCCATTTTAATTGTTCATTATGTTTGAAAGAATTGTTAGGTCTGCAACCCATAAACGATCTAATGGCTCTAACACAATCAAAAATGTCTTCAACTCTTGTGTTCTTTGGTTTTTAAAGTGAAAGGATTTTAGTTGGTTAATTGGGATTTATGCCTTATCTTTAAAATGTATGCCTGTTACAGGCCAGTTAAATCAATTTACTAAGCTCTACCGCTAAGAACATCATTAAAAGGGGTAAGAATGTCAGGCCATACAATTTATAAGCTGACATATGAATACGCTAAACTATAAACAAAAGATTTTCAAAGTATTTGCATTGTTATATTAAACAAATAGGCACTAAAAATATACAACCACACACACGAACCCACTTTAAAAGTGGCTTTAAAAGAATGGCGTTGGCAATTAACGTTATTTTTGTTGTTTGTACAAAGAAGTTTCACTTTAGCACTGATCTCGGCACTTGCTGAGACTCGAGTTTACGATCTTTTAACAGCCTTTATTTGTTTAAATTTTATGTATATTATTTATGCACTGCACCCACACCAACACATAAATCACTGAGCCGTATTTTTTAAGGCAGGGGAGTTTGATATAGGGTTTTTATGATCAGTTCCTCTCGAAAAACCACAAAAACTTAAATTATCTCGGAAAATTCTAATGACTTGTTCTGCCGCCTAGTGATTCATCTGCGTTTGTCAAATAGTAAATATTGCATTTTGCGCTTCAAATAGCTAAAACCATCGCATCGGAAACACTCACACACCCACACTCAGGCACACACACACGCAGACAAAGACAAAGCCGTCCCGATTTGAACCGATACGGATACTATATAACGTATCCGCTATACGTTGCGCTTTGCACGAGAGCCAGAAATAAACTGAAACGGAGAAAAACGAATCGAAAGAGCGGCCAGTTAAGCGCACCTTGCTCAATATTGTTGTTGCTACACGGTCGACTGTGTGTGTTTGCTTGTGTTAGTGTTTGCGGGTGTGTGAGATGCGGTAGTGTGGGTGCTTTGGATAAACGAGTGACGCGGCAAAACTCGAAAAGTCTGCACTTTAAAGATTCGTTGATATCCCAGGCAGACTATGAGCTACTCTAGACCTTTTGTAAAATTGATAAACCAAATGAAGATATTTTTTATCCTATAACATAATAAATTTTAAAATTTAACACAACACAAATAAAAATACCAAATTGCACAAAGTTTTAATTCTTAATTATCAAAAATTAGCAGTGTAAACATTTTTCCACTATATTATCTGCTATTTTAAATGTTTGATTTTCTATTTGCAAAAAATTTGTACATGAATCCTAATGAAAGATATTCCCGTTCCAGCTTTTTTAGGAAATACCCATTTAAACTTCGGAGTAGTAATTCTTCTATTAAAGATTAAAATAAATCTAAATAAGTTAAATAAACAAATACATGCGCGAGATCTCATGTTTCTTTAATGGCGGTATTTTTTGCTTTTAACTTTTTACAGAATACCGTCAAATAAATACATTAAAATTCGAGTTTTGAGAAGTTAGAAACAAAACGAGTTGAACTTTAATTTACTTTACCTTCTCAACCGAAACCGAACCCAAACCAACTCTTTTACACTGGTTTCTGGTTTTTCTCTTTCAAATGGCTCTCAGAGTTTTCCGAAGAGAAACTTGGCACATGGCCAGAAGTGCATTGATTGCCTTCTTGAAACGGGTGTATGCTGATGATGAGGTCCGCCGGTTGCCGGCGTCTGGCTGCTGCTCGTTTTTTTGGGGGGTCGTCTGGCGTTGCAACAGCTGTTGTTGCCGCATCGCGACAAAACACCCGCCACCCCAACTCCCAAAATAAAATCTTTATTGATTACATGTCCAAGTACTCGGGAATGCACCATAGGGTGGACTTCCATTAGCATTGTTTACATTAATAATAAATGGCGAAACTTAAACCTAATGTCTTTAATATATTACTCATTCGCAAAAAAATCACTCATACGACGTGTTTTCTATATCAACATTTTCTTTGGAACCTAAATACAATTTGAAAGAATTAAGTAAGTGGGATTTTTTTGATGCTTTTTTAAAAGACTTAAAAGATATTTTGTATTTTGCCGTTACTTCTTTGTATTCGACTTCTTCTTCACAATAACTAAATATATTCTTAGTGAATCAGATTTTTAACAGAATCGGTTATAAGAATTCGACATAATAGGTACAATTTTGTATTGTTTTAAAGAATAACTTTTCAAAATGCAAGACTACAAATGAGTGATTAATTTTAAAAACAGTCAGAAATGGAGGTAGTAAAACCTAAACATGACAAACAACTCAGGTCCACCCCTATGTATATGCACAGATTTTGCAGATGTAATTCGCCATGAATCCATGTTACATATAAATGTGCACATTGCGAGTTAAAGTAATCGCTCTAATCGTACTTCTTCTTTTGAGGAACTCTTTTTAATGTCACTACTAACCAAAAAGACCTACAAAAATAATTCTTTAGATTGTCAGTATGTAATTTTTGGGCTCACATAGCAATGTAAAGTTTTTGGGGTAATGCCATTTAAAACTGGTTCATTTATTATTTAGCAAGTAGACGGCCAGCCCCAAACTATGTAAATAAGGTAAGAAACCAAAAAATGTTTCAACAGGAGTCAAACCATTTAAAGCAATGTCTGATTCACTCCTCTTTGCATTTCATTTACTCCGTCATGTTTTTTTATATTTCAACCCTTCTAGCAATTATAATACCTAAGATTTACAAATGTCTGCAGAGCTCTTGCCAATATCGAATTACACCCACCTTTGCTTACTTGTGTACTTTTTACTAGTACGCACCTTAGGAAGCCCCAAATATGAAGGTTAAGCTGTTGTTAAATAGCAGAGGGAATGGTTTAGGCATACTCTAATCCAGAAGCACTTCAAAACCGTGCCCCTTTCCATTATCATAAAACAAAATAAGCAGAATTAAAGTTGCAGTTTATGTCCTGTTTGCACATTTTTAATTTACACAAAATATATATTGTTTAAAAGTTAATTATATTAAGTTAGTTAGGTTAAGTTCGAAGACTTTAAAAATAACTTATATTCGATTCGGCTTACCGAGTCGTTCGTACCCTTGGAGGTTGGCCAGTAGTTAAATTGTTACTAGATTTCATATCAGAGTGGTGACTTGAGGCCAAACGGACAGATTTAATAGTAATCGAGAATATCAAAACCAAAGCTTCTGTACAGTCAAAAATCACCTTACAAGGGTATAACAATAAACAATTGACTTTTAAAATAATCAACTTTTAAACAAATACCTATACACATATTCACACACTCAGCGTTAAAAATACATAACATATTTTCCGTAAGATTAAACAGTTCGCGCCAGCAGCAATTGTTAACAACTTTTAGAATGGGAATAAAATTGGTGTGGGACAGACCGAAATTATTAATTATTATGAATATAAATAAGCGATGGCGCTAGTTACTAACGATACAAAATGTCAAAAATACAAAAATAATATTTTACTTTTACTCTTCTATTTTTCTCATCTTCTACCTACAGACTAATCCGCAATTGCCGTGTAGGGCAGACTGCTGTGTTTCGGCTTCGTCTTGTTGATAAAGACCTTAATGGCGCCAGTAAAATCGGCGCTGACCAACACATAACCACATCCCTTTTTGTGCTGCTCGACCAGTGGATCCGGCTGATTGTGAGCCAACTGTAATAAGTAACACCATCATTAGAAGTACTCTATTTTAGTCAAAAGAATTGGATTTGGATGGATTATCACACACCTTCTCATTCGAAATTTCATCCGGTTCGGGCTTAATGATAGCCTCCGGGTGCGGCGCGAATATGGCACAATTGACCGTAGCATTGTGTGCTTTAATGCCTTCCCAGAAATCGCTGCGATCACGTCGAACCTGGAGGTACAAACATAAGCAATATAATTTTTTTTAAGCAAACAGTTTAATGTTACCCACCGAGCTGAGTTTCGAATAGTCGTGGTTTGTTTTCCATATGTAGATGCATTGATTCTCGGATCCGGCAATAATATATTTTCCATCGTGACTAAACGATCCCTTGATTTGCGAGGACTCATTCAAATAGCCTTTGTACTTGCAAGACAAGTTTAAATCCCGCAAATCATAAAGGCGTACTCTGCTGTCGTTAGAGGTTACTAGAATTTTGTCCTCTCCGGGCATCGGTTCAATGCCACTGATCTTGCGACCAATGCGGTTTTTGCCCCTGGTGGAGCGCACATGAATTTGCGTGTGGTATTTTAGCTGATCCGTGTTATAAAATATGCATCGGCCATCGTAGCTTCCCACAACAGCAAACTGTCCGTTCTGGCAGAAATTGGCAGCCGTTATAAGCTTCGTCTGGCCATCTACCTCATTCCACAGAGCCACCTTCTTGTCGGGTATATTCCACAACCTTAGCTTGCCATCGAGGCTGCCACTCAAGAAGTAGCGATCATCGCGTGGATGGAACGCAATAGCGGTGACAAAATCGATATGCTGAAAACAGCAAAGGCACTCCTTTCTGGATATGTGCCAGAGCCGCACAGTCTTGTCCATGCTGCTTGACAGAATGAAGTAATTCTTTGACCAGCTGACGTCCAGTAGATCGGAGGTGTGTCCATTGTAGGTGCAAAAAGGTTTCGGCATGAATGGACCCGGGCATTTTTCGGCGGCTGTGGCCATGGCAATGGCTTCCTCCACTGAATGCTGTGAGACGAGAGACTCCTGGGATGGCGTAGGCGAGGATTTTTGGTCTGCATTATATTTGTTGCGCATGTCCTAAAAAGAGATAATACGCATTACAAAAATTTATAAATAAGATTTTTTACCTAAAATTACCTGAAAAAACGGATAGGCATCTTTAAGAACCCAAATCCTTAGCACCTTGTCCTGTCCAGCAGTGGCCAACAGTCGTCCGCAGGAACTGAATTTCATACACCACACAGCACCTCTGTCTTCGCCATTCAAATCTTGGACATGCTGAAGCTTGGTAAACTCGTAGGGACCTTTGTTGGACGATGAAGCCTTGATTTTAATATTTTGCTCGGGATTCATAGCATCAACAATATCAGCCACATCTTCTTTGTGTCGCGCATGCGACACCTCTGACGCAATCGACTTGGCCTTGTCCACTGTTTTTCGCATTGTGGTGCCGAAGAAGCGTTTAATCCTGGCCGTCTTCTTTTTCAGCCGACTGCCATCCTCCGCCTCCAGCTCCTCTTCGTCGGGCTGCTGACCCTCGATACTGGGCGGTATGCCAACCACACTCTCCTCGTCGGACTCCTTCTGTATTGCCTCCAGATGGGAGGTCAGTTTTAGAATGTGTAGCGAGAGCGGATTCCATCCCTCAGGCACTGGTGGTGAACGCATTTCAGATAGCGGCAAATTTTCTCCTGTATCTAAATTTTTAACAGGAACTTGTTCAAGGATCTCAAAGTCAGTCAGCTGTTTGCCAGAGCTGGTTCGCGTGCGCACATAAATGTTCATCTGCCTGAGTTCATCCTCGTCGCCAGCGGACTTGCGACGCTCCTTGTCATTAACACCACGACAGAATCCGGGATAGCTGGAAATTTAGGATTTCGAGAATAAACTAAAAATAAAACATTATTCAAGATAACTTACCGTGTGGAGCTGCCCAAGCTGTTTGATCCTGTTCCCGCCAGCTTCGGTCGATTTGCGTTCTCCATTAACATTTTCTCGATGCGCTCGATTTCATCCTGAGACGGACCCTGTGCCTTGTTGCTGGCCTCATCACGTGGTTTGACCACATAACCCCCCTGAATAGCCTTATACAGGTTCAGACCCTGATTTGGATCGATGGAACTGCAAGAGATCGTTTTATGTGAATATCCTTTCTGCATGAACATTAATGTTATTAAATTACCTAACCCTTCCTGGTGCCGAGTTACTCTTCGCCGAGTTCGATGGACTTGGCTTTGAGTGAACCGACGTTGAACTGCTGCCCAGAGATTGCGTTGGTTTTGGTCCACCAATTGTTACCGAAGCTGCATTGGTACGCATATGAATTGCACTTGTCGATGGCATGGACGAAGAAGCTGCCGCAGTCGAGGCCGAAGCCGAGACAATCGTATTAGTGGAGGAGCAGGTCAATGTACTGCTAGCGGTTGAAGGGGTTACATTATTTAGGGAGCTCTCAAACTCCATGACAAAGTCATCTCGCAACTTTTGCTGAAGACCCTGCACACTCTTCACAGATCGGGTATCACTATCGGTGTCTTCATTGTCCGCCGGTGGCAAACTGTACTGATCCGAGGAACTAATGGAACAATTTCGAGACTTCTTTTTTCTTCGAGGTGGCGCCACGGGACCAGACAAGGTAATGGAATCAGTGGTTTTGGACTGGGCAAGCTTAGTGCTTGCTATCACATCCGGCTCCTGCAGCATTATGGCGCCAGTAGATGAGGATTGTATGGAGAACGAAGCACTTGGAATCCCTACCGTGGTAGCCGCTGCCTCCTGACCGCTCTGCTGATGCTTGGGCGAAACCCTGGGCGTGCTCATCCCAGAGGAAGTGTTTCCAGTGCTTGGCGGAGTGTTAGAGCTAGTAGACGATGCAGGCAGCGACTGTTGTTGCTGCTGGGCCTGTTGCTTCTGCTGCTGTGCATTTAACGAGGCTAGAGACTCGCGATCTATGCTGATAGCTGGGATCGGATAAAATAAAATTGTCAGGGGCTGCTTTGTTTGCTTGCAAATACACATATCTACTCACCAGATGGATCAATGCTGCCCGCCAAAATTCGGCCCACGCGACCCAGTGATGTCATGCTCTGTATGCTCATCGTATCTGTCTCAATGACTTTAAACGGATGCGACGAGCGGTTGGTAAAAATGCCATCCGTTGAGCTATTCTGTAAATTAAATTAAATTTGTAAGTATACCTGGGAGAACCATGGCAAGAAAAAGCTGAGCAAACAGGCTAGATTACAAAATTTATACCTGAGAATCAGGTGTGAGTGTATTTCCTGGATTATCATCTTCATCGTTTTGCATGCACTGACGTAGTTCGTGAAAGCGCTGTCTACCATACTATATGCGATATTTATGTCATTTTTTGAACGTATGCATATTTAACATTGGTCGAGATTTAAGTTTAAGTTGATTTCCATTTTTAAAGATGGGTATTGTTTTTTATTCGTAGGATTTACGAAATGAGGCGGAGAAAATATGAAAGTAAAGAACACAAATATGGACACAAAATTAAGGGGGTGATTTGTCTATTGTTCATTAGATAGTGCTTTTTGGCATATAAATATGTTGCAAATAAACTTAACTAGTGAAAAATGAAAACCACCGAATTATAATTTGCGAAAACCATGTATGCAAAGAGGGTAGATATGAATTTGCTATATAACCATGAAAACAATTTTTTGCTAAATAAACCAAAAAAATAACTGCTTTATTTTATTTACGTTTACAAGGTTTCGCATTTGGAAATAAAAACTGGGTAAAGTCTATAAGCCATATCATGTCGGTTTTTAATCAATTTCTTCGAAGGTGATACAATATTTTCATAAAGGTCGCCAATGGAGCAATTAGACATTTTATGGCGTTTGGCTTTGATAATACTATGAGTACTGGTATATGTTATACTGGGTTGAAAGGAATATACAAGGAAAATGACTAACTTTACAAACCACAAATATGGTATATATTGGATTTACTAAAGACAGTTCAGTTGTCCCAAGTCAATAACATTAAAAAAAATTAACTGAAACATTACAAAAACTAGTTAAAATTCTACAAAAAAAAACAAAAAAATGTCATGTGAACTGCATGAGGGTTTTGCCGTATGAAAATGGTTTCCCAAGGCCATACATGATAAATCACCGCCCTATCCGATGACATCATAACTGGGTCTAGCAAAACGGAAACTAAGACCTTTCATTTAGACCCCATCCACTTACTGATCCGGCCACGGGTTTGGGCTCAACGAACAATCCCGCATCCTGCTGTTTTAGTCGGGCACCCAGGCTGTTGGTCGGACTCCGGGTGGCGGGCGTTCCAGCGCCAATGGGCGTCGCGTCGCTGTCGGAGGAGGCTGCCGCATTTACTCGGACGGCGGGATCGGGGAAGATGAACTCCTGGACAACCTCAGGCGGTAGTTTTCGACTGAAAGTGGGATCATTTAGATAGAGCTTTCCAAAGAGTACCCCACAAATACCCACCATAATGTCGAATGACGATTGGGCGTAGTGTCCTCGGCATCGAAAAACTCCTCTGAACTGTCCGAGTCCGTTTCCAGCTTACTCATTTCAGGTGTTGTGCGTTTCTGATGGCTATCGCTATTACCTAACCACCCAACCGTATGCAAATTGTTCACAAAATTACGTTTTTCTTTCTTTTTTGTTATTGATTCCCCTTTTGTTTCTGCGGCGCCCCACTGATTTATTTTGGTTGATTTCTACTCGTGTGACGTCACTAGCTGCCGCACTAGCGCTAAAGGCACGGCATTTAACATTTTGCTGTCGCCTGGTATTTAATAAACATAATCACACTGTTAATTTAAGTCCAAATCAATTTTTAATTGAGTTTTACGCTTGATACGCGTAAATACTAGTGGTGTCAAATGTGCAATAATGTGTTCGATTACATTGGGTATGATTCATGAACAATCGATTTAGCTAAGGATGGGCAGGTTTGTTTGCCGTGACACGATCACGAATGAGTAAATGGGCGCGTATTTAAACGAAAAGATTACGAATAATTATGGGATTTTTATTCGTTATAAGTTTAAACAATGAAATACTTTTTTATACAAATCTTATTAAAGACCAATTTTCTAAATTAATAATAAGTTAGACTGAAGAAAATTTAATATTCTTGCCGATTATGGAGACAAATAGTAAAAACGGTGCTTAACACTTTTTATACCCTTGCAGAGGGTATTATAATTTTGGTCAAAAGTGTGCAACGCAGTGAAGGAGACATCTCCGACCCTATAAAGTATATATATTCTTGATCAGGATCACCTCCTGAGTTGATATAGCCATGTCCGTCTGTCCGTCTGTCCGTCTGTCCGTCTGTCTGTTTCTACGCAAACTAGTCTCTCAGTTTTAAAGCTATCGAGTTGAAACTTTGCACACGCCCTTCTTTCCTTTGCACGCAGTATATAAGTCGGAACGGCCGGGATCGGCCGACTATATCCTATAGCTGCCATATAACTGATTGATCGGAAATGCCATAACTCTGCTGTTTGTTAAGTTAGGAAGTTGGGACTTTCTGTGGGTTCTATATTTGGCCAATCAATCCGACCTACCAAATTTCATAAGGATCGGCCGACTATATCCTATAGCTGCTATATAACTGATTGATCGGAAATGCCATAACTTTGGTGTTTGTAAAGTTAGGAAGTTGGAATTTTCTATGGGTTTTATATTTGGCCAATCAATCCGACCTACCAAATTTCATAAGGATCGGCCGACTATATCTTATAGCTGCCATATAACTGATTGATCGGAAATGCCATAACTTTGGTGTTTGTAAAGTTAGGAAGTTGGGATTTTCTATGGGTTTTATTTTTGCCCAATCAATTCGACATATTAAATTTCATAAGGATCGGCCTACTATATCCTATAGCTGCCATATAACTGATTGTTCGGAAATGAAATAACTTTGGTGTTTTTAAAGTTAGGAAGGTGGGATTTTTTATGAGTATTAAAAATGCATCATATGAATAATTTTGGAGAATATAATTTGCAGAATATTCTGCAAGGGTATTTCAACTTCGGCTCCGCCCGAAGTTAGCTTTCCTTTCTTGTTTTAACTGAGTTAACTTATAGCAAAATTGCAAAGATGCTTTTATAATATATTAAGTGGTCTATAATTTCGACTTTCATGCTTTTCTTGCAGATAGAAATAAAAAAAAGGCATGTTTTAATTTCCAATTATTTTAAATAAATTATACTCAGTATTGATTTGGCCAATTCCTTTTGCAATAAAATTTAAAATAGAATTAAATTTTCATAGAAGGATCAAATATCCCCTTTCTGGAATTCCCCTCTAATATTATAGTTTTCAACCTGGGTTTAAGTCTGTGATAAATTTAGCATACGATACGCTCAAAACTATCGATATTTCGACATTTTGTTTTATTTTTCCATCCCAAATGCACCATATTGTTGTTATTGTATTTTCCGCACGGCACTCGACCAAAGTAAACAAATGTATAAATGCATATGTTTTTAGCGAGCTTGTAACTTTCAGTAAAGCGACGCGCGGTGCGAAGGTATTAAACCCGTGAATTCCGCGGGGCCATGATAATACATATTTAACTTTTGGAAGAGCCCAAACGATATATAAGTGAATCCCAGCTATTACTGCGGAGTAAAACGGGTGCCAATGATCGCTACTACGCAATAGGAAAGTAATTTATCAAACAATTTCGCGACCGCACAAAAGCCAATAGAAACAAAACCGAAAGTTTGGTGTATTGCTCGCAACCATAAAATTGATAAGAGCACGTTAACCCGTTCCTGCTGCAATTTAAATTACGGTAAAAATAACTACATAATAATCCGAATAGATTTCACAAGAATCGAGTTTAAACAAAGTCTGAAATACAGTGAAAATTGCTGGTGCTATAGTAACTTTATGATTATGTCACAATTTACTATATATTTTATATGAATTTGTTACGTTGTAACACAAAGAACAGGAACAATAAACCCAAATATTCGTATATAAATCGTCTCAGCTGGGTGGTGCTTATCAGTGCAGACATGCATTTGTATCAAATAAAAAAAATGTTCGGGAATTCTTTTGTCGAACATTTCAATTTATCACTTGGCTGTTTAATACAAAGACAATCCAATTAAAAAAAAAAGAGTTATTTGAATATATCTACAAAGAAAATATTGTGTACTATAGTTCTACTTCCTATTTCCGCCTTGAGCTTTTAGCATGCGGCATAACTAACCTAGTATAAGATTATCATCCACACGTCACTTATAGCGGCCATATTTGATAAATTTTCAACAGTTCTAAATCTAATCTGAAATCTGTGCGCTTAGCACTATAATAATATGCGTGTATTGCTCTTTATCAGCGGTAAATACATATAGAATAACAAATCAACTAGAGTTCGTTAAACAACAAAACAATGATAACTTGTTTTGCAAACTGGTTTCGCGGCTTCAATCTTGTTTAATAATTTTAATGGAGAATCGAAGGGTTTTGATTTTCTATGTTGGTAAATAAGAAGTATATATGTACACATGTGGTATTTAGTAGCTCTGGTTTTACAAGTACATTATCAGCCTATAAAGATTGAAGAGAAATCAAAACAGAGAATTTCCTCAGAAAAAGGGGTTTACAGTGTTGACAAATATACAAATAAATGATGAGTATTTCAGGGTTAAAGCTTGATTAAAGGCCGGGAAAGTACATATGTTTATTTTGTCGATATGTTTACCGTCCTCCCACATCCATGTCAATGCAGAGAGAATTCTTTGTTTATGCATATTTAAAAACAGAATGTATATCTTGGTCATATGCTAGCCTTATCTCTAAAGGGAACCAGTTTCTCACTTAAACTCAGTGATCCACACGTTTTCATTGATAATTAAAGCTTGTTCACTCCGCCATGTCTCTTTTTTAGTGCAGCGTGCAAAATAATCTCTGCCATTTTGATGATCCATTGAAAAATGACATTATTAGCGACAATAATGATTCACATTTGATTTGCCTGTGCGCAACACTTACAAATCCACAAAATTTGTACGAACTTATTGATGTAGCTAGCTTTGGAACCCTCCAATTCAATTTTTTATTTAATTATTCTATAAGAACGAATGTAGATGACGATTTCTCCCCCATAACGAGCTTAGTTACCGGCGCGATAACACACGACTTGTGGAGCTTGGAGCATAAATTTCCGCATTAGCGACAGTCAAGTGTGTTATAGTGACTGTATTGTGTTAACAGTTGAAAGGTATACAAATACCCACACGCCACAAATCAACTTGAAACCGCAGAAGAAATCTATTGTCCTCGACTTGCATAAAACAAATTTTCTGCCTTATGTACATCAATACTTACGCCACTCGTTAGAATAAATATAAAGTGCTGTGCAAATTTGGGATATATGTATATACAGGATTACCGGAAAGAATCCGCTCCAACTTTTTTTCTTTTCTGAATCTAGACTGTCGTTTATTTAAGGCTCGCCCGAAAAATACAATACAATATAGAGTTCAACAGCTAAATACATACTCCTCAGTTATTGTGATGAAATTGGGGTATTTATTCAAGTGATCAACTGATATATACAAACAAACTTGAGTGGCTTCCTAGGAAATAATTTTGACAGTTTTTAATAAAGCCCTATAAATTGTCTTTAAATTCGAACAAAATTTTTTCAGCGCAGTTTTTAGAATTTTGCAAAGATTGTCTTGAATTGGTGTAATTAACAATTACACAGTTAAATTTGCAAGTGTAAAATTGTAATATATTGAAAAGAGTTTAGCTTTCTAGAATTCATGTCAACAGAAATACATGTCAAATGAAATGACTAAAGAAGTAATTTTAATAGAATGCATTTAGAATCCACAAGTCTTTGATGATTCACTTGTTTTTACAGCCTCTCAGTTTTAGTCTATAAAGATCTTCAGACGGACCCGCCTCCCTCTCCATTTTCATGTAATTACCCGACGACTAAATCTAATCTAAATAATTTGCTTTGTGATAGTTCAATGACAAAGACTATGATAGATAAGAGTGGGCCAGTAGTTATAGTATTTTCCTTTTACTCACGGGTTTGTCTTTCGCATCGCTTGTTGGGTTCCAACTTCAGGTAGAATTTTTGAGACGGTGGCAGTAACATATTCCCCGATTCCCCAATACACATGTGTAGTATTGCCGTTTAACAAAGTCGCCAATATCGAACCACTCCAGCGCCATCGTAATCTTATCGCTAGAAAAAGTGAACAGTTTAAGCTGCATCGTGCACATCAAATCAGAAATCAAATGGAAACACAAAGTATCTTGACGTGGGCGTTCTAGACCAGCGTCTTCTGAAATTTCGTTTAGTCAGTTTGTGCACATTATAGGCTACGGTTATCGAGTTTGGCAATTTGCTCCGTCTTGCTGGAAATATTTGTTGCTTTGTTTACGGTGATATAAGTGTAATTTATGGTTTTTATAAGGGTGATTTACAAGGAATATTTATCTTACCCTTGCTCGTTTTTCACTGAAAGGACTTAAATACTTGTTCTTGACATTATAAAACAGTTAAGCAAGATTATCAAAACTTTAAAAGTGAATTATAATTGTGACACTCGAATTATAACAATGTATGTGAGCAAATGTATTTAATCGTATATAAAATAAATAAGGAAGTATCTCTTAACAGTTAAGCACATAAGCATAATTTTGTAATTTGTGGGAACAAGAAAATGAACCTATATTATAGCTATCAATTGCATCCTATTCATTTAAAAAAATCTTTAGTCATAATTAATTTTAATTGTGCTTAATAAAATTGAACAAAATCTGAAAAGATAGTTAGGATAATGTCTAATGGTTTTCTGTGATATGGATATTATCCATATAGAGGACATAAGTGAGGAAGGACATGCATACTCATCCTGACGAATAAGCTATCGGGCAATGGTCTTAGTTTGATTGACTGCTGTTCCTTATAAAAACATCTAGTCACATTTAAGCCGCTGTGCTTAAATTTTACAGAGACTTGCTTATCGAACATGACAACAGGCCCAGTTGGGAGTTCTTGCTGCCCCTATATTGATTATGGCTGACATTGTCCATATCTAAAAGATTTTCCCATCACCGTATGTCTGATACTGAGCAACCCATCTAGTTATTCAATGAGTTAGTTGCCAGGTGGTGGATTTAGGAAAACTAATCGCTTGACTTCGTATTCGATCAAAATTTACGTGTTAACTACCATTTCTTAAGCAACAAAAAATTAATTTTCGACTTTCAGCTGGCTCAAGTCGTCGCACACGACACATATTCCTTTATAAGGCACAGGAAATGAGAAGTAGTGACTGAAGAATATCCTTAGTACCAACACAAAGCAGCTCATAAGTAGCCGTAGAAAGGCAGCCAAAAATGACCACCAATAGCAGCTTCTTCGATGAACACTTCGCCATGATATACTCAAACATTATGGATCAGTACATGCCCGAGTACTTCAAAAGCTTCGAGTACACGCCATGGGTCTTCTCTCTGCTGGGATCGGTCGTAATCGGTCTGAGCGGCATATTCCCACTGATCATCATTCCTACTGAGGAAAAAATGGCAAAAGAAGGGTACAAAGATCGTAAGTTTCCCACTTAAAATCATCATATTATAGTTCCAATTGTAACCCATTTCTTCTCATCCAGCTGCAGAATCAAAGCTCCTGCGAGTTCTCCTAAGTTTTGCAGTCGGCGGACTTCTAGGTGATGTGTTCCTTCATTTGCTGCCAGAAGCCTGGGAAGGCGATAATCAAGGTGAGATATGAGAACGTTAGTTTAAATTTGATTTTAATAGAATGCCTTTTCCTTAGATCCATCTAGTCATCCATCTTTGCGGTCGGGTCTCTGGGTCCTTTCCGGCATACTCATCTTCACAATAGTAGAGAAAATATTCTCCGGATACGCCAGCGCGGATGATGAAAATCCCCAACCCAAGTGCGTCGAAATAGCCAACTGCCTATTGCGTCGACATGGAGGAAAAATGCCTGAAGGAGGGACCTCCGAGAGTTGTGGCGGTGCCTGCGATATCGAAGATGTGGATAAAGTGTGCTTTCTCCGCGAACGGGAGCTGAAGTCGAAGGAGAAGAAAGAACAGCCAAAGAAAGTGGCTGGGTATCTCAACCTCTTGGCCAACTCTATTGACAATTTCACGCATGGTCTAGCCGTGGCTGGTTCCTTTTTGGTATCCTTCAGACATGGAATCCTGGCCACATTTGCCATATTATGTAAGCTCTTTAAGAAAACTCTTGGCCGAATAAGTTATTTAACTTGAAAGTCTTTTTTTACAGTGCATGAGATTCCGCACGAGGTAGGGGATTTCGCTATCTTGCTTCGATCCGGATTCAGTCGCTGGGACGCAGCGCGTGCGCAGCTTCTAACGGCGGGAGCTGGTCTTCTGGGCGCTCTGGTAGCCATCGGAGGCTCCGGCGTAACGTCGGCCATGGGTAAGCTTAAAGGGGCTTTACAAGTGATAACCAACTGAACTTATCTTTACATTTACAGAGGCACGTACTTCGTGGATCATGCCGTTCACCGCCGGAGGCTTTCTGCACATTGCTCTGGTCACAGTATTACCTGATCTCTTGAAGGAAGAGGAGCGGAAGGAGTCTATCAAACAGCTGCTAGCACTGATATTTGGCATTGCGCTAATGGCCGTGATGACCATGCTATTCGAACATTAGGAACTTTAGATGACAGCAGCATAAGATGAAAATTTAACCACACAGATTGTCATTGGCAGTTTCAAATTTACATGAATTTGTTGTACTTTATGGGATTCACCATCCTGTCTGCGTTATGTAATTATAGCCAATATGAATGATATTTAAACTATTGTTAATGATTACGTATTATTGTATCATACTTATGAAAAGAAAATTCAATAGACATTTAAGGGAGAGTCTCCTTCTCCACTATCCACGAAAATGTTTTCTCTTCTAACTGCATTTATTTGAAGAAATTTTTTCTACAAAACATTCACATGACTTGTGGATGTCATATCTTTGTCACCTGGCAAATTGCAAGAAAAAAATCAGACAAATGCACTTCCTATAAAAACAAGTTGTTTTATTCCGTTTTTCTTTGCAAATCATGTCTTGCAAGCTTATCTAGCGCCTTTATTTCTTAGACTTGATCTTCTTAAGGTAGAATTCCAACTCCTTGCCTTCCAAAATGTAGCCGTCGGAGCGACCGCATTGTCCAGGGCGGGAAGAAATGCAAGCTGGAAGATAAAAGAATATAAAATAAGACAAAGGCAACTAACTTTAAATTAATAATCATGTTCAGTAAGGAAATCAGAGTAACTATGACAAGCCGAATCACGCCCAACAGGCTTGCATCTTTCTTAAAACAAGATCGATGCAATAAAGTAGCTGGATCGCTAGGGTTTTTACATCACTTAAACGGGATTTGATTATGAGCAAGCAAAAAATACACACCCAAGATACGGCCGGAGGTGAACTGATCCTCGAGGGCTTGCTCGACCTTGCCGTACTTCTGGCGCTCCAGGTACTTCTTCATGACCTTTTCGCTGCGCTTCTTGGTCAGCACGTCGTTCTCATCCTCCTTCTGCGCGTGCTTGGGGTTGCGCTTGCGTCCCAGGGGCAGAACGTAGTGCGCCTCGTACCACTGGCGGAAAGGCGTGGCATCGATCACCACGATGCTGTTCTTCACCAGAGTCTTGGTGCGCACCAGCTCGTTGTTGGAGGCGTTGTACACCACATCGGCGATACGGGTCTTGCGGGCGACGCCCTCGGAGGCCCAGGCGAAGTTGCCGGTCTCCAGGCGCAGAGCACGGAGCTTGGTGTTACCACCACGAGTGCGCACCTTGTGGACGCGGCCGGAGCCAAGCTGAAAGCAGGGAAGATTTCTGGGTTAGTCCACGTTTTCTTGACAGTGAGTGAAAGCAGTTATAAGAATAGTTTTATAATCAGTAGTCCGAACATAAAGCTTTTCAATCATCAAGAAGAGTGCTCGAGAGCACAATTGCAGTTGACACGCGTTAACATCACTTTATATTTTATGGAAATCTGAGAACCGGTTTTCTTATACTCCTGGGGCAGTGTCGAAAAAAGAACATAAGTTCACCTATCATCAGTTAAGATAAAACCCTATTTATTGCAAACATATTATTGAGTAAGGTTAACAATACATTTTTTTTTTAAGGTAATGCTTCTTAGGTGCCATTATAAGACTTAGGTGCCAGTGTAAGACTTAAGTTTCAATGTATTGAATATTATTGATAAAGTAATCAACGATATAATGCAATAATCATACAAACATGTGCATGGTTTAAAAACACTAAAATAAGTGGAGTTCATAGAAAGAATTAAAAGGATCCACACTAGGAGTATGAGAAATTGGATCTCTAGATTATAGGTATAGGGATTATCCGGGGGATTGTCTTTACCTTGGTGTTGGCGGCGGGGCGGCCCAACTCGAACTTGCGCTTCTTGCGGAGCGACTTGCGCTTGCCTCCGGTTGCCCGGCGTTTGTGTGCACTATCGCGGCTAATACCTGGTATCAAAAAATAATAACAAATTAGTACAGGTCACAAGAAGTCTAACCGAAAAACCAAGAACATGGGCACGTTGTCTGAGCACTCAAAACAGCCGTATTGCACGCGCACCAAGTTAGTTTCACTTATATTTTGTTAAATGCACATATTCTCAGTTGCCGCTTTGTGGATGCTGTTGTAAACGTACTTTGTGCGCACTTTCATGTTGTTTGCAGGCAAATTTCAGCCCATTTTCTTGATATTTCGACGCATTTTGCGAGAGCTGACTTACCCATGGTCGAGTAAAAAGCGAGAAAGAAAGGAAAAGACACGCACAGCACCTCGTGTCAAAAAAGTGGGGTTATCTTTTTGACATTTGCTGCGGAGTGGCAACTCCGCTCTGTTAACTCAGCGCTCAACAGTACACAAAGTGCTGTCAAATAAATTAAATAAATATTTAAACCAATTAAAGCAGTCACAATAGAACCAAATATTAAATCAGACATTTTCTCACTTGTTCAAAGCATTCTAATAGCCTAAGGGCCCGTTACGAATAAAATTATTTAATTGAAAGCTACAATATTCAAAAGACTACCATTTTTTCTTAAATATAATTTTAAAATTAATCTAGTTGAGTGTCAAATGATAACTTTTTTTTTATTGTAGAAATTAAAAATTATATACATAAACTAAACTTAACTACCTAATGTTCACAGAATATTAATTAAAATCGATAGTATCGAATAAATATCTGGCAACATTCCCATAGACGATTGGTCTGGCAGTACCGTTTAAGGAGCTGCCAGATCGACGTTATTACATATCAAATGATAATCGATAGTATCGAATAGGGACCGATGTTTCTTCCAGCACTATTTTGCACCGAAAATAATTGCAATTTGATAAATAAACGCGACAATCGCAAACAAGTGGGCCAGGAGCTGCCGAAGGCGTCGATAGGATTTGCCCCCGGAATTGCTAATGCAACTATGGTTGGGAAAAACTTCAAGGCTCTCGCGCACTTTCACCGCCTGACCGAATACATAGTACAGTGCAAGCACTGCGACAAAACACTGTCCTCCAAGCACACCTCCTCCAATCTGACGCGCCATTTGATCCGGAACCATAAGCTCTTGGCCCGCACCATTTTCGCCGGCGAGGAGGGCAAGATGTTGGCGGAGCTCAAGGACGAGCTGGAGGCCTCCGTCTCCGAGGATCTCAGCATGGAGCTCGCAGAGGGCGAGGGCGAGACCAAGTCGGCGGTGCGCGGTATCATGGGCGTGAAAAGGGAGCAGCAGGAAATGGAGCGTCACAACCATGAGGTGGAGATGCGCAACAAGGTGATCGGGAAGAACAACAAGCTGTGGGCCCACTTTATCCGCATCTCGGAGTTCATGGCCAAGTGCATGCACTGCGGGAAAACGCTCTCCTCGAAGCACTCTTCCTCCAATCTGATGCGCCACATCGTGAGGAGACACAACAATCTGGCCAAGACCCTAAATCACTCACATCAGCACTTGATGACGCCCAAAAAGGAGGTATTTGGCAGCCTGGAGCGACGGCAGGCTGCTGATCCTCTGGAGAAAGTCAACTTTGATGATGTGGACAGCATCATCGAGAAAGTTGCCGATCACCTGGACGAAGAGGTTTGTCCCGGGGCTTTTAACCGACTCACATTCTACATACTTTCGATCTCTGGTTCAAGGTCACTTCGATTTCGCTGCAGGAACCCTTCTACGAGTACGTGGTGGACAACTCTGATTCTGTGGTTGTGGACAGGTGCGATGAGACGGAACCAGCGGAAATGCAGAACATGATTCCGCCGGATAGCGCCTCACTAGCGGATACCACCACCCAGCTAGACGAGAAGCTTAAGGCGGAGACGATATACTACAACGAAATGGCCGAATTGGCCAGGGCCAAGCGCCGGCTCATCGATCTGCAGACCAAGAAACTTCTCCTCGACATGAACGTGGTGGACAACTAAGCATCTGACGATTATTACGGCTTGTATTTGTAGGAGGATAAGGCGGGCAATATGATAATTAACTCTTAGGTACTATTATACTTTTAACGACATAACGATCTGTGCATTTACTCAGCGGGGTATTTCTTGATTTCCAATAGGTCATGCAAATGTAAATAGCTTTCACGACTAAAACAAGTGAAAGATTGCCAAAAACCTGGAAAAGATATATATATATTTGCATTTGCCGCATTTTAATACATTTTTTTTAAGTTTTTCTGTAATTTTCTATTCTAATTTCCCTTGTAATTAGATTGTTGTATTTCACGAATTGATTCTTGATAGGAGATTATGCGAATTCAGATGAGGCGATAACAATCCGAACCATTTCATATAAATAGTTTCTCACGACATGATCATGTGGTCGTTTGTACTAGTGGCGACGGTGGCCAGTTGTTTGGTAGTCGACAAACCTGAATTATTTGTGCTTGCCAATCCATGACGGTTTCCTTTTATGATTCAAAATGATGCGTTTTGATCTTACAACGGCACTCAAAAGCTATATGGAATATGTTATATGGAATGTTGATTATGCAGCAATAAGGTGGAAACGGTGCAACACAATAATCATACACAGAATGCCTAAAGCCATGAATGATTTTTAGCGGTACATAGCCAAAAAAAGGGTAAATGCATTCGTTGTAAAACAATATCGATAGGGAAAATAGAAATTTTAGATAATAACTTCTTCTAGTTTCCCAGAATAAAGTATTCTTTTATTTTATTATTTATGATGCATATGTTAACTTACTTATTGGACGATAAACTCCCCCAATATAAATGCGTGTAAAGCTTTAAAAGATGAAGTTGTGTATATTTGGGGTTAAGTAAATGGAAAAAATATTGTGCAAAAAACATTACGCGCATTTGTATTTTAGTAAAAAAGGAAGATTTCTTTTTATATTTAAAACTTTTTGGGAATCAAACTGAAATATATTCTAAATGGTCTACGGTTTGAGACAGCACTAAAGTTCTATCAGGGAACTCCACCATTTG
Source organism: Drosophila rhopaloa (assembly GCF_018152115.1). NCBI lineage: Eukaryota > Metazoa > Arthropoda > Insecta > Diptera > Drosophilidae > Drosophila > Drosophila rhopaloa. The sequence goes on along the minus strand of NW_025335059.1, from coordinate 10,462,535 downwards.
GTTTAAACCTTCATGGGTTTAATTTGTTGTATTTTTTAGGCACTTTTTTACGATTTGCGTGTTATTTTGATTTGATTTGTTAGTCAAAGCACATCATTGAATTAATTCTGTCGAAATGAATCAGAATCCTGGCTCCTGGGAGAAAGTAAAGGCTGAACAGGACGATGGTATAATTGACCATTATGGTTAGTAACATATTGCCTTATTTTCCTATCCTAACACATGTGCCCTTGGTTTTCCAAGATCTGAAGAGTACTCCCTGGCGTCGTCGTTTGAAATCCGAATTCCCAAGTGACCCTTACGAAGAAAAGGGGTCGTATTTTCCACAGGGCAATAGCCAATCTAATGGCATCATAGATCTGGATCAGCCGAATAGCTCCAACAAAAGTCCCCGTCAGCCCCGAAAGGAGAATGTCGGCTGGGCTCGCTTTACGCTGAGAAAGATTGCCAGAAACAAAGCGGAGGGCAGGACAGAACCCAGGGATGCAGAGGACAAGGCTCGTAGCCGAAGGACGCTCCGGAAGCAGAAAAAAAAATTGAAAAAGAAGCAGCTCAAGGCCGTCCAGCCTAAACAACAGAAGCAAAAAAAATCGCTTGGGAAAAAAAGCAGAGCGTCCAAAAAGTCAAAGGGTGCTCCACTAGCAGTCAGGGAGCCCAATGAGGTGGTCACGGATAACCTGGCAATGGCCCTGGTGGACGAGTTCCACGATGACGGACGTTTACTAAACGAAAAGTGGGAGGAGATCGAGAGCGTACTGGCAGATATGGTGACAGATAGAATCATGGCTACTCCAGAGGGTCCCATCCCGTCCTTCGACTGCTCAAATGTAATCCGTGGTCATCGGGTGATCAGGTGCGACGACGGGTTCTCGAAAGTCTTCCTGGCGGATTGCGTGTCCAGAATCGGCGACAGTTGGAATGGCTTACGTATCAGCCTAGTGCACGCCAGCGAAATTCCCTGGCGTCCTACAGCTCGCATCTGGTTGCCAAAGGGGCAAACAGATCACAATAGGATCATTAGCTGTCTCAGAGCTCAGAACCTGGATGTGGACATGGCGGACTGGGTCATTCTCAAGGGAGAACAAGCCATAAAGACAAGTCAGCCTTTTGTTGTACTTATTAACCAGCGATGCCTGCCACAACTGGAGGCAGCGGACTACAAGGTTCGCTACGGCATAAGAATGGCGAAGATCAAGGTCCTTTTAACCGAGGCAGATGAGTTATCGGGCGAAGACGAAGAGTCCTGGAAACGCGAAGAGGACTTGCCATGCTCGAGTAAATCTCGCCGTTTTTCCAGAGAATAACCTCGACATCCACATACGGATGGTAACCTAGACTAGAAGCAAGAAAGCCTCAGGTTTGAAACCATATTAGCCATAATATGCTCGAAGTCAACAAATAGACCGTTAGTCCTTAAGAAATAAGGATAAGGATAAGAATAATATTAATTAATTCTGTTACTTATGTTATAGCAGTAGCAAGATTCAAGATGATTGGGTCGGAAGAAAATTTTCATGCGTTTCATTTATATCATGAAAACGATATACACTTTTGTTTTTAAAAGGACACACATGTCCTGCAGTATTAAATATAAAAAAACTTAATTCGGAACTCTGAATTAATAAAACATGTAAAGTTCTTCAGAATAAAAATAAAACAAAAGTTTATAATTAACCATTATCTATTAATTATTTAAACTATATTATTTTTTCATAAGTAGAAAAGAACAGAATATATTAGTTAGTAACCGAGAAAGAATTTTAACTGCTAAACTGGAATATCCTCTATGACTTATAGCCGCGCTGATTGTTAGCGAAGTTTCTTACCAACTTTCGTAGGCATTTGCTGTAAAATTAAGTCCGTATTTCTCGGTATTTTCCGATTGGTGGTAAAGGGTCACACTCATTCCCTAGTGGGCTTCGCATTTTTTGTTTCAGACGGAAAATCAAGAAAATAACTCTGGGTTTAAGTCATTATAAATAAAACAAAATGTCCAGCTTTTCGCCGAACCAACTGCGTCAGTGCACCCGCTTCACCGGCACGCCATGCACGCCGGACAAGGAGCAGCAGCTGCGGGAGCAGATCCACAGCGAGCTGGCCAAGATCAAGTACTGCGCCAATCCCACCTACGAGTGCAGCTTGATGCGAATTGAGGGCTACGACTACTGCATGCGGCACATCCTGCGTGATCCCCGCGCCAACTACCGCCAGTGCTCGCATGTCTACTCGAACGGAAGGAAGTGCATCAACGCGGTGGCCAAGTACGACAACAAGAAGGAGCAGATCCTTACCACCTTGTGTTTCGAGCACAACCGCCAGACACAGCTCCAAAAGACCCATCTGAATGTGGGTCGCATTCGCAGTCGCGTGGAGACCAACGAGACCCTGCTCCACAGCCTCTCGTCCCACATCAACGTGGAGGACATTAAGCCGGAGGCCCCCAAAACCGAACCCCATGATGATGATGAAATTGATGTGGTCTCGCCTCATGTAACTCCATTTGGTAGGTCTCACTGGTAGTGGATTCACTAAGTAGTAAATAAAATTTTCTCTTCCTTAGTCACCCAAGATCACCGAAACACCATTGACCACGTTGTGGATAGCTCACGCAAGCGCCGTCGCATTTTGGATTATGCTTCTGATAGTTCCAGCAATGATGAGGATCCACCTTGTCTTAGGAACACCGCCCAAGACATAGAGTTTTACGAATCAGACTACGAAAGCGTTGATTCTGAAGATGATGATCCTCTAAAGTAAGTTTTATTGAGGCCTATTCCGGTTTTCACTTTTAGGAAATGTTTTTAACTTGTTTTTGAGTTTCTGCCAATTTATAATTTTACTGTGTGCATCTTAAAAAAATATATTTAAGCTGGTTTAAAAGAATACTTCCCAAAATCATATAAAAAAAACAGTGAAAATGGGAACGAGCCAATACAAATCGTTCTATAAAGTATTCAACTAACACAAGTTATTTTTTCAGACATGCTGGCGTCTTTACGCGTGCTGAGGCTGTTAAAATTGCCGAGACCAAATTGATTAAGCTTAAGGAACTTTATCGCGATCAGATTTCCCATCTGCAGCATGTTCTGAAGCAGCGCCGTCGCAAGTATTTGCACGACATACGACGAGAGCGAGAACTATATTGTAAGCTTAAAACGAGTGAAATATTAGTAAGCAAGTTAATCTAATCCCTTTTTTTTAGGCAGCATTCATGACCAGCTGAAGGACACGCCACACGAGCGGAAGTTGTACGAACAACTAAAGGCGCTGAATAGCTACCATCGTCGACAGGGCATGGAGGCTGTGCTTTACAAGAAACTAAAGGAGAAGCGCGCCAGGGACACCTTGTATGCATCCAAGTCGTCGAGCAACCCAAAGTGCATCTTCACTGAGGGCGGTGTTAAGTGCGGAGAGCGAACGCTACCCTGCTGCAAGCACTGCCGGAAGCACATCCTGGAGGACAAGCGCCAGGTCCTGTTCCGGGCATGCGGCGTGGAACGAAGTGGGGTGGTCTGTCAGGAACCGGTGGCCAGCATTCTTGAAGACTCCAGTTGCGTACTGCATCTGACCGTGGCGCCGGCTAAGCGCCAGTATATACAAAAGGTGCGTTGATCAAAAACTAAACCTAACCCACGCCATACCCACCACACGTTTCTACTTAAATATTCCAACTGCCTCTTCATACATTGCCATAAGTTGTGTTGCACATAACTGCATATACTACAGTAATTGAACTGTAAAACAGTTTTAACATACATACATACTGCGTAACTAGCATTTAGATTTGATTTGTAGTAAAGCTAAGTATATCTACTGAGAAACAAACACGAAACACATGTACATAAGTGCTAGTATTGTCTAATAAGCTTTTTGTGATCGACCCTGAATAAATTGCCGACATCTCATCCTCCAGTTTTATGAACTCCCAAGCACTCCGCCGCTAGAAAGTATTTTCGCAGCAGGCCGTGGTGTCGATAATTTTGTCGGAAAAGACCCACGGATTGAACAGCGTGCGGAGGGCGATGATCTGTTGGATTTTGCAAGTGGTATATTCGAGTTTGATCTCGATACAGCTGATGATTTAGCAAACTCCCTCGACGAAGAGTGCGCCATGTTTCTTGACATGGACAATGACCTGGGCTTAGCCATTGATGATCGCAGTGTGGACAGTGCCCATGCAGACTTAGGCCTCGACCAAGATGGCGAAGAAGTATCCAATGATTTTTATGACCCCGGTGAAACTCAAGCTCAAGACAATCTTATTGAAAGCCAACTAGGTTTGGACGAATCATCGGTGCAGGACAGTAGCGAACTTAACTTTGAAATCGACGAGACCGACAGCAATGTTAACGAAGTGTTGAGAATGCTTGAGGGCATTGAGCAAATGCCCTGGTTTGATGCTCTGATGAACTAGTTCGATATTATAGTAAATGTAATAACCCACAATCCTAACCATAATCCAAGTATTAGTTTTTTGTACTCAAGTATTTACATTGTTGATAAACACTTTATTTCACAGAAATGCGAGTCAGAGACTGAAGAAGATGAGACGGTGTCAGCAAGCGTTAGTACCATTATAAAAACCGAAAAAAAGGAGCCTACAGATAATCTATTTGTGGGCCAAGTTCTTAACGTCACCACAGCTCATGGCGAAGACAACAAAGACGATATCAAACTTCTCAAGTGCATACAAAAGCAAACTAGCACTACTTCTTAAAACTTCGTAGAATAAATGTTTACTGTTGCAATCATAAATCCATATATATTAAATAAAAAACGTAGATTTAAATCTCTTATCTGAAAATGTCAATTGGCTTTGTAAGCATCTATTGTATTTTTTGTTTCTTCGGGAAAAAAGAATTCCTTAATAAATAGTTTCTTATTTAATCAAACTATTTTGTCGGTTTACGTAATTATTTATTTACATTTATTGGCGTTTTATAATTTATACAACTTAATATTTGTTTTACATTTATGCATGTATATATTTAACAATTCACATTTTACAGAGAAAATGCATAGCTTTTGCAGATTCTTAGAAAATAAAAAATATGCACTCTGTTTGCTTAAAAGTAATGACTGTAATTATTTGATCTTAAAGCACAGTTAAATATATCAGTTATCAGTTCCTCCATTCAGTATCTCTACTCAAATATTTACAGATTGCATATGCTATGATCATAGATTGATGGCAACCGCTCTCGTTGTTAAAATGCACTATTAAAATTATAAATTGGCAGCTAAATATATTAACAAAGTCTGTTAAAAGTTGAAACCAGTTTTCTTAATCATTTCCCTACAGCTCCGTTGTAGTCTCTACCTCTGAACGATCCAAATCGTTCAGATAGGAAAAGCCTATTTGGCCATAGTCCCTTTTGCCAAAGGAAACGTTTTCGTTTGTGCTGCTTAAGTGGTTGTGATCAGAACTGGATCTGTAAAAAGACAATAGTTATATAGATTGTACAATTAGACGTGTAAAAGCTTTAAGATGCATACCTCTGAAAAAGCGGATTTGTGATGGGCACTTCTCCACCATAAAGTCGATTGTTGAGCTGTCCATTTCGACCCAGCGTGGCATTCATCAGCTCACCATTGCCATTGAGCAATCCCACGTCGCAGAATGTGTTTCCCCGCCTACCCATCGTGCTGTAGGCATTATTTTTAGCATTGGCCATATTGTTGGGTCCAGTGGGATCTATGTTGTAAGCGCCGTTCTGATAATGGTTACTGTTCTGGTGCTTGATGCGACCCAAAGTGAGGGTGCCTGAAAGGGCGCCTCCATTCGGAGGGGATCCCAGTGGGTTGGCATTGTTGCGAGTGTTCATTTCCAGAGTCCGATTGAAGGTGTTCTGTCTGTTATTTATGGCCAGATTGTTGTTCATGTTGGCGTTGTTGAGATTCTTGTGCCGACGAAGAGTGGCAATGGTAGCCGTCGTGGCATCCGAGTGAGATGGACTAGACTGACCACCGCCATTGGTGTTCTCCTTGTGCGTTATGTAGCTGACGTTGTCCAGCGAGAAGGCATGGTTCTTGGCACTAAAGTCCAGCTGGAGATCGTCATCCACATCCGGTGGCACTGCCATCGCCAGCATCTGGGTCTCGTACTCCTTCATGTTGGCTATGGTTTCGCTGGCATTCGAGGCCTGCTGGTTAACGATCACAGGATCGTAGCGGGTTGGATTCGTAGAGGAGTACTGTCGCATGCGTTGCTTAAAGTTTTTGTATCTATAACGAGGAAAAAATAAATACATTTTAATGGAGATTACTGTTATTCGATTTTAATTAAGTTGTATTGCCATTAAATAAAGAATTAGAGACTCGCACGGGTTAGTGTTGATTCTACTATTTTCTTTGACTTTTAAGCTATTTAAATGTTCACAGTTAATTTAGGCTTTAAAAACTGTCTGTACTTACTTTGACCAAGAAATGCATATATAGATGATGCCGATTGTGCCAAGAATAAGTATAACAAGTGATATGGCAATAAGAGTGAAGGGAAAGACTTCATTATCGATGGCCACAGCGGCTTTAACCTGAAAATTAATGAAAAAAGAAAGGATTGATAGATACCCAAATGATATATATCATAAGTAGTAACCCACCTTATGAACCTGTTCTTTTCTTTCAAGGGGAAATGAAATATTGTCGGCGGTGGCCCTTGGTAAGGCAATATTTAGCTCGGATCGGGAAGCTGGTTGCAATAAAGTGGTCTCCACAATGCTATCTTTACGGCTCACCAACAGCTCTGTCTTCGGATCGATAAGATAGAACCATATATCCGTTGCGGCTGGGTTCTCGATCACCGTTCCATTCTTGGCCAGATACTTCTGACTGCTCATTCGTTCAATGCCGCTGACTAGTCCGGTTTTCTTGTCCAGCAGTTCTTCCAGTTCCGTGTAGTAGTTACGAAGATCGCTGGGTGCCGAGTTCGGGAATGATAATGCCATTCGATTTATGTCCGCCAATTTATTGACAACGATGCGGGCTCTCGTGCGATGAGATCCCTGTTCTTGGGCATCGCTATCACGAGCCTCCACCAAAAATGTCATCGGAAAGTCGTTTTCGTTTTTGAAATGCCTTGCAGTGCGCAGAACTCCAGTATCTTCAGACATCACGAAAAAGCTAGTGGGCTGGATATAATACACATATGGTGGTGAAAAGAAAAAGGTTTAGTAGGTTGATAGATTACTTACCATATTAACCCGGTTTTCGTCATCATCGTAGAGAGTGTATCGAACGGTTCCAAATTTACCTGAATCACGATCTGTGGCTCGCACCTGCAAAATGGTTGTGTCAACATCCATTTCTTCGGTTACCACCGTGTAGAAAGTGTCTTGTTGACCGCGTAGCCTATTAAACTCGAACTCTGGGGCATTATCGTTCTCATCCTGAACTATTATCTCCACGGTGGTGGTGTCTTTTTGTGGGTTGATAAAATAACGATGGGATGTTAGGCGCAACTGAAGGGTGTACGAGGTCTTGTTCTCAAAGTCCAGTGGTTGGATGAGCAACAAGTTACACCCATGATCAGCAGAACTTAAATTGAAGATTCCCTCTTCGTTTCCGCGGACAAATTCGCACTTGAAAGCCGGTGGCCCATCGGTTGATGTCTTTGAATTCACTATTTGAATGAGTTTGAGGGTGCTATTTGTTTCCATTGACTCTGGCACACTGGTGGTGTAGCTATCATCGCTGAAGGCCAAGCCTATACTTTCACTACTCATAACCAATCCGCTTTCCAGCTTATTGTCCAATTTAATTTCGTTATTGCCGTTGGACAAAAGGTGATGTACATCCACTCGCAGGGGAGCCACCGAACTCAGCTGGGGTTCACCCAAATCGTATGCCCTGATGTCCACCTGGTACTCCGTATCCTCTTCTTTGCGCAGTTCATCTCTTATCCGAATCGCCCCTGTATCCGGATCCACTTGGAAGTACTTGGGGGCCTTGCCACGACCCACAATCTCGTAGCGAACCACATTTCCCGGCGAAGTACCATCCCCATCGATCGCTGGCAGAGTGGCTATGATGGTTCCTATGCTCTGGTCATCATTTACGGTCACGGGATCGGGAACGGTTAAGAATCTCGGGGGTAAGTCGTTGCGATCCTCTACATCTACTACTAATTGAACTGTATCTCCGGGGCCGTCGCCATCGTTCTCAATAGTTCCAATGGTCAGCTGGTGTTGCTTCTGGCTTTCATAATCCAATCCCTTGATCGTCCTTACTTCTCCAGTTTTGTCCGAGACCCTGAAAAGTTCCGCATTGCCCTTGCGAAGGACATAGGTTATTTCCGGAACAGTATCGGGGTCGAAGGCCTGTACAGTGGCCACCAGGAAGTTTTCCTCATTTTCCGGAATGTGCACATCAATACGGGCATCAGTGAACTTTGGCACCTCATCTGGGAGATCTAGTACCTTCACCGTAACACTAGCCGTTCCTAGTCGGGCATCAGGAGCACCATCCTTGGCGGTGACCACAAACTTGTACTCGTTCAACTGCTCGTAGTCCAGTTCCTTGGCGGTCAGTATCTCCCCAGAAGTGGCATTAATGGTGAACGGTATGTCCGTGGGTATGGAGTAGGTAATCTCAGCATTGATACCTTCATCGGCGTCGGTGGCGTGAACAACTCCCACGGAGGCCTGAGCTTTGCCCTCGTCCACTTGGAAGACATATGGCAGGGTAGATGCATCGAATTCCGGGTTCTTATCATTGATATCCGTCACCTTGATATTTACGGTGGCACTGCTTGAGAGACCACCAGTGTCCTCTGCCCTCAGGATCAGTTGGTAGCGGGTCAAACTCTCTCTGTCCAACTTTCGGATGACTATGATAACGCCGCTTTCCTGACCCACTGCGAATTGCCGCAGATCATTGCCCGATATTATGGAGTAGACAACTGCATCGTTTTCCGGATCCTCGGCGTGAACCACCGTAACCGTGGAGTTGATCTCCGCACCCTCGCTGACCTGAACCTCGTAGATGGGTTTCTGGAAGCGCGGTGGCTTTGTGTTCGGTCCCGGGGTCACACTCACCTCGACGATCGCCTGCGAGGATAATCCCCCGATATCGGTGGCCTGCACTGTAATGCTATATTGTTCACCGGCCAGCAAACGTCCTTGGGTCTTGATCTCACCCGTCGTCTCGTTGATTGTGAACTTTTGAATGCCATTGTTGGAGACATGGTAAATGGAGTAGGTCACCACGGCATTTGGACCCTCATCGTTGTCAGTGGCGATGACCTGGGTGACCAGCCGACTTTCGCTCTGATCCCCAGCCGTAATGGAGATCGGTGGCACCATGGCCAGCTTGGGGGCATTGTCGTTCACGTCCCGTAGGTGGACCGTGAGACTCAGTGGAGCACTGGCCGCATTGGTTCGTGGTTCTCGGGCCACCACTTGAAACTTGAAACGTCCTGGCGCAGGAGGGTCGCGATCAAGGTTATCCTCGTTCACAATCAGTATCCCATCGCTAGTCACATTGAACGACGGCGTGGTCAGTTCGTATATATAGTCTGGCTTCGGATCGGTGTCACTCAGGTCGGCATCTGTGGTTTTGAATGATATAGGGTTTCCGTTCAAGTCCAACACCCTAGTTCCGATGGGCGAGTTCTCATCCACGTAGCCCTCAGTTTGAGAGGATGATATTACGGGGGGATTGGCATCCACTGGCTTAACGGAAATGGCCAGCTTTGCTGTCGTGAATCGTTGTGGTCCTGGGGAAACCTCCTCTGCTTTCACTATTATATCATACTTTTTCGCCGTCGAAGTATCAATAGCTTTGGTTTGCTTCAGCACTCCTGTATTCTCATCAATCTGGAAATAATCTGCGTAATTTCCTGGCATACCACTTGCAAAACTATATCGTATTGGGGAATTGATGGTGTCAAGATCCACTGCCTGAATCCTTTCGGGAAGAACAGTAAGTACTCCTAGCAAGGAACCTGCTGGCACGGATGCAGAATACTCTGGATTTATGCAGGCCCCATCAAGGGAGGCACATCCGCTATATATAAACGATGGATCCAAATCGTTTGAATCGGCTATATTGACTGTCAATGTTGTGGTCGATGAAAGGCGATCTGCGGTATTGCGCGCCCGATCCTGAAAGTAGATAAATGATATTTCATTTATATAAAAAAAATGCCCATAAATTTATAATGCAGTATTCATTTGCATTACCGATAACTATAGGTATATGTTTTCAGACTAGATCCCAAGTGAAAGGTATGGAACTTTAAAAAATGCCGTCGGCAAAAGGGCCGGTAAAAGTAGGCAGATAATTGGGGCCTTTTTGGCACAACATTTAATTGTTGCAATAACAAAGTAGGCAGTTTAATAAACCCTTTGTAATAATTTAATTAATAATCAAGCCTTCACTTACCGAAGCCACAATTGTGAGATAATAGGTTTGTATTTTCTCAAAGTCCAAAGTCTTGGCAACAGTGACCTAAAAGAAGTGGAGAGAAATTATAATGTATGATTCTCAAATAAACTTTCTAGACTTACCTGACCCTGGTGTGGAAATGATATGGCAAAGGTGCCATAGCCATCCGTACTATACTTTTCAATATCTGTCGAGTTTGCACTTCCCTCGGCTATAAAATACTCAACCAGTCCGTTGACACCTGCGTCCTTATCGAGGGCCTGAATGTTTCGAAAAATAGTGGTTCCCACCGGTGTGCTCTGTAAAAAATTATTAAAAGCCATTGAAATGTCAGTTAATTCGACATGGGAAGCGACGGGGGGTTTTCTTCAGAGCCTGGGGTTTATTCAAGAACCGAAAGTGTTTCCTGCCTGCTTAATAAATTGTTTCTAGTTCAGCAAGATGATACCATAAGCTATTTTTTCCCTCACTGAAGGTACATTTCTAACATTTCCCATGGAACGCAATTGGGAGCCAACGGAAACTCTGAGATCATTAGTTTATTCGCATTGTTTCAGCGTCAAGTGGCTGCAGTGAAGATTCAAAAGCCTGCTGGGCTGTTATGTAACGGTCGCAGCCTCTTAAACTCATGTTAAGGAGCAGCTTTGCTACTTGTATGGGGAGTTCGGAGTTTGCAGTCTGGAGTCTGCCGTTTCTTCTGTACAGTGTACACTCGAGTCGGTAATTTAGCATCCACAGTGCATCCCCAGAATTGCAGCTGAGCTCATGCACAAGACATTGTTCATTCGCTGAACTTTGCGATTTGTTTCTCAGTTAAATGGCATGCAAGCTTAGGTCATCTTTTTTCGCTTTTCATAATTTTCGGTTTTATTGCATGGTGTTTGGGCATTTACTTTTCGAATTCCCATGGCTGAATCCAGCCATTTATTATGGGTATTGATTTTGCAGATACCATATTGTTTCGGTAGCTCTCTGGAGGTATAATTTATCTCGGTTCTTGTAATTATTTGATAGAGCGGGAATGAAATGCGATTCTGTTGTGTTGTTCTGTCTTGTCGTTTCTGCTCGAACATCGGGTCCCTTGGGAGTGTTCGCCTAAGCCGGCAAGTGCATACCAATTATATTCCAGTTTGACTGGCAGAACGCCATATAAAGGGACCTGGATCACGAATTTACAATGCACTATATACTTTTTTCTGCGAAGAATCGATGACGCAGGTAGCCAGCCAGCCCTTTTGTTTATTCTCCACCAGGCTTCTTAAACTTTAAGGCTTCACATTGTTAAATAAATTTTGTATGGGTAAACGTCCTGATTGCAAATTCCGATGAACCATTTATATTCTGCTTTATAGCATTACTTTACAATTTTATTTACTATCCGATAAATCTACTCTCAAGGTCTTAGGTATAATCAGGTCCTCAATAAGAAAACAAAATGTATAAACTATAATTGGCTTTTGTTTTCGAATTTAAATTATTTAACGAGTGTAGTGATAGAATGAAAAAAGTGTTAAATATATGAGAGATTCTTACTAAACGTTCTTTATAATTCGCGATAATTTAATATCTATTAACAGTATTGACAAGCATTTATAACTGAAAGCCATTCCTTTCCTTACGATTGTATTCTTATGAAAATTGATTGCTCAAAAATTATCTAATTAATTAATTACTACTGGTTTAATGTCTTAATAGTGTGCGGCTTCTTATGTGAGGTTTCTTCAATTATGTAAAGACACAGGTGCGATTTAAGCACGTTTATTGGCAAGGTTTCTCTGATCTTGGCTAAGTCGTCGCAAAGTAATGCACTTTATAGGGGTTCTTTATGTTCGAGTTTGTATGTAGCACGTTTCCGCTTTGTTTTATGCTTTTTGCTGACGCTGCTTTCTAATATGTCAACAGTTCTGTAATTGAACGTTATTAGTCTAAATACGTGATTAAAAGCCGGCAGGCAATACTCTTGCACTTGCCGCCGGTCCCAAGATCCTCGGATGCTGGGGATTGGGGATTGCGGATTGGGGATCCGCTCGACATGCTATTGTGTTGCCGAAGCGCTGAAAACATGTTCACTACCACTTCATTAGTGTTCAGTATGTAGTTGCTGCTGTCGCGTCGAGAAGACTATGCACATTCACCTGACTCTTGCACAAGAAGAAAATGGGAGGATTTTGAAAACCCGATATGCTTACTATTTAAATTATTTGGGGAAATTCAAACCAATAAGTACTAAAAGGGCATTTCTTCCAATTTATCACACGATTATATACACTTGTTAACTAAGAATTTATCTAATAAAATTATAAGATATAAAACTCTTCAGTAACCCTTTTAACTTGAAGAGTAATATCACGTTTTAAAGCTTGAGGAATGTTGATATAGATTTAAGACTGTAAGATAAAAAGATATTATGCATGCTATCATTTCTCTGTTTTATAGGGCTTAATGTATAACTATACAAAATGTCTAAACATAAAATATATTAAAAAGCATCAAATTGAATATTCTTTAGATGAATTTAGCAAAGATCGAAACCATACCGGTATTAGACAAACTATTTATCAACATCTTTGTTCTTAAGATAGCATCTCATTATACGGTGGATCTCTGGTAAATAGCTCCTAAACACAATCTAAGATTATCTTAGTTCAATTGATCTCAGTGTATCTGTGACTTTTTGCAGCGTTAGTCCGTTTGGCACCCGGCTCAGAGGAACTATGGCGAGAAATGCGGGCAAACTTCGGGGTGGCGAAAAGCTGATCGTGCGGACGCTGGAAAATGTCTATTTACTTACCTCGGGAACGGTAACCTCGTAGGGCGTGTTCATGAAACGCGGCGCATTGTCATTTATGTCCGACACCCGAACAATAATGGGAATGGTGCGCTTTTTGTTCGTGGATCTAATGGTGCAGGAAACCTGAAACGATTTGAGCAGTCGTAGACATATTTTCATAAATATTTTCATCTGGCAAAATGGAGCAGAGAGAGTAATGTACCTGAAAGACAATGTGACTGAGATTTTCCTCATCTCGATCCAGGGGCTGCAGTAGTTGTAGTTTCTTGCCGTTTAACTGAAATATCGGCTGGCCTTTCGGAAAGACCAAATTCAAAGCGATTTCCGTCTCCGGATCGCCGAAAATTGGAAGCTCTGGCGGAGTGGTTGGCTGTCCAATAACTGCAAAAAACGCATAAATAATATAGTAAAAGTTGAAGTCTAATAAATAAAGCTAGGTTATTGGTACAAGTGGCTCCAAGCCGGCAAACATATCGGGATGGAAACGAGAAAACTGCAGACAGCTGCCTTTCTCTTTGCATTTGGGGTCAAGTTGCAGCGATCACTTGCGATGTATACGTGTGTGCACATATCGTAGATGCATCTCGCATCCACATGAAAGCCTTTAAAATTCGTGTGATCTTGTTGTTTCGCAGTAAGCGCCTCCATGAGTGATATCAGATATTACGTAACGAACCATAATGTTTTATTTAAATACATTAAAGTAGGAATTCAATGCCTTAAAGCTCCTTAAATATTTTATGAACTCTAAAACACAACTTCAATTTAAAATTAATGTGCCGTACATTTTTTGTAGTCTTGGCTTAAATCCTAAGTCTCTAGGATTAGATTTGTATATATCTAATCTGGAACTTTTTCAATTTTAAGATACCTTTTGCATAAATTATTTGTATGGCGATCTTATGACACCCTCCCTAAACTTCTGTGACCCAAGAGTTAATTAATGTTTTAAATTACTTAATTGCAGACCCAAAATCAACCAATTATGGTTTTGAGAGTTGGCCAGTTTTACCTTATAGAGGTGCACCTTAGCGAACATGAAAATTATACAATGTATCTACAATGTACATTTAATTTCTCTGGTCTGACGTGCTTTTCATTCTTTGATGTGAAGTGCTGCCTATGTGCATGAACACGTTTAAAATTATAATTATGGTGTTGCACCTTTCGTGCTTTTAGTCTATGATCTTGAAGTCGAGGTTGAACGCCGAGCATTTTGTCTAAAAAGTGAATAGCCATTCATGTTTTTGCATCCACGTAATAGATTTAAAGTTAAAGTAGTTTTAGAAGTCATATTTCCTGTTTAAAGCCATTTTAAACTGCTCAAATTGCATAGTTAGTTAGTCGATAACCTAAGCTAAATGGTTTATATAATCCGTTGAAGAAATACTTACAAGACTCACGGCTTTCTTCGATATCCAGAATGATATTCGTTTGACCGGTTTCCACTTCGCACATTTGCGACTTGCCCAAAACCGCCGAACAGAGCAGGATTAGGAGTCCGAAGAAGCCAAGTCCCTGCTGGGGAGTGAGGTTTCTCGCAGTCATTTTTCTGAAAATAAAAGTAAACAAATATTCCTTGTAAAATATATATTTGCCAGAGTCTGATTTAAATATTATTTTGAGCCACTAACAGCTTAACCTACGCCATGGGGCCCACACAGCGGATCTGGAAACCCGAGTCAAGCTCGAAATGTCTTCTGCATACGCTGCTTTTGTATGCAAAGACGGCTTCTCATACCTTAAATGGTGTGATATCAATATGCAATAAACAATTTAACAAACTTGGCGTTGTCTTAGCCGCAGCGCGTTCTTTTCTTCTCTCTATGCCGAAAAAAAATATATATATATTCGCGTATATGGACATGTGGAAATCTAAGATGCGAAGATCTGCGGAGGATAGCTATGCGGCTATTTGTTAGCGATAATAAATACTAAGTTGGTGTCGAAATTGGTGGCTAAATTGAAAATTCTCATAGTTCCGTTTTGAGCTCATCAAATGACTTGGCCAGGAAAATATTGACTGAGAGAAGTTCATAACGGTAGGATCATAAATTGGTTAATAAAGTGGGAAGGCAAGCCGTGCCAACAACTAGACAACGGGGCCCGCGATCAGGTGCACATTTTGCCCACCTCATCTCATCGAGCGCCTAAATGGCCAACTTGACTGCCCGATCAACTTTTGTGGCTGTGGCTGCGGCTGGGATACAGTTAGCCATGTTCTCCAAAGCCACCTCATGCGGCTTCTATCCCTAAGTTTCAGCTCTTTCTCTGCAGTTCAGCGCACATCCGCTGGCGTTGTGCCCCATCCCCAACTCCAACTCCATCTCCAACTCCCCATCCAAGACTCGTTGGCACCAGGAGCACTTCTATTTCTATCGTATCCGTTACCCGGATCGTTTGTTTAATGAAACAGATCGAAGCTAATCTCTGGTTTTCTCGCTTTTTCTTCGGCTTTTATTTGCTTGAGTTCATAAGTTATGGATGGGAATAAAATAGGTTCAGTAAGTTAGAAAAAAACCATGATATAAAGAAATAAACTTAACCCTCTAATTAAAGAAAATTAAAAAAAATATGTAAAAATGAAAGTAGAAGAGTTATTAAGTAAGTATTAAGTATTAATTTAAGTCTTAAGCTGATTAGATCAACATATAAACTAAATGATAATTAGGTTTTTAAAAAAAAAAATATATGACAACAATATTATTTAAAAGCACATTTAATGCATAAGTAAATTTAAGGTTTAATGCAAAAATTCAGAAGTTAATTAGATCTTTTAAATAAATATGATAGGATTTTTAAAGCAAGCATTTTATTTTTGTATTTCTTTAGTAGTGAGTATTTAAAAAGCATACAAAAAAAGAAAATTACTCATCCGCGATGTTGGTTATGTGGGTAGAAGTGTTGGAAGTCATGCTGTGAAGTATGCCATTTTTGTATTTTTGTAAATCAATAAGACTCTAGGCTTATGAAAGCTGTTAGTGAATATGGTCAAATTAAAAAAATGGTGTTTTATCGTTTCATTTAAGAATAGGGATTATGGATTTTGAATGTTTAAAAATAAGCTTGATCACTAAAGTTTTTATTGGTTCGGACTCCTTGCGGAGTCGGTTCCGTGATACAGTTCTCTTAATTTTAAAATCTAAAAGCCGAAATCATTGCTTATTTCTTAGATTCCCTAAATTATTTAATTTACGCAATTACACTACAGAATATTATTCCACCAATCAAAATATCTATTAATTTTAACGACTTATATAATTTTCTAAATGTCTGCCAGTGCCGCAATCTGGAATTAAATCAAACTTGTCTTAAAACGCAGCTATTGCTGAAATTATCTCCGAAATCATAAAAGCAACGATCGTGCATTGCGTAACGGCGAGATATCACATTGTATTGATATGGCTTAAATGTTTCGCCGTTCCTGTTTCTATTTGCGAAAATCGAGAAAATCGCGAAAAGCGCTGCGAGTCCTCCGCTTTCACTGAACATACCATGCCCCTCGCCGTATAAACAAAAGTCGCGATGAGGTGAAGCCGCGGAGCTCGGTGGCCACAGAAAGTCAGTTGCTGATTATGTTCAACCGGAAACTTATAGAAAAAGCCGAATGTGCCAAACTGGTTTGCAAAATAAACGAAAGCCGAGGTATCGCTTTGCTTTGAATGCCTATGCCTGTATGCCTTTGCCTGAAATGCTACTAGTGCTGGGTGCAGATTCGATATGTACGGGAAACCTGTTGCTTATTGATGCTGTTTTTGCCAACATTTTCTAGTTTTGAATGTGGTACAATACGTACCGAACTTAAATCTGAAATCTGTTGGAATGCGAACGATGGTTGCCACACAAATCTTAAATAAACAAGAAAGGAACGCTAGTTTTACGGTCCGAATCTCGGGATACCCTGGCCCACCAATCATACTCGAATCGTTCTGTCAGTCCCAACTTTGATTGTTATGCTAATTCTGCGGGTGTTTTATTGTATTTTAATTTTATTGAACAGGAGGACGCGCTCGCGACCATACAAAGTATTCGTTTATATGCGTATGTATTTACTCTGATCCGTGAGAAGTTTCATAATGCCTCATGACAATAAAATATTGTCGTATATCAGCGCATCTCAATCTAAGCAGATTAAAACTTCAAAGTAGTAGTAATGGTATTGTGAATTCATTTCAGGTTATATTAAATTTATGGCTGCTATTGAAATGTTTTGATAACCTTTTAATTTCGATCATTTCTGCAAAACTTTAATGCTGATAGGTCAAGTTTCTATAATTCTAATCGTTCTATTGAACTCAGCAAGTATCTAAGAGCCAATTTGCTGGGAATCATTTTTCTCGGTGGTTAATTTTCATGATTCGCTTTTTTGTTAAGAACGCCCATACTGACAAAACCTGAACCATCAACTGCTGAGTAACAGAAATAATCTTAAATGGTCAGCGGTTTAAAAGCCAACGTTCAGGGCTTAAAAAAAGTATGGAAATATCAAGACGCAAATTATACAAATTAACAATTAAATTAAATTCTCAAGAGTTCAAAAATATCTAGCGAGCTTAGTCGTTGAACTACGAAATTTTTGGTGACAATAAAATGAATCGAGCTGAATTGCCGCTTAAAACAACAGTTAGGTGATTATGCCTTCTTCTTTATTATTTGCTTCGAGGCATTTAACCAAATGAAGATTAATCTTTGAAGTAGACATCAGAACTTTAATCACAGAACATTGTTTTCTTTCATATTCTTTTTTCCGTATAAATGCTGTATAAATAAGTAAAGATAGGTTTTAATTCTCATAACTTACCGTTTATTCTAAAGATTAAAAATTGCAGTAGCTCAAAATATTTCTGCTATCCAACGTGAAAAGGTTCACACGCCGTTAATGAAGGACTTATTTATCCTTAATTACATTTCGGGCATTTGATATTCAAATGTGTATTTGCTCGCAACCCGTACGCTGAATATGAAATAAGGTTAAATTTAATTTAATACACACACGACACTATTATTTATCAATACTTATTTTATGTATGGTTTTATGAGAAAACTCAGGTTGAGTCCACACATCAAAAATTATGAACACAAGACAGGTTTAGGAGCGTTGTTTTCTCGTTTTTTCCACACTTGATTGATTATTAATGGCTTTATATTTTTACTTTTCGAGGTTGTCCTCATGGATTAATTATAAATCTTAATATTTCGCGAAATGTAACCAACAAAGCGGCGCGTGGGAGTTTTTGGTAGCATGTAGTAAAAGTAGCATGGCAAGTTGATGACTATCTATGTATGCCTGTACAAGAGTGTATAAGTTTTCTTACACAAATCTCGACATACGTGACCTCATTTGCCGATCTGACAGAAAACGTTTTTTGGTTTTGGTTGTTTCTTTGCAAATGTCGCAAAAAAATCCCGGTCGATAAATTAAATTCGTGTTGTGTGTTTTCTACAAAACGATAAACACATTGGCATTTAATACAGCGATCACGTTCACATTCCACATTACTGTTCTATCCTTTTTTTGTTTAATGATGATGGGCAAGTTGATGTGAAATTTTTGCTTGTATTTACACCATTGTTTTTTTGGGTAAACAATAAATTGGCAAGAGAAAGTCTTGCTTTCGGGGAATTATACATATAGTTATGTATGGGTACAATCTTCTTTTTTTAATGCTGGATGCTTCGTAGATGGGGGCTTTGTTTGCCAGGCGGGGTTTCTTTGTTATTTAAACGGGGATTGTTTTATTTTTATTCACTGGTATAGAGGATTGTGGGGTTTAATAAACCCAGTATTAGGCCCCTTCAAGGGTATTATAACTTTAAATAGCCTCGGATCTACACATCACACGTCGCCATAAACGGACCATTCTGAACTTTACACATTTTCTTGAGAGATAACTCTTAAAAAATTAGCTCTTAGGCATATTCATACCAGCTTGAAAACCGGTATCGCGGGAGCCACCTAAAATACGATTATGCACATACTACACTGCGCGAAAGTACGTGATGACGGTTCGGTGGTCGGATCGGAACTGTTTCGGTTCGGTTTATCTGTGTCTCTTGCGAGCAACAAGTGGGCGCTACCATCCAATCCCAGGCGGAACGAAGTGGAATCGGAACCGATCTCTCGCTGGCATTCGCTTTTGCGGTAAAACTGGTTTTTGGGACTAGTTTACCAGCTGATGCCACACAGCACACCACATAGCTAGATATACCCATTTTTCGAGTGCGAAAGGCCTATGTGGTACAGGTACTATGGACCGCGATCCCCGATCTGCAGGTGCATGTTGGTATGTATGTTTCTGGAAAAAATCAGCTAACAGCGGTCTGTTAAGTCAAAGGTAAATAAAAGACCACCATGTTTCATTTCCATAGGAGTAGGCTGCGGAACCAGTTTTCGGGCTTTTTTTTGCCTCTTTTGTTTTTAGCTGCAGTTTCTTCAGTGTGTTTGTGTTTGGGGCGCTGTGTAAAAGTTTTTATTAAAATGTTTTAGGTGATGTTGCTGCGATTTTGTGCAGCAATAGCAATACCAATCTGTGGCCGGACTTTGCCAGCCCGCTTACTCCGCCGATCCGGTGCATGAATGAAGTTCACTAAAGGGGCAGACAGCATTTTTGTACCTGTCAGGCGGCCACAGAGTCGCATATGCATATTCCATTGTATTGGGACAATGAGACAGTTGCTGTGCTATCCAATCCACGAAATTACCATCATTGGGAGGTGTCTGCAGTCGCACACCGGGCAAATATTATCATTTTCAACCGGATGCTATAAGACCAATCAAAGTAATATCATTTTTTTACAGCTTAAATATGGTTTAGATTATCTTTTATACATAAGGTATTTTGTAAAACTCAAAACGTAAATAGAACTACCAAACTAACTATCACCTCATGATATAATCTTTCATATATCGAGTTCTTTAAAATGCCAAACAATCAACTTAAACACCTAATTAAAGCAGTTTAATATTCTGACTCATATCTATAAGCTAAAGTACAGACAGAGCTTTAAAAGTTTTAAAATACAGAAACCAGTCCATAAAACCGTGTGTCTATGGCTAACTATATTTTAATCTGTGGCCCATTCAAACTGCCTTGGACAAGATTAAGACATGTACTAACTGGCTATTAACACAGTATCTTTATGGTGGTAAACCTCATGGGATGCAAACTTATTTTCATAATTTACTTGAAGAGAAAGTGCAAGAGTTTTCAGCAAGATGTACACCATTAGCTCATTTTACTGTTTCCCAACAGCCAAATTTGGCTCTTCACTCCGTCTTGCAAAATTTTCCTGAGCTGGGGATTAATTTGAGTTAAACCCACGGCCTCTTTAAACACGGATGTTATGCTTGTTCTTTCGTTATTATAAAAAGGTCGTCTCTTGACAAATTTAATGGAGGTTTAGATTACCACAATAGTAAGCTTCGCTTTTGTCTTTCGGCTCTGTCGACACATTTACAATTCGAATGTCCCATTTCCATGAAAATTTGAATCGTTGTGTCGATCATTTTACTTATTTCAAGTTCAGGTGAACTAGTGATTACGTTTCAATCCGAATTTTAGTACTCTAAGTATTGAGTATTTTGCAAGGACAATTTTAATAATAATAAAAGTTCTCTTTTTTCACTTTATTTATGCTGACATTTAATTATTTAGTAAGGTGAAATTCAGCAACCTAACTTGAAGCTTTGTGGTGATTACTTATGAAAATTAAAGGCGAATCATAATAATTTATGATTAAATACTTCCTCTTAAAATTAAGTGTACTTATTTATTCAAAGAACACCGGATACAAAACGGTGAAACGAAATGTGTCAGCCAAAACTTTGAGGTTTAATTTCCTCATAAGCTCGAATTGCTGTTTGAGCCAATTTAAAATCAGTTTACCTTCTTAAGAATTCTTGATAATATCAGACAAATAAAAAAATAAACGTATGGCAAAGTGTGGCAATAATGTTTGCTTATGCAATATAAGCAAAATAATTTGTATTTTAAGCAAATTTTGAATTAAACTCTGGGTTCCACAAATGCGGGGTAGGTGCATAATTTATACTTTTAGAATTAAGGTATCCAGTTTGAACAAAAAAACTCATAAAGACAATAGTTCAAAACGTAATAAATATATGTAGAGACACTCCACATGAGTACAAGACAGTTATACATAAGTCATTGGACGAATAAAAAATATGCAACCTGTTGGCTTTAAAAAAATATTACGTTTTCAGCACAAAATGCGAGTGAACTAATAAAAGCATATAATAAACTGGCTTTGCTCGGGTTCAAATTACTTCTGCAAAGCTCTACATTTTTATACAAAAAATATGATTGCAATTACAATTTAATATTTCTTTTATTGCCGAAAGCCAGTTCACAGAGCCTGCATTGTTCTGCACTCTCACATGATTGTTTTTGTTTTTTCAGGGGCTGTTAAATCATTCTTCGTCCGCTTTAATTGCTCCACAAAGTACAACTGCATTCCTATTCCTGGCACAGCAACTAAAAGTAACAACAATTCGATTTGGGACCAATGCACACCAAATAACCAAAAGATGCCTTGCTGGCGGACTGAACAATCACTTTGCCCAGATCAGTTTCGGTCCGGCCAAGAAAATATATATATATATAAACCATATAGGCGAGTGTGTGTGCACAGTTGCGGTCAGAAGAAAAGTACGGAGCGGATGGTAGATTTATAAGGTGGAAATTCAATCCGGTCTCGGTGAGAACGGGGAATACATCTCCTGGATGCTCACGTTATGTGGCTTCCCACCTATGTATTTACACATAAAGAAAAATGTATATTATAAGGTGATATGGTGTAATGTTATTGATTCTCTAATCATAAAATATTGGTATATTGCTATAGCTGTATTTTATCTAGGATTCATTCAACTCTCTGATTTTTGTTTTTTTAATAAGTCCCCAATTTTTGGGTATCTAAATTTAAAACAAAAATCAAAATTATATTTATTAATATCTTACAAATGTATTACAAATCAGTGGGAATTTAACTAGAGATCTTGTATCACAGGTAAACTTTATGAACTTTATTTTGTGACTTTATATATATGTAGCTTTCTTACAAATAAAGACTGCATGTTGATTAAACATGATTGATAATTCAAGTTAATAAGAGCTGAGTAGCTTAATATTTTTGTTCTCTGTACTACCCATGTACTACCTTTCTGACCGCAGCTGTACCCTTCCCGCTGCCAGGCCATTAACATTGCTTAATTGAATTAGATTCCGAATGCAGATTATGAGTACCATCGCATGCTCACTCCGGGACAAACCGAGTATGAGTGAGGCAGTTCGTAGAGTACAGAACGAATTACGCCGCCACTTCCCAGGCTCCTACGATCCCATGCAAATGAGGTACTCCTATAAAAAAGATCATTTTTGAAATCCTCCTTTATGGCGTACGGCATAAAATTCAGATTTGAAAATATCAAACCCTTGGGTATTACTAAACGGCACACGGTTCACTGAACCTGAAATCTAATTAGCTAACTTTTCGTACAAAAGCGGTTTCTGTAATCTAATTCGATGGCGTCAGCGGCACTTGGCGAACCACGAAACATTTCTGCAGCCAAAACGAGCAGAGACTTGTACATTGGCCATTCGATTGGATTGGATTGCGCCGGTGCGGTATTGGTATTAAAGGCCAACAATTGTGGCATGTCCTAGTGACAGCCTCGCCACAAAATGCACAAATGCACAAAATGCCCGTGCAATAACAGCCACAAGCGACTGCGAGCGTCGTGCCAGTAACGTAGGAACCGTAGGAAACGTAGGAGCTGCTGCTTCATTAGTTATGCATTAAGCATACGATATGTTGTACAACCGGGCTACAATGGCCAGTAGGGTACATGGCCTTTTTAATGGGCTTTAAATTGATCAGGGTGTTGCCATTAAAGTGAAGTTTTCCAGTCGTGTCTGTCATAGTTTTCCATGTTGTCGGTGCCTATAATAAAGACGTATATTTTATTACAAGACTCACCTCGAAAAATTAAATAAGAGCTGTTGTTGCATACATAAATGGCTCTTATGTAGTAATTAACAATACTTTAAGAGATAATGGTACAAATTAACGCTTGACTTTTAGGAGCGAATTCATCGATATTATTAACGACGGATTATTTTTCAAATTGAATCTTAATTACTTTTAATTTAATCTTAAGAAATGACTGATACTACAGTTTTATCTCAAAACTTTATTAAAAGTGGTTTGGTAAAGAATTTTAAGCTTAGAATATTTTCTTTTGATCTGTTTTATTCTGAACATAGACAAAAGAGTATTTTAAGAACTTTGATATTTAACTTTGATATTTAATAATATACAGATGCCCAAAAAATATTGCATAAAAAAAAAATAAATTAAATTAAGCAATATTGAATACTTTTTAAAATGCACCTACAATTTTTTCACATTTTACGTTGTATAACACCTCAAAAAAGCCAAAAGCTAAAAATCCAGCGATTCGAATTAAAATGTAATTAATTAATTTACTTTAATTTGAAAAGCTTTTGAATGGGTAGCGTTTGAAGTGTAACTAAGTTTCGGTGGCGCAATCGGGTGCACCTTTCCTGTTTTCCCGCATTGGGCTGCTGCAGTCAATCTTTTTGTGGGATGTCCAGCTCCCTGTTAACTGCGTGCAATTCGTGGGGGTTCGTATGTCGCTTAAAAATTTTAATTGCCTTTGCGTGTTTAGAAAACTTACACGTACGTATGTTCTGCGTAGTTTAGCAGCTGACCAAATGCCACGGCAGCTTTCTAGTCGCTGCAGGGGATATGTCTGCAGCAGTATATTGAAGTCTATTTTCACACTTCCAGCACACGATCGCTAATGCTCATTGATGCGAATTAAAATTGAAAGGAATTAACTGAGAAAGTAAGTATGTCTTAATATTAACGCAATCTACATTGTAGAACAAAAAATAAAAATACATAAAAGTCGACTTCCTCGAATGAAGAACAATAACAATACAATAATAACTTAAATTAAATTCAGTTGAATTGGTCGTATTATTTATCGATCTCAATTAAATCATAAAGTAATTCACAATTAGGTTTTTTTTTATTTAGCGTCACAAAATATCATTAGAAAACAATTTTACAAAACCTGTTACTTAAAATTTACAAATATTAAATTTGTTTAAAGTCGATATTTTCCCGATAGAAATGAAGGTGTTCCTTATCCTGTATTTATAATCCTAAAAAAAGGGGCTATTTTTTATTTAAAACAAATTTTATAGGGGATTTTACCATAGAGGCCTCTCGAATTTTTGGCGCTGGTTTGAATCTAGGCGGCACCATAAACGAACTGCCCTTTTCAACAAATCGTTGGCCGACAAGTCATAATTCTGTCTTTTAAAGTTTCGGATGAAATGTATGTAGGCACCTGCCGTGCCCAAAGGACTTTCAATATTCGGCGGAGTCTTCGATGGACTTTTATATTTCGCTTGACTCTTAAGAGGACTTTTCCTTTTCGACTGGCAGTTTTTGGAGCCGTATGAGGTCCTTGTAGCCTCCCTTTCACGAGCATACGGCGAGAGGTTTTGAGACAGTTTTTCAGTTTCATGTTTGGCCGAACATTCCTTTATCGACTGCCACTCAGTTGCCCAAAGTGGGCTTAGTTTCAAGGTCAAAGTGTCTTCCTAATATGGAAACCAAAAAAATATATAACATTTTTTTAATGAATTTAGATGATTTTGGCTTAAGCTCAACTTATTTACCATGTCAGAGCAGTTTTCCTCTGTCGACTGGCTCTCAGCCGATCGATGTGAGTTCACAGACTCTTTCTAATATGATAATAATATATTAAAAATATGAATAACATATCTTGAATTTAAACCATTTTGTTTTTTATTTACCATGTTACAGCGGCTTTCTTTAATCTCCTGCCACTCCGCTGCTTGAGGTGGTCTTTTTATAAAGGTCGTAGGCTCTTTCTAATACGCCAAAAATATATTAATATTATTAAAATATTATTATTAAAATATATATCATGCAAAGCCAATTTACCGTGTTGGACGACCATTCCTTTTCCGACTGGCACTCAGCCGAGGTAGTTGAACTTTTTTTAACAGCCACAGACTCTTTCTATTGGAATTAAAATAGTTTAATATTATAAAATACACTTAAGAACATGTGAAGTTTATGATGTTGAGTTAATTTCCAATTTACCATATTTTTAAAACGTTGCTTTTCTTCGAGGGATAGGAGATTCCATTGCTTAGCTCCAAAACGCACCATGTCCTGCGGGGATAAACCGCAGAAACGTTTTTTGTATTCGGTTAAAAAGTTTAGGTACCCATTATTCAAGATGCGCGCTACTTTCTGGTACTTGTAAATGGGTTTGTAATGTGATCGTCCTCGCTTTTTTTCCTCCATACTATGGATTTGTGTATACTTAAAATTTATTGTCTGTCTATAGATATCCCAGAATTATTAATCTACTCTCGGAAACTAATTCTGAGTGAGAAGACTTTTTCCAAGCTGACTAATGTTGTTAGAAAAAAACTGAGGGTGACACTTAAAGCAAAGTTTATCATGATTATCACTGTTTTATAATTAACTCAATTCGAATACAAATTTTATGGGGATCAGAATAATTTCAAAAGAATTTACAACTTAGAAAATTCACCGAAAAGCAACCAAGTTCTTATTATTCATTTGGTTCTTAAAAAATCAAAATTTATAAAAAGTTAACCCATTTTTTTAAGGGGCCAAAGACAAACAAATAATGGCTTCTTATCAAGCTGTTTGTACCGCCGGTTTTGTACACCTCGTCCTTGGGATATCGCTATTCCATTCGCAAATTGATAGCTGTTCACCTGCTCCGAATTTGGGCGGATGGATTTTCGTGGTAGCTCTAATGCTTATGGCCACCGATATTAAAATGTATCCGGATCGGTATACGCATTTGCCATATGCTATTCAGTTTCTGGTGGAGGTGATCGCATGTTTGGCTATGCTGGAGTTCTTCACGATCGTGGTGTGGTGCTCGTTGGAGAGCCTGATTTTTCACACTGCACGGCTTTTTTTTTTATTCTTGGGAATGAGCGATGAGAGTTTCTTGAACTGGGAGTATTGGCTCCTGTTAATACCCACCACGGCTATGGCTGGCGTTTTATTGTTTCTAATTAAAATGGCTGTTATACCTCTCTTCGATATTAAGTCGGTCTATGAAAAGCATGAAATTAAGGTACATTTGGACAGGGGTGTTTACATGGACCTGACAAGTAAAAAAAAACAGAGAATGAGAAGGCAGAAGAATTTCCCAGTAAAATCGTCGAATTAATTAATTTATTTTATAGATATGTGCACTCAAATTTCAAGTTTTATCGTTAAGCCCAATCCAATAATGCTAGTTAGTAAGAGCAAAAATTAAAAATTGAATTTAAAATTTATTTGTACAAAACCATTTTCTAAATTTGAATACAGAATAAAACCACATACTTTTATGGATATGCCATTTAAAAATCGAGTTTCAATAGGTTTAGTTTTCTACTTGGAGCTTATTACAAAAAATTACAAATAGCTTATGGCTTTGTTTCTACCGGTTAAATGTTTTTAACGGTTTTACCAATTTAAGCCATCGGACGTTTTGCAGCACTGCGCAAAACATATTTACGGCACTGCCGTCCAAATAATCGATAGCAATACATATCGAATACTTTAATCGATTTTGTTCCACCTCCAGCTCTATTTGTTGATATGAACAGCTGAATAATAATCATATTTGGTTAAAAACAATTATGCGATTTAACGGAGCCGCCTTATAGCTCCCGTGCCACGCCTACTGCGATGCGAACAGGCGACAAAGCCGAGCTGTCGCCACGAATCCTGCAATCGAGAACGCAAACCAAAAGTCCGGAATCCCGATCACCGAAAACCCAGTAAATTCCGGAGAACACACATTTAAAGATGTCGACGGAGGAGCATGTGTGGCGAGCGCATGTTGTGCGGCGATTACGCGAACGCAATCGCAAGGAATGCGACAACTTCAAGGAGATCATCGAGCAAAGTAAGAATTCGGGTCGCCGGGGTCAGCGGAGCCCCAGTTGCCCCCCATTGCGCACCAGTTAACCTCCGAATCATCTCTACATTTCATGGTCACATACTTTAATTGCCTTGCAGACAACCGCCTCATTGACCATGTGGCCCAGCTCAAGGCGGACAACCTGAAGCTGTCCGTCGAAAATGAGCAGCTTCGTAGTGCGGTGTCAACAGGTGGCACCGGTTCCAACGTGGCCATTGCCACCTTGGAGAAGAAGCTGCTCAGCCAGCAGGAGGAGCTCACCGATCTGCACAAGCGCAAGGGCGAGAACTCCCAGATGATCGTAGACCTCAACCAGAAGATGGAGCAGCAGAGGATCATCATTTCCGAGAAGGAGCACAGGTAGTCATCGAGGATGTTCCGGGTTTCATATTCGCCAAGAAAGTTTAAAAGCAAACTAGAATGTTTCGAGATTTACCAAAAAAAGGGATTCCAATTACGATATAATTTGAAAAGCACCATAAAAATCCGACGGTTTCTCAAGGTTTTATAGATTTGATTACCATGATGGGTCAGTTTCGACTAATGTTTAAATAATAACATATTCCACTCAGATTTAAATTTTGTGTTGAATTTTGTCTTAGTTAAGACTATAGTTCATAGGCACACTTTCGTTAATTTTCGATAATGAAAAAGAAGGAAGAGTAAAATGAATAAAAAAGATTTTAAGGTGAAGTGAGAAAGTAGTGAGCTTAATCTTCCGATAAGAAATCGGAACAGACCACGCAAAAAAATAATCACTTAATCTTGCCGAATATAAAACATGAAATATCTTGTATACCAACATAAATTGTTTACTGTCTCTAATGTATCTGTTTTTTAGCCTCGCCGAGCAGCAAACGAATAACAATCGATTGCGGGCTGAAGTGCAACTACTTCACTCGAGCTTAGAGGAACTTAAGAAACTCAACAACACCATGTTGGATGAGCATACAGCGCTTCAATTGGCATTTAGCTCCCTTGAGGATAAATTGAGAGGAGTACAAGTAAGTGGTCCAGATTAGTTGCTTTTATATTTATACACGATCACTGCGTCTATGATTTAGTTGACTTAAACAATACATATCAAACTTAAATTATTGTAACTGCTAAATTGGTATAGTGAATTTTAATATTTGTAAGTTTTATTATTTAGTCAGCAGACTATTTAAACGCTAAACGCAGTAAGTCAGACAAAAAAAAATGTTATAAAATTCAAACTGTATAAAACGAGATCTGTTAACTTAGATACTTAAAAATTGGTCAGATTGTGAATACACTTCATTTGCAATAAATATATACTATCAATTTTGTAAATACACTTTTTTAAGGAATACGTTTAAAACCGATTTTGAGTGAATTCACGAGCATTTTATTCATACCAGGCCATTTTTAATGATCTAATGCTGGTTATCCATTGATCGTTATTGCCACATATAAATTCAGGTTTGTTTGTTCTTAATTCCGTACAAATTTATTTTAATTGGTACTTAACCTGAGGCTTCCGAATCCAATTGAAAAAATGATTTTGTTCGGTATTTGTTTCGTGCATGCCGATAAATATATTGCAGATGGCTCGAATCATTATGCCTCGTATACACACGGGAAAAGCTTGCTATCTTTTCGATTTCGATCCAGTAGCACATTAGCGTTCAACGCGGAAAACAGCTCGCAACGGCGCTAAATATTGGCATATATTCTAATTATGAAAAAGCGTTTACTAAAAAGCTTTTCGTTCTCTGTTAATTCACAGGATGAAAATCGGCGTTTGCTGGAACGTCTTATGCAATATAAGTCAAAGGATGCCGACAAATTGAATGAGGAAAACGAAAGCATAATAAGGTACGTTTATTGAAAAATAACAGCATTATAACCCTATTATCATGCAAAACATAACGTTTAATATAACTTATCTTTTCGATCATTAATATACATGTATATAAGTGCATTTTCGTAACCAGATAAGTACAGCGATACATATAAAATGGTTAATCACAAGGCTTATCTAATGCTTATAAAAGAGTTTGATAAAATTTCCATGTAAACAGTTAACAAATACATACGAAACAAACGATATTCCATGGATCAAGTAGCTTTTTGCTTATTTTCAACATCACATATTAAACAAGACCAGCATATCTTTTTCAATGAACATCAGTTCCGTTTTGCTAAAGTTTCCTTAAAAAGGGATTCAATTGGCATTTGTAACTTTGAACTATTGATAAAAGTTGGGGAAAGGTAATCAATCAAGTAATAGCGCCTTTGTGTGTTTCCATGTCATGAAGTAGGCAATACAATTTGCAAACGTGCACAATATCACGAATTTAGAAATTCGCAGGAGAAGCTGGCGTCCATAAAACTCCGTAGGGAGACTCTTGAATTTATTAATAAATATGAAAAGCAATAATTGTTTCTCGTGTTGTTAGGTATAGAGAGGGCATGTATACTAGTTATTATCTTAATACCCGATTAGAGATTACAGTGTCCATCCACCCGACCGCTGATCACCTAGTTGTGTTAATAAAAACCACTTTATTGCCCACCCACCAAACGTCATGCAAGCAAGTTAACCGAAAAATGCGGAGCACGGGAACTACCAATACGTAAAGGTTTACGGAAAACTACACAAACTGCATGTAATAAATATTTATCTATATTTTTTTACTAACACTTTAACAAACGCCAAGGAGTAGAACGGACCATTTAGACGAATATTATCGATTGTGTCATTCATTCTGATTTGCTCCTTTTTATTTTGGTTTAATATAAATGTATAACCGTTTTTAAACATATCTAGAAAAAGACTGCCGTCAATTTTCAGGAAACGTTCGGCCAAACTGAAACGTGACCTGGAAGACGCGGTTCGTGAGCCCGGCTCATCCAGTAATACCTCGACATCGCCGGGCGCAGCATCCTTGCAGCGTAACTCCAGTCCCGCCCAGTTCATTGGGGGTCCCATTGGCGACGAGGACTTCGACGAGGCCACGATAAATGGCGCCATGGAAGCCATAGGTCTCGATGATAATGAATATATTAGCGCTCGTTTTACAGCAGGCGAGGTTTGCGAAAACACCCGAGCTTCCATTGACACCCTGAAGGCCACGGGCTACCTGGGTCAGGCCAATCCCACCAAGATCCTCCTGAAATTCGAGGCACACGAAAACGAGTCACACGCGGTGCGCTGGAGTCCCGTGGAGCGGATGGTGGCCACCGGTGGCGCAGATCGCAAAGTCAAGCTTTGGGATATTGGCAAAAGTGAGTTATTTATCACATATTCTTGTATATACCTGTGTTCATGCCGATATACATATTCATGAAATTACAGTAACTCAATTTGTCAAGTTGTAAATAACCAATTAAATGGTTTATGCATTGAACATTCTTTTGATTCATTTAACCAGGGTAATGCCTGCCAAAATACAATTTAAAGTGGCCTATTAAAGTGAAATATTATATGTAACAAAAACAAACCTATCACAAATTCACTATTTCATTATTATTAATATATAATGATTTAAACAATACTAATTTAAAATGTATACTTTCAGATTCCACTGAACCACGTGCAGTTTTAAGCGGGAGCAGTGCAGGAATAAATTCCGTAGATTTTGATTCAACAGGTGCCTACATATTGGGCACCTCCAATGATTACGGTGCCAGAGTATGGACGGTGATGGACAATCGTTTGAGGGTAAGTAAAATTTTTATTAATTCTTAAAATAAAGTAGATAAGATTTATTGCGAACGAATATTTAACGAAAAATAATGGTCCCCGGAGTTCTGTTTTATTTAAAAGAATCCAAAACATATATGTAGCATTTTAAAATGATAAACAAATGGGGAAAAAATCATTTCCAGATTGGTCGACTCGTCTAGACGCTATTTATTTGTAATAATTGTTTAAAATAATAATATAAGTATTAGGTTTCCGAAATGCTGGATAAATCGTAAATGCTGCTAATTTATGAAACTATTTTTTTTTTGGAATCATGAATATAATAATTCAATTCACTTGAAAAAAGTATAGACATAGATAGGGCATATTTTAGAGAAGTGATGACTTCTTGATAAACGAACATACTTGCAATTAGTCTAGGCCAGAATGGGCATAACAATACTTTTCTTTTCTATTGTTGCTTTAAGCAGATCTGAAAACCGACTTCTTTGATGCCTTGATTTATAAAGAATTTTCAGCCCTCGTGATATTCTCTTTTCGCCTTTGTTTACTCATGTTGGTACGTACATATGTACATATATGCACACATTCATACCAATGTCAATGTTTATAAATAAATTTTGCATGTTTGCCGCTTTCTAACTCAGAAAAAAGGCGAAAAATAAACAAGTAAACATTACAGAGACGCTGATGGCAAACAAAAGTGTTTACTTATATAGTAAATAAAGCACTTTAACTATGATATATGCGTTCTGTTAGGGTTCCACTTAATAATGATTGGAGAAATGATTTCATGCCTAGGAAAGATTTTCTGAAATTTTTCAAAATGGTTAAAACAAATGGCAGTTTTTTTGTTTACTGTGTTTTTAAGCTATTTAAAAATGTCCCTGACAGTTCAATGCGTTATTTTGAATCACTAAATGAAGTCTTGAGGGATAGGTTAACTGCTAATACTGAACTCTGAATTGTTTGCTTACTTACACTATTTTTAAATCAATGTAGTTTCTGACTGTTTATAGAAATGGTCATTCAGAACCATTTATGAACGCTTACCCTGGAGTTTTATCATAGGAATCAATTTCAATTGACGGTCATAAATAAAAGTCGTCTATGAAAGCTTTGGGGGAAACTGGCCAATACATTGGCAGTTGGCCTGAATTGCAGCAGCATAATCTTTCTTACCCCAAGGTTCATCTCTCGCCTGGTCAGGCCAGATCCGCAACTCCGTCCATTTATGCTGCACATCGTCAGCATGCGAATAAACATACAAGTGCAGTTCTTCCTGCTTCTCCGCCAGCTTCATCCGTGTGATACACCGACTCTTCTCTTCTAACTGGTATTTCTGGATTGACATTTAAACGGTTCTTTTGCGCACAACTGGAAACTGTAACTGAAGAATAGCGCCGCTGAGATGCAGCATTAAAATGAGCACACTGACTTGTACGGCCTCTGGCCACAATGCGATCAAACAGTCAACTGATTGCCAAGTTATTATCATTAATACTTGCGCCTTTCTTACTTTTCGTCTCTAATATTTTCACACACCGCAATCGTAGGAACTTTCAATCACAAAAACATAACTTTAGACAAAAGTTCCTGAGCATTAGGCGGAAATGTATTTATCATATTCATTAGCCTTAATAATTTGATGTTTACATTAAAATATCATGTAAACACTGCAGCACATATCATCTAATTTTAGCCAAGGTAGCTTGTTTAAGAACCTAAAAACAAGTTAATACAATGATCAATTACAGCAAAAAAAAAAATTTTAAACTTTCGAAAGCATAAATTATCTAAATGAATAGTCAACTAACTAAAACCCTCAACAATAGCAAAAATTAAAGATTATAATATAATGCTATAATATATTACAAATATGTGTTCGTTCCACTCATATTTAAAATTTGTATTCTAAAATTGAATCATTTTTCTTTGATATTTCTAGATATTAGCTACTTAAAACATTTTAATTACTATTGACTTATTTGATTTATATGACTGTTCCTAGGTGTTGTTGTTATTTATATTCCTGTCATATTAGGCCTTAGTAATATGTCATCTATTAAAAATAGTTTGCTTAATTTATGGCCTTCAAAAAGAGGACATTTCAAGCTTTCCTACCACGCAAGCATTCTGATAAAATGCGGAGTGGTTTGCAGAATTTTAAACTCACCGGTTTGTGGACAACACGTTTTCGAAGCCAAATAAACCGCAGGTTTGGTTAAAATTGGACTGTTTAAGAGAACATTTCAATTCATGTTATTAGTTAGAAACCGGCCTCTTGGATGAGCCAATAAGTACCGACTCTTTCTTCGTGCCTATGACACTCTTCTCTGCAACTCTCCAACTCCCCGCTCTCGAATTCTCCACTTTGGGGTAGCTCCAGTCAAACATGTTTGAGACATCACCGCTACAAGGCGGAGGCAGTGGTCCGCGTTTCAAGCCACACTGCGCGTACATTGACCGTTCGACTTGACCGGTTGCCGGTTGAAAATCGGATGCAAAGGCTCTTTTAATTAAGAAAAGAAAGAGTCATATACCTTTAAAGGGCAGCTTCAAGAAACCTAAATTGGCAATTAGCTAAAGACATTTATTATAAATAAAATAGGTTAGGCGGCAGGCCTTGATTCTTTTTCTGCTCATTGCCAAGCTCCACTGCAGATTTATAGTCGTCCCTTAATTTTTAAAAGCCTGGTGGTAAATTTTATGTTACCACAGACAGATCCTATAAATCTCATTAATCAACAATTTTTACATAATCCCCAGGAAGACATTTTAATCTTATCTGGTTTCTACTATTAAGCATCGGTGTTGAAAGATAAATAATCAAGCATTTACAGCTCTTTAAGCGAGAATCTACGCTTTGAAGTGTCAATGACTTTAATTCATATATGTATATAGCTCTGGGGTAGTGAGTACTGTAAGATGGCAGTAGCAACTCCAAAATATGTCCCACCATGCGACCTATGTCAATAAATTCTCCGCGGCAGTTATGCGTGGTGTTTTAGATCCTTGTTTATATCGCCGTAATTAAATGTCTACTGTGTCTTTAATGTCTGCGGACACTTTTTAATTGCACGCCGTTCTAGAGAAAGATACTTACCTCCAGTAATTAGCCGGTTTCTAATGGAAGGTACATATGCGATGCCAGAAAAGGTGTTGGCGGTCGGTCCTCTGCCCCAAGTAGTTATTGTTATTCTTTTTTTGCGCTACCTACTTAGATGCTGTGTTGAGATCTTCATAAAATGATGTTTGCCCTATAACGTAATTCTGCGCTAACTGTATGCCTTGAATTCTTACCAATTGAAGCACACGCTGACGGGTCACAGTGGAAAAGTAATGGCTGCCAAATATGTCCAAGAGCCCATTAAAGTGGTGACCGGAAGCCATGATCGCACTCTGAAGATATGGGATTTGCGCAGCATCGCCTGTATAGAGACAAAATTCGCTGGATCCAGTTGCAATGATCTCGTCACCACCGACAGCCTGGGTTCAACGATTATCAGCGGCCATTACGATAAGAAGATCCGCTTCTGGGATATACGCACCGAAAAGCAAGCTGATGATGTCCTAATGCCGGCCAAAATCACCTCTTTGGATTTGTCAAAAGGCAAGTGGAATGCATTGGTAATCCCAATTATTAATATAACATACCAATTCAACAGATTGCAATTACCTCATATGCTCTGTAAGAGACGATACTATTAAATTATTAGATTTACGCAAAAATCAAGTTATATCCACGTTTACGTAAGTCAATGCCTAGCTTGTTACCTAATGCAACCAAATAATACTATATTTCATTCAAACAGAAACGAACACTTTAAAATCAGCTGTGATTTTGCCCGGGCTTCTTTCAACTCGAGCGGCTTAAAGATTGCATGTGGATCAGCGGATGGTGCTATATATATTTGGAATGTGAATGGTTTCCTAGAAGCCACTCTCAAGGGGCACAGGTGGGTAATAAAACTTTATTAGTGAGTCCTATTGCATTAGAAGCACTTTGATCTCAGAAAGAACACACTAACACACTCCCCAAAAAAAAGTAATCAATTATTCTTTAGTATGTTCTATTCTTTCTTAAATTCTTAACGGGTTTCCTGCCCACCCATTTTTAATCCTTAAATCTACTTTGACTTTCATTGTGTTTCGCAGCACTGCGGTAAATGCGGTCAGTTGGAGCCCCAACAATAATTTACTAGCTTCCGTTGGAAAGAACAAACGCTGCACCATCTATTCGGAATCATAACCCTAAATGTTGCCATAAACGTTAGTCAGTTCCATTTTACTGAAACGCTTGTAGTCAGGAGCTGTAATCAATAACAGCCATGCGGAGTCTGCTGTAAATAGTAAATTCGGTTTGCGATTGGCCAAGGTAAATCCAGTGCCGACTGTTTTAATTATTTTATTTGATTATTTTATTTATACTTGAAACGGATATAGTATACAAATTGTATCAATTCATATATTAATCTAAGTACATGTTTTCCTATTGTAAAAATAAAATATATATATATTGGTTTGCATATACGACCAATCTTACAGGAAATAATTATTTATGTTGTTTTTTTATCGATTTTTTATTACATAATTTTTCAACTACGATTGCTATATTTCTCCAAGACACGGAATAGTCATTGTCCATTATTAAGTCACTTTTGAAAGCATTAGAATGGGACCACAAAAGAACGTACACAAATGACGTGGTTTTAAAAATAAATTTATTTGGGACACCTAATAATTCCAGAGAACGGCCTTCAGTCTTTGCATGAAAACGAGTTACCTTTTGCGACATCTTATTATATGCTCTTTCTTTTAGCAGCACCTGTGTTTTTAGCCATAAAAATGTGCACGCCGATTTAAGACAATAAAGCTCAACCAGCAAAACTTCTTATGCATCCTTCGAACGTGATGCATTTTAATTTCTGCATATGTGATCAATTCTTAGCACGAATGCTGTGCCATTGGCGAACACATCCAATTATTTCGTGTGCTGACGGAGCACAATCGACACTGGGAATCTCTAATTGAGCGAGGAAAATAACCACGGCACCATCATTACAAATCTAACGTACATTCATTTTTATCGCCTTGCATGCATGCTTTAATTAAGAATCTTTTTAGATTATGCCTTAAAAACAACTAGAACTTAGCGTTAAGTACCGCCAGCGATCTAAAATCTTGTGGCGCTCTTAAGTACTCGTACTGGCACTGGTACTGGTACTGGTACTACTTGAAGTAGTGTCGTTGAAGGCGCATTGCTAAGTAAATTAATTGAGAGGAATCCAGTCACCTAGAGGAGCCGAGTGGAGTGACGGGCAGACGATTGGACAGGAGTCACTTTCCCGTATGCAAGAGCGTTCCTCCAGCAGATAAAGATACAAATCTGCACGAAGCCTGTTTCCTGTTGTGCTGAGGGTGCATTTATTTGCATGATTCACACAAGCGCTGCGGCTAACGATACTTATACAGCTGCTGGATCTTCGTACAGGTGTACGCCATCACCATCGCCATACTCCATACAGCATACACCATACAGCATACTTCATACCCCATACTCCATAATGAAGATGGGACGTCGAGTCGCTGGGAAAACTTACGAAAACAAGCACGACATTTGGACCTTTCTGCCTCTCTGCCCACATCGAAAAGTGAATCGCTGCCTTCCCTTCCTCATTTTTGTTGCCGAGGATTACGATTCTGGCGAGTGTGTCGTGCATTTTGGGCGACTCTAAGTGAGCATGTTCCTGGAAGCCCTCGAGTCGCTTTTTACAGTTGGATGCATTTTAAGTTTTATTGAAGTATAAATAATAATTCGCAGGTGTCTGCATTCCAACTCCAATTCGCACAATTTGTTATGCGTGGGTAAAAGGCCAGGCAGGCAGACTTTTGTTCATCCATTCCCATATATATGGTGCTCCAAATGCAAGTAATAAAAATGATAATATTTTTATTGTGTTCTCTTCATAGAAAGCTCATTTCCATATATGAAAACCAAGTGAAATAGTTTCAAAAATGTTTATTGCATGATCATTTTGCTTTTTAAGTTCTTTCACTTAACACCCGACCAAAAATAAGTACACATCGTATATAATTCATTAAAAATCTTAATGTTTAATAATAATAAGATGAGTTTCGTTTCATAAAATTAAAGGGGTCCAATGCAAACATTAAACTGTCATTGATATGTAATAAATTATAGTGCTTAACTTAACTAAGTAGCATTCGATACAGATGATAAGGTGTTAATTCGAGAAAGTAAATGTAATATGTATTAGTTTTTACAAATGTCAACCATTCAACTTCCGAAGTCACAAAAGAAGTTCAAGGCAGGTGTCGAACTTCCTTTACAAGTAGGGAATCTGTTAGAAGAATACACAAACCTAACACGAGTGTTTCAAAACGCCATGGCTGCAATGCAAACAATCTGAATTCCACCGAACAAGACACATAAATTTCATTTTCTCTAAAATCGTGCACTGACTAGATAAGGCAAATAGCGGATGTTGTATCAGGACGACGGGTATTCGTAGCAGTTAATTAGCATAACGTTGCGTAAATATTGATTGCACCTTTTGAAGCTTAGACGTTAATGTTAATGTAAAAGAATATTGCGATTCTGCTTAGTAAGAATGCTGATACGGCTGGAGTTTCTGACGACGTTGGTAGCAGTAAGTCCAGATCGCGATCACTGCCAACTGAGTTAGCAAGAAAATGGTGGCAGCTGTAATAAGACCTAGTAATAAAAAAAAGAAAAAAGGCAAACGTTATTGTTAGTAATAGGTCAAGTTATTTTTGATGTCTAGAATAATCTAGCAGAAAAAGTGGCTCTTAAAAGTGTTTTATGACCCTAAAAGTGTACTTACCAATAGCATTAACACAAAATCCATGCCCCTCTTCGTTGGCCGTAAATGTGGTTTCATTTCCATCATAATAATCCCCGCTTTCTTGCTTATCTTGCTTGAATCCGAATTTGTCTGTTATCTGAATAGATTGAACCAGCAGCATGTCGCTAGGCGCGGATTTCTTTGAAGTGTCGATGTCGCGACGTGGTCTGGGATGATCATCTATTAGAGAATGGGAAATATTTAAAAGTAGTGCAAAAGTTATATCTTTTGGTCATAATTTTTATGATTTTTTTAATACAAATAAATTGGTCTTCTCAGAAGTAGGGTAAATGTAAAATTTTTAGAAAGGAGACTATTGGAGTTCAAAAATAATAAAAATATCTGAAAATTATGACTTTCTGACGTCTAGAAACTTATCAAATATTAACTCACCTGTGGAGTTAAGCGATCTGCGTTTTCGGCCATAGGACAACAGTGACCTGAATTCACCACTAGTATCCTCCTGTTCGCACTGGACGGGCTCGCAACTTGGCATGCATGGCGTTACCAAAGCTCTGAACTGAACCACCTCACTCGATGGGAACTTGAAGGCATCGAAGTTGGAGAGCAGCACCTTGCCGGAAACCGAGCCCTTGTAAATTGGCCCCATTATAAAGTGGTCAGTCGGGCAGCCATTTGAATCAATTAAGGTAATTTCCGAGTTATCCACGCCATCCATGGCAACCAACTCCCGAATGAAAATCTCGTAGGGACTCTGTTCGTCGACAATCTCGAACTTCAAAGCCAGCGGGTCGCCAACCTCGGCAGAGCGCATCATATCCGAACCATCCCGGGAGGTAATCCGCATGATAACATTAGGTGATTCCACAATTACCTCCTCAGAAAGTGCCGGCATGATGTCCCCACGCACATCCAAGTCTACGCCATTGCTAACCGACTTGTTGGTCAGATCGTACTGACAGGCCAAGGCCAAGCCCAAATCGGAGGATGTCACAATCATGTCATGGTGCTGGATAATTATGTCATTCACATAACGACCGGCAGTGCTCTGTCGCACATTGCACTCCAGATCGTGATAGTTCATGCGCAGCTCGAAGTCCAGGGCACTTTTAACATCCACTGAGCAGGATTTGGGAGATCCCTTGGCGTACACCTTTCCACTGAACAGTTTGGAGGTGCGAATGCGTGCCAGCATATCTCCCCCGCCGCACTCAATGGTGACGTTGTAACAGGAACTCAGTTCATAGGTCGAGGCCTCGGGAACTTCCAGGAAGGGTTCCTGCACATCGGCCAAAGTGGCACGACTGTGGTGAGACAATCTACAAACCATATCTCCAGTGTCATTGTAGTCATACGAGTGGCACCTTAAAGAAATTATTAGGAATACAAGGAAATGGGGGTTGTTACAATCTTCATTTATAAGAGAACAAATCTTTTAGTTAATTAACTTTTAGTTAAGTTATAAAATTTGGTATGAAATGCGACTCACCTATAAGGCGAATTGAGACACAGCTCGCGGCACTCATCAATACTGCTGACTTCTTGGTAAACAGAATCAACCGTCTTTAAAATGCGACCACGAAGACGTTTGAATTCGCACAGCTTGTTGGGTTCATCGACACAGTGATTCTCAAGGTAGTCGGACCCTTCGTTTGTCTGGAAGGCATTGGAGCCGGCTAATGTTAAACGATCCAACTCACTTAGCTCGCAAGCTCCAGACACACGATCATAGTTGGCAGATCTATATAGGACATAAAAGGGAAATAAAAAACGACCAGTTAAATAGGCAATAAAATCCACTAAAGGATAATTAAGGAGATCTTCTGCTTGAGTTAACTGACAAAATGGCGGTGGCCAAAACTAATTCGACTGCACAATAGATTGAATATTTCGCACTATACTCCTAAAAGTTCTTACCTGCATGTGAATTCGGTTTCGCTTAGGCAAAGTTCAAAGCACTCGCGTCTTGACGCCACCGACACGGTACGCTTAACTTCCGTCTTGAGCTTATAATTTTGTACACGATCGACATACCAGGCTCGCGAACAGGGTTTTACGGAGAGGCATGATTTTTGGGCATAGATAGTGAATACGGGGAACTGCGACTTTGTTAGGGCACCTTTTCAAATAATTATGATTAAAATGTGAGGTAGTTTGTTTAACGCTGTAAGTAGCTTACCCGGTAATTGATCAGCATGTGCTGAAAACAGCACGCAAAGCCCGGTCTCATAGTTGACTGACTGGCAAGTTTTATTCTTCCTACAGGTGTCTAGGCAATCAGTGAGCATTAGAGTGCCCGGCTGGGAGTCCATCAGTTTCTCGGGAGCCGAGAAGACATATCTTAAGAGGGACTTATTAGATAATTACCCAGTCCTAAGCTATCATTACTTACCCTGTCACAATTTCAAAGCCCACAAGATCGGGATTGCAATCTATTGGCGCATTGTCATAGTAGATATTATCCTCCTCGGAACCCAAGGGGCTGGATGAATCAGAACTGGCCGGCAAATCAAAAGCCGAGTTGCGGGTCTCAACTGTCTCAATGGGTTTCTCAGTCTTATTGATTTCGGTTGGCTTTGCCTTCGAATTGGGGATTTCCGTTTGGGTCTCAATCTCTTCGGAGGCAATAACTTTACTAGCATTCGGAAGTGCGACAGTCACCGATTCCACAGCTTGCCTTCGGATACGCAGATGTTCCTTGGCCGTGGCCACACTATAGAGCATCAGGGCTAAGACAAGGTGTCTTAATAGGTTTATCTTGGCCATCTTTAGAGTATCACTGGGGCCTGTAAAGAAAATATATGTTTATTACAAGCTCCTGGTAACAAGATGAATATTGTTCAACCCCATTTCTTACTAAAAACTCTTTAGGCCTAACTCAAAGAGTACCAATAAAAATTGTGTTCCATAGTTTTAAACAAGTTTCATCTTCAAGGAGGATCTCCTAACTAAATTTTTTTATAACACAATGAAAATCTAATTGAATAACTGATAGTGGTCTGTAAAACTTATTTTTATTAGCATATAATACTGAAGAATATCGCAAGCCTTTAGTTATATAGCGCGGTAAATTGACTACGCAGGTACTGTCTCAATCTTTTGAAATTAATTTGTTTGCTATAAGGCGTAACGCAAATTATAAAGTCCCCCGGGAAAAACAATATCACGGCCAGTAACTCCGTTGAGGAAACTGAGCTCACGTCGATGACCCCGTGCACTATTCACCACTATTCGCTTGGATTTTTCTGGTTCGCTGAGCTAAACTCTTGCGCAACAGCCAAGTTAATGGGCATCGCTTATGATTGACGGTTGCGCTGGAAAGACTATCAAGGGGTCATGAGCTCTAATTTTTCGCCAAGTACCATGTAGAACTTGTTTGGCGTAGGCAGTGTTTTTTTGTTGTTTAATAATAACCCAAAAGGGAATGCACAATTTTGAAAATTATTAATACAAATACTTGATTCGGGACAACAATTCAATTATAGAAAAGAATATTATTACGAAGGGAATACGTTTGATTTTCTAGTAGGGTAATTGCTATTGGCGAATATCTCGTTAGGAATCCACTTGAAGCATGACTTATTAACATTATAACTGTATTACAAAAATACATATATATCCATCATCATTTGGAGTCGTCGGACCTGGCAGTTCTACTCCGTTATTTTATTAGAATTCTCATGAATAGCCATGTGTGCAGAAAAATTTGTGTAATATATACGGCGATAGGTGGGTTGTATAAGAAACGCATGACTGCCGACGCACCAGACACACTAATCCGCTGTGGCGACTGTTCGAGTTCCGCCCAAAAGCGATCTTCTGGCTTTGTAAACTTTCCTATTAGAAGATGGTATACACACAAATACCATACCGTTAATATGATTCATAAACCTTGCACCGGTCAAAACGAGCCGTAACTTAATTAGAGTTAAAATGCTTGAAAGACTTTTGAATGTGTGTTTTCCTCTCCACATTTGATTCTGGCTTAAAATCTATGAAAATGTCGGGGTCTGGTGCACATGATCATATGCCAGCAATGCCATGTAAAGAATGGCCACTCAGGAAGCTGCATTATAACGAGTCCATGACCATGTTATTGTACAAAAATCTTGTAGAAAGCGGCAGAAGAATTGGGTCAATGATTATCGTCAAAAAGTTGTTTTGCCGAGCATAGACATATGTATGGGTTGCTGCGCCCGCAGCGATCAGGTCGGACCCAAACCCAACCGGTATGGACACCCGAAGGAAATAGCACCGCCTAACTGTGTCGCTGATCACAATCGATTAGTGCGAGCAGTCGTTTATTGCCTAAATTACTGTTAAATGATGGTTGTTTTTGGGGCCAGGAATTTTGGGTTTCACTAAACGTTTTCATACCACAAATAGTTGGGATGTGGGGAATACCAATGTATGAAGAAGATATGAGTTAAGGAATAATACATTTCTTGTCTTTCATGTCCCTCATTTAAAATCCTTTGTTATTTTGCAAGAAAAATTGAACGTAAGTGTAAGAAGGGTTTTTAAGGACTTATAATGTAACATATAAAGCATCTAACACTTGTTGAAAAATTATATCATAAAATTTCTATCTGCAGTAGGATTTCAAATAAGGAATTGGACATTAATGTTTTCTTCTTTTGTCAAAAAATTCTATTATACTACATTTATTAGAAACAATTTGAATTATGACCAACTAGCCCCATATCAGTATAATTAGAATTATTAAAGAGAGCATTAGGTTCATATGAACAAGACTAGCTTTTAATTCTAAAATACTTCTCTATTTCGGCACTCGACAACTGGAACCGTTTTAATAAATAAAGTTCTTAAACAATTTGCACGGCATCAATATCAAACAATCAATCAG
This sequence comes from Drosophila rhopaloa, assembly GCF_018152115.1. Lineage (NCBI taxonomy): Eukaryota > Metazoa > Arthropoda > Insecta > Diptera > Drosophilidae > Drosophila > Drosophila rhopaloa. Next base: position 10,419,923 of record NW_025335059.1, on the reverse strand, counting down.
ATAAACACATCACAATGCCGCTTTGAGATCACTGTTTCGGTCAATCAGCACTTGTTAACTTCTTGGCACTTTCGAAATTTTTCTTTTATTTTACTCGATTTTGTTTGTTCGTCTTAATGACTTTTATTTAATTCCAAAGGCGACTACACCCATTCTGACCGACTTCAATTCCATTCACATTCAGCCTATTTCCAGTTGCATGATGTAATTAAAAGATCTACCAGCCAGCCGAAAAGTCAATAGAAATCCAAGCTTCAAGAGGAACCGCAGCCGCCAAAAAAAAACTTTCACCATTCTGAATGTGTTAATGACTTCATTTCTTCATTCGCTAAAATGCTGCTTTACTTAACGGTAGAATTCACACTGTTAAATTAATTTCCAATTTGGCGAAATTTTGAATATGGCAAATTAAAGATTTGTGGGATAATCAAGGGTCTAACGAACTTCAGTGTTAATGTTTAGCATTTATGTTCCTATGGTTTTCCCATTTCTGCCTATTAGTCTTGCATATTTTGTGAAATATTTACTCCATTATGGCCAAGAAGACCATACCAAGTCGCGTCATCCGTCAAGTCAGTCTGCCGTCTGCAGTCTGCAATCTGCAGTTTGCAAGCCATTCCAAAACGGACGTCCTAATGTACGCTAATGTTTTGACGGAAGCTGCGGACTGATGTTTCGTGGCGAACAAAACATGGGCCTTTTGCATTTTACACAATTTCTTCTCGTTTCGTGCGTTTTTGCACCAGCAGCAGACTCTTTTCCTCCGTCTTTTAGTTCACTTATTCAGAATGATTGTCTCCGTTTTTTCAATGCTGGCCATAGTCATCCGTCAGCTTGATCACTGCCGTTTAAATAAACCGGTTAACATTTTTTTCAGATTTTTCTTAGTTATTCTTCAGTTAGTGCAGGAGGTGCATATCTGTGTAGCGGTTCGATTTGATGTAAAAACCAAGCAAACTACTATGTATCTGTTCCCACAACGGGCCTATGTTATAATATATATGATGGGGCATTTCTATTAAATATAATTAAACTCCCCTTGGCATTAAAACTTTTCCAAACAATTACCTAATTAACAAGTTATTTTTACAGTCTATCCCGAAGTCGGAATTTCAGCTTAGTCACACTGAAACAAAACACTTTCGCAGCCCAAAACACTTCGCACTGGGGACAAAGGAAACGCCGAACTTGACCATTCGATGGTCGCCGCAGAACTGAAGTCTTCAATGCCGCCGAGTGACTTGTTATAAAAATTAGATAAAGAAGTTCTGTAGGAGCAGGCTGGTGGTGCTGGTTTGTTGTCTTTCGAGACGGAGAAGAAAGAAGAGACAGAGAAGACGACCAACCTGCAGAAGAGAGCGGGATGGAGTTCGGAATTCTTACAAAAGAAAGTCTCGGGGCTATGGCAATGGCAATGGGAGTGTGGAGGCTTGGAACCGAGAGAATCTCAAATAAAAAGAAATTGTTAGCATGGTAAACACGCCTCGCAGTCGAATCACCTGCATGAGATCTCTCCACTCCGAACTCAAACGTGTTCGGGATGCAACTACTTTGAATCGATCGCGGGGAGTAATTGCGGTCAACGGTCGAGAACAATGTGCACCTGTTCTCTCTCTTTCAACTCTCCACTCTCTTTACCTGTTAATAAAATGTATATTCCACTTGGGTTCGTCTAATAATTTTCTTATGGGCCTGTTAACACCTTGGGGCCCTGCGCAGACCTACGCGTAAAACCTGGGCGTAATAATGGGTTTTGGCTTATAACTGTCGCTTGCGTTTTTATTATTTTTCACTTTCACTAATGAGGTACACGTGAAATCGTTTGTTACCCATTTTCTCTCATTCTAGCTGCACACACTCGCCTAATCGGCTTAAATTAAATCTACCGAAACATTGTGTGTGGGTTTAGGTTTCGGTGTTTACTTTTACTCAATTTCAGATCCCATCCTACGGCCAGAGATCAATGCTATCTGCCGATCTTGAATAGCCCACTTTATTGGCAAAGACAGTCGGAGATAGCCGGTAAGCAAACATCCAGCGCTTTCAAGCTGGATATGTAAAACTAGAATGGCCCATCAAACGGTGTTTGATTTCCAAATTTATGGGTCAAGCCAATGCAAATCAGTTTTCGAGTCCGTTCTTCAAGAAACGGGTCGTGCTTTGATAACAAATTGGGCAAACAATAAATGTGTGGAGACCAAATTTGGCCATTAATTCTATTCAGATGATATTGCCGCGAATGTGTCAAAATAGAGGCGAAGTAGACCGAAGAAAGCCCAATGTAATTTACCGGTTATTGATGATTTATAGCAGATTCCAAACTATATCTGCGGACCGTTTATCTTTTATTATAAACCTATTCTCTGGCACTGACAATAGTCACTACACAGACTAGACATACAAAAATATTTTAAAAGATCCACAAAAAATCTAATTTGATCAAATAAATTTACGTTCTTTCCTTCCATTTTACTCACCAATTATTATATACTTTAATAAGTCCGTGTCTTAATAACTTACAGCACGAACGTTTAGTTATAGTCTGGCGGAAATCTTTTGTAGGCAGTTATGAGATAAGCAAAACTTTTTCCTAATTACAAAATAATGGGCACTTATTGAAATGCTTTTTCTCATTATTTTTCACGTTCTTCTGTACTTAAAGACTGTTCTAAACGGCGCACATTCCTACTTTAATAGGATCTTTCTCCGACTAAGTGCAAATGATGGGCAAGTTATTGTTGATATTACTTTTATATCATTTTTCTTTATGCTCGTGTGCGGAGAATCGACCAGATCCACGCATAGTTGGAGGATTTCCAACTGATATATCCAACATTCCGTATATAGTATCCATACAATTGTATGGAATCCACCATTGCGGGGGTTCAATAATAAATAAACGTACCATTTTGACGGCAGCCCATTGCTTGACTGGTGTGTCGCATCGTCTGCTGAAAGTAAAGGTTGGTGGAACCTCGCGATACCACAATGATGGGGAATTATTCTCGGTTGCCGATCTGCACACCCATGAGAAGTACAACGCCAAGACTATGGACTATGATATTGGAATAATTCGGTTAAGGAACAATTTGACGTTATCCAATAAGGTTGGGATTTTAAAAACTACAGAGTAAACTTACAAGTACAACTTAACAGCTTTCTTTTTCAGGTAAAGGCTATCCCTGTAAACCCAAAAAAAATAGCGGATGGAACTTATGCCACAATTGCCGGCTGGGGATTTAAGTCCATGAATGGACCTCCATCAGACGGTCTAAGATATGCTCGAGTTCCGATCGTCAATCAAACGGCCTGCAGAAATTTACTAGGCAAAATAGTTACAGATCGGATGCTTTGTGCGGGATATCTTCGCGGAGGCACGGATGCCTGCCAAATGGACTCCGGAGGACCCCTGTCCGTCAGGGAGCAACTGGTTGGTATTGTGTCCTGGGGAGTGGGATGCGCACTGGCCGATAAGCCTGGAGTTTATTCACGACTAGATTCGCTATACCCATGGTTAAACAAGCTATTAAATAAATTGACCTAATAATTATTGCAAATACTAAAAATGTTGGTTTTAGTTTAAAAGTTTTCACTGGCGAGAGAATAACACACATCACCACCAACAGAACAACTTTCAAGTAAATGCTTTCACCTTTAAAGTTAATTTTTTATACAGAATTTGGTCGTTAAACTGCGTTAGAAAGAGAAAAGCATTTATGATAAAGTTTAATGTGCTGCTAAATTAAGCCTTCAAAGTTTATTTCTGTAGTTAAAGATTTCCCATATTTTGCTTATTGCCATAAACTCCTTTTAAAAATGTCGGTCGATTATTATCTTGTTTATTTAACTATCAATCAAAAATTTCAGCGCCTAATAATTGGCGAGCGAGTATTTTTTTTAAACATTTTTTTAGTTACAGTGGAGTAAGTCTTAGTAACGGTTTTAAAATTTAAATATTTGGATTTCAAAAATAGTGCGACCATGTGTGCAAAGCTATAAAAACGGAACGGCAAATTCATTGTTTTTTAGTCGCGGCCACACTGTTCAAAACAAAATATCAAAATAAAAACAATGGACCTGCAATTCGACAGTGAGACCTATTGGAACCGATCCTCCAGAGTGGCGTTCAGTTTTGATGATGAGGACGAGGTGGACCTCGCGCCGGAGTTGACCAGCAATGGAATCCTCGCCGACGACACCATCTCGGAGGCCAGCTTCAACAACAGTGCCACCCTGAACCTCTCCATTAAATCCATTTTAAGCGAGGATGCCCTAAAACTGGTGCTCCAAGAGCAGGCACTGGACGACAGGGTCCTACCAAAGGGAGTTTCGCCGGAGGAGGAGCTCAAACTGCTGCGCCGCCAACTCCAAAGCACTCTGTATAGTCCAAATCTTGAAGCCACGGCCCAGAAGTTGTTGCAGGGAAAAACGGCTCCTTTAGAGATGTTTAAGTCACTGCAGGAAAAGCAGCAGCTGCTGGACACCCTTCTGGTCCAAGGTGGTGGTCATGCTGTCATCACCGTGTTGCTTTTTCTCAAGAGGACCCTAAATTCGATTCAGTTTTATGGAATTCTAAGGGAGCGTCCCAAGGCTTTGGAGCAGTATCTGAGTTATCTGAAGGAAAGCGGCGATTTGGCCAGCCATATAGAGTTGCTGCAGCGATTTGGACGCCACCAGGAGGCGGCTCTTAAACAGTTCCAAGCTGCCTTAGCGGCCGGAGATCTAAGCATCAGAAAAAAGCATCTCCAGCTGTTGGTTGATGCCTATGCCACTGCGGGAGTGGGTATTATACCGCTCTACGAACAAGTTTTCCATGCTGCTCTCAAGATGCAGCAGCTAATGGAGAAGGAGAATGGCCTGAGCAAACAGCTCCAAGATCAGCCCACGCCTATTGAAGTACTATATGCCTGCTGCCAGGCCAACAGCAACTGGAAGGAGCAGGATATGCTTAAGTCTGTATCGCCTCAGCGATTTGCCGCCGATCAGCAAATTTCCGCAGCTCAGTACGAGTGGACTGCTCTCAATGAACGGGCACAGGCCCAGGCGTATGCAGATCTGGAATGCATATTCGAACGTGTGCCCAGTTGGCATCCTCTGAAGACCAAGCAGTTCCACATCAGCTTCGATCTGACTATAGCCGTTCTTCGTCTCTACGAACTGCAAGCTCCGTCTACCGTTCTCCAGCTATTTCTTTCCAAGATGGGCAATAGTGGGGAGAAACTGGACCTAGCTAGGCGGGTGAAGTGCATCAAGGCGGTGATCGATGCTATGGCCGGGATGAAACAACAGCAGGAACTGCAGCAGCTGAAGGACACCTTGCCCGAGCGTTCCGAGGAACAGTTCTACTGCGAGAACGCCCTGAAAACATTACAGAGCAAGCGATGGACAACCGACAACATCAAGCTCAAACTGTAGATTCGTCTTTTTTTTATTTGTATAAACGTATTTTATTGTTAATCATATATATGTGTATATAATTATATTAATTCTACTCTGGTTTCATTAAATAATTGCAAATCACAAGCTGAATATCGAATAAAAAACAAAAAATGTGTATGTAATATAGTTTATATCCTGCAGCCTCCTTTTGTTATGTTCGATGAGCAGTTTTGGATTACTTTCTTTCGGTTTCAGATATTTATTTAGTTTATTGAGTAAACAAATAAAAGCAGGCGTAGCCAATGGCAAACAAAGCGTTACAAAAATTGGATTCTTTAAACAATTTGTTTGTCTTAAATATTTCGTTTAAATAACAGCGCTGTAAAAAGCATTTGATGTATAAATAACCGCAAACAACAATTATGATATATATATAATTAGGCGTAAACATGTAAGGGAAGAGGAAGGGTGGGGTGTGTCTGTGTGTGTGTTAAGGGCAGTCCCCGGTTCTCGGACTGAATTTACAACGAAACATATTAAACAAGACGGACGACAAAGATGGGCCCTCAACTGATGCGTGTCGAACGGAAGTTGACGGGATTCAGGACCGGAAACGAGTTTCCAGGGCCCAGCCACTGCTAATTGGCAGCCTCGCAGTCCGAGTAGCTGAGCAGGCGCTGGCACAGGATCGTCTTGAACTTGACCGTAAAGCTATCGAATATGACATCGGTGTCTTGGAGCTGCTGCTGCTGATGCTCCTGACCCGCCGACGAAGCCGCCTGATTGCTGTCCGCCGCCGCAATAAGCTGCTTGAACTTCTGGTTGAGATTCTGCTCCAGCGTCGAATTATTGTTGTTGAAGTAGAAGACGTAGGCCAGCTCCAGCAGATAGTAGTCCAGATCGCCCATGAAAAACCGCTCACACTCCAGCATATCAAACTTGCGCTCGAGGAAGTGCAGACACAGGTGATAGATGAGGTGCTTCAGATCGGATCTCCTTAGAGGCACATAGCCCGTGTCCTTGCTGAAGTACTCGAACAACTTGAGCGTGCGCTGGGCGGAATCGCAGCTTTGCAGACACAACCGGAAGGCTTCCACGAATCGAAAGTTGAGCATACAGATACGTATGCGGTATTCGTTGCGATTTGGACGGGCGCATTCGCTAATCTTGTCGGGATTGTACAATCCATGAAAGGCGTACAGGCAGTAGTGAATGTAATGACGCAGTTGTTGCAGTGACGTCCCTTCCATTCCCTCGGTGCTCTGCGTAAAGGTGCTGGCATCGTCATCATCTCGGTCCAGCAGTTTCTCCGGATGCACGGGTATCCCAGAACCCAAAGCCTGGCCAGGTAATGGTACATAGCTCTGCTCCTCGGGGGTGTAGTCCATATCGATAGAGCTGTGGGCGTCTCCCAGCACTGGCGCATTGTACGAGAAGCTACCATCGTTTTGACTAAGGTTCTCAAGGCTACTCAGCATATCGTCCGAGTCCTGCCCAGTTGCCGCGTGCTCCGTGCTGCTCTTGTAGTTTGGAGTGCCCACAGAGTAGTGTTGATCGAAGCTGATGTTTGCCGGCTGCAGGAAGTGCGGCTGATATGGTGGCATAACCTTTAGATATCTCACTGGATCCTGGTCCAGACGTATGCGCGGTCTCGGTAGATTAATCTCCACTGGCGCTCCCACGCACTGGCTCTCGAATCGCATCAGTCGTTTAGTGGTCGGCAGGCACACTACTCTCTGTCGCATTCTCTCCACGCTGGGTCCCAAATCTCGGCCACACTGGCCGTTCGAATTGCCGCCAAAGGCTCGCACAATGTGATCGGTGGTCATGACCAGCGTGAAGTCCGCACCACAGTCTACGTACATGGGACGTTCTATGCTATCAATGGGCGAAGGCTTTAGCACCGCCCGTCGATCCTTGTCCTCGGTGCCCAGTTGGTGTTCCAGGTTTTTGCCCCACGTGTAGAGCGTGCAGCTGGACGAGATCAGACAGAAGTGGAACAGGCCACTGGAGATCTGCAAAGAGAAAAATAATTGATTAGAATTAAAAATGCTGTTTTATATATTCCACTCTCACTTACCTGCAGAATTTGTCCTGCCACCTCGCTGGTATCCACCAGATGAGGTGTCAGGTGTTCCGTGGGATCCGGTTCGGTGGCAGCAGCAGGAGCTGGTGCAGGAACCGCAGTGGGTGGCGGTGGGGTCGCTTTAAGTATTTCCGGCTCTCGCATACACGCCGGGGCAATTTTTTCCGTAGCATCTGACGGCGCTGCCTCGTTCTGGGCCTCCTGGCAATCTTTGGTCTCGCTGGGGGCCTTCGGTGTGGCTCCGGACACCACCGCTGCATAGGATGTGGTGGGCTCCACCAGGACGCTGGTACTCGGGATGGGTGCCGGCAGCAGAGTAGCCTCCAATTGCTTGCTCAAGAGCTCACGTTGCTGGTTCTCTTCCATTTTCTGCTTGGCGTTGGCGCGACGCTTTATTTGATTGGCTAGGCGCAAAGCCTGTGGCGAACTACCCCATGTGTACAGACGATCCTTTTCGTCTACAGCTAACTGTAAAAGGATGAAAGCATATATCTTGGAATACAATCCTACACCTTTAACTTACATTGGTAAAAAATTTGGTGTGTATCAGTCTTAGGCTGCAGCCGCCCACTTCCAGGAGCATTGGCAGGTTTATCTTGGTGTCGCCTCCGTGATCGCTATTGCCGGTGCCAAGCTGACCAAAGTGATTGGAGCCGAATACGAAAAGCTCGTTGCTGCAGTAGTTAGCCTCCATGTAGTTGTTGGATGCCCCGCACAGTACCAAAGTGTGCGCATGGCCCAGCGATATTTGTAAAATTTTCTACAATAAAAAGGAGTAGTAGGATTGTGCTAGTTACAGGATCATTTGACTTACCTTAAACTTGAAAAAACTGACTAGTTGTGGAGTAGCAATATTCTCGCAGCTGCCCTGTCCCAGCTGGCCATAGACGCCCCATCTAAAAATGGTTTAAAATAAGTTAATCAGTTTTCATACAACACAAATCCGGCCGTGAGCATACCCCCACATATAGAGCTTGCCATCCGCCACAGCCGCATTATGATATTGACCCGCCTCGAGCATCGTTATATTCATGCCATCCAAAGCCGTCACCAACATCGGTTGCAAAGCCATCTGCATGTGCCGTCCAATACCCAGCTGGCAAAGATTGTTATTTCCCACTGAATAAAGCTGCAATGATCAGTAAAATTTAATAAAATAACTCAATAAAATCATTAAACTCAAGATTAAAAACCTACGCCATTATTAGTTAGAATAAGTGTATGCTGTCGTCCACACTTAATAGCGTGCACTTGCAAATTGAGCTGGGAAAGGAGATCTAGGCTTTTTACAGCATGCGCTGGTTCTGGTGGCTCTGAAATAATACAAATTATTATTATATAAATTTATAAAAATTAAAAAATGACAAGAAATCTAACCTGTTGACTTTTGAGCACTATAATAACTGGGAATGCCACTGGAGCCCCAGAAGTATGCGGTTCCATCCACAACACAGGCGCAGTAGGCACAACCAGCTGAGATCGGTTTGAAACGTGAAGATTCAATGGCAAACTAAAAGAAAAACTCATTTAGTCCTAAGAATGAAGATAGTTAAAAAACTTGCCTGATTGTCTTCATAGTTTATACGGAAATTCGATAAAGCATTCACAATAGAATCATGCTTCACCCGCTGGGATTCCATATGTATGAGCACTGCCAAATATGTTTCAATTAGACTTTTGCAAAACTCAAATAACTGGGGATTATTATCATTAGACATCGCGCAGTCGCTGTTGTGGGATACAATAGGCCGTAGAGCGGGAGAAAAGGGGTTCAGTTGCTTGGACAGACGCTGAAAACAATTATTTATAAAATAATGTGTTACAAAATCTTAAACCAATATCCTTACCTGCAACACACAAGGTCTTATATGATCAAGCTTCTCCTGGATGAAAGCAAAGTAATCCATGGACACATGCGGCAAGTAGGTTATTGTCTCCATAAATATATTTTCGCTCAGATTGTACAGACAAACGTTGAGCTCGTTGTACCAGCCGAACTCCTGGGCCACCACGCTGATCAAAGCATTAAATGTATCCAAACACACACCTCGTATTTTTGCCAATATAATGGCCGACGAGAAGAGTCCACTTTGGCAAAGAACAATGCTCGTCATGTTGGTGTGATATTTGCTATTGGTCACCAGAAAGTTCCTATAATTTTTAAAAGTTATTTAGAAAGTTAATACAAAATAAAAGCCACTTTACTTACCACAGCGGTATATAGTTCTTATCATTCACTGCCTTCTCGGCCATCGTAATGAGCAACAAGTTCGCCAAATGAAACTGCGATGAAGGCGACATTTGAAGGGAGCTAATTGACTCGTCCACACCATAGTGATAGTCGCTGCAAACGGCGCCGCTAATAACATCCCCCTGCTGCTGTTTTTCGGGCAAGATCACTCGTACATCCTCCGAGTGTCGGTATGTAATGTCTCCCAAAATGCCCTTGAGCAGCGGGTGACCCAAGTACTTCGATCGCAGCAGATATGTTGACTTTAGGGCCATGGCGCTCAGCTGCATTAGGGCGTATGTGTGTCCGTACATGGCCAGTTTTAAAGCTGTGCGTATCGGTTTCACCCGGGCCACGTTGTACGTGAGTAAAGCCTGGGTAATCTTCTTTCGCCTCAAAAGATAATCACCAGCGAATTCGATGCACTGCTCGAATGAGAGGTCAAAAGTGTTGCAGAAGTCGCGGCACTGATTAAACTCGTTCTGCAGAGCGGCATCCAAAAACAATTCAAACGGCTCCTTTCTGTAAAGAAAATTTAAAAAAAGAATCGCCCAGCGAAAAAAAATTTAAAACATACCTCAGCTGTATTGTATATACATTTTTATTGGTGATCACATAGCTTGGATCGTAGTTAATCTTCGGGAACTCGGATTGCATTATCTCCATTTGGCGCAGAGAAAACTCACTGCTGACATCCGCCGTCTCATAGAACTGGATGTAATCCATGGGCGTGTGGATATCTTTCAGTTCAAAAGCCTTGGCCTTCTCCTCTTTGGTAAGGGTCTCTGGTTGGTCGGCGGGATTGCGGTACTGTGCCATCTGATATAAATGCAGCACAGTTTCATGCTCAAAGCGAAAGAGACCTAACTGGGCCAGATTATTAAAGCGCTGTAGCAGAAGAATCGTATTAGAAAATGGGAAACACTCATACGAATAACACGGAACTCACATCTTCGTCGGTAGTATGGAGGGAGGCCATTGCACTGCTGATCACGCTCACGGCATTGATGGCATTGCTGGGCATCTCGCTTTGATCCAGGCTCGAGGTGGCCGTAGTTGTTGCACTGGTTGTATCACTCTTCTGGGCACTAACCTCCGCCTGCTCCAGCTTCTCAATGTCCGCGTCCCGATTCTCCTTGTCTGTGTTGGCCACCATCGGATCCTCCAGCGATGAGGCCGCGGTGGAAATGGCCGAGTCACTGCGACAGTGCAGGTCTACGTAGTGTATACCGTAGAGTATGTTGGAGCTTATGAGTATTTCCTGGGTGTGCTTCGGAATCTTGTAAACGAACAATGGCTTCAGACTGATGTCAATGCTGTGCACGGTCAAACTGTGACTATTGCTATGCAATGCACTTAGTAGAAAGGTGCTGCGCAGATTCTGGATGGTGTAAAAGGATCCAGTGGTGGTTCCCAGCGGCTCTGGCGTTACTGAGGGCGAATCCATGATTGCAAACGAGCCCATCGTCGAGTCCGGCATAACTAAAACAAATAGAATGGATTAAAATAAGTCAATTTTCTCAATGAAAGACTTTAGCTGCTTCTACTAGGTCTGTCAAGTGTGAGAGTTGTGCAAACTCACCACGCAAGTGACGCTTCAATAGATGCAACAGTTCTCTCAAAACTGCACATCAATAAAACAAATTTTAAAATACACAATAAAACAGCATTTCAAAATTAACAAAGATAAACGCAATGTAGTCAAGAAAATATGTTAAAAAAGGGAATGGAATAAACAATGCCTTCAGTTATGTTAGCTTACGCACATTCATCGAACTTTTGCCGCTGATCGGAGAGGCGCATCTTGATGGCCTGTAACTTTTTGGATCCCAAACTCTTGAGCGATGCTAGGCGGGCTCTCGTCGCGGGCAAAATGCCATCCATGCTGCCCGCTGGCAGTTGTTGTTGTTGGAAGCGAACGCCTCCTTGTTGCTCGTTTGTTTGCCGGGCCACTGCCTCGCTGTAAGAAGGCGGCGCTGGCGGTGGTGGAACATCTGCAGTTGTTGCCTCTGTGGGCGCCGGAACGGTGGACGAGTCTGCAGTTGCCGCTGCTTGATTGCTGCCCGCTGCATCCTCGCTAGACGGCGGTGCGAAGACGTCCTCTTCCAACTGGCTGCTATCCGAGGCCGGGTCGGAACTATTGCTTTGTCGGGCGCCTGTCACCGTATTCTGCTGCTTGCCCTGCACGGACATTACGATCTGCCAGGCTCCTTCACGGGTCGTCGGTGAACTGTCTCCAGGATATACGTACTTGATTGCCTTTTGCTCTAGCAAGAGCTTGTACTGCTGTTTTAGTGACGAAGTTATCTGAAAACCGGAATGAACTTTAGTGGGATCTTTATACAAATACCTTTTACAGATAAATAATTTGAAAAAACCGTTTAAAAATCAATTTCAATGAATATTTTGTAGTTTTTCTATTTGACCAATTTTTTTCGATTAGAATAGAGTCTGTTAATTTTTTAAGCATTATAAACTGTATTATTTCAATATCAACAACGGAATGGTCCTGATGCTCATTTTAAAATAAATGGATTTTAAAACCCATAATCTAGCGTAAATCCTTACCAACAGCATGACGCCATCGTAGGCTTTATCCTTGCAGATAACTAGACGCATCACAGATCCGTTTTCGATGGCAGTGCTCGCGATCATGGGGCAGTTGGGACTTAGGCCCACAAAGCAGATGGATCCATCCGAGTATCCTATAATGGCCCTATTTTGACCGCTGTTGGTCTTCCACCAGACGACGGACAGAGGATAGGGGCAGGTCTTGGACGCCATGAAGGAGGTGGCCATCACCTGGCTGTTGCCGGTTGCATCGATGGGCTGCTGTTGCTGCGCTTGTGCTCCTGTCTCCTCTGTGCCGCTATTCCTCACCAGCATGTGCTCCGGCAGATCGTGACCCAGTGGCTCCTCCTCCTCCTGCAGCCTAACCTGCTCCAGATTCTCAGCCAGCTGCTCTACCGGTTCCACAGTTGGCTCGCAAAGTCCCGCCGAGTGATTAGGGCACTTCTTGGAGTTGGGGCACTCGTGCGGACCGACGAAGGGTATGATGTAGGAGGTCACCTGACTGGTGCTGTACAGCGATGAGGAGGCCAGGCCATGACTCTTTTCCACCAGCGCCAGGGCGGGCACAATGTGCAGCGTGTTGTCGAAACCTGTTGATGGATCAGTGGTCAGAAAGGTGTACTATTCGATCGTTAAATCAAAACAGAGAAAGCAACAAAAAATCAATAATCACACACGCACACATGAGGGCAGAGTAATTTTATCAGCACCACCACCCCCAACCAAAAAGTGGGTGGTACTCACATAGCACCAGCAGCCAAACGCCCGCCGGATCGAAGCAGACGTCGTGAATGACGCGATTGCGGAACCAGGATATCATCTTGACCACCTCCTGGCCGGAGGAGGCGCTGATGTAGCGCAGCAGGATCTCATTGTCCTCGCTGACCAGGCACAAAAACTGCTTTTCGTCCAGACCCGCCGTCACCGCGGACAGCTTGCAGCTGAGGTTGGTGACCAGAGGGCGCAGCTCGAACATGCCCAGCTCCTTGAGCTCCGCATGCCCCGACATCTCGAGGGGATTCTTGGTCGTGGGAACGCACTATTCCAATTTTAATTCGGCAAATCAGTGCAGTCCAATGAGCTTTTTCCCAATTTCCGAATGAAAACAAAGTAGAGGTGGACCCGTGAGACTTGTGGTTGGTCTGGCAACTCCTTTGTCACGCAACAATTTTCCAATTGGAACGCGATTTTTCGCAGATTTAATAGAATAACTAATATTGAAGAAATGCGCGGCCTCCCTCCGCACTGCTAACGTCGCGAAAATTTGGATAATCGCCAAAAATGAATCCAAAGCGAATTGTCACAACTGTCTGGCAACGCCACGTGTGCTGCGCACAAATCTTCACTTTTCGGGCTGTTAAATTATTTCGCCTAGCTTTTGCACGAGAGGCACGTTTCGAGAATAGAAGCTACTATTTTTACACCCGCTTGGGCGGTTTTCACTCGCGGAAAACCTGCCGAAAACACGAATCAAGGCGAAAAGTCGTGCCCGATGGCCAAAGCTGTAGCACTGAAAACATCTGATTGGCAACTGGAAGAGGAAAAGGTGGCAGCACGACAAATTCTGTGTAAACGGTCACACTTTTCCAGGGCATCCCTGCAATCGAAAATAACGGCGGGAACTAGCGGCGTCGCTTGTGTGAATATCAACAACGAACAATTAATTGATAAAAGCAATTGCAAGCGTTTAGTTGAGTGAAAAACTATCTCCTAAATTAAGTATATCCAAGTTGGCAATGGAATCACGGTTGCCGAAACCGTCGGCCCTCAAAAGGCCCCAGATGCCAGTGAAAACCGTGCTGCCCACAGATCGCATTCGCGCAGGAGGTCCTGCAGGATTGGGATTAATGGGAGCTGGTGGAATTAGCGCCTTTAATGCCAATCAAACCTACTGCGGCAACTTGCTGCCGCCTCTGTCGCGCGACCTTAACAATCTGCCGCAAGTCCTTGAGGGCCGCGGAGGAGGTGAGTTCAAGCAACTTTTTCGAAGGATTCCCATCTAATTCTTTACTTATTTTGTGCAGCTCGTGCAGCCTCTCCCGAACCCATGAAGATTGGCAACCGGGCCAAGCTAAGACGAAGTAGGAGCGCCTGTGACATCAATGAACTGCGCGGAAACAAGAGGACTGCTGCCGCTCCTACATTGCCCAGTATTCCCAGCAAAGTCTCTCGCCTGGCCAGCACACTAGCTGCTCCCAGCCATCGACCAGCTCGTCCACCGGTCAGCTCCTTATCAACAGCCAACGCTGCTCCCAAAAGACCGCCAGTAACGCGTCCTGCTCCTCGAGCTGCAGCACCGGCAACTACCAAAGCTAAGCCCGCAGGAGGAGGAGGGGCATCCAGCACGGGGGGTGCTGCTGGAACCACCGCAAAGCGCATTGCCCCCTACGATTTCAAAGCCCGTTTCCATGATCTGCTAGAAAAGCACAAGGTGCTCAAAACCAAGTATGAAAAGCAGATAGAGGACATGGGCGAGCTGGAGTCCATGCCGACGCAACTCGAGGAGGCGCAGAACAAGCTCATCGAAACGGAGACTACTTTGAAGAACACTCAGACGGACAAAGAGTGTCTCCAAAGACAGGTGAAGCAGCACACCAAGAATATCGAGACCATTACTTCGTCACTGGGCAGGACTAAAGAGGAGCTCTCCGAGCTGCAGGCAATACATGAGGTAAGAATATAATTTTAAAAAACAAACAAAGGTCTTATTACTGTTTATTACAGAAAATAAAAACGGAGCATGCTGCATTGACCACAGAAGTTGTCCATCTGCGCCAGCGCACCGATGAACTACTGCGCAGCAATGAGCAACAGGCCGCCGACCTGGAGACCTGCAAGGAGCAGCTGTTCCAGTCGAACATGGAGCGCAAGGAGCTGCACAACACGGTGATGGATCTGCGCGGCAACATCCGGGTCTTCTGTCGAATACGACCCCCGCTGGACTCCGAGGAGAACCGCATGTGCTGCACCTGGACATACCACGACGAGGCGACCGTTGAGCTGCAGAGCATCGACGGGCAGTCCAAGAACAAAATGGGCCAGCAGATCTTCTCCTTCGACCAAGTTTTTCATCCGCTCTCCTCCCAGTCAGACATATTCGAGATGGTGTCGCCGCTTATCCAATCGGCACTCGATGGCTACAACATTTGCATCTTTGCCTACGGGCAGACCGGCAGTGGCAAGACCTACACGATGGACGGAGTGGCGGACAGTACGGGCGTTATTCCACGCACGGTGGATCTGCTCTTTGACTCCATCCGGGGCTATCGCAATCTGGGCTGGGAGTACGAGATCAAGGCTACGTTCTTGGAGATCTATAACGAGGTATTGTACGATCTGCTGAGCAACGAGCAAAAGGACATGGAGATTAGGATGGCTAAGAACAACAAGAACGATATCTATGTATCTAACATAACGGAGGAGACTGTTCTGGATCCCAATCATCTGCGCCACCTGATGCACACAGCCAAGATGAACCGGGCCACCGCTTCAACCGCTGGCAACGAGCGCTCCTCCCGTTCCCATGCTGTCACCAAGCTGGAGCTTATCGGACGCCATTCCGAGAAGCAAGAGATCTCCGTGGGCTCCATAAACCTGGTGGATTTGGCCGGCTCTGAGTCTCCGAAGACGAGCACCCGCATGACGGAAACAAAGAACATCAATCGATCGCTCTCAGAGCTCACCAACGTGATCCTGGCGTTGCTGCAGAAGCAGGATCACATTCCGTACCGGAACTCCAAACTTACGCACCTTTTAATGCCTTCGCTGGGTGGCAACTCAAAGACCCTCATGTTCATCAATGTTTCGCCGTTCCAAGACTGCTTCCAAGAGTCCGTCAAGTCGCTACGCTTTGCCGCCTCTGTGAACTCTTGTAAAATGTCCAAGGCAAAGCGCAATCGCTACCTAAACAGCTCGGTGGCCAACAACAGCACGACCAGCAACAGCAGTGGCAGTTTCGATAAATAAA
The DNA here is from genome assembly GCF_018152115.1 of Drosophila rhopaloa. Taxonomy (NCBI): domain Eukaryota; kingdom Metazoa; phylum Arthropoda; class Insecta; order Diptera; family Drosophilidae; genus Drosophila; species Drosophila rhopaloa. The sequence goes on along the minus strand of NW_025335059.1, from coordinate 10,403,690 downwards.
GAATAAACTTTGTTTCCAGTTTCAACAATTGTCAAATTCTCTAACCTGTTATTGCTTAATTTATGTGTTTACTTTTAGTGCAAATAAACTAATAAAGTGCTGGAATTCAATGCTATCTCACTTGGCTCCCACTGCCGCCCGCACCTCTGCGGGTATCTTCCCAACCAGTTCGGCATGGTTCTGTCCCAAGCTGGCCAGGACGCCCTGACGATTCACATGCTCCACATCCGCGTTGTAGGCGTAGTGGTCGCCATTGATGTTGGTTAGGGTCCCGCCCTGGGCTTCCAGCACGGCCTCGGGTGCGCAGGTGTCCCACTTCTTGCATCCCGGCGTGGCAAATACGTAGGCATGGGCCTTGCCCTCCAAAAGCTGCAGAACTTTAAAGCCAGCTCCTCCAACTTTTAGAACCTCTGTGGATGCGAAAGCATTAAGAGCTTGCTGGTGCAGGGCATTGGAATGTGAGCGTGTGGTGGTGATGATGAATTGGCCGGGTGGAGCGGGCACCGCTGTATATCCTCCAGTTCCCAGACCCTTGAGGCCCCAAATAGTGCGACCCATTTCGCCATCGGGCTGCTTGTAAAAGGGCTGATGGATGATGCCGCCCACCGCAGAATCCTTGACAGCTATCCCAATAAGTACGGTAACGTGCTCCACATGCCCTGCGGGAAAACAAAGGAGTGACTTTTAGATCGGGAGCTTAACAGAGTTCTCTAAATCTTACCCTGTGTGTACTCCGCTGTGCCGTCGAGGGGATCCACCCATATTACAAAGTCCTCGGGTTTGACATCCTCCCACTCCGACGGGCAGCTTTGTTGTAAGAATCCTTCATCCAGCTCTGAGACCAGCCAATCGTCGCAGACGTTTAGGTCGGAACCTCCTTCCTCGCCGATGATCTTCACAGTTGGAAACTTTTTGGTCAGAGATGCGATGATGCAGCGTTGAGCGCAGCGATCCGCCTCTGTCTGTAAGTCGTTTTTTCCCTTGTCTACTATTCCGAGGTCGCCTTTTTTGAGCACATCGCGTATGATCCCGCCAGCCCGCTTTGCCGTGCTTATCGAGGACGCCATGACGCGCATGATCACTGGAGCAGTCGCAGCCATCGTTATCTTATTTGTTTTGGGATATGTTTATGAGAGATCTTTCAAAGATTGGAATGGATTTGGGATGTTTTCGCCGCTGCGAAAAGATGATTACGGTGAAAGTACAACAGCTGAGTGCCGGTAGAGAGGAGCAAAAACCGCAGGTTCATTTGCGTTGGAGTAGGTTGCCGATATTTAATGCTTACCGATATAATTAAATATTTTTTAAGAAGCTTCACTTTATTAAGATATTCTTCCAATATAGAAGTAGTTTCACAAAAATCTCTAAAGGTTTGAAATTACTTTTAAAGCAGTTAATAAATAGATTGGAATATTTTGTATTTTAAATTCAGAAGACGGATGGCTTAATGCATAACGTTTTGTTTCTGTTACATTTCAAATTTTTGAGAAAATATCTCGAAAGGTTTAAAATCTCATTTAAAGGGGTCAATAAGTATGATTAGAATATGTTATATTGTAAATAGATTAGACAGATGGCTAAATGCAGAAAGTTACCTTTTTTTTTACATTTGTACATTTTTGAGAGATTTGAAATCTATAAAATTACTTTTTTATTTATATTAGTCTGGAAATCTTGAAAAAACTGTTTACTTTCATAAATCTGACTTTTTATTATGTTTGCTATTTCTCTTTCGGTAACAGAGTTTTTACATCAACACAGAAAAAACAACATCCATGTCGTAGACAACCTTGAAATGTTTCTTAGACATGACCAAAATGTTTTCCAAAAACTTTTTCTGTTTATTTAAATAAACATTTTGTATACTTGCATTTTTTTAATATTTTTAGCTTTTTTCTAGCCCTAAAACTTTGGCACCGCAGTCTGGCAACACTGAAGGCACACAAGACCTTTGGACCACCCGCTCTCCCTGCACCAACAAATCAGTTAATTTCCATCTTGAAGAGGTAAGTTCTTGAAATTAAAAAAAATTTAATCAATTTCTTAAATTATAAATATATTTTGCAGAAAATGGCGCGAGTTTTGGTTGGAGTTAAGCGTGTGATTGACTACGCCGTCAAGGTGAGCTTTAGTAACAGCCTGTTGCGTATCTTTTCCCATCTTTTTTTTATCACTTGTTGCGCTTTGTTTTGCGTAATCGCTTTAATTAAATGGCAATTAAAGTAATTTCGACCTTCATCCAATGTCCAGGTCCGCGTCAAGCCCGACAAGACAGGTGTGGTCACCCAGGGCGTGAAGCACTCGATGAATCCTTTCGACGAGATCGCCGTGGAGGAGGCTGTGAAGCTGAAGGAGAAGAAGCTGGCGGAGGAGGTGATCGCAGTCTCCGTGGGTCCTGCCCAGTCGCAGGAGGTGATCCGCACCGCCCTGGCCATGGGCGCCGATCGTGGCGTCCACGTGGAGATTCCGGCCGCAGAGTACGAGCTGCTGCAGCCAATCCACGTGTCCAAGATCCTGGCCAAATTGGCGCTGGACGAGAAGGCCGACCTGGTGATCCTGGGCAAACAGGCCATCGATGACGATGCCAACCAGACGGCCCAGATGACTGCCGCCGTGCTAGACTGGCCGCAAGGCACCTTCTGCAACAAGATCGAGAAGACGGACGCCGGTCTGACCATCACCCGTGAGATTGACGGCGGTCTGGAGACAATCAAGACAAAGATACCGGCTGTTTTGAGTGCTGATCTGCGCCTGAACACGCCGCGTTATGCTACGCTGCCAAATATCATGAAGGCCAAGAAGAAGCCGCTGAAGAAGATTACGGCCAAGGATCTCGGTGTGGATACTTCGCCGCGAATTGAGGTCGTCTCCGTAGAGGATCCTCCGGTGCGCCAGGCCGGAGCAACGGTCGCCGACGTGGATGCCCTGGTTGCCAAGCTGAAGGAGGGCGGCCACATCTAGATCTTCCTCAACTAGCAAATTGTGAGCAAAAATTCTACGTTTTTTATTAGTTGAAGTTATCAGAAACGTGCATTTACCCAGCCTCAGAGTCGGATCCGCTGACAGGCTTTAAAATTCTACCCTTCCCCGTGTGCTTTAAGTGAAATCTAAATTGGAATTTATTTTCGTTTTGTCCAGCTCTAAGAATAAAGTAATTGTAAGCTCTGAAATCGTACAACAGGGTCAGCCAATAACTCGCCTTGTTTACTTTTCTCTCTGTCGGTAATGCCTTTTCAGGAAATCCTGCTCAACTTGACGCCCAAAAAAAGTATACAAGGTCAACACCCAATGGTCATTGATTTTCCATTGTTTTCGATCGTTTTTATTAGCTGAAAACTTGAAAGGAAAACATTTGCTAATGTGTATTATATAAGAGTAAAAATGGTATAGATAGTACATGTTGTTCATAAAATTCTCAACTACAGGCTAAAAATGTTTGTTTTTGTTATGGACGATCATGACACACATGCTTAATATTTAAAGATATTTTTGTGTACACATTTTAAAAAAGACCGATTTACCCGGTCTGAAGTAGATAAAGATTAGGGTGGGTTGACTTTCCTGATTAACTGAGGAGGCAAAATGAATTGGTTGAGTAAATGCAAGTAATTTGTTCTTAGAATAGATTCAAATAACAATTTTGAATTTCGAGATCGTTTTTTAAGTAGGCAAGTCAAATTAATATTTTTTTTTAATTTTTGGCCTAAATACTAATAGCTCAATTCTGAATATGGCAAAATTTTAGATGCCTCTTTGAATTCTTATTTATATAAATACACCCACCCTACTATAAATTAGACTGGCAAACGCGGCAATAATAATTGCCAATTGAAAAATACATTGTGCTTAAATAAAAAAAAACGGCCAGTAGATAAGACTCCGTAGTATATAGCTTCCAATCTCGCAAAGCTTTTGGCCACGGTGAAAAATTGGTTTTATAAAAATATGCAGCTATGGCCGATAGCCAATAAAGTTTTATCATAATTGCGACTTGGATTTCTCTCGTACCCCTTTCCTCGATTATCACACACCGCGCCAAAGCCAGCGCCCAATCCATTCCAATAGTCATCAAACCCGTCCAGCTGCAACCGACTGTTTGTCGCGGAAATGCAGAATGCGCGTAAGCATTGTGGTGATGCAGGGGATCTGCTTCTGCTGGTGCATCTCAGGCGTGTCCGGGGTGCAGGACTCGAAGTCGACGGCCACTCGTTGGCACACAAATGTGAGCAGGGTCAGGATGTCCAGCCGTTTGCCATTGGCTGCCAATTCTGCGCACAGACTCTGCATGAACCAGCTGCCCCGGGTCGTGTTGCGCCACGAATAGAATCCAGGAACGGTGGAGTAGGCAATTAGAAAGTCAGCGTGCACGGGTATCTTGTAGCTCATAGAAGAGTCGCCATCCGTCTCCGTCTGGCCACGCTGCATGGTTACTCCACCGTCCAATCGATCTCCCTGACAGGCCTGGATGAAAAACAGCTTGGGCTTGCCGGCCAGAGAGGGACAATGATTGGCCGTGAAGAAGCTCCAGATGTTGTCCAGCTTGTATTGAGTGTCCTTGGCGTAGATATAGCCCATCTCGCCGTGCGACAAAATGGCCACCAGGATGCAATCGCTGTCTGAGTGATTTTGCGAGGATGCATACTCAATTGTTCGCACGATGTCCTTGTAGCGGCAGTCCTTGTACACCGTAACCTCGAAGTCAAGCTGCTTGAGCACCCGGGTGAGATTCTCGCAGTCCACGTTGGTTCCCGCTCGTGATTTCAAAGTGGGCACCTCGAAGTGCTCATGATTGAAGATCAGGGCCATTCCGCGATTCTTGTGGCGCATATTGTACTCGGCTGCATGTCGATCGGTGACCATTTTGGCCACATTCTTGCGGTAGCTCGACGAGGGTGAGCTGTACCCGTTTGCCAGCTGCCCGATGGCTCCGGTGCCAAAGGAATGCGAGGCTCCTGCGACCAGTACGCTGCTCCCCGCTCCTCCTGATCCTGCGGAACCCAGGGCATCCGTGTGATCGTGGGGATTCTCCGGATTATCCACCCTTATTCCCACCTGATCGGCAGATTCTCCATTGTTGCTAGCGTCCATGACGAAATTCCCTCCTTGAGCCTGCGAAAACTGATGAGTCACAAAACACTTCGCAACTGGTTTTTTAAAATTCGTGAAAAACTCAACTGCACGACTGCAGCAAAAATGCTAAGTTCTGGGAAAAGTCCGTGTTTACGTACAACAAAGACAACTAGTGATTAACTAATTATTTAGTTGCTTTGCTTTATTCCTCAAATTAGTATGACCGTTGATGTGCAGTTGAAATATCCGACATTGCACCTGAATTAGAGGTGAAACTACCATTTCGTGTCACAACGGAAATTTAAGCAAAACCATTTAATTACATAAATTATGATTTGAATAATTAACTAACCTTTTATTTTTTAAAATAAAAAATTGTTGTTTCAAAACTTGCAAATTCATTAAATAAGTTTTCTCTGAACTATGAATAATCAGTCTTGTATCTCATTACTTTTTGTTTCAATGTATAACAGTAAATAATTGAAATATGAAAATTTTGCGCGCGCAGCTTGAATTCGAATTTTAATTAAATTAATTTGGCAAAGATTTTGCTCAGATTGAAGGAAACATTTATGTTAAATTTTATCTGTGTAAAATCACCCTTAATTTCAGGAAAATAAAAACAAGTTTTTCGTCCTTTGTTTGTAGTCGCGTGAGACCGTACCAAATTTTTCAAAGAATCCTGCAATATACCAAAAAATACTTAAAAATACTCCAAACTGTGCGGCCACACTATCAGAAAGGTTTGAAACGCATAGTTAAAGTTGTTGAATTGATCCATTTTGTTTAAAAATTAAGAAAATTGCCAATGTTCTGGACACCAGAGCATGTGGAGAGCATGCTGGATGTGCTCAAGACCTCCACGGATCGCACGGTCATTTACAAATGCCTGGTTAAGCTGCGCACCGATCTGGTGAAGGACAAGAATGGCATTGTTTTATTTCGCACTGCTGGGGGCGTTCACATCATGGTGGGTTTGGAAGCCACAGCAATCGTTGAAGTTTGGCAGCTACTGCCTTGCACAACATAGGATCGTGATTCAAATCGATTTTTAAATGATAATAATTTGCGTCTTCCAGGTTCGATTGATCACAAAGCTGAATGAAAAGATAATGGAAGTGGTCTTAAGCATACTGGGAAACTGCTGCACCGATGAACAGGCCTGCATTGAGGTAAGAAAATTAAAAAAAAAACAATTATTTTAAATATTTACTTTCAGTAAAAAAAAATAAAAAAAACTATATCCGATATTTTAATATATAAATTTAAATGTCCTAAAAAATAATATTTTCAAAGTGGGATTTATTATATTCATTTAAAAATGAATTTTTATAAAAACTTTATAAAACTAATAGCAAGTCCTTTTAAAATAGTCCATTGATTTTTGGATATCCTTCTAATAGCTTAAAAAATTCCCCTTTACAGGCCGTTGAATGCAAAGTGATTCCCCCGCTGGTGACCATTCTGAAGACCATACCCAATCCTGTGATTCAATGCCGCGCCTGCCGAATGCTGGGAAATCTGGCCAAAAGCAAGAAGGCATCTCAGTATCTCAACGTTCACTACGCGGCCATTGCCCCGGCCATCTGCCACATAATCGAGTCCACCAGCGCGGTGCAGACCCGGATCATGGCCTTCCGCGTCTGCCGTTTCCTCCTGTCCAGCAGCCAGTTTCTTAAGCACTTCCTGGTGTCCAATGGATTCCTGCAGCTGATGCGCATTTTCCTGGCCGTGATGAAGAACAATGAGGCTCCTAAGGAACCCGTTCCGGATATTGAGGTATCTACCCTTATTGGACTAAAGCGGAACCAGCACCGCGAGAAGTACTTCGAGGAGGTGGCACGAAATTTAGAGGGAGTGCGGAGTGACATCTTCGACTACCAGATGCTAAAAAACTCCACGCGGAACTGTGACTATGCTCTGCCAACGGAAAACGAGACGGCTGTGGAGCTGGCTCTTGAGATTTTAAAGTGCCTGGTGCTGATCTCAGCTCAGCAGATTGGCATGAAAGCTTGGGAGGTGAGAGACTGTTTAATCATAACAAATTTTAAGAGATTTTGTAATCACTATTCTAAATATTCCCTTTTCTTTTAGTCTATTTCCCGGAATACCTCGTTGGCCTCGATTGTGTGCTTCGTGAAGGAGGACGGCGATCAACGGGCTTCAGCTTTGAAAATCCTTTCGAACTTCTGCAAGGATCCCTGCGCTTTCTACATGCTGAGCACGGCGGATGCCATTGTGGCTGCCTGCGAGATGCTCATGGCGGTCAACATGGCGAAACCTCTTAACGAAAGCGAAAGCCGGCATTGCATTAATATAATACTGACCCTATCGACGGATGCCTGCAGTCGCTCGAAGATCCGAAGATGTGGAGCTCTGCGTAAATTGGTAGCCATGATTAGGGACTCCAACTCACAGAGCGAGCGATCATCGGTAAGTCTAGTATTTATTAAAATTCAATCTAAAAATTAATTGCATTTTTTTACTCAACAGCTTTTTCACATTCTCAACAATTTCCAATATGACAACTTAAGCATGGAACTGTTGCTATATGAGGGCTTGGTGCCCATGCTGGTGAGGGAATTAAATGATTACCTGACCAGCGATGATGAGCATCACAAACGTCGTCGAGAAGAAAGATTACAAGGTGGCAAGAAAAGAAAACTGACGGATCCCACAACCCCAGAGACGCTAAGCAAGGTATATAATGGAGAAATATATAACTAAACCACTATTGATTTCATTATTTTTCTTTTAAGTTCTCAAAGACTCACGAGAACTCGGACTTTGACTCGCCGAGCAGTTCGCCCAGGTCTTATCGCACCACCAGTCCCTGCAGTTCTCGGAGCATGTCTCCGGTGTGTAAAGATCTGCTGACAAATGATGACGACGACAACTATTCACCGGCGTGTAGTGATGATGACGATGATGAAGACGACACCAACGGGGATACGAGGGAACGCCGCATAGCCGCCAATCGAGCTCAGGCATCGAGTGTTTTGGATATATTGAAGCTAATCGATGAAGGTAGCGAGCCCATAGATGACCCGCTCTCTGACAAAGAGGATCTCGAGGAACTCAGCTCGGATGTACCACCCAAACTAGCCCAGTTCCGAAATCAAGCAGGCGACACCATCGACATTATAGAGAATCTAATTTATCGCATTACGCTGATGGTTAACAAACGAGTGGAGCTGGGAAAGCCCGAGACACTGGATACTCTGATAAGAGCTATAAACTTATTTGGGGCCAATAATAATTTCTCCAATGCCCTGACCAATATTCTACTGTGAGTTTAAACTGGAAACTGCAAATTTGATATATCTTAATTGATTAATTCATTATTTCAGGGAAAGCCAGTTCTTTGCCCAGATCATCAAGCATGGAGTAGTCCATCAGCTTTATCAACTCACCAAGGTGGAAGAGGTGGGTTTCAAACTATTCTTTAAGTTTTACCTATAGCCCAATTCTTTTTTAACACTCATTATTTTTTTAGATGCGCAAAGATGGATTCGCCTTTTTGGAAACGCTTACCAATGTCGGAGAATCAAATTATGGCAAGGAGGAGCTAGTGCGACTCCTGCGCTGCGATGATGTGAACGCCCAGCACAGAGCAGCCATTTCGGTGGCCTACATCGTCAAGAGCCATCGATTACTCTATCAATTCCTGTATGATGGCAACGCACTTAACATGCTTTTTGATCTAATGCTGCGAAAGAAAAGCGATGATTACTATGCGGATGAGGCGGTGGATGCGGTGACATCAATGGCCCGATATACACTGGGTATTGTTTTACCAGAAGCAGAGCCAGCGGAAAGTACGGCTGATATTTGTACTCAGAAGCCATGTCAATCTGCTCCACTACACGAAAACTGTGACATGAAATTTCTGGTTAGTGGCGGGGAAGATTCCACCCTGACCATTGGCTTTAATAAGGAGCTGCTCTGCGAGACCAGCGAGGTATTCAACAAAATGCTTAATAGTGATTTTCGAGAAGGTCACCATGGCGAGATTCAGCTGCAGGATTATACGGCCAGTGGATTGCGCTATTTTCTGCATTTAATTGTGTGCCAGGAGCGGCACCTAACGGAATCGGATTACCCTGCCCTGTTGCAGGCCTACGAGATGTCGCGGGTGTACATTATACCCGAGATGGAGGCCGTACTGCAGCAAAGACTCATCCAGTTCTTGGACTCTCACAACTGCCTGCGATTGCTGGAGTGGGCGTTGAAGAACTACCATGCCGAGCTGACGGGAACCGCCATCAGTTACTATCTCTGCTCCTCGCTGCCGGCACAGGAAAAGCTTCAGCTGTTCCGGACGGCAGAGGACTCCACCTATGCTAGCGAGTGGTTTCAATTGCTCAACGATGCGGTATTCGAGCGGTGCCGCAGCACTGGCTACTAGACACCACCACCCAGTTATGTTCTGTGATCGTCTTTGCCGTTTTCCATTCCCTGGATTCAGCTCGATTTATTTGCCACAGCCCTTAGCCAAGTATTCCAATGTGCTACAATTGTAAATTTAATATGTATAGACTACGAATTAACCTAAATCTTTTTCTGTCTGTTTGTGGACTCGTAGGTGGGCATGGCGCAGAAGCGCAGGGTTAGCCAATCCACCAGTGGAGTGGGACAAATCGAAAAGAGCCAACGGTAGAAGCGATATCGTCGGGGCTCCTCGATGTACAATGCTAAAGGTTGTGAGCTGGTCAAGGCATCGTTGAATTTGGCCAGCAGCGAATCGTTCTTTAGGCGATTGGGTGGCTTGAAGCCGCTTAGGACTTTTAGGTAACCATTAAAGGCCTCAAAGTAGGTGTCGTATAGAGCATGTTGCTCTTGGTTGAAGGCCTTTCGCATCTTCTCAGCGTGTTGCTGCTGCCTGGCTGCAATGTTGCTGTCCAAAACGAAGGAACCTGGTATAAAGTTGACCACCTCCATGCCGTATTGCTGGAGTTCCACTCGTAGGGCATCTGTCCAAAAGCGCAAGGCGGCCTTGGAGGCGGCGTAAGGACCCAGGGCAGGAAGAGCCTGCAGTCCACAGTGACTGGTCACGTTGATGATCCTGCCCTGCTGCTGGCGGAGCAGAGGAAGCAATTCACGCGTTAACCTCATTGTGCCGAGTAGGTTGCAGTTGATCTGCGTTTCTATTTGCTCAGGTAACTGCCATTCGAATTCCCCAAAACACATAACTCCCGCATTGTTTATCAGGGCTGTTAACCGATATCTTTGATCTTTGGTGAGTATATCCCTGAGTTGGCAGTGAACATGGCGTATCGAATCGGGCTCCAAAAGGTCAAGTTCCAGAGTGTGCATCCTACTCAGCCCATCCTCGGATGAGTTTAAAGCTTGCAGTAGTTTGGCTCCATCGGATTTGAGATTGTGGCAGCAGGAAACCACTGTCATGTGAAGCGAATCATGGCAGTATACGGCCATGGAGTGGCTATTTAAAAGCAGAAAACAGCTAGTCAGTAGCTTTAACTCATTCCAGGTTCAGTAACCTTACCCCAATCCCGAATCGCATCCCGTGATGATCACCACATGTCGGCTATCGACCTTCAGCTGCTTCCTACCCAATCCCAGCGTTCGTCCCAGGGCGTGAAGAAATTGACTTCCGCTCATATTGCTCGTTCTCGAGTAACTGAAACAATGATCCGATTTGTGGCTGCAGCGAAAATAACAGATCCGAAAAAATGCAAAACAAGGCAAACCCGAAAATGAATATATGCATTTTGTGTACATATGTAACCATTATCGGTGTACGAATGGAAGAACACTGCCGCGTTTACCTGCCCTTTAGGCTGGTCCCTAACATCACCAAGAGTTTGGAAACTATGTTACCCGATAATAATGATAGTAAAGGTCTTTGAAAAATACAAACAGAAAATATTCTTAAAGATAATAGTGATATCTTAAATTTCAGTTGAAATAACTAAATTGACAAATATCTAAATCTTCTTTGGAAACCCTGGGAAAATATGTATAATTTTAAGCTACAGCCGCTGTTGGTCCACCTTAATTTACCTGACCAGTTTACCTGACGATAAGCCAGACCATTTGCAAGTCATGAGAATTGTGCTCCTTTTGTTGTTAGATAACACAAAAAATAATTCATCATTTTGTTTTTAGGTTTTTCGGTATTTTTATTTTATTTTATTTTATTTCATTTTTGTCAATTTTGGTGTTTTTCTGCCCTTATAAGTGCATTAAATTTACTATCGATCGGTTTGGTTTTGGATAAATTGATAATTTTGAATATTCAGAGAATTTAATGTGGAAACTGGCGAGAGGTTTTTTACCTGATCAGATTTTGTTAAATCGTATTTGGGTATACATAATACATAATTACATATTAAATAATTGCTTTGCTTTTGTCATTTCTTATAAATGGTATTTGAAAATAGCGCATTTGTTGCGTTTAGTAAAAATATATTTGGGTTTTCTACTGCAGCTTACAGAGTACAATAAGTATATTTATCTCATTTCACATTTGCTTTTGCTCAATATAAAACTTGCTTTAACGCGATTATTGTTTAGGTTTAAACATACATATACTCATATATATAAAGTGTTTGCATTTCTTAATTCTCTCTCAAGGCATTGTATTTAGTTTGTATGCTGAATATATATATATATTATATTTACGCGATTCGTTTAAATGTACAATTTTAAAACCGGCTTAGTTCCTTTCATTACACGCTTTTGTTTACTGCTCCTGTTTTGCTTTCTACTTTTGTTTTATCTGGTATCTTTTGTATTCGTTTTATAATAAATATCACAACGCATCCTTCAAATCTACACTCCCTATAATCCTTATCATTTTCCAGGCATTAATGCATGCATCGTCGATCTTCGCATTTTTATATTTTTTGAAAATATATAACACGCAATGAAAAGGTTTGAAAATTGCACAAAATACAAGTACATAACATATGTAGCTTGGCGTATGTAAAAGACATAGCAAAAATCATAAATTAACCATAATAAAGATAATAATACAAAAAACATTAGAGTTAACGAAACAAAATATTCGTCAAACGCTTTACGATTACAAAAAATGAAAACATCTCTACAACTAGCAAAATGTTTTGTTGGTTTCCTTTTATCTTTTAGCAAGTGTAAATATAATCGCTACGTTTCAATTATATCAAACTTAACTTAATCCTGACTCGATCCCCGAACTGGTGGACGTGGACCCCCTATCCTCCGGCCCTGACCCGGCTCCTGTCCGGTTATAAGCTGACCAGCTTGGACGGCTCGGCGGAGGGCGTGGCCAGCTCCAGCGGATGCTTGTTCATGGCGGAGCTGTTGGGCACCAGGGGACCCGAAACGGGGGTCAGCCCGGTGCCGCCGTCCATCAGGGAGTCAAAGTTGAAGGTGCCCGTGGAAGGCGTCTGGATGGGCACTCCCTGGATCTGCGTGGGAGCTCCGCCCGCGCCGGACGACTTGTTGGCCATGGACAGGTGCATGGGTCGCTGGAAAGCCAGCGTGTTAGGCCGCTCCTTGGGCATTTTGTTCAGCGCATTCAGCGTGGGACTGTTGTTCATGCTGCCGCCGTTGGTGGTCACGGAAAAGACGTTGCCGAATATTCCGGGCGCCGTGCTCGTGATGGGCGTCTGCAGAGATCCCGACGAGGCGCCGGTGGGCGTCATCAGCGTGGACATGTGGATTTGCGGCATCGTGGACATGGGTGGCAAGGTGAAGCGCTTGTTGGGCGGCGGACCATCCTGGTCCAGACTGGAGCCCGAGTCCAAGCCACCGTCCAGCGGCTCATCCTTGATGTTCAGCAGCATGTTCTCTATATTGGTCGCCGGCTTGAGATCGAGCGGCGAGTTGCTCCTGCCGGTGGAGTTCAGCGTGGCGTCCAATCCGGTGATCGTGCCATTGCTGCTGTCGTTGCTGTTGTGATTGTGATGGCTGCTCGATCCGCTGCCACAGCTGCCGGCGCTCAAGAGTCCGGCCGGGGCAATTAGCCCGTTGCAGGTGGCCACGCTCAGCAAGTCGGTGCGCACCTTGTTGCAGGTGGGGCGATGGGTCGCCAGCAGGTACTCCAGCTGGTTCTTGCTGTTCGTCAGCGCTTCGATTTCCTTGCGCATGTTGTCGCCCCTCTTCTCCAGCTGCTCCACCTCCTCGGTGAGCTCGTTGGTCTGGTCCACGCGCCTCTTGCGGCAACGGGCCGCCGCCTGTTTGTTTCGCTCCCGGCGCACCGCCCGCTTCTGCTCCTCCTCCGGGGTCATGTTGGCCGATCGGTTGGGTCGCCGACCGCCTCCACGGCGCGCCGGCGTGGCACTGTTTGAGGTATTCGCGTTGTTACCCGCCGAGGAGGATCCGCGGCCAGAGGTGACGGCAGCCAGGACATTGCTGAAGTTGTTGGCACCGCCGCCATTCACACTGCTGCCCATTATGTGGCCATTCTGGTACGAGGTGCTGTCCGTATGGGCACTTGCTGCAGATTGAGAAAGGGATTTAGTTAGCACATCACAGAAGCTCCTCTGTACCAGTTTCACTTACAAGTATCGGTTGTGTCCTGCTCCTCGTTCATCTGCGTATCGTTGGACTCCTCGGACTCGCTTCCTGGCACCAGGCTCACATCGTATGGCTGCTGGGTGGGAATCGTGGAAATTCCATTGCCATTGGATTCAGTGGCTCCCGTAGCATTTGGTAGCACCAGTGGCACTGCAAATCCCGCGCAACCAGCTCCACGATCACTTTGTGTATCCGACATTATTTGGAAAAAGGTGTCCTCGATGCTGCGCGTGGTGGTCGGCGTCAGCGTGGGTGTAGTCAGCGTTAAAACACTCTGACCGGTCTCAAAGTTGCCGAGCTGCAATAAACAAAGAAAAAGGTTTATTAATTAAATGCTTATTTATTATATATATTTTATTGGTAATGTTAAAATTGATTGTTCTTAAAACCTATCTCAAAACTCTAAAATGTATTGAGATCCTTTTTTAGATTACAAAATGTAAATAGTCTCTAAAACCATAAATACCATTTTGACAAATTATTTCGTTTGGCTTAAATGCAGTATTCCAAAGTTCTTAAAGAACAGTCACTTAAAGTTTGGTTCTAAAATAAAATCCATTGACGTTACTTTTGCTTTAACATCAAAAACAATTGTTAAGACTGTAAGACCTTTTGCTTATTCGTACATTTCTAGGAATTAGGGAACGTGTTTTTTTGGCAAAAAGAAAAAAGAGAAACAAAGAGAGGACCCAATCCATCACATTGTTTATATTGCCCACCCCTTTGTTGTTCCGCATTTGTTCTATTTTCAGCGATGAATAAGTACGCACACCGCTTGCCAATTGTTTCGCGCCCAATTTTCCGAATTTCGATAGGGATTTAATCAACGATATTTAGTACCTGCTGTAGGAAAAGCTCGTTGGCGAGAAAAGTAGCGATTTCACTGGCGTCCATTGCAAAATTATCGCTGTTGTTGTCGGTGTTCGTAGAGGTTGTTGTTGTAGTTGCTGTTGCTGCTGAGGCATTGCAAGTTGCTGCTGTCGTCGTAGCTGTCATTGGCTGTTGTTGTTGCGGTTGTGGTTGTTGTTGTTGCTGCTGTTGTTGATAATAATTAATAGGCAAGCAATTGTTGTACTCCTGTTGCTGTTGTTGACTAAAAAAATTCTGCATTTGGCACACGGCGGCCATGGCAGCCGCATTGTTGCTGTTGGCGGCGTAGGCGCTACCAGCAACATGGCCATAATTGTTGCTGTTGCTGCTGCGTAGTGGAAAAGCATTGTGGGCAAACGATTGCCTCAGTTGCTCCTGATGTTGCTGTTGTTGTTGTTGCTGCTGCTGGTGTTGCTGTTGCTGGTAGGCAGGCTGCGTGGGCAGTTGCCGTTGCTGATGACGTAACAATTGCTGCTGCGGGTGCTGATGCTGCTGCTGCAGCTGCAGCTGCTGATGTTGCTGCTGCATCTGGTGATGTTGCTGTTGCTGCTGCTGATGATTATGTTGCTGCTGTGCAAAGTGCAACGATTGATGGTAGTAGGGATGGTAGCACGCATTGTGCGCCCTACCGTTTAGATTTTTCATCATTTGTTCGTTGGTTTTTAGCCTAATCCTTACTTATCTACTCTTAAATATTAAGTATACGCAGTGGCGTTGCGTATACGCACAGTTGGGCGGCTGACTAGTATTCGTTATATGTTGCGCCTAGCTAAGCTAACACAACAAATTGGGACAACAATGATATATATGTATGAGTTATATTCAAAATCAACAAAAACAAATCTATGTTCTAGCATATATATGTACAAAAAAGACACTTTTCTCTGCAAAAGTTCTTTAACAATGTGATGATCCTTTCTTGTCTTTATGTTTCCGGTTTTTTGTTTTGGATGCTGTTGTTGTCGCAGTGTTGTTATAGTTGCTTAAGAATTCGTTCGTTTTTGGCTTTGTTTTATTGCTTATATATTTCGTTGTATTTCTGCCTTGGCTTTTTTAAATAAGGTTCGTTTTTTCTTAGCTGCGAGCAGAGTTCGTATATATTCGTTGTTCGATTGCTCAGTTCTTGAAGTTTTTGCTCTCCGGCGGTCTCAGCCGCTTGACGATAAGCGTTTGCTGATTTCGCAAAGGATTGAAATGTATATTCCGATCGGCGAAAGCGCTCATAATCAACGCAATATATCGTAAGTGTGCGAGGCTTAAAATCTAATGACACGTGTCCAGTTCAGCTCAGTTCACTGCTCTGGTCTGAGGGCCGCGATAAATAACACAAATTGGATTATATAATTATACAGATTTGTGGCAAAAAGAGAGAGATAGAGAGGGAGAGTGAGGGCGCTTGAGCCTTGAGCTAGTTCAATTAATGCTGCATTAATATTCATGCGTATTTCTCATTTTCCTTGGCCACGGGCAACGCCTCTCAAAGTTATTCCTCCCTTTTTCGCTTTTATTTCTAAGTTTAGCAATATATAAATTATATATGTATATATATATATTTCGATCCACGCGGCATGCAACTGAGAAATGTGCGTCGTTTTTGCGTTGTTCCTTTCCCGCGTCTATATATTTCTCCTGGCTCGATTCGTTGTTGTTTCAGTTTCAGTTTCTGTTTCTGATTCGTTTTGGCAATGCACGCGCGCTAAAAACAAAACGACAATTGCAATTTTCCAAATTTATTTTCGTTTCGTTGTTCGAGATTCGAGGTTCGAGAAAAAGCGCGCGCGCGATCGCTTTTAATTGTTAGATATTTTCTAAACTTCGATGGTTCGTTGTTCGTTTGCGACTGAATCCGAATCCGGCGAGCGAAATTGGCAGCGATCAAGATCGAGAGATCGCTGGGGATATATGTAGTTATATCTAGAGAACCCGGAGAGCTGTCTTTTGGGTGTGTGCCTAGTGCCGCGAGCTGTTTGCTCAAATTAGAAGACAACCACTGGGAAAATCAAATAATTTTAAACGCTGCCTGCTCTTAATTGAGCGGCTGCCCACACGACGACCACGCTCGCCATACTTTTATAGCAAAATACATATAGTATAGTATGGCATATATGCATATGCATCTGCTCGCGTGTGGGTTAGTTCCGATTTGCCGATTTTACAGCAGCTCTTTCCATCGAAATGCCTTTCATTCGCCCATAAATTAAAGGCCACAACAGCTCAATGTTTCGGCGAAATCATTTGGCAGAAGTTATGGTTCCGAATATGTGAAAATATTTATAGAGCACACCCAGCCCCATCTGACAGATGTCCACCGAACAGGTGTGTGCGTGTGGGACATTAACAATAACTAACTTTTCAGACCCCCTGTCTCGCCGAGTGTTTATTTCCGTCGCCAGCAAGTTGGCCAATACGCTAATTGCCAGCTTTTGTTGTGGGCTAAAAACATTACATATATTGGGTGCACAGAAAGAAATGGGTCTGATTTTGATTGTATAAATAAAGAAGAATATAATACAAGAACTAAAAAAAAGAAAATATTACCCGGAAACTAAGATCCTTGTTTTTATAATTATCAATTAAATACATTAAATAAATTAACCTATTAAAAATGAAATATTTACCCCAAGGCCCTTTAGATAAAAACATTTATTTAATGTTTAATATGGTACATTTTACATTGCAGTCAAACAGAATGTAATAATAACAATAATAATAATATATGTATTTTCTTTCTGTGCAGGGAGTTGCTGATTGTATGCTTATTTATTTGACGATCTTATCGCAGCCGCGTTTCCCAATCCCAAAGGCCGTTCCCTTATTGACAACCAACAATCGATTTTATTCTTTGTACGCGCTTTTTATATATTTATTTTTTCGGTATGTACTTTCAAGTCTCCGCCAGAGTTTTTGGTGTTTGAACACCTTCGCCACATTGTTTTCGGGGACTTTCGTTTTAACCCACTTTTCCATGGCAAATTTGCTTTTTGAACTTGTTCCCCCTGGCACATGAACCATATTTAGCCGATGAATCAGTCAATTTAAAGTTCGCCTATATGCTAAACAAGCGATAATAAAAATAACAATAATACGAATGCGAACTACTGGCAATCAAGAGCCGTGAATTGAATTGTCTAAATTGAAGCCAGCTCAGAGGCAATGGCAATGTCGGTTGGCGATCTCTCTTATCAGAGAAGGAGGGTCCGAGTTCACATCTGGGGGTCAATTATAAACCAAATGAAGCCAGCAGCGAACATCGAACAGCCAGCATTGAAAAAAACAGTGACGTAGTCAGCGAAAAACAGCAAATTGCTGACTAATACGAGGGACTGCAACTAAAGTGATATACACTTGCGGAAAATGTAAACATAGAATAGAACGTGGTTCTTTAAAAATTTTAACTATATTGTATGAAAATACATTCATATTAAATTCCTAGAAACACAGATTAAACTTATAAAAATATAATGATATTCCTAGAATTGTTTAATCTATGAGTTTAAAAAAGCTAAACTTAGCAAAAATGTTACGATTAAAAACATTTTTATAAAAAAAAAAACAACAAGCCTCTGCGGTGTGCTATCAACATTTAAATATATTTTATTCTTTATTTTTATGATAAATAAGGCTGTGGAATTATGCTTTATCCCAAAAAATAACTTATTTGTTAAGTTGTTTCGTGGAAAATGTTATGAACTTTAGAGGGAAATTCCTAGAAAACTATTTTTCGCTTGTCCTAATCAATTCCTTAAAATCCGTGCTCGCGTTTTGATTTGCATATTGACTACGACCTTGGCTCTAATTAGTTCGAATCGTATTCGCCGAAAAACAGTTTTGAAGAGAAGGGAAGTGTAGGTGCAACAAGTTGAGTGCTAAAGAAATTCTCGGGCCCGAGACTTTGCCTTCTGTTTCAGCTGACGTGTTGGGCTATTTTTAAGCCAATTTCAGCCTGACAATGACGTAATAACGGCACAAAAAAACTTGGCATCATCAAAGGCAAAAACAAAACGAAAACAGGCGACGACAATTTGTATTGTTTATATCAAAAGTGGCTAATAATTGTTAGGAGCGAGGAAAACAAAGGCTAACAGCCCGAGTTAGCATGGGCCTCTGTCTCAGCCAAATGTTAACTAACAGTTGCCAACTTAAAACTCGGAATTCAAACTAATTTTTCGCCTTTGTTTAAACGCTTTAGTTGCTGTTGTTGCCGCGGCGGCATAAATTAGTTGGCAAGCTTGTTAAATACAAAAATTGCATGCTGAAGGTCGACGTTTGTTTAGTTAGAAATGCGCATAATTATCAGAAAAAAATAATACAATTTTGATTTTTTCAATTGGCAAAGACTTGAACAAACTGCAGCTCCAGCATTGTTTGCTCAAAGTTGCTGCAATGTCACAGCGAAAAAATATAAAAGCGAGAATTGAAAAGTTGACAAGTTCAAGTGCGGCGTCTTCAGCTTTATGGGGTTATGCACAGTGAAAAACTTGTGACTTTCTCTTAGTTTTATTTATTTTTTTATAAAAAACAAAAATAAATAATATGCGTAACAAGATGTGTAATAAATACAACGAGAATCTGTTTTATCTATATTTAATTTCTGAAAATTTTGATGACTATAGCTTAATGCGATAAAAAATTTAAGAAAATAACATTTTCATAAAAACAATCTTGAGCCTCATACGTATGTATATATCCGATTTAATGGCATTAGTAAGTTTTTTAAGTTCACATCTTAAGCCTTAAAATATATTCCTTTAAAAGTCAAAATATTATTTATTTAATGTAATATATTGTCTGTTACAATACTACTAAACACAGATATGATGCTTTTTACGTTCTGTTCATATAAAACCTTGTCAGTCCTGAAATAATATTTATTTTCCGTGCACCTACAACATTGTAATTTCAGTTGGCTACTGCACTTCCCTTGACGATAAGCATAATTCCAGATACGAATTTTTGCAAGTCTCTTGTCTGAATTGCATATAAATGCAAATTCTGCGAATAAAACAATTAACGCAAAGGAGAAGCAAAAATCATATTTTCGAAGTGCTACTTCGTCGATGTTTCTGCTGTTTTATTTTATTTTATTAATGCTGTTTTTTTCGCTGGCAAGGAGAACGTGACCGCAATGCCCGAGCGGAATGGCCGATCGGCGTGTTGACTGTGCTAAGTGCCGGCTGGCGGTTGATAAAGCCCAATTTCCCCGCCCCTTTCCGCCGGCTTTTCCCTCGTCTAAAGAATTTTGGAGTGGCCCAGAGTCAACGGCCGGCAGAAAGTCGACAAAAGCCGCATCCACACGGTTGCCGGCCTTTTTTAGGCACGCAAAACAAAAACAGAGAGAGGCCCCCCTTATATAACCAACATTTATGCAAAGTACATTAAGTATTTGTATATATGTTGAATACACACAAAGCAGCGCCGTCATTAAAATCACTTGACGTTTGTCCATTTTCGGAACGCCCACACAAACAAAATTGAATTAAAGTTAAACATTTTTTCGCTGTCTGGCAACAGCCATAATTCAAAATTTGCCAAAAAGTGCAAAACGCACGACATATAAATTTTCAGCCGCTTTCAGGATTCCCTGGTGTCGTTCGGGCTTTAAGTTCAGTGTCAAATTAATCAGACTTTTGTTCCGAGGGCGTGGACAAGGGAAAAAACAAATTTGCATGAGATATTAAAAAAAGGAAAAAGTAATGAAAGAGTGAAAATATTTATGTTCTGCCATTTAAGCAGGACATTGAACCTTGTTCTTCTTTTTTGTTGTATCTTATTTACCTGGGTTGGGTTTCCCGCGAGAGGGGTGCCATTTTAATCGATAGCACATTTCTCAATGCACTCCGGTCATTAAGCCATAATTAAGCTGATTTGGCCAAGCAAAGTGGGCATTCGATATACGCAAACGTGCAGCTAATAAAATGACGCGACACTGGTCTGGGAATAATTTATTTAAATGCATTTTGTCGCGACAACAAAAAAGAGAGAAACCCCTGAAAACGGGGGAGGTCGGGCCAGCGAATTTATGGCAAAGTTTGCAGTTCGAGGAAATGGCAAACAAACGACGCGTCTTTCAGGCGCCAGAAAGGACAACACAGCAAAAACTACAAAAAGGACAAAAATGCAACCTAGACAGAGGGGAGGGGAGCCGGAGAAAAGACAGGACCTGCCAGGCGGAGACAGTAGTAAAAGTTGTTTTCACTTTTCATTCGGGGGGTTTTGGCCAATTCCTAGAAGGACGTGACCGCAGCCATCAAAAGCCAGGACATTTGCCAACACGAAATTACCAATGGCAGCAAGGGAAAATAAAGAAATAAAAAATAAAATTAGAGAACAGGGAAAACCCTTAGCAAAGGACTTCAATTACAGGGCAACTCAAGCGCTTGCTTTGCCTGTCAAATTATCTGCCCCGAACTTTCTTGGCAGCTCATCGACGATAAAGTAATGCCAAATTGCATTCGATTCATTAAGAAGCAACTCAATTAAATTGACTGGAAATGCAATTAAGTGCGCTCACAGTTCGTAGACATATTTAATATTAAATTTGATCTTAATTGAATGCAGTCTTGTTGCATGCTCCATGGACATGGCATGATCAGCAGACACATATCTATATATGCGAATAGTAAGCCCGAAAAGTAAGTAAGAGCTATTTTTTAGGCCAGTTCTAGAGGGTGTAGGCAGCGCTAGACAAAGGAAAGTTATTGTCTGTCCTCGAATTCCCCCCAAAAAAAAACGCTTCAAGTGATTTCTTTCATGTCAAATTCAAACCAATCGAATACGCCCACATATAAAAGCCAAAAACCATTGCGAAAGTCCACGTTATAACACCCTCACGAAAAAACACAAAACCATTATTTCAAGAGCAGACCAAGACCATATTCAGTTATTCAGTTAATTAAAAGAAAGTTGGACTTTGGCTGGGATAATGTGGGGGCGCTGGTTATATAGTATTTAATGGAACCATTTCAGACCTTAAGCCGCGCGCATGTGGCAAGTGTTTGACTTGCAGCCTGTCACTTTGAACCGCCCCAATTGCCGGGCTATATGTAACATAAATATATACACAAAAGCACACACATCTGTCCCTCTATAATGTCGAGTATCAAGTGTCACGCAAGTGTGTTTGGGGTTCACAAGTCAAAGGGTCACACAATCGGACCCTCGTTCACTTTCTACCATTAAAAAAATAAAAAACGCCCGAATTAAGCCCTCTTTGGGCGGAAAGTGAAAAATAATGTTCATACATGTATGGAAATCAAGAACGCAGTGCACAAAACTTGATAAATTGTCACGAAAATCGCACGTGTGCGATATCAGCGAATGGCGCCGGTTCCATGAAGAAACAGACCCAAAAACATTACGATTACCATTACCAGACCCAGACGCAGTCGAAAACCCAGACCGGATCACTGGACTGTGAAATGCAATGGCCAAAATGGGTAAAAAAAAAGCAAACAGAAACTGCAAGAAACTCCGACTTTAAGCCGGAAAATAGTAACTGTAAATGGTGGCATGAAATCGCAACGTGATTCCAAATTGAGGGTGATTTTTGGCAATAACTTTTTAAGAGTTGCGGCAGGGTGTACTTGATTTAATTAAGTTTTACACGCAAATATTATATATTAATGGCGAAGTCATAAAGAATAATGGTTTTGTAATTGTATTTTTTTTAAATGCTAAAATTAAATACAAGTTATAAACCTAAACAGGCAAAAAAAAACATTTAAATAAATATTTTCAAAATAAATAAATATTTTCAAAATAAATATTTATTTAATTATATTTGTATTTAGAAAAGGTATTACAACTAATAATACCATTTTAAGTAAATAAATTGTTTTTGATATTAAAATATGTATTTGTATACATTGAGCTATTTCTGTGCAGAATAATTTGAATTATTTACAGACACCAAATTCGACTGTAAAAATGAAATTTTCTTTATAATGCAATTCAGCATTGTTTTTATTTCATAATCAGTCACGTAGCACTTAAAAATAGAGAACGCAAAATAATACTTTTCAATTATTACGAAACCAATGATCGATGTGCCCACACGAGCCCCAAAACACTTGCCACAGCCAACAATAATTCCCTTATCGCGAATAAAAAAACAATTCATTTTTGGTTAACGAGCGTGAACATAAATTGGACAATCGGAGGAATAGGACTAGGCTGGCACCCCTTATCGCAGAGCAAACAAATTTCCATCTATACGTATGTGTGGAGATGGGGCATTGAATAGGAATGTGAAAAAAAGGGGATCTCCAAATTCCAAGAACTCAATTGGCAACGATAAGCGCTCGTCCAATTGTGCCCATATATGTACATATCTACAAAGACTGCACAAGAAGTTTATGACAATATTTTATACATTGGAATTCTGGAAATTCATGGCAAACACTGATAACACTGGCACTTAACTGTGCCAAATGAGGGCGGGGATTCTGCTAATACTAAATGGCGGTGGAAAAAGTCTTACCACTTTTGGCAGCGGTGATAGCGGCATGTTGAACAGATACTCATCATTGAAGATGCTGTAATTGTCCAGCGTCATCTTGTCAGATATCAGTAGGTCTTCCGTTTTGATTTGTTTTTAAATAGAAGGTTGTATCAAATGTATTTTATGGTCGCACAAAGTCTATTATGACTCAAGCGATTTCTGGCGAATTTCGCCTTTTGTATTTCGCACACCGAAACACTGGCAAATTGTATCTCGCAAAATGTATCTGTATCTGTGTAAACCGAATGGCGCGCGATCGTGCGAATTATTTGTGTTGTCTGTTTTCAATATTTCCTAAAATTCTCGTTCTGTTTTTGTTTAATTTTTCAAGCACCGCACATGCTGAGAGAGTCGCAATTTTCGCACACACTTATTGGTTTTTTGTTTTATTTTTCGGTTTTTCACGTAATTTTCACGATTTTTGATTTAATGCTGAATGAAATTCACTCGCTTGCCGCAGCGTTTTGCTCGGCCAACTTGTTTAGACTAAATGCGTCATCGTCGACGGTTCGCTTTTTATACGGGCCGAGGCGAATGAGCGTTTTTATCGCACTCACAGAGTGAACAATTCAGAGAGAGTTCGCCCGAATGAGTGAGTTGAAAGCTTTGTGCTCTGGCATTTCCTGAGCAATTTAATAAAAAAAATATATATATATATAAAACAGCACGGCCGGGCAGGCGCTCAAAAAAATTCATACATGTATATATATCTCGGGTTAAACCCGCTGCGCTGTAGCTTTTCGGATATTTCTTGACTTTTTCGGCGGGGCTCTCACGTGCCCAGTTTTTCTTTGACTACGCTTTTTGTTTACCCGATTCTTGGGCCCGATTGCCGTTTATCTTATCGCCCCGGCCAGACAATTTAGTTATGACATAAGCAACTAAATTTAAAGACCCCGGTAAACCCCACCCAACTGCAGGTCCACCGCCGAATGAATGGAGCCCCTTTGTGGCTTTACCTCTTATCGGGGAATAGCTTTTCGAAATGGGTCGCCGTGGCCATCCGATGTCGCCGCCGGAGGCTCAGGTGGCTCCGGTCTCCGTTCTCCGGTCGCCGGCTGCAGGTGTTATTTCTAGCCATTTATCTATTGATATGCCAGCTTTCAATAAATATTGATGGGGGCCCTGGCTCGGGGGCCATGTAATTATATGCGGATAGCACTAAAAAAAAGGCCACGTTGACCTTGCGTCGCCACTTACATGAGAAACCCCCTTTGTAAAAAAAAAAAAGAGGCGTTGCGGAAAGTGCAGCCAAAAGTGGGTCATGTGACACTGGACATTTGCGGCCCTTTGTGGCTCTGCTCTACTTACCTGCAATGAGGAGAACAAAATTCACAGTCAATTAGGATTTGACATCGAATTGACTAACTAAGAGCTAAGAATTGTCTCACTGCCTGATCCAAATGGATAGGAACATACGCAAACTCAATTCCGTCTTGATAATACATTAAACCTAATAATTGTGATTCAGAATCTGGGTTTTTACAAGGATATGTCTTTACAAACTTAAATTCTGGCTGGCTGATAAAAGTGCCTAATCTTAATGATTCAGAAGAACTTAAAATAAATTACTCATATTATACTAAGTTATTTAAGAAAGTTAAACTGTGGTTTTAAATTCCATCTCTTGATAATACACTAAAAACAAAATGATTCAGAAATGTAACAAACAAAATATTCTGATTATTCAACCCTGTGGTTGGAATGTTTTTTTTAATTTTGGCTATTGCTAATAGTTTGTAATTTTTGACCTGGCTTATTATTCCGTTTCTACGAATTCAGAATCCTTAAAATACTTCAAATTATAAAGTATCATAAAAAAATAAATCAAAGCCAGTATGTTCAAGAGATATTGTATACACAAAATAATAATATAGGATAATATGTATTTGAAGCGGATGCTGGAGAAACCCTATTGTTTTAGAGCCCGGATAGCTGCGAGTATCATAAGCCAGAAACTCCTAAAAATAGCACCCAAATCCGTACGCTTTGCAGGAAATCGTCAGAGAAATTTTTAAAACTCACGTTTGACGTATGAACACAAATGATAAGCCGATGTCGCGAACTGGCGTTTCCACTTCCGATTCCAGATAGCCGGCAGTGGGAAATGGTCCGTAATTCTCGTTTTTTTAGCAACCAGACTCTCTATTGAGCTCATCGTGCGACCCTGCACTCTTGCACAAATGACCTAAGACTTCCTGATAATTTGGCAGCCATAAGAACTAATATTGCAAATAATGAATAATGAGCGATTCTGCCGAATACGACGGGCATTTGATAAGCCCCCGTATCTATAGGCGTTTACATCAGTGGTTTAAAATAAAGTTATCTCCGCGTATTGTTTTCCTTTTCGCCGATAAGAAACACCCTGGCCATAAGGTTGTGGCGATAACATTTGCAGTTCCGCAGGGTGATCAAAACTTCCGGTGATGATGGGGGTCTGGGTTCGAGTCCAGTGTGTCGTAGGCCCCATCAAGATAAGATTGAACAATGGCCAACAAAGAAATCAAGTCTACCTATGACAAATACCTGGAACCCAGGCCCGTATATGAGTTCTGTATCGGGCCTTACGATTAACCAATGTTTATGGTGTAAACAGAAACCCAAGATTTCAATTGCGTCGTGATTAAGTTTTTATAACTTTTGAAGAGCTAATTTACTCCAATTACGAAGACAGTTGACAGTTTAAAGGGTTGGGCTTCAATTGGTATTTTTGCACCATTCTTGTTGATAGCCATTAGATCGGAAATATATAATAAATTAGTTTCTTAAAAAAAAACGGATCCGAATATTTCCAACAATAATTTTTTTTGAAGACTGTTGTCTCAACAAAACTTCTTTATTGCTGCATGTTTTAGAATTTTGCAATAATTTAATAATAATAATTATATATTTTTTTAACTTTTATTATTTTTAATTTATTTTTATGAAACTATTACTTCAGTTTAATCATTCTTTGCTCCATTTTCTAGTTGCTATTGGGAGGCTTTTTATCTATTGTTGCTATATTCTTGTAACTTACATAAGTAAACTGACAACTCTCAGGTAGTTTTTCTTTAAAATTCCAGTGCTTAAGAGTAAGAAAAGATGATGACCTCTATGCGTTCCAGGCTGAGGAGTTGGCCTCGCCTGGTGAATCGCTTCGTCCGGCAATGGAAGAGTCCCCTGCAGATTTCTCGGCACTCTTTCCAGCATTTCACCAACTTCTCCGACCACCCGGACTACTCCATCCGCTCGTTTCAGTCCGGGAAGACCACGCGGGGTGCAGGGCAGATCGAAGAAGCCGCGTTTTCCCGGTGAGCGCTCCAATCAGCGTTTCGGCGAGGACAGCTGGTTCGTCAGCTCCACGCCCCTGGCCGAGGTGCTGGGCGTGGCCGATGGCGTGGGCGGCTGGCGGGATATGGGCGTGGACGCGGGTTGCTTTGCCAAGGAGCTGATGTCCTGCTGTTCTAGCCAGACTCAACTTTCGGGCTTCGATGGACGCAATCCCCGGGATTTGCTCATTGCCGGCTATCAGGAGTTAAGTGGCAGGGTGCATCCGGTGTTGGGGAGTAGTACAGCCTGCCTGGCCACCATGCACCGCAGGGATTGCACCCTGTACACCGCCAATCTGGGCGACAGTGGCTTCATGGTGGTGCGAAATGGTCGTGTGTTGCACCGCTCGCAGGAACAAACACACGATTTCAATACCCCCTATCAGCTGACTGTGGCGCCAAAGGATCAGCGGGACTACGTTTATTCTGATAAGCCCGAAATGGCCGTCTCTTCGAGATACTCCCTGCAGCCCGGTGACCTGGTGCTCCTGGCCACGGATGGACTGTTCGACAACATGCCCGAGAGCATGCTGCTCACGATTCTAAACGGCCTAAAGGAGCGAGGGGAACAGGATCTCCAGGCGGGCGCCAGTCAAGTGGTGAACAAGGCCCGGGAATTGTCCCTGAATGCCAGTTTTCAATCTCCTTTTGCCATCAAAGCGAGGGAGCACAATGTTCCCTATTCTGGCGGCGGGAAGCCCGATGACATCACCCTAATCTTGGCCAGCGTCGAGGTGCCAAGTGCCTAGCCAACTGAGAGTCAGTCTGTCGCCAGCAGGCGTCTTCGGCAAATATTGTTCTTCGTCTATCAGCAGTCGGTGATAAAAAACCGAAATATACTTTGTTTATACATTTCTAGGCCTTAAATTATACAGGAGCAGGCATATTTTTAGAAATCTCTAGGGGCATAGCAAGTGTATATCACTTTCGCAGCCTTCTGGAAATCTGTTTTGAATACAAAATCGGTTCTGATACAGAATTGCAAATAAAGAAAACATTTTTGTAGTTTTCCGATTATTTACATTACAATTTAAGCGGGCATAACACTAAAATAAATACAAAATATAGTTTAATGAATATTAAATGTGACTTTCAAATATATCACTCATACGCAGCGTTGACTTCAACGAAAACCAATTTTCCTAATATTTTGAATATAAGATCACATCAAGACGTTAAAATTATACTATCATTGAAATATTAAATAAAATTTATTACAAAGTATAAGTATAATGAGCTAATTAAAACCAGCTAAATGTAACAATTTTGTTGACTTTTTAGTATTCTATAATTGTGAAATTCCGTAATTTGTCTACTATCTCGACCGCAGCTGTAGGTACTATATATATTTGTTTATAAAGACGCCGATTCGTGTGTGCCTATATAGATGTTCGTTCATTCAGTAAACGCGATTATGAATGGACGGGCAAAAGCTACAACCGATTCCACACACAACGCCGTGATGACTCATCGGCGTTTTAACCAGAATTCGTGCGTTTTGTTTTTTCTGTTTTCCATTTTGGCCCACTTGGTGTGGGAGAGAGGGAAGGTGGGAGGGGACGGGCCACGGCCTAGGGCTCAGAGCTCCACACTTGGCACCCACTTGCAAAGCAAATATCGTACGTAGTCAACAAAACTCGTTTGGCACTCGGTTTCACTCGAAGATTGAGTGACTGGGCTGAGTAAAAAGCGAGTGATTCAACAGAGAGTTTCGCAAATTAGTGCACTCAGCATAAAGAGAGGAAGCCAGGCAAAATCAGGCGATTCGAGGCTATGGCGATGGAAATCCCAATGCAGCATTGCGAAATTCCCCCCAAGCATTAGGGCTTTGATAAAAAAATATAGAGGATACGACTCGACAAAGAATTACCTCATAAGCAAACTTGAAAAATGATATAAGGATACGGGTTAGCAGCATAATTAAATTGTTTAAGGACTTATCAATTAATAATGGGATATTATAAATCACGAAAAACTTTTGGTTGAACAAATTTATCTAGTAATTTTTTAAGCCAAAACCCAGTAAAAACTTATGGTCAGAATGTTTCAGAAAATGTATGTGTTATTAATTTAGAATATTCCTTAAATTGGGGCACCTACAAGGTATAAATATATTTAAAATGCTGAAAATATAACATACATACATAAGTGTCTTTCCGACATTGAACAGGGAAACTTTATGAACTTTTGCGGATACATTTGTCAAGATCCCTACTCAACCAAAATACCCCTAGTTTTCAGTTGCATTTTAAAGGAGTTGACACAATCTGGGGAGTGCTGTGTGTGCTGTTGGTCGGGCGTCAGTTCCCGATAATTTCCTTTGGCTTTATCTTTCCCCCATTTCGCACTTTTCAACGCCGTGGCGAATCGAAGTTGATGGTGGAGTCCCCCTTTTTCCTCCTGCCCCCGCGAGACATCCCTTCCGACCTCTGGAATGCCGCTGCCTGATGCTGCGCCTCTTCTCGGAATTCCGCGCTGGATGACGCGTCACAAAGTGCATTTTGGGAGAACCCGCGGCAGCAAACAGGATTGCGAGGCTTGTAAATCTTTCAGTGGCGAGTGCATTTTTAGCCACACTCCACTCGGTTCCAGATGTGCTCCAATTCCACCGGGCAATCCAAGCCAATTCCACACCCGTTTCCCAATCCCATTTTGCCGGCATGTGCCATTTCCGCCAGGAATTAGTTGTATGGTGGATGTATAACTCAATTAGGGGAATATAGGGCCTAACTTCGAGCATTGGGCAACTGGCATTTAGCATTTAGCTGTGGCAGTGGCCACCACCCACATTTTACCTTTCGCGTTAAGTCACCTCTTCTAGAAGGTTCATTAAACCCACGGAAACAAATTAATGGACCGGTGCAGAACAGTAGCGGGGTCATTGAAATATTTCAAGGGTTATGATATAAAATTCGTAACGGATTATTTATTAAAAAACTCTCCTTAAATTAAAATAAATTAAAATTAATACAAATAGCCATTTTTTTACATTTATTTGTATGCCTTCTTTTAACTAATGCTTCTCGCAATCTTAAACACATTTTACAATAATCGGTGGGATTTGATTATGTGTTTACTTTTGCGCTAACTATCTTTATCAATTTCAGATGAAGGCATGACTCTTAATTTGTGTGGTGTCTATATACAAAAGATAAGCACTATCAGTGCACTATCTAAATCGCATCGAAACAGGTTGACCCCACATCCCCCTGCAAACAACGCTCATGATAAACGCATTTATTTCGCTGTCTTTTCACTCCCATTACGTCCCCATTTTGATTCCGAGAAAATGGAAAGCTGGTGCGAAAACACGCAACTTTTGACATTTTCTTTTTGTTGTTTCCATATTTATCGTTAACAGTTAATTTGAAATACATGATGACATAATGCACGGTTTTTGGGGGGAATACATTCATAGGTATCGAAATTGAAAAGCGATCGCTTTTCTCTTTCTCTCAACTTGTGACGTCATTCCGACGAGCAATCGAGTGACCAAATTTGGCTCTCAAACGAACCGAGTTCGAAAACCGGCTTCTCAACTTTAGAGTTGGTTTTTTTTTTAAAGGCCATAGCCTAAGCTAACTTTAAGCCATTGACGTCATGAGATAATTTCATTAGCGTAGCGCCAAAATGCACAAGCTAAACGGTCTTTTAAGTGCAGATACGGGATTTATATTTTTTTCTTGTGGATCCCCTTAATTGAAAAGGTAAATTTCCAGAAAGAACAAAGAGTAGGAGCTTTGTAGATCTAGATAACACAAAAATTCATAAAAAGAGCTGATAAGAATCTGCTAGTATAAACTGCATATTCATCGTCCAAATTAGCTTACATGGTTTCTTCAAAGTCATAGCCATTTTTTTGGACTGTATCAATTCTGACTTTCAAAATTGAAGTACATTATAAAAAAAAATAGTAGAATAATTTAAAAATAATTTAAAAATTTTTTTTTAATGGCGTATATAGTTAATTTAAGAAAAAACCTACTACTATAGTATACTTATTCGTTTATCATATAAAAAGTTATAAATTGTCACTGAATTTCTTGCAAATATCAGTGAACACAGTTTCAACATAACTGGAATCACAACTTTGTCACTTTTATTCAAGGAAAATAAGCTTACGATTGATTATTTTCCATGTTTTCTTATGAACAGTAAAAATGATATTTACGCTTGTTTTTATCAGCTCTAATAAAGTGTATTATATATACATTTTTCCAAAAGCCAATCAATGAAAGCGTTTGTGACTGACAAGTGTACCATCTATGTACATATATAACTTTTTATCTATAAACGTGCATATAGCAACGCAATCAAATTTACAAAATCCCTTGAATTTTTCCTGGAACAATCGAAAGCCATAATAAAAATAATAAAAACAAATAAAGGAAAAGAGTGCGGGGTCAGGCAAACAGGCGAAGTGTCGTAAAAGTTTCGCCATAAAAACGTAGGAGTGAATAATAAGGAGAAGAAGTCAAAGTCGAGGAACTGAAACCGAAAATACAACAACTCAAGAACAATAATAATTAATTTTTTGTTGTGTGCATTTATTTATTTATTTGCTGGCTAAGTGAACGCGTTGATGGCAACGAAGTCGCGGCGGCGTCAAAAGCATTGGCAATTTTATATTTATTTATTTTTAGTTGATGCGCACATTAAATTGGCAATTTCAGTTGGATATCTGATCGTGATTATAAAGCGCTAAAATACGAATATATAAACGTGTGCCAGTTGTGTACAGTTGGGGTCAAAGTAAAAGGGGTAATTAAATTTGGTTTGAAATGAAAAATTTAATTTTAATGTTAAAAAAATTTTACATTTCTTAAAAAAGAATATTAAATCTAAGAATACACTCATTTGTTACTAGCCCTGACTATCAAAATTTTTTAACTAGCAAAAATATTTTTTTTTAATGTTAGTTTAATAAACGTTTTTAATTTATATATCTGTTAAAAAACTACTATTTATCTTATGATACCTATGATCTTCTTAACTTTTTTTTATAATTTGTGAACCCTATTTGTTTGACCATAGCTGTCCATACTTAAAAATCTGTAAAAAGGTTATCTCAGAGTAGAGTTCGCTGCTCGTTAGGCGATTTACTCGTGACTTTTAATGCGTTTGCTTTTAATGCATGGAATATTTATGTAGCACGCTGCATGTTTTATGCAGCACAATGCGAAAAAGGCAATTTGAGTTGTTCAAGTGCATAGCACCATATATACAGTGAGCATCCCCTCGCACCAACCCCATCTTGATCGTCGTGTCAGCACCCCATCCCCATTGAATCTCAAACATTGCGACGCGTGAGTCGCTTGACATTCTAAGTGGAATACCGGCGTGATATCAGAGTGGTTGGGGGATATAAAAACAGGGGTGAGCCGTAGCCGCAGCATCTGAGTGCCATTTGACCTTGGCATTGGATTTAATTTTATGGTGAAATCAACTGCAGCATAATTCCGAATGTCAGGCTAGAGAGAAATCGGGGGATGTTCACATGTCGTTTGTCAAGTCTG
This sequence comes from Drosophila rhopaloa, assembly GCF_018152115.1. Classification (NCBI taxonomy): domain Eukaryota; kingdom Metazoa; phylum Arthropoda; class Insecta; order Diptera; family Drosophilidae; genus Drosophila; species Drosophila rhopaloa. The sequence goes on along the minus strand of NW_025335059.1, from coordinate 10,371,894 downwards.
GTATTAGCCGAGGGATTTGTGCGCCGCATAGAAGACAAGTCTATTTTGATTTTTAATATTTTCCTTTGAATCTTCGATGCAGCTGAGATAAAAAGTTATTTAAATGGTACAATTATTTCCAAACAAAATAAGTGCAAATAAAAGTTATACCCAGTAAAAAGTTGTTGACCACAATATAAACAAGAGAGGTTGGTACATGTTTATAAATGATAAGGTTTCTGTTACTTTCGAATACTATTAAACCATGGTAGAAATATTCAAAGGACAATAACAATTGTAGTGAGAAAAATCTATAACAAGTGCTGATAATAATAAGAAAAGGAAATATAAATATCTTATGGTCGTCATTCTTTAATAAACTTACTAAAATATAAAATTAATCTTTAATAAAATACTATTGCATCCAAAAAAATCAAAATGTACATATATTCTTTTGAATTTTACAACAATTCCGCACTTATTACAGATAAACATGCTTCGAACATTTTATAGATTGCAGCAGTCCCAAGTGGAATCCAATTAGAAACGGAAACGGAAGCCTTGAACTCAGAGCGGATTTCTTGGCTTATTGGCAACATTGCAGCAATATGAAATGAAATTGGCGATGCACGTGTTGCAAACGAGAATTGAGCAGAAATAAAAACCGCACCTACGCCAAAAAATATACAGATGCAGAGTGCAAAATTGTCGATTGGTGGAAGGGGTTAGGGGAAAATCCAAAAACCGAAAATCATGTCAAAATAGAGAGATAGGAAAATAGAAAAGCAAATGCGAACGGGGCAACCTTGGCTGCGACTACGAATTAAGTGCAATAAAGGAATGCACAATAACCCACTCACTCACTCAATCTCTCTCTCTCTCTTGCTGCTCTCCCACTCACTTTGGCTCTCTCGCATGCGATAAAAGAATCTATGAACGTGTCCATTTGGTATCTGTGTGAGCTGCTCTCTCTTTTTCTCTTTGGCGCCTTTGTGTGCGTGAGAGAACGACCAAGTGACAGCGCGAAACAACAACAAAAGTGTAAATTGAAATTCCAAAGATGTCGACAAAGTAAATACGAAATAAAAACCCAAAACGAGACAGCGGCAACAATAACAATGGAAAGCTACAACAAAATGCGCACCACACAATTCGGCGAATAATCATAATAAAAAAAAGGCAGACGAATATACATAGCAACAAAAAAAAAGTTCAATATGTTTTTTAAACAAGTTTCCAGAGCCGTATGTGTGCCGTTTTCTATATATTTCTGTTCAGCGACGACCGAGGCAAAGTCTGCTTTAACTTTCAGCTTTTAGTGGGAAATATCGAGATCCGAAACAAGGGGGAGTACGGACTTATTGCGTTCTATGCAGTACCAGTTCGTACCGCCCTCACCTCTCCCCCCGTAAAGTCCCAGCACCTAAATATCTCTCTTCCTCTTTTCCTAATCCAAGTCAATAGCAAAGAAACCAGATGGAAAAGGTATTAGCGAAGAAGAAATACCCTTACTCATCACTTAATCCAAAAGTATCTAAAGGATAATGAATACAGAATTACAATCCAAATTCTACCTTAACATATATTTTCTATATCCTTTATTTTCAAAATTAACTTATTGGACAAGATGTAAGATTAACTGAAGTAAATCCTGTTCAGATTGACTTGATTAATATAACGAGCCACTCTTTCATTCTATAAACTCTGAGCTCTTTACGCTGCAATAAGAGCTACCAATTTCCTAGATCTTAAAAACATTTAAACAGGTTTAGTTTTCACGAATATTTAAAATAAATACCAAACTAGTTTTATTACATCTTATCCATACCCGCCAATTCATTAGGGTAATGACAAAATTGCAATAGCTAAAGGGATAAAGTCACTTTAATCAACAAATCTAGTTCCACTTGTAGAGCTCTCTCCCAAGGGAACTCCCAAGTTCGAGAACTGCAAACACGGCTAATAATACCAAATTTCTAGGGTATACAAATAGAGTATCTCACTTACGATAAGATTGCGCACCAAAGCCGTTGTTGGTGTGGCGGCAGTTGTTGCTATTTTCGTTGTCGATATCGCTGCGGTTAGATCGGCGGGCAGAAAGTCCAGATCCTCCTCCTCCTCCTCCTCCTCATGATCCATAACCTCGTCATCCTGCTCCGGCGGATGATCATCCGCCTTTGTGATGGCGGGCTTTTTTGTTGTGCGCTCGACTTTAACTTTCATTGTGGTTGTTGCACTTAATTGGCGTTTATAAACAAAATTTACATGTGCGGCTGGCACACAACGACACTCTCTTTTCGGCGTTTTTCCAGTTGTAAAACGTTTGAAAGCGTAGAACCCTCTTGATTAAAGTCGGGGGACCACGCCCCGCACCACGCACCGCCGTTTATCGAACTGCGCCCGACTTTTGTTGAATATTTCGTAATTTCTTACCGGATTTCTCGTTTTCGAGGGGGGCTTTCGAATTTCGCCGCTCTTACAAACACAATTATGTTGTTTTTTCTTACAGATAACACGATAGTTTTGTAATTTCTTACGGTTTATTGGGAATGTTCTGGCTTTGCACTTGTGAAAGTGTTAAAAAATGAAGTTTAACAACAACAAGTTGGGTGGATATCTACAGGGGGGGTTTTCGACAGCTATCTCACTCCAACCAACGTGGCTCACAGTGCGTGCGAGCGGGAGAGCACTAATGGGGCGTGTGGGGGGTGGTGGGCGGTCTGGACTGATTAACGAGAGAGAAAAAGAGACAGAGAGAGTGGCGCGAGAGGGAGACGGCCGCGTGGCTTTCCGCTGCCGTTCTGCAGTCGCGTTGCCTTAACAAAAAGCAAAAAATAACTGAATAACTGAGCAACTGGCAACTGAACTGGCGATAAAACAGACCGCGAACGCTCCACTCCGCTCTCTCTTCCCCTCCCTTTCCCTCTTTTCCCAGCGTCGGATGACGTCTTGGCCATTGCCTCGCACACACACGCACACCACTGCTTCGGCGGCCCACACAGATACACGCACACCAGCGGACAGCCTGGAAATTCAAGTTGCGTAGATGCCAGGGCTGCCCAAAACGAAAATCGAAATCGAACTAGTTTCAGAGCTAGGTTTCTGCATGTGGGGGTCGTTGGGACATTTTAGATTTTCTTTTAACAAATATTATTTTATCTATTAGTTATTTTTAATTTACTAGTTTCAAGTTATCCCTGGTTTCTGTGCTAACCAAATTATTGTAAGATTCTATAGTTTCAGTTTCCAGATATACAATAAGATTATTTAAATATCTTTGCTGAGGATTAAATTAGCTAAAATATTTGATGAAAGTTTTTTTAAAGATGCTTTAAACATGATGATTTTGTTTCTTAATTTTTTAACTTTAAGCCTATTCAAAGAACTCTAACTGTTTATTAGATAGGAAAGGTATACTTAACTTGTTTTCTGTAATTTTAGTTAAGATAGGTAAAGGTTAAGATAAGTAAAGTTTGAATCATCAGATATGCAATTGCCATCCTAAATTTATATCAAGGGTATGAACTTATTGACTTAATTTCCTTTTAGTAATGTATTTAACACTTCAAATTTTTAAATATATATAAAAAATATCTCCTTGACCACGCAAAAAATAATCAAGTGTCAAATTCAGATAATCCATAAAACCGACAAAACCGCATGGAAAAACCCGGCTGAACAGTTTTTGTATGCTCCACATGATTCTCGCGGCCCTGACGAATTTCGGTGTGAAGCAGGACGAAACAATAACTGTCAGAATGGTGCAGCAAAAGGGGGAGAGCAAAAGAGAGCAAAGCAGAGAGAATTACAAACCAACTCACAGATACAGATGCAATTTGAATGTCAGACTCTTATCGCATGCGATATTTAGTGAGAAAAGAGAGGGACTCAATCTGTGAGTGGGCCTCAAGATGCACTCGACTCAAACTAAATTAAACTCAAAGTGGCAATTTGGCGCGCAGCTTGTTTGTTGACATTTTTTGTTTTGGTTTCACTGTCCTCTCTGGTTCTCTTGTTTTTTTTTCGAAAAGGTGGCTCCCACTCAAAAAGCGGACCAGTTGCCCGGGCACATGCTGGATTTGGTTCGTTTTGAATCCGATTTATGTTATGTATGCCAAAGTGGCGCGGCACGCATCGGCACTCTGAAACGGATGACTCATCGGGGTTTTTACACACGGATACCCAGCCACTCACACAGGGGCATCCAGAGAAACTGGTGTGGGCCTCCCGCAATTTAGAGATATTCAGAGACATTCAGAGACTCAGATACGCGGACAGGTTTCCCTTTCCCTTCCCATCCCTTACGATTCCATCGCCAATTGGCGGCCAGTGCAAGTGGCACACGTCGAAAAATCACCAAAATATCTGCTGGATATGCTAATTAACTCTGGAGAAATCGATTTTTTGCAAATGATTTTTATATAAATTTGTACCTATTTGATTTGAACAACTTGTAGCTGTTTCAAAATATGATGAAATTAGAAATTCTTAACTTTAATTTTTCTTTAAAAGCTAAGCTAGATACCTAAAACAAGATATACCAACTAACCTATGTTTGAATAAATAATTACTTTAGAAAGTCTGGAATATATGGTAGAATATGACGTTATTCCAGATTAATTTTCATTAGTTTTATATATGTTCATTAATTTACTTCAAACCTCAGTTTCTTTTTTTCCACTTGTAGGATTATCATTAGTTGAAAAATATATGTAAGTGCCATTTCAATTCATTTATTTTTAAGATTGAAATCAGTTTTTTAAAACAAACTAAAAAACAGCTATATAAATTACATTTTTAAGTTGGTACTTGAGTTTTCTTACTTTTTGTTTACTTATATCGGTACTTATATATTGTATTCTATTATATTTGTGCCCTCTTTTTCGTTCACTGTGAACCATTTGCTGACCAAGGTCAGTTAATGAGTACGAGTATCTGCAAGATGCATTTGGGCGCGTGCTAAATGCGTCTATTAGCCGCAGCTCCTCCCCGAAGAAACGCACTGCATATGCATTAATTCCATTCCATTCCCATTCAGATTCAGATTCCGATGCGAGGCCCATTAGGTGAGGTGTCCAGGTAGCCGAAATGTTTTGTGGCCATTAGCTGGGAAGTGGGAACTGCGATTGAGACTTCGGCCGAGACTTCGAACGAGACTCCTCGCACAGCACGAGCTCGATAAGCAATGTCTGAGTGCCTGGCGACGCCCTAGCACTTCCCAATTCCCGATTTCTGATTCCCCGCGACTAAGGAGGGATATATCAAGGCTGAGGGTTGAATGCCTTAGATTCTGGCTGCCTTTTTGTTGATGTTAATGCGGCTGCAATTTGCCAGGCGACTTCACGGGGGCAACGCCGATTAGGTTACCATTCTTGCTCATGTTTTATGACCTAAAAATTAAATAAAATCGGCACTCCAAGTCGGAAGCGGAAACTGTATAAAACGTGGTCGGCTATCACAATCCTAATTAAAATCACAAATTTTCTTAAAACGCAAACTAAACAGTTATCGTTCCAGGAAATACAGCTATTTTTACTTAATAAATATTTCCATAAGAAACGGAAGTACGTAAAAAATTTGAAAATTCGCCTCTTGATTTTATAAGAGTTATTTATAGAATAAATACTTATGTACATGGTACATACATCTTTTTAAAAAACCGGCGGTATCTAAAAGATTTACTCCTAACGTTATAAGTAAAGCCAGTAATTATGGTATGTTTTGTCGATATTAATTACTTTATAGCTTAAGTTGATGTATACCTATCTACAAAAACTGTACAAGGTACAATTTGTAGCCATTCAAATTTATATTCAAAATTTTAAATACAAATTCACACTTTAAATATTTCAGAGAACTAATTTTCTTCATTCATGTTAAATTTACTTTGATCTCGTTTCAGTGTTTGTTCGTCGTTTGTATCTTGAAGTTTCAATTACATTATAATTATATGTATATTTCACTTCAAGTGCTTACTGACGTTCAATTTATTTAAGTCCATACAACTTGTATTCGTACTTAATTATTTGCTAAGCGATACGATCGCTTGAATAATGTTTACTTTGATTTAAGTTTTGATCACGTCATGGAACGACGTCATCGATTCGCCGATAAGTCATTGAGTTCCCAGAATTTTGTTTATATTTCTTGGTATGAAATGAATAAGCCAAGAAAGTTGTATTTAAAACCATAGCAGTGAAAATTTAAGGTCCGAACTGGGGTTTATAAGGTATTAATCATATCCCGAACTATTTCCGTTTCAATTATTAACCAGATTAATGCACGTGCAATTTCAAATGAAAAGTGCCTGCTGGGAATTCTCTTTTTTATTGTTTTGCCACAGGCTTGCTTCTATTTCAGGGACAAGTGGTTCAAACTCAACACTTTCCCAGCTATTGATAGAAAACCAAATCCCAATAAAACAATCGAAATCAAAATCTATAAGACCTTCACTCAAAAACAGCTGATTATTGGGTTCGCTAATGGGCTTATATAGGGAGGCGAAGGGGCGTGGCTGTTTACCAACTAGTTGCAGTTTAAATGATTAAGAAAACTTAATGAGTTTGTTGTAGAACCGTTTTGCACTAAGAAACAAGGCAGAAACAAATCGAGCGACGCTCATTAAAAAATTAAGCATACGAAATAATAACAGATATGGCAACAATAAAAGTAAACGACGGCAAATTAAAGTTGTTAATTTCGAGCGCTTAATTGTTTTTGTAATAATTAATAACAACAAAACTGAGAGGGACACCAAATTGCCTCCAGAAAAAAACGACAATTTCAAGGACAGCTTAAAGCACAACATATGTTTAAATTCCCAAATCCCAAGAGCCTGTTGACGACTTAAGAATTCCCTAAGTACTTGCGATTTCTACTACAACATTTTTTTCCGGAAATCGATTTTGGTGACCACTGGAATATATACATAGCAAATTTTATTGTTTTGCTTATCTTCATTAGTAGCTTGGAAATTCAAAATACCCAAATTGCAAAGGGAGAAAAAAGTTCGAAATTTTCTTAAAAAACAGCTTATTAATAATTCTGCTGAGAAAACATTATGGTTTTTATGTACTTCAATGACTTTGTTATTTTCTGTGCTTAATATGGGCATTCTTATGCAATAAAGTCATTCCTAAATTCTTTAATGTACCTTAGAGTATAAAATATATTTATATTCTGCTAATCTGGAATTAAATTTGTCTATTGTAGCTAAAAACTCAAAGTGCAATTAAAATTTGGTGTTTGAAGGAAAAATTCGAATTAAAATCTAATAAAAACTGTTGCCTTTGAAAGAAAATACTCGGAGAATTGAAAACACTTTTAAGCCTTTTAAAGTTATCAAACATTAACACGATTTATGTTGACCTATACTGACGTTTATAAGACCTAATTTAGTTTATTCAGCTATCTATCTTCTAAAAACCCGTCAGTAAATGTTATTCAGCGCCTTTTAAGAAATCTCTCGGGGATCTTATTGATAAAGTGATTGCCCAGATTGATAGGTAACCATGGGAAAAAAAGCAAGACCAACTAATATGAATTTATTTGGCCTAGTCATACCAGCTCTCAACAATGTGGCCCACAACGAAGGCCGTAGATAAGTGTTGAAAATCACCCGCACAAGCGACACCCAATCCCCTTTCCTAAACCTGAACACACATTATATTATGAATGTGCTCTGGAGTGTTCGGCACTTGGCATTTCCGTTCTACGGGTTTCACTTTCCAGAGGTTTTTTTTTTGTTGTTTTTGCTTCTGCACTGCGGACTTGCGGACTCTTGGGGCTGTTTACGGCTTTTACACTTCCTGGCCAATGTGTTCGTGACTATGCAACTGGGCTCTTATCTGGAGGAGCGGTGCTCCGCTTACGACGTGTGTTCGCTGTCATTGGGTTGTCGTTGGTCGGTGGATTTCTAGCAGAGAGTCTGGCGATAATGCCCGGCCAAAGGCAAAAACGTAGACTTTCCGTCGCGACACGGACACATGTGGGCATGCATCACCTCCGTATTTTTAACCCATGACGCTATTAGGTACGGGGACTCTATAGAGAAGCGACGATCGCCCAGATTAAACTAGAGGGGTTTTCTGCTAAAAGATAGTACTGCTGGTGGTATAGAAAATATCACACTTGTCGGTTATTATTCATTACACTGCGCCTAAGCTTTAATTAAAAATCATTTTTCTGCACAATAAAAAATACCTTTTCTTAGCTAATAATAGAGAAATTCCGTTAATTGCTTTGCTTATTAATTATCAAATGGAAAGTATAGAAGGAACATAGGGTGATTATGATGTTGCTTTTGTATAAACCTATAAAACTCTAAATATTAATTTAGTTGGAAGACTGATTAACTGAGTACCTTATTTTAAAAGAACTTTAAATATATTTTCTTATAATTTTCCCTGTAGCACTTAAATTTTATAGTACTGCGATTTAGCATATACATATATACATATGTTAAACTGATCAGTTTTTAGAAAATCGCCTTATTTAAACGTTTAACCTTAAATAGCTTTCGAAAACTTGAAATCTAAATTTAAATTTTAGCAACGAAAAGTTCGTGTAATGGGGTGAAAACAGGTCAAGTGAGTCTCCCTCGGGCAATATCACAATCGAGAGGTTAAACCCTTTTGTTGCCGCTTAAATCTGTAACTGTCCGCTGCTTTAATTTAAATTTATTTAAACACATCTATATACGTTTGCAAAATATATATATCAAAAGATCCAGTTTTTTTTGTTCGCACTTGAAACAAATTAAATGACTCGAAAAGTATTTTTTATTGTTTGGTTTATTTACTTATTATCCTTTTTTTTGTGTGTTTGGGGAGTGGCATTCCCACGCCACAGCCAGCGAGCAGTAAATATTTACTTCAGATAAAGTTAAAGTATGCGCGCTTATTTTTGGGGGAAATACTCTGCTCCACATGTCGTATACGTGACGAAAGCTCATAAGAAAGATCAAGTATACGCCCCTTAGCCGCCATTTTGGTTAGTTTTCTCTGTTGTAAATTTCTCACAATAACAATAGCACACAACTAAAACGCGACTAAAAAAGATGCAAAAATCCACGGAAACAAAAGCGAGCAAAATACACCAAGTTGGGACGAAGCGCCGCCCACCAAACCGCAAAACAAAAGGCGACAACAAATCATGAGCTGAGATGAGGGAGATGGCAAATCATAATGCCTACATACTTGTTACATATACACTGAGAGAGTATTGGATAACCAACATTCTTAAAAGTTCTATTCTTGACACACATCTGTAAGTAATATAGGTTGGGAACAATCGAAGCCTGGCTTAAAAAATTGAGTTAAGGAAACGGATCTCGCTTATAAACGTATTAGATTTTTTCAAAAGAGATATAACAATAAAATTATGATTTATAATAATACACTTTATTTAACTTGGTAAAAAATTGAAGTTTTTTCACAGGTCTTTTCTGTTTTACGATAAACACTTCCATATCCTGCATTTTGTTATAAATATATATTATTTTCTGATTAAAATGAAATCTTGAAATTTTTCCATTTAAATCAGATTTAGCCCGGTTCATGAAAACATGATAAGCTTAACTAAATATGTTCATGGATTTTTTGGTCTCATAAAAAAATTCAAATATAAACAATTGATTCTATTTTTTTCATATTTTATCTAATACATGAAGAGCAACAGCAACAAATTATTGTTCTAAGGTTAAAATAGAGATAAAGCCCAAAAAAAAAGTTCTGCAGAATGAATTTTGTTTCTCAGTAAAAATATGTCTTTTAGAAGTTTACTTACATGTCTGGATAATTGAAGAGAAGCGTAATCCTGTCGATGATGTTGCTGCTGTGTCTGATGTTGCTGCTGCGTCTGATGTTGCTGGTGTGATGTTGCTGCTGCCGCTGTAGTTGTGGGAGCCAGGAATTGCTGCTGCTGCTGTTGGCACGCGTAAAAAAGATTGGCCGAATGCGATGTTGTTGCTGGCACTAAATGTTGCTGCTGCTGCGGATAGTTGTTGTAATTGGGTTGCATGTACGGAGGTTGTTGCTGTTGCGCCAATTGCTGATTGTAATTGTCATTCATATTGTTATTGTTGTTAATGTGGCGCTGCTTATTGCAATCGGTTATCCAGGAGGCGGCACGTAGTTGTTGTTGCTGATGCATCTGCAACATCGCGTTGTTGTTGCTGATATTCCCATTGTGGTTGTTCCCCCAAATATAATTATTATCAGGCGAATTGTGCTGCTGTTGCTGCAGCAGCTGCTGATGTACTTGTTGTTGTTGCTGCTGCTGCAGTGCGTTGTTGCCGCCGCCGTTGTTGTGCTGCATTTCGATGGCCTTTATTGCAATCATTCAACGGGCAACAAATTGTCTGCGTTTATCACAAGATGTTGCAATCTCCTGCTCTTCTTTGTTTATTATTTTGTGCGAACTTATTTTTGGCTTGATTTATCGGTGGTTGCTTTTTGTTTGCTGAAGTTACTACATGTATTTTTAATTTTACGAAACCTATTTACACGCTCTTGTTTATGTTTTGGGTGTATATTTTTAGTTATATTTAATTTTTGGCAATTTGTTTGGACTGAGGGTTTTTATAAGTTATTATTATTAAGGCTTAATTTAAAAACTTTGTTAACTTTTGGTTAAATATTTTACAGCAGAAACTACAATTTAATTTGAAAATCAATTATTAAGTTTAATTTTTTAGTCAATTAAGCGTTTATTTATTTTACTTAATTGGAATTATTTTTCAATTTGTTTAGAATTTAAAGTTTATTTGTTATTTTTTTTTTACTTTGGCTAAAAGTTTTTATAATTTTTCTTTTTCCAAAAAATTTAATTTGCACTTTAGTTTTTGATTCATTATTACAGTATTAAATACTTTAATTTATCGCGTTTATTGACTTTTATGAGTTTTGGTTTTTAGCTTTAGTTTGTTGGGCAGAATTCTTTAAATTTATTTACAAATTGTGCCAATCGGAAAATAGATTTTCTTGTTTTTAACTAAATTTCTTAGCAATTTCACAGGCAGATGATGACTCAACTCCCCTATTCTCCCTTTTCTCTAACACTGATAATAAGCGTTTTCTCCTCGCCAAATTCGGTTTATTAATTTCCCATTTGCATTTGCGCACACGCCCACTTTCAAGCGGCCGCCCCAAGCGATCGATTTTTTCGCCCTTTTCGATCGATTTACGATTTTCGATCAGCACGTGCGGGCCAAGTGGCTGGGTAACGGTAAACGACGCGTTAACAAACACCAAATCGGGCAAACAAACACGGATTAAATTACGTGATTTTTGCTATAAACAGGCGACGAAATCGAAAAAAACCAGACACTGCATGTTCTTATTAGTTTTTATTTTTTTTTATTATCAACCAGACACAACTTGCTTTTTATTATTTTTCGAATTAAATCTTTCACTGCACGTTCGTATTTACTTGTTTGATTTGTTTTTTTATTTAAGGCCAGGACCGAGACTTCCACACGGCAGTGCGGCAGAAAGTGTATTAAAACTGAAAATGAAAATTTTGATAAACCTGCGCTCAAAGGCGCACACAAACATTCACACTCACATTCAAAAAAGCCGAAGTGAGCTCGCGATCACTTCGTGTTTCGAATCGTTTTTCTTGTTGTTGTTTGTGTTTTTTTTTGGGGCTTCCAATATTATTTGCTGCGCTCTGGAACCAGGTAAAACTGCGCTGAAAGGCTATGAAAATTTAAAAAAAAAATATCACACACAAACTGAAGAAACAAATTATTACGAGACGCGTTTTATTTCGGTTTCAGTTTCTGCCTTTTTTTTATTTTGTGACTAATCGTGGTGGTCCAGTGTCGGACTTTTTGCAAACACCTTTCTGGGTGTTTTTGATTTTTTTTCGCACACTGGTTGTTTGTTTGTTTGTTTATTTGTTACAATTTGGCGCCAATTGGCTAAATGGCCTATGCGATCCGCTCCGTTCGCTAGCTGATAGATCACTGCGAATTGTCGTCGCCGACGTCTTCTTGGCTACTCGACGTCAGCGGCGAAAAACTATGACTAATCCATGCTGGCACGCGGCGGCAGCTCCAACTACAATAACAATATGTAGAACAGCCGCCGTAGCGGCAGCAGCAGCAACAACAACAACAACAGCAAGTGCGATCGGGAGGTGGCAGGTTTTCAGGAGCTAAACAAATAGGTTGTTCCAGATGGTAGAACTTTTAGAAATAGGCGTAAAAACTGGGATGATGAAATAAATAAACACGGTTATTATAATAAATATATGTAAATATGAAAAATAGTGTAATAGAAAGTAAATAAATTTACGAATTAAGAAATTTAAATAAGATTAAATCACAACTAAATTTTTAATTTATTTAATATTAATTATTTTAGTTTTCTTCATATTTTATTCAATTAGTAAACTATAATAAAAATCTTTTTTTTGTTTATAAAGACAGTCTAAAAATTGCCATTTAAGTACTTATACTTTAAGATATGACTTTATTTTTAATAAGTTAGTCATGATGACGTTTGTTTGAATAAAATGTTAAAGGACGGAAGACAAATAAAATACAACTACGGCAGGGTCTTTAAACTGTCACTAATGAAAGTTGAAAAAAGTATGCCATTAAAGTTGAGCTTTGGCTTTTCATATACACACACAACTGTGTACCCTTTATGCAAAATAAAAAATATAGACCACTGCCTACTTTCATGTACCTGGTTAAAAGATATATAGTTTTCAGATAATCCTGCAAGATTTTTAAAGATACCGATTTTAAGATTTTTAAAGATACAAAATTTTCTTTTCCAATTTGGAGAAGATTTTAAATACTTAAAAATATTTTTACCACAAAAAAAGGAATAAGTGGTATTTTAGCGAGAAAAAAAGCTGAAACTGTCAGCACTACCTGGCTATATCTCCCACTCCCTCTCACCTGCGCTCAAAATTTTGTGTTGCTGATTTTTAATCTATGCAAGAACAACAACAACAAGAACCACAAAGGGGATCACAAAAATATGCGCGACGTGCCCACTTTTTAGCAGCAGCGAAATTTGTTCTTGTTTTTCTGCTGTTTTTGTTGCTGTAAATGCATTTTAATCAGGGAATTTGTTGTTGCTGCCTTTATGCGACACCTTGCGAAAATGCAAATGATCCTGGCACACACACAGATACTCCCACCAATACGAAGACACTGACAGGCTGTCACGCTCTCTGCCTGCAGCGCTCTTTCTCTCCCTCTCTCACTCTATACCTGTGCGAATGTTAATTGAAGAATTTATTGTTGTCTCATTGTTGTATTATAGCCTGGCGACGGCGGTGGCGGCTCTTTTTTTTCAAATTTTATTTGTCGCGTTTAATTATGACAACAACAACAACGTCAGCGCCAACCGATCATTGACTTCTCTGCTCTGCCCGTCACATAGTTTTTGTTTTTGGTTGCTGTGTGTGCCCCTGTTGTTGTTGTTCCTTGCAAGCTGCAAGCTTTTTTGTTAACAGGCGGGGGTGGTAAATAAGAGAAGGGGTGGCAAAAGAGAGAGAGTAGGTGGTGAAGAGAACGGAAGCAGGGGAACATAATGAACTTTGCGCTGTATACCGTTTAACTTTTAACGCTTGACAACAAAAGGGAGAAAGGGTACACAGAAAACAATTAAGATCTCATTCGAATTGACCACCCACAAAGGGTTTTTATAAATTTAATATATATTATTAAATATTTATATAATCGCTCTTGCAAGGAAAATCACAGTTATCGGATCCGGCTTTACACAAAATTGTATTTCTGTAATAATTATTTTTTTGGCAATGTATTCCAATAATGAATTAAAAAAAAAAAAAAAAGTGGTTAAAATTGAATAATGTGATAATTATGTTATAGATTATGAAAATAAATATATACATATTATAATAGAATATATTATCAGTCTAAGCATATATAATTGTAATTTGTGTCTTTTAAAACTAAGTTTTTGAATTGCATTGATAATAATAGGAAAATCACGTTGCAATGTAAAAATTGTAATTATTAAACTAAATACAATATAAGCTTGTCTAAGAACGCTGTGTACTAAATTAATAGATAAAAATTAGTTATCGTATAAAAGATTACAAATATGTAGTCGACATTTTTTTGAAGAGTACTATTATAAAAAGGGTTTTATTTCATTGTTGATTAAAATTAATAAAAACGCTGCATTTACATTTGCACACAGCCCCTCAAAACAATTGGTGGTCGCAAACATTTTTAATCCAGTTTTGTGTCCACCCCCCTTATCACCACCCTCCCACTGCAAAAACTTCTCGAACTTTGGCGACCCGTTGACATGTTAATGACACTTTTATAATGCCAACAACAAACAAGGGAGATCGCAAATTCGCCCAACAAAAACAAAGGCGGATGCAACATTTCTCATTGTTTATGGAGCGAGGAGCGAACGAGGATACAAATTGTTTTTTGCCGTTTTTGGCGAGGGAGCGGTCGCCTCGCCGCAAATACTTACGCACAAGTAAATACCACATACAAATACACTGATATAAATCTGAAAAGAAAAATATATATTTAAATCTTTACCCGCATGATACATTTAAAAACAATTTGAATAAATAACTTGGACCACAGACTGATAGATTTGCTTAATTAAAATGTAATATCAGAATTCATGTAAACAATTAATTAAAATCCATATCATTAAATAAAAAAATCTTTATATCAAATTTAAAATAATTTGTATGTATGTACATATGTATGTATTATATTTTTAATTAAATGTGTCCTTGTTAGACTTTTGGTTTAACATTCAGAATAAAGTTGAAGCCTGAGTTTTTAGTTATATCGTGTATATTGTTATCTTAACTTTATTTTGGGTTTCAACCTTGAAATAATAAAAAATATGGTTTTTTCCCAGTGCACCAAATGCATTTATTCCATTGACGTGTGCCGAGATTTTAAGTCATTTTTGATGTACGAGTTGTTCTTGTTGTTTCTGTTGTTATATTTTGTGTATATTTGAGTTAATAATACGCACGAAAGGTAACGGGTACAGTGAACTCGAAACACTTACAGTACGTACACCTTTAATTGTGCCTTGTGTGTGTTTGTGAGCGGCACTCAATAAGACAGTCAGATTCTTCCACCTTTGGCATAGGTATAGGTGCCACTCTCGAAAACCTTACGAATATTGGGAGCCAAAACAAAATAAGCAACCTAATAAATCGGTGAAGAGGGCGGTGAAGAACAGAAGCCGCTCTGCAGTTGCCGTGGGCGTTTTAAATCGCACGACTTCTGCAGCTACTTTTGGGCGGTAAAATTCGCTTAAAAATCATTGACTTCTCTGCACTGAAAAAAAATTTACAAGGAAGAACACAATTTTAATATTCCTTAAATACGCATTTAAAAAATTGTTTTGTCTGAACAATTTTTTTAAATTAATTTTATTTAAATTTGTTTAATTTAATAGTTTTCTTATTTGTATGTTTGAAGAAATGATATTAAAGACTTTCGTGTATCCTGATTAAACTAACCCATATTTCACAAAAAAAAACAAATATTATATAGTATGTCCGTTTAACTTTATTATTGTAAAATACGGTTTTTTTTAATGTGAGTCAGTAACGGACATTATTCATAAGCATTTTTGCGAATCACATGGAAAGTTCCAAAAACGAATTAATAAGCTTACTCCTAATCTCGGTTAATTGGTGTTTATAATATTGCCATCTTTACACAAGGTTACTCATTAATAAGGAATTTGTGAAAAAAAACAAAGAGTATTTTTAGTTCGGATGTAAATACATACCATTTCTTACATATACATTTAAGATATACATTTTATTATTTCCATTGTAAACTACATAGAGGTAATACACCTCTTATATACTATATATTCTAATGTTTCTCTTTCAGTTAAATGAGTCAATAAAAAACCCATCTAAATTTAGTTCAATTGTAAAATATATGGTATGTCAATGGTAATGTAATTTTGACATCTTAAGGATCGTTTTTTTAAGTACCCGATTTCTTCCGGTGTTTCTTAGGTCGTGGCCGTGGCTTGCCTTGGCCTCATTTCGGCCTGCCTCTCCACTAGCCATTGTATCTGAATCTGCATCTGGTTTACGAGTGGTATTATCTGTTTGCCTCGCTCATCATCAGCTGGTTTAAATCGCCGGCATTCCAGCGGAGTTCTGGATTCCACCTGGGTTCAAGTGCAACTCCTAGGGGTTTTCTTACCGCTTTGTTTTTGTTTTTATTAGCACGTTTCGCCTTTATGATCGTAGCGTGATTTCTGCGTTCTGGCTGCTTTTGTTGCTGCTGCTCTGGTCTTGCTTTATTGCGACGCAGGTTTTTGTATTTTTATTGTAGTTTCGGCAACAGGTGTGGCCCCAAGCCATCTGTACGTTGAACCCGCTGCGGGCTATGTCTCCACCCCAACCCCCATCATCCATCTTTTTGCAGGCCAGCCATGACGTGTTCCAGTCCAAATCCTTATCGATAGCTTCCTTAAAGCCGTGACGTCTTAAAGTTTTCCTCTCCCTTATTTCTAGAATTCCCTGATATCAACCAGTATTGACGTATATTATGAGTCATAATAAAGCGAAGACAGGGAAAGAGAGTTCATTTTTAACCCATATAAGAGAAGAGCAATATTAATGGGTGTTTGGTTTATTACACTAGTTTTAAGAGGATAACTTTACTTTCGGTTCCCTATTCAAGGTTGTTTCAAAGTTATCCCCCAATAAAAAAAAGAAAATACAGTTATTTTTATATGGTTATTTACAATCTACAAACTAGATTTATTAAAAACAAAAACCCCACCACAATCTTCTTTAAGAAAATTAAAATTAGAGGCACATTAAAACTTATATGTAGTTAATTAAAAAAAAGTGCCAGAGGAAAAAAATTATCAATTCTTTGGTAAAAACATAAGATTAGCTTAAAGTGAAACTCAAGTTATTTTTGTTTCTTTCTGATAAGGAAATATGTAAATTTAAAATGTTTTTTTGATCTACAAAGAATTGCTCATTGGGGTAGTTTAAAATAAAACCGGCCGTAAAATTGTTTTTAAAGTGCTTTAAGGGTAGCTTTAAGGGCACTACTCTGCAAATGGAATCAAATACAGTTAGAATAAAAATACGTTTTAAGGTAAAAAAGTTTTTTTTTTTTAATTAAAAAAGGTTACAAATGAGTATTTTTCCTGTAAACTAGTGTCATTTGCCCCTCACTCACTATCTGCCATACTCTTCCTATAAATGTTTCTCTCTTTGATCGGCTTCCAGACCTAGGTCTATAAATATTGAGTATTCCACGCGGTGGCCGCCGCTCTAGAATGAAGAGCCCTTAACTCATCCACTTATAACAATTGGCGGTCGCACGAACAAAGCGAATCCCCAAATGTTTTAGTGCCTTGCCAAAACAACTATAAAAACCAAAGGCCTGCCCAAAAACAACAGCCGCAAGCCGCTAAACAAAACCCAAAAAAGCAAAAAGAGTAAAAGCCGAGAGCAGTTCAGATTGGTTCTGGTATTTTTATGCCCCTTGCTCGAAAGTGTCCGACGCATATTTCAACTTGTCAGGCGAAGAAAAGACGGCGACCAGTGAAAAAAATTAAAAAGGCTCGTAAAGCTGAAATCAGCAAAGCCGTTTCGAGGGTAATTAATCGCCAACGCCGCCGCCATCGCCGCACATGGAGATCGGGCCAGAGGTATGGACGGAAATACTTGGGGACGGACTGATCATCCAGACCCAAAAAGAGCAACCCAAAACAGAACCGATCCCAAATGGCAGGCAAACCGCCGAGTCAGCCACAAAAAGCAGGCAAGGCGCCTCGATCTGGAATAGGGGATTGGTTGGATAGCAAGTTATATATGCTCTAAGGTCTAGCTAATATAAAAAAATAGTTTATTTTAGATATCCCAGCAAAAGGCTTAATATTCTAATAAGATTCGACCAGATTAAGAACGCATTAAATATCAACGATTTATATTTAAATAAATAAGATACAAATTGAATTTGTTTAGTTCTTAAAAACATCATTATATAAAAATTAGTTTTATTTCGCCATTTAAGCGTTACAATAGATAGTTGAATTCACTAGCATCAATAAAGCATCACTGCGATCAGGTAAAGTTCCAAGAAAACTCAGTAACCCGGAAATCAAAGACTTATCTAAAACTATAAAAAACTATAAAGAGAGCAAGTGAAATAATCTCCAGCGAATGGTATACGTGCCGCTAATCAGGTGACTTACTTCTAGACAAAGAGCTCCTCCCGCGGAATTATGGTGGCGTGATACACTTTTACATAGTAGGCAATGTCAGCAATATATTCATAAAATCGGAAGCCTTCTTGCTTTAGGTGGTAAAAAGTTTACTTATTCGCCCAACTTGACAACCGATAAATGTATCTAGAATTTCACAATTAACTTAGACGTGCTTTCGATTCGTATTTGTATCGCTTTCGATTTGGCTGTTTGGTCTTGGCCGTTTTTGGCTTCTATTTTTTTACCCTATTTTGTGAAATTGAATTTATTATTTCGCAAGTTTAGAGTTCGCTGGGACTTTGAACACATGCATGCACAGAGAAAACTTTGGCTATGTTAAAAATAAGGTATCACAAGTTATCCTTATATTTATAGGAAATATTTAAGATCCTATTACAAATTTATTAAAAGAATAAGAAAATATTTAGTTACAAATGGTGATAGTGAATTAGCCTAAAATTTTCTAAATTATTTTTAAATTAAAAAAATTCAAGATTTATATTTATAAAGAAAACACAATTATCTTATTATTCGGGATATTTGGTTTGATATTAGTACTTCCAAATATGGTGGTTGAAATACGCGAAATTTTACCTCATGATAATTTGTCCGTGTGCATGTGGTGGCAAAAGCGACAATGGCAGCCTGTAATTGACCCACTTACAAAGGTGGCCTGGCGAAGGGGAGGGGGCGGCAGGACAGGGGACACTATTTTGGTGGGTGCCCAGGTGGTGGGTGGTGGGTGGCTTGTGGGCTGGCAGGCGACAGACTGTGGCTGCTCAGCTGGCATCGCCATCGAAATCAACACGTGTGCGGCAAGCCTCGAATTGTGCGCCAATTCGCTGCCATTTACATTGTGTCTTGTGCATGTGGCCAAAAACCCGTTTGCAGGGGCTCCAAGTGTCCACAAATACCCCCTTTTACCTCACTGCCTTCCACCTCTGGCAGCACGTTTTCATTCATCGACAACAAACTGTTGCATGCAGCCGCCAGTTGTAAATTTATTTACTTATTTGGTTACAGCTCGCGATGCTCGTGACAGTGTTGTCTTCATGTTATGGCCAGCTTTACTAGCTGTTGGTAAAACAAATATACACTTTATCTTTACAAAATATTTTTTCCGGAAACATTCCCTAAATACGCTTTTGCAAGCTGATAAATATAAATTAAACAGAAATATACATATTTTAGTATAAGTTCCTTAGTATAAATTCTTGGGAATTTTTACCGGAAACACTGGTCTTTTTCACTTTAATTAAGTCGTTTTTAGTCGTGCAAAATAAATTTTATAATGTAAATCTTTCTTGGGGCCTTTTATCAAAGAAATTGGTCTTTTCAAATTACTTTAGCTTAGTCCGAATACTAAGAATTTCAAGATAACATTAAGGGAAATGCCGACATTTCTAAAAGCGTGTGGCTTTAAATATAAACAAAAAGTTAGACTGGGTACGATTTTAATACGGATTATTTGTATTCGTATGCCTAAAATAATAAACAAGGCAATAATAATATAAACAATTAAGAATATTTACTCCTGAATATTTTTTTAATTAGCTCCTAAAATCCTATTCCTAGTATGGGGTATTAAGTAGTAGTTAAAAGCTAAGATATAAAACGGATCATACAATATTAACAGTCAATATAACACCTAGTATGGGGTATTAAGTAGTAGTTAAAAGCTAAGATATAAAACGGATCATACAATATTAACAGTCCAATTTTTACTCCGGGATAATAATTTTTAGCTTGTTTCGAAATAGAGGCTTACAAATTGTCTCGAAAGAGGCCAAGAGGCCAGCACTGATCTCAGTGGCGCTCGTGCCAAGCTCGTGGAACACTTGGGACTTCTCTTGGCCACGGGTCGCCATACTGCTTGGGTGATTCATCCGACATCGTATCGTCTTGTCTGCGGTCTGGAGTCTCCGCAAATTATCAAGTCGGACACGCACCGTAAACCCCACATCGGACCAAACCAGGCCGGACCAAGACTATATAGTCAGTATAGTCAGTATAGTCAGACCCCGGCTCGATTCAGCGCCTTATCGCAGTCGTGCCTGCGGTTTTCCTTTCTATGGCAGCCCCCTTTTAGCCGCTGTCCCATACCCATCGCTCTTTGTTTGCCTTGGGGGCTTGTCCACTTACACGGGCCAATATTTGTTCATCGCAATAATTATTTGCCTGTTTGCACGTATTTGTACAAAACGGAAACTTGCTCAAAGTGCGTAAATATGTACGCTCAAGCGTGGCCTTATTCGGGGTTAATGCCGGGAAAACCCCCATGAATCATTTCGGGCTTTTCACTCATTGGATAACAAACAATACTAAAGTCAAGTGTTTAAAAAAAAAACGCTCGAATCAAGGGTTCTTGGAAATGCCGATCGCATTAATTTAAAGTTTTTATCAAAATATAATACAAATTAACAATTGTTTTTTTGTGGTTTTAATTTCGAAGAAAATATTTATTGTTTTTTTAAGAAATGAAAACAATATAACGAATCTTTAAGAAATGACTTATTAAATCCCTTATAAACAAAAAAATATTCATAATTTAATTTATTCTTTTATGATAGAACTGATATATTAATGTAACACTATAAGTTTATTACCGCGTTGACACCTTTTTGTTTAGTTTTAATTATAGCTTAATAATTTTACCACACTAACAGAGATTAATGCACATTATCTTTATACAAGGATGTATCAAAGAACTTTGTACCCATGGCGATATCACTTTTCGCTTACTTTTAGAATTTCTCAATGTAAGTACTGCGTAGAAAAGGTTTTTTCTTTGTCATGACGTACAACTTGGGTTATTTTTTACAGCAACAAAATGGGAGTAATTGCATGTGTATTGACAAAACGTTTTCTTTCTACTTGTTAAGAAACACCTCTAGATAGATAAGATAGTAAAAAGGAAGGATTTAAAACTTAGCTAATCTAAAAAAGCAAGGTAATAACTTAAAAGCAGCTGATAAATGCACCTGCTGCATCTTCATTAAGCGAAAATAAATATTTGGTAACTTTATTGATTTATTTTACACTCAGAAAAACATATTTGAACCTTTTCTTATACATTGAATAAAAAATAATGAGGCTTCTTTTTATAAGAAGTGATTAATTTGTTTTTCTGTCTTTGAAGGTGAATATGGTGTTCTTATTTCTGAGTGTAGATAAACATCTCGTAATGGATAACGTATTTTAATGTATGTTTTAGCGAATCTAAGGAACCAAGATAATATTTTTAAAGTTGTGTTCATAAGGCAACAACCAAATATTTCTAAATATGATATATACCCCCACGTTACACTTCCCTTGATATTGCAGTCAAATTTATAAACTTGCAAAGATCACATTGATTTATTTGCTGGCGAATATTGTTCTACACACAAATGCCATCATCCGCAGTGGGAGGCAGCTGGGAAGTCGGTCCAGAATGCAGGGGTTGTGTAAAATGCTAAAGAGACCGCTCCTAGAAATTGGCAACAAATGTAGAAACATTAACCAATGCAAACTGCAGCTAATTTGAAATTTTAAACAATTTTTGCAACGACTGCAGCAGCCGCAACAACAAAAGATGCCGAAAACAAAGCCAAAGGCGAGTCGCGCGGAGCGTTGCGCTTTGATTGAATTGAATGCGCGAAGCTTTTGTGGAAGTCAAAGTCGCAAAATAAGAAAAAACGCATACTTAAATATGTTAAGAATTTTAGATAGCCTGGCTATCTAAAAAAATTTAAAAATTAATTATTTTAAATGTTTTAAAACTTAATACACAATTATCAAATCCACTTAAGTTTTTATTAACATTCTGGAGTTTTTATTTTGAAATTTTAAATATATTTTTCAACTATTGTATCATTTTTTATTGTGCTTAATTGGTATAAATGCTAATTTATTTGTTAATTACATTTTAATATTAGGAACAAAGTATTAGTTTTAAAAATATCGAATTATCTGTGGTTTCGCAGATGCAATTTTTGCTTGCACATCTTATGTAACCCAAAACTTTACGAGCACAGGGTATTAAAACAAACTGAAACGAAAACAAAACACCAACGACAATGGCAATAGTAAGAGCGTTTAATGCATTTGCGCCCGCTCCAAGCGAGGAAATTATGTGAATTTCGTATATAGTTGTTTGCGGCCGCCGCACACCTGCGTGCCAAATCGCATAGCTTCAATACTCGTATATCGGTGACAAATCCGAACATCGCAGGCTGCAAAAATAAAGAACAAATAGAACGGCATGCTTCAAGTTTAATGAGCGCAAAATGAATGCCAAAGATGCTGAATGCTGGGATGGTTGCAGGGCAGCCTGAATTACCATAATGATCTCAATATTTGCTCAACTTTATCACGACAACTATTTAATTACCCACACCCGTGCAGCGGCGGTAATCGCGGCCCGTTCGCTTCAATTTCAGCGCAATTAGACACGCGAGAGGCGGCAGGCAGGGCGTATGAGTAATGCCAGTGCAGCTCTATCGCCAGGGTCTCCATCATCTGACTTCAGTGCCTATTAATAGCGATCCGCGTCTTTAGTCGCCTCCGGTTTTTTTTCCTCAAACACCCCACTTGGCGTATCTTATTTTAGGCACTACTATCCAGAGCACCGCATTTGTAGCATTTGTGGCACTGGGCGAGGCAATTACTCACGGCAAGGGCAACTCCGTCAACATATTTGGCAGCTGCCGCATTCGGGGGCGGACAACTGGGCCTCAGCAAAGGTTGCAATAAGGGTGTGCCAAAAGGGGAACTAATAAAAATACTTCACCATACTTTTAATTAATAATTTCTAAAAAAAAATAATTTTTTAACTTCCTGAATATACTGTAAAATATCCAAACCCCCAGCTCATTATTAAATTACAACTGCGATTCAAATTATAATAAATAGCTTCTAAACAAACCATTATAAAAAAATGTATTTAGTAAAATATATAAAAGAAATACTTAAAATAATATTTTTAAATTAACATTAACCACTAACCCAAAAATGTACTGAAAAATAAATAAAAAACAAACAATTCTTTCGCTTTGTTTCAGTTTTTTGAGTTAGTCATTTTTTATTATTAAAACAAGAAGAATATTGTTTTAAAATTAAATCAAATTATCTCGTACAATATAATTTGATTTACAAGCCTTTTATAAATAAAAACTTAAGAATTTTGAAGGAATGATACGATTTATGGGGTGTCTATTAGGCTCTCCTTCTTTAATAAAATACCAAACCAATTTCATAAACTTATTAGAAAATGTATGCCAGAAAGATTTTAAAAAAAATGTACGAACCCCCTTTGGCAACGCCCTTGTGTTGGAAGCCAAGTGCAAGTTGCAACAAATTAGCTGCGAAACGGGCGCGTGAGAAAAACAAAGTTGTGCGGTCGCAGGTCTTAAAAATAGCTCGCAAAACGTGACATGACATTGGGGGATTACCAAGGAGCACTAATTTGCCCAGATTGACTCATTTTAATTAGCGAAGTGGGAGTAGTGTTTTTTGGCTCAAATAAGTATGCTATAAAATCATGCAAGGCATAGCTATAATATTCCAAGGTCGATTAAAAACCAAAGAAAGCTAATAAATACGAAAGTAAGATGTCAACAAATGTGTTTTTTATCAAAATAAAAGTATTGTTCTTAAAATTTGAATGCCAAAAATAAAGTTAATTTTCGAGAATGAATTAAAACAAATGCAACACAAGATGTAAGTTTCTGATATTACTTCATAATAACAGCGATACATAAAAATGATTTCCTTCGAGCATTTTTTTTTAAGCATATCAAAATAAGTGAACTTAAAAGCGATGCAATTAATATTTTAATATAAATATTCTCTTTTTGTATCGCGAGCTCTGTTGGGTTTTTCCTGCTATCTGCATCTACCCATCTTAACTATTCTCGCAAAACGGACAAAAACAGCTGCACAAATTGCAACAGAGCCAAATAAACAAAGGCTTGGGTTTGTGTCGTTGTAATTATCGAATGGCCATCAGAAACATTTGCCAAAACAGATGCCATTAACCAACTAAATATATCCAGTCGACCAGATGTGGACAAAAGCATGCTGGAATATCCATTAAACAATTTTAATAGATGAGATTTCTTTAGTGGCCCCTCAAACAGTTTACTTTTTAATTTACTTACCCACAGGTTGATCGATTAAGACTTCCCGAACAGATAACAGTCGTCGTTATTTGTTATTATTTCAAAATTTATTTTACTGATGATTAGTACTAAATAATTTAGTTTTGTTGTAATTTACCATTACCACTTTCAATTAATTTTGTTTTTTATTTTTGCAGTCTTAAAAATTTGTCTAAACAATAAATTTTCCATGTTGCTTCAATTTGTTTATTTTCAATGTTTTGTTTTAAATAGTTCTTTACGCTAATGTTAAGTTTGCAGAGAGCATTTGTTGAAAGGAAATTAATGCCAATAAATGTGGAGAGGGGAAGGCGGGGATATCGGGCTGACTTGGATTGGAATCGAGTTGCATTAATTACAAATATACATATGTGGTGTTTGTTTGCTCCAAATGCAAACAGACGCGGCGACAACAATGAGATTTCAAAAAGTCAACATTTTTCTTTTTCGTATTTCCTTCGTTTCGGGTTATTAGTTTCGTTTGTATTTCAAAAATATATTATGGAAAAATTGTACACTGATATTGAGGTATTGGAAAAAATCGGCATATATGTTAGGTATATGTATATCTGTATCTATATGTATGTACAGGACATTCAAAAGTTGTATGTTTACGCTTAGGTAACGCTACTAGTTTGACATGCAAAAAATGGCCTTGCGCTTGGTGCTGTTCTTAATTGGGTAAAATTCGAAAAATGTTTAACGGAATATGGTAAATAAACCGAGAGGAAAACGCATTCCTGATCGTTTCTATTTATGGCAACCTAGGACATCTATATAACAAGTGCAATTCTACTACAATTAAATGTATCGCTGAAAAGCTTTAAAATTGTTTCCTTCTATAATTGCTTGCTGTTCTTGATTTCTGTTGTTTCTATTTGTTGGTTCTATATAATTCGTTTTCGTTTATTATGAACTATATAAAAATATTTTTTATTTATGTATTAAAATTCACAATTTTGGTTACGCTCCATTCGCAAAAATACGTTTAGATTTTTTTAAATATTTATTTTCCCCTTCAGCGCTTCTAGAAAATCAAGTATGGAATCCATCAAGTTTTTATCTTTGGAAAGGGGGACTAAAATGAATTTTGAAATCACACACTCACACACATCCATTCACTCATAGATAGTAGGATGGGAAAACACCTTATTTCCGCTCACTGATATCGATTATCCCCCATTCTAACACTTGCAGCAACCTTGCGGTGACACTCACGCTCAAGGATCCATTTAGTTAGTCAGACATGCAGGATATCCTAGCATCGGTACTCTTACTAGATTCGATTAATAAAAGTATAAATTTGAAGTAATTTACTAACTACTGTTTGGTTGGTTTGTCATTTGCTTCATTCGTTTTTGGTTTTTATAAATATAAATTACAGGTTTTAATTACAGTGCTTTACATTTGAAATTTCGTTAGAGACGCTGAATATATTAGCTAATATCGTGCCAGCATTATAAGTACAATACGGCTATGTTACGGAATCAAAATGGAGTGTCGAGACACTGAGATTGCATTTAATGCAAACTGGTACCCAAAAATCAACAAAAAAGCACACCCAGAGCGGGACTATTGGGAGCCGGACAAAGACACACACGCACAGAAATATACAAAATACACTTTGGGCTTAGATGTACGATGGAAATAACAGCCAAATAACACTCGATGCTGTTATCCGCTGATTACTTTTAAAGCTTTTTGGCGCCCAGCTTCATGGGACCGCTCGCCCGCTGGGCCCGTCGCGCCTCCAGTTCCCGCTGTCGCTGCAGCTTCTTCTCCTCCCGCTTGCGACGCGCCTCATCCAGTTTGGCATTTCCTAAAATTAAAAAATAGTTTTTTATAGTTTAAGTTCAAAAACTTTGAAACAAAGAGTACTTCTCACTAAACTACTGACTTAAATATTATTTTTATTATACAGAAAGCTTATAAAAGAGCATCCTGAACTTACCAAATCCCGATTCGTCCAGTGGCTCAAATTCCCCGTCGGCCCACGAATCGCTATTCCAATTGGCATTATGCGTCGAATTATTCAAATGCGACGAAGGCGGGCTAATGTTATTGCAATTGGCAGTGGCCGACGTGGGCGACGTATTGCTACTGGATAGATTGGGCAGCTCCTTTGGCCGCAGCATTGATTGCTTTGACGGCGAGGTGACATGTGAGTTGAGCTTGGCCAGCGGCTCGATCAGATCATTTAGTTCGTGCTGCTGGAGCTTCTGCTGATGGGGATGCTGTTGCTGATGCGGCAGCAGCGGGCGCTGGTGCTGCTGACTGGATGACGTGGTGGATGATATAGATTGTCTTGCCAGCTGCTGTTGCTGTTGCTCCTGCTCCGCCTGCTCTTCCTCCTCGCACTTATTAAAGTTAAGGTCAATTAGCAAGAAGAATATGCTATGAAGAGGTCATATCTTACCGGATCCTCTTCAAGACTTCCCCACTCCTCGTTGTCCCAGCCATCGCGTACTTCACTTAAGACATTGGCTGCCATCAAGGCGCCATTATTGGAGCTGGCTGCTAGCGGACTGCTGGGATCCTGAGAGGTCTGAAATGAAATAAGAATAGTAAGTGGAATTCAAATGGCATTAAAATAGTACTTACATCCATTTCGCCCCAGTTTTCGTTGTCCCAATCGTTGTTGCCATAATCAGAGGCCGAGGCAGAGGTATCATTGCTTTCATGCTCTAGCGACGTCATTGAGGTAACACTGCTTGTGGTGGTCGATAAACTGCTGCTCGATGGTTGCTCTACACAGCAAAAGTAAGCCAGGTTAATTGCATTGTGAAAATTGCAAAGGCGAGGCAAATACTCACCAAGCGACGCTGGCTTGGACAGATTGCGTCCAGTTAAAGGCGGTCTTGGTCGAGACGAATCACTTTGGCTGCGATAGAACTTGGCTGTAACGGCCGTCACCGCCCATCCCGCCCAGGTGGCCGCCGCATTTCCAATTGAGGGCGTAGCCGTGTGCACATCCGCCTCTGCAAGAGAATGT
The DNA here is from genome assembly GCF_018152115.1 of Drosophila rhopaloa. NCBI lineage: Eukaryota > Metazoa > Arthropoda > Insecta > Diptera > Drosophilidae > Drosophila > Drosophila rhopaloa. The sequence goes on along the minus strand of NW_025335059.1, from coordinate 10,344,550 downwards.
AATAAAAAAATGAGTACACTAAATATAAAGTTTGTATCTACTATTAAAGCCGGAGACTTTGGTTTTTCCAATTTACCGTTGATAATGTGTATTTTACCTAATCGAATCCATTACGAACATCTAAACTGCTAATCGAACCATTTTAAATGCTATATTTGTATTTGCTGTATTTAAAAATACAACATTTAGTACCCCATTTACATATATTAAATTAAAAAATTATTTATATTTTTTATGTTATTACACTTTGCGAGAACTGCAATTAATTCGATGTTTAACTCCGAACATTAATTACAATTATATAAAAAATATTAACGGGGAAAACTGGATTTTATTATGCCTGAACTCAATTAGTAGCCTCATTGTTTTAAATAACGATTGTTTTAATGATTAATCGGATATATTGGACTTACCCATCGTCTCTCGCAAACTGGGATCTTCGGAGACCTTCTCCAGCTTGCCGAGGAAGCCGCGGATGGTTTTAAACGCCGGATCACGAACCGTCTTCTCCGGATCGACGCTGAGAGAACACAGAGACGGCAGCACTCGGTTGGCCACTTCGCTGAGCAAAAAGTACTGCTGGGTTGCGGCCAGCGCCAGAACTCCGGCGACTCGGGCCGGTGGAAAAGGATCCCGCATGGCGCGAATAAAGGCGGAAACCAGCACGCGTTGACGCACCTGCGGATGCAAGTGCGGCGCAATCTTGCCCAGACACACCGTCGTATTAGTGCGAATACCGCCTTGGTCATCCCGCGCCTGCAGCCTGGCAAAGTGACGCAGCACCTCCACATTTAAATTGTTGTAGTTGAGCTTAGGCGCCAAATGGATTATCGATTTGACCGTCTGCTCGCGTATGGTGGCATTGGTATCTAGGAAACCGTGAGCCACCTGTGGGAAAATCTGATCGTTGACCACCTGTGGCTGCAAATGCGCGACGAACAGATCCAATTGCTGCAGCAGGCGCGACCGCGTCACACGATCCGTGGAAGCAAACAACTTGACCACACAGGGCACAATGCGTTTTTGGTATTCCACTTCGTCCAGCAGTTTGCCCAGCTGCAAGAATTTAATTCTGTATGAACTCAAGCCAGATAAGGGGTATAAATTCAATGTACAACCTTAAACATGGGTGCCAGCACTGCCGATCCCGCATCTCCATACTCGTAGGCTGTTATCAGTTGTGGAAGTATCTTGTGCCTGCACACATTGTCAGGAAAGTTATCCAGATGCGTGGTGAGTCCACTGAAGAAGCGATTCTTCTCTGCCTTATCCTTGATTTGGATTTCCTCCAGGAAGAGCAAAGTGTCCACCAAATCGTTCTTAAAAAAGCCTCCAGGCTTGCGGCAACGTGTGATTATGTCGGCCGGGTTAGGGCGATTCGAAGGCGAGGCTCCCACTAATTCACAGTATAGTGATTGCAAGGATTTAGGTATGTGTTCAATGTCCTTGAGGTTAGAACGTTGCTTGAGAACGCCATTGAAGGCCTCCCAAACTAGACAGCCCAGGCCCCACATGTCCACGGAACTAGTAGATAAAGTAGACTTTAAGATTAAAACAGTAAAAGGGTAAATGGTATGTGTACCATTTAGTGGCCGCCTTGAGCTTGGTCTGATCATTTTTCTCTGGGGAATCATAAACCTCCAGGGTCACTGGTATCTTGGCGGGCGGCATGGGATTGCCATCAGCCGCTGAAACATACTCCAGGCTGCCCAGCTTCCACTCGCCAGAGGCATTTACGAATACCGACCAGGCTGAGACATTGTTGTGTCGCAGATTGCCATCGTTGTTGAGGAAGGACAAGGCGCGCTGAAAGAAATTACAGTTTCATTAAAGTAGTAAATATATAGATATATCCTAAACTTACTGTGATCTGGAAGATGCCCCAGGCCAGGTAGAGACCCTTCTGCACATTGTCGCTGCCCAACTTGGCGAAATAGCTGCCCAGCGGATCCACCGCCTCGGTGGCCACGTACAGCATCTTGTCCGTTTCCAGGGAGTCCAGGTACTGCAGGATGCTGGGGTGACGCAATGTCTTTAACCTCTTTAGCGATGCCTTGGCTAGTTCGCATTTGGTGTCGGATCCGCTGCGAATGTCATAGACAAACACGGACACCTCCTCCAGCGTGCTCTTGCGTTTGGCCTTGTGCAGTGTCCATATGGAGTACTGATCAAAACCGCCCACGGGTTCGCCAATGTCGTAGGGAAAGTCTTTCGAGGAGTCGCGCGAGAAGAACGACCACATCATGTGTTTTGCTCGGCGGCTCAATATTTTGTTACTGTTGTGTCACGACGCAACAACAACAACAACTGCTGCTGGTGATTGCAACTGCAACAACAACACACTGCGCAGGCAAAACACACGCACACTCGCACACACCTTGTTGCTGCTGCAAAGGCACTGAATTCGGTTGTGGAGCCTCCGATTTTTGGTTTAGCCTTATGACTTATGCCTCTGTCTTTAGCTTTATCTTAATCTTCGTCATGCCAATTCTGCTGCTATATGTCCTATAAGTTCTCCGCTGCGCAGCAACAATTTTCCAGCTTTGCACACACACACACACACCGCTGGCTAACTTATCCGCTGTTTTTCGTCCTGAGAGCTCTCATCCCTGGGATCCTGGGAATCCTGGCTAGGACGATCTGATATATGTGGCTTTATTGCGGGGGCGGGGAAGTCAATTGATCGGATCGGGCACTCGTCTCCGTCGAATTATCCTAATCTTTTTCCCGAGTACGTCAGCTTTTTTTGCGTGAGGCGTTAGTGACGGACCAAGGGATGGCGTGCGTGAGCAGCTGACTGCAACAGAGGATAGGAGGGCAACTCTGTACGAGGCTAGAAAACAATTTGACATCTTTGCACAACCAATTTTTAACAATTATTGGCTTTATCTTTGTTATTAGTTAATTAAACATAATAACATTTATTTACTTACTTGCTCAAATAATTCATTCCATATTTTTGGTTTTGTGGCCCCTTAATAGGATTTAAAGTTTTTAAAGGGTAAGTTTATTGTCCAAGCGCAACCAGAACCTATATAAGCTATAATACCCTCCTCAGTATAAAACAGGCATTACAATCTTAAAAGTTCGAGAAATTTTTTTAAAATTATGTATGTTATTATTCAAAAGGCCTTATTTTCAATAGAAATTAATAACCTCATTTTTACTGTTTAAATTGAAATTTAATAAATATTAAAATATTATAATAAATATTAAAATATTATAATAAATATTATAATAAATATTTAATATTTATGATTATCTAACTTATCCTTGCACATTTTCTTGCTATGTGTACGTAAGCTGTACGTAGATTTCAAGTAATTACTTATTGTTGTTATTTTATAAAATATGTATTTCATCTGACAACAATTAGTATAAAATTTATTAATACTTTAAAAAGTATTAAAAAGTATAATTAATTAAAAGTGAACCCCATTTTCTACGCGTCTGATTGCCATTCACTACGAATAACTACCACCTTCAACGGGGTGGCAACTACCCTCGGTGTTATAACACTCGTTGTGGCGCAGCCAACTTAACGCAGGTGAATTTTCTCCGACCATTTTGCCGAGTTGAAATTGAGTTAATTTTTGTGGCAGGGAATCTTCGACAGCTCACAGGACAATGATGCAACGCACCCAGCTCTTGCTGCCCTTGGCAATGGAGGCCACCGTGCTGGCCCAGCAGCAGCGTGGCATGGCCACCCTGAAGATGATTTCGATGCGCCTGAAGTCCGTGAAGAACATTCAGAAAATTACGCAATCGATGAAGATGGTGTCCGCTGCAAAGTACGCTCGTGCGGAGCGAGACTTAAAAGCGGCGCGTCCCTACGGCGTTGGTGCCCAGCAGTTCTTCGAGAAGACGGAGATCCAGGCGGACGAGAAGGCGGAGCCCAAGAAGCTGCTCATCGCGGTGACTTCCGATCGTGGTCTTTGCGGAGCCGTCCACACTGGTGTGGCTCGTCTCATTCGTGGAGAACTGGCCCAGGACGAGGCAAACACCAAGGTTTTCTGCGTTGGCGACAAGTCGCGCGCTATTCTTTCCCGTCTGTACGGCAAGAACATCCTGATGGTGGCCAATGAGGTGGGCCGTCTGCCGCCCACTTTCTTGGACGCCTCGAAGATTGCCAACGAGGTGTTGCAGGCCGGTTACGATTACACCGAGGGCAAGATCGTCTACAACCGGTTTAAGTCCGTGGTGTCCTACCAGTGCTCCACCCTTCCCATCTACAGTGGAGCCACCGTGGAGAAGTCCGAGAAGCTGGCCGTCTACGATTCGCTCGATAGCGATGTTGTCAAGAGCTACCTGGAGTTCTCGCTGGCCTCACTCATCTTCTACACCATGAAGGAGGGCGCCTGCTCGGAGCAGTCCTCCCGCATGACTGCCATGGACAACGCTTCCAAGAACGCCGGTGAGATGATCGACAAACTGACCCTCACCTTCAACCGCACCCGACAGGCGGTCATCACTCGCGAGCTGATTGAAATCATCTCCGGTGCCGCCGCCCTGACATAAGCGAAGTTTCTGTGTTCAAAAGGCTCCAACGATACATAAAGCTAATTGCATATGGTGCCAGGCACCAGGAGCGACGCCTGGAACCCTAGTAATGTTACACTTTCAGAAAAAACTCCCAGAATAAATAGCGTGGAACGAACGAAAATATCTCTAACCTCTTGGACTCTTTAACTTTGTGATGTGGGATGCAAGGAATTTAGAGAGGAATTTTAAAGGTCTGTTTTGGCTTTTATAAAATTTATTTTATCATTTTATGATCAATTTAAAACTACAATGCTTTCTCAATTCCCTCTAAAGACAAATTAATTATTAGCAAACATTTTTAAAAATTTTTAAGTAGACAAACGATGTCATAAAAAAGCCAGTGAATGTAAAACCCGCAGCCTTATTGGATTATTTACGTATATTTCAACCCACATTTCAATTTTAGAAAATGACAACTACACTTTGTGCTTATCTATGGAATTAAGGCATGGGATTTCATTGGGATGCTTCGCTCTTTGCTTAGCACATATTCTGGAGCACATTCAGTATATAGGCTCCAATGTCCTCGTCCTGGTTGGTCCAGGATATCAAAATTGTCTTCTGCTTCGGGTCTTTCTCGTCCTCCTCCACCTTCACCTCAACGGATTCAATGGCTATGGAGCCATTTTCCTGCATCGTCACTGTCCAACCGGCCAGCTTTTCTTCGAGAAGAGTTTTGAGCCTTTCACTAGTTCGGATCATGGGTCCAGGATCGTCCATCTTGACCTTGGAAGTGAATCGCATCACATGCCGGTTAATGCCGATCTCCTTTAGGGCATCGGTCAGGTTTTGCAGCATTATTCGATTGTCCTTCATCACAAGGACGCCGTGGATGAGCCGCCGTCGCTTGGGATCTGGCGGTTGAGCGTTATATGATCGGGCCTCGGCTTTTAACAGCGAAACAGAAGCATCTACGGGTATTTTGACGGGCGTGGAAATTACACAGGTCTCGCCATTGGCCGGCATGTAGGTTTCCAGGTTAAACTCGTCTTTGATCTTCGATCGCAGGAACTTCATCTTTTCTGCTTCACCATGGACGAGCATTACGTTCTTTGGCTCACAGTTCTGGATTAGCTGCATAATGCCTGCAAAGAGAATAAGGTTATAATTGTCATATCAAACATGTTAGTTTCTAGCTACCTTTGGCATCGGCATGGGCCGAAAAACTCATGTACTCCACGGCCATTTTGACTTCCACAACCTGGCGGTTCTCGAACTCTACCTTCTTGGCGCCTCCAAGGATCTTGTTGCCCACGGTTCCCTGCACACAATAGCCGGGCATAATCACCATGTTATTCTCGTTGGGCGCCCACTTCTTGAAAATCTGCAGGGAGAGACCCGCGTGCAGCATTCCCGGCGTGGCAAACACCACCATTGCTCCAGGATTATCAATATAGGCCTTGTCAAATGGCTTGATGTGCTTAAAATCAAACATGTTCCGATGGACAAAGGTCTTTCGGATCTTTTGGTTCGTCCAGGTGATAAACATTTTGTAATAGGTGTTGGCCTTTTCTGTGAGACCCAGGGCAAAGTAGATGGGGTACTTCAGGTTCATGCGCTCCCAGTAGGTTTCCAGCAGAATGCACAATTCCTGTGCGCGACCTAATGCGAAAACGGGGATCAGAACCTTGCCACCCTTCGCCACGCACTCGTGCACTTTCTTGAGAAAGTCCCTTTCGCGACAGCGCTTTGAATCCCTTATTGTGGTTGCGTAGGTGCTCTCGGAGATAAGCAAATCCGGCCGACACTTGTCTATCCACGCGGCGCCGAGATGCCTATCCGGGGTCATATTGTAATCCCCCGTGTAGACAACGCTCTGGGAGCCCACCTTGATCCAAAACATGGCGGCACCTAAGACATGACCCGCGTAGTAGGCTTTTATCTCCAGATCCGTGTCCACCATCATGCTCTGGTGGAGCGTGACTGGTATCACCTTTTTCATGCAGTCCTTGATCATCTGGGTGGTGAAGAAGTTCGACTCGCCCTTGCGCTCCACGGCCACCTTGCGCATGTCTTCAAGGAGAATGGGTGCAATGGCCTTGGTTGGGTGCGTCATGTAGATGGGTCCGGTGTAGCCCACAATTTCGGACATGTAGGGCAAAGCACCACAGTGATCTGGATTGATAAAGAAACGATTAGACCCGGTGTTGCCCAGATAAGGAGTGGCCGGAACTAAAAGTCTCACCTAGGTGGAAGTGGGAGATGATCACGCAGTCGATGTGGCTGGTGATCGGTCCCTCCGGCACTATATAGGAAAAATCCGGGAATCGTCGCTCATCGTTATAGCCCATATGCATCCCGCAGTCGAGCATTATGTTCTTGCCGCCCATCGAAAGCAGCAAGCAGCTGCGGCCCACATCCTGGCCGGCGCCCAGCGGCGTTATCTTGATGTCCGGCATTTTGGGGAAGGATAACCTGGCTCCAATCGCCTGCTTTTACACGGCAACTTGTTGCGCTAATAATTGCAATTTCCGTAAAAGTCGACCGTGATTTTTGTAAACAGCAAGGGCGCAAGGCTGGCGTTGCCACTCTGCCGGTAAGAGCGCTCTGGAAATGCAGCGCATTATTTAGCAGTTCCTAATGGGGTGTTCCAAGTATATTTTGGAAAAAAGCTCCAACTAAAAAACCTATTTTCTATCGATTTTTCTGGACTATTGTTATTTGTTTGAAATTATTTTAAAATTAATAAAAAGAAGTTCTACTATTAAAATAATTTTAATACATTATAACAAGAAAAAAATTGAATTGTATGTTTTTTTTAATTTGTCTCAATAAAATCTCAATAATCAATTAGAATTTCTCTTTGAAATCTCTTTTCGTTGCGTGTTTCAGAACATTTACCGCATCGTTTTGCCAATATAGAAACGGTCATACTGAACCAACAGAAAAAAAGGCGATAGCGTCTTGCGTTATCAAATCACTGTTTTGTTTTCCGAGGGCCCAATTGCAACTGCTGCAGGATGCCTGATTCCTTGGAGGACAAGGACACCTCCACAATCTCGCTGCGGATTTGCGTGGAAGGACATGCGAATGCCTTGGCCTTAAACAAGGATAACAACCAGATCGCTTTGGCTGGAAGGAGCTGTAAGATTAAAAGCGTTCAAGGTTTTTCTATTAATACATCTGATATTCTCGCCAACAGTGCTTAAAGTGTATGCCATCAACAGCAATGGCTTTACGGAATCGTGTAATATGCGCGGGAAGAACCAGAATCTTAGCTATTCCGCTAACGATGTGGCCTGGTCCACATTGGATAGCAATCTTCTGGCCACAGCGGCCACCAATGGCGTAGTTTCCGTGTGGGATCTCTCCAAGTTCGGTCGGCAGAAACAGCTCCTTGTCTATAATGAACATGAACGTACTGCCCACACTGTAACCTTCCATAGCAGCGAACCCAACATCCTAATCTCTGGATCTCAGGATGGCACAATTAAATGCTTCGACATCCGATCAGATAAGTCCGTAAACACATATTTCTGCAATTCGGAGTCGGTGAGGGATGTCAAGTTCAGTCCGCACACACAGAACATATTCTCCGCTGTCTCCGAGAATGGAACCGTCCAACTGTGGGACATGAGGAAGTGGGACAAGTGCATGGTGCAATTCACGGCGCACTACGGACCGGTCTACACCTGCGATTGGCATCCCACGCGGAATTGGCTGGCCACCGGCAGTCGGGACAAGCAGATAAAGGTGTGGAACATGGACGGCAGGCCTGGATTGGAGCACACCATCCATACGATAGCAGTGGTGGGACGAGTGAAGTGGCGGCCGGAAAGAACGTGGGTTTGAGATATCTTTCAAACCTTTATATATATTAACTCAGCCCAATCCCCCCAGTTATCACATTGCCAGCTGCGCACTAGTGGTGGACTACAGCGTGCATGTTTGGGACATCCGGAGACCGTACATCCCCTTTGCCTCCTTCAACGAGCACACCAATGTGACTACTGGAATTGCGTGGCAGGGCAGCGATTCCCACTGTCTGCTCTCCATCAGCAAGGACTCCACCATATATAAGCATGCTTTTAAAGATGCCACAAGACCGGCGATGAAGGCTAATGCCCAGGGAGCCAGTTTGGGGAGATTTGGCGACATTTCCTTTGCCTACAAGATCAAGGAATATGCTCCAAAGACCAGTGGTGCTTCTAACACCAAGTCCTCCAGCTTTATGTAAGTTTACTTAATTGTATTAATTGCTAGTTATTAATGATATTTATTTTAGAAGTCGCCGAAAAACGAATGTAGCTGGTATTGTTCAGTTTCATTTGGACCATTCCAAGATGTACAAATTCATTTTAAATGATACGGTGAGTAGGTAAGTAAGAACATAAGGACATATCTTAACCACTTAAATGTTTGCAGTTTTCTGGCTATCCCCTAAGTGAATCCGTTTCGAGACCTACCCAAGAACATGAGAGTTTTATTGGCTGTGCTAAGGAACTGATTATTAGTGGCAAGAAGCTCGCAGAGCTTTGCGAGCACAACGCAGAGGTGTCCAAGAAATACGGAAAACATAATGTAAAAATTGAACCTAACCTCATAGCCGAATAGTTACTAACATGTTTTTACAGGCGACCACGCTGTGGAACTTTATCAAACTCTTCTACGGCAGCAATCACTTTGAGCCTCCTTTCGAGCACCGGTCCTCCTTCTCCAACCAAAAGAATCCGATGAACTCCCGCCGTTCCACCCAAGTAGCCAGCGATTGGCCCCAGCAGCGGAGTGAACTGGGCCAGGATCTCAATGGGAACACGCCGGAGACGGCCAATGAGGTTGACGTAGCGAATGACGACGATGATCCGCTTGGTGGCAGCGGTGTGGAGCATCCGCCCACGAGCTCAGTGATTCTCTCCGAGACGCAGATCATAAGCGAGATTACCTTTGACAACTTTGAGCTTTTGCGCAATGGATTTATTTATGTAGGACCCACAGAATGCGCCAAGGCTTTGGCATTTCCTGCCCTGCATCACGATGTTCAGGCAGCTCGTCCTCAACTGGATCTCAAGGCATCCGATCACGAGAAGTCGCCGGTAACTTAGATGTAACGAATTTTATATGGCTTATTATATTTTTTTATTGTTATTATAGCCACCACATGTTCCTACTGTACTGAAAGTAAGTCATGTTCCGCCCATCCCCATGTGGGAGCCACATAAATTTGTTTCTGATGCCCTAATGCTGATGAACGATGTTGGTGATGTTCAAACAGCTCTCACAGTCCTTATAGCGTTGGGAGAAGCCCGTAAACTACTGCCCATTGACGATACTTTGGTGGTGAGTAAATATACCTATCTTTGCACCAATTAATAGTAATCATTCGGTGTTTCCTTCCCAGGAGCACTGGTTCTATACCTATGTAGACCAGCTGCATCGCTATGAGTTATGGAACGAGGCTTGCGAGGTGATCAACCGATCATGGCTGCGATCGGTGCAGCAGCTTAACCAGCACTCGACGTCCATGCACACGAACTGCGGAGAATGCGGTCGCCCTATGGGCGGGAAAGTAGGATGGTACTGCGACAAGTGCAAGTCCATGCAGTCCGCCAAGTGCTGCGTCTGCGGTCTGATCGTCCGGGGCCTTTACGCCTGGTGCCAAGGATGCTCCCATGGCGGCCACATCGAGCATCTTCAAAAGTACTTTGCCAAGCACTCAAAGTGCCCCAAGTGCGGACACCTGTGTTCGTACTCATGAGACGCGGAGGAGGCTGGGTTTACCCAGCTTCTGCCCCCGATTTAAGTCCCATGTAAATAGAGAAGACTTCGATTCAATAAGTACCTTGCAAGAAACACTAAAGAAACTTTCGTATGCATACATGTAACTCGATATTTTGAGCTGCACACTATTCTAATTCGTAAGTTTACAGTTTGTGGAATAAATTCATTATGATATATTTAATTAATAGTTAAAATTTAGCCAAAACAAATAAACAGACTAGGATCATCACTATTTTTCAATAGCAGTTAATAATATCTCCTAATACTAAAATATTTGTAAATAATAATGCTAAATAAAAATGTTGTCAGTTGATAAAATTTCAAAATATTTTTTTAACAACATAAAAAAAATAAATCCAATGTGTAAATTTTTAAATTTATCATTTTATTTAATCGATGTTTTTAAAAAGTCTTTAGTGTTTTCTGTGAGATTCTGCTGAGTCTTATCGCAATTGTTGATTAGTTTTATATATAGTGTATTTATTTGAGTTTATGAAACTTAAGGCTACTTAATGAAGGTGCTTTTAAAAGGTAATATTACAACTACCTTTGAGTTGAGAGTAGAGCCGCACATTCAGTAGCAGAAAGGGGAGAAAAAATTATAAAATTGAAAGTTCTGTAGGGATTAAAAACAGAGAGCAACATTTGTTGCGGTTGACTAAATAACTAATTGTATGTCCTCGCGGGTGGGTGGAAATCACGGTCCCACAAGGACATCACCGCCTGCCAGCGCTGTCCAAAAATCCATAATGCACTCAGCGCAATGGTATTTTGGCAATGCAAAGCATTGTAATGTTTTTTGGAATCCAATTTTCTGTTTTTTTTCATTGCGCTTCGCGCAGTTGTAACTTTGAGTTGGGTTGTGCACCCACTCAAAGCTTGGACTTTGGAGCAGCGTTGGCGGCTAATTGTCAAGAGGCAAAATCGAGGCTCACAGTTTGGCAGGAGTCGCCCACTGTTCCACTGGAGCCAGCAGAGGTAGCATTCCGCTTCAGCGTTGGACCCTCATCATAACGAATCGTCATGGAGTTGGAGTTTCCGGGGATGGCCACATAGCCAAGCGACTCGTAAAACTTGATCAACTTGTCCTTGCAATCCAGCGACATTTTGTAGCAGCCCAGTTCCTCGGCCAACAGCGATACAGTGACAACAATTCTATAGAATATTTAATTGGATTAGTTTTTTTTATCGGAAAGAGGTACATTCACGTTACGCTTACAGTTTGCCCAGTTGCTTGCCGCGATAGGTATCATTAACCACCACATCCTCCAGACGACCACGCTAAAGAAAAAAAACAAATTTAAATATTCATTTTATGGGTAAGATGACATCTTATATTTTTTAAACTTACCACAGCACAATTGTGGATGAACTTGCGCTCAATAACCAAGGATGCAGCTCCAATAATTTCATTCTTGCGAGTGTCCTCAATAACAGTGACAAAATAATCCCCACTAGCTTTCATCTGCGAGAAGCGGGCTAAAAAGGAATTTAGTCAATGAAAAATTAGATCAAATAAGTTGTGATTATAGGCTTACTTAAAAACTGCGTGCGATTTACATTGCCAACGTGAGTAAGTTGGGAAAGCAGCTGCAGGAACCCACGATCGTAGTCGGTGTCCTTGAGAGGACGCACTTTCATCCACGGCTCGCCGGGACTAGCCGCTGATATGAAGGGCTTGAACTTGGCGGGACTGCGATGGAAGTCCAGCTTTATCAGCAGACTGGGATCGTACAGATACGTCTCCTCCTATTAGAGATTATAGATTATAGAAAAATATATTTTATAAATCGTAATAGGAGCACTATAATTTTCCATGATTCAAATCATCATTTTGTTTTAAAATCTTATCCTTGCTTAAATGATTTTTAAGTACTGTAATTAAATATTTTAACGTATAACAATTAAAAAGTATTCACTGACTTTTCTGAATATTAAAAGACAGATTGTGATGTAATAATGGAATCAAATATTTATAGAAATAAGATCAGTCAAAAATACTTAATTTTTCTAAGTTATTTTACAGATTGGGGATGCTTTCTATAGGCTAAGTTTTAGAGATTGGGACTACCGTAAATTGCACCATTTTTGCAGTGGACTGACTACACACGTCAGCAAATGACGCCGATGGAGGTAAAACTGAAGGTAAAACTCAGACAACAGGTAAAAAATAAGGTGGAGACAGAGTCGCGATAACAGGAATGGTAACAAGAACTGGTTTCTTGCACCCAACACTTTCGATTCGATGGTGGCCAACTGGTTTGGTCTCATTGCGTATCATTTATTTTCTATTTTTGGCGCATAAATTAAATAGATCGAGCAAACCGGTAAAGTGCGTAAAGACCGCCGACTAGTATCGATTTAGTTTGTTGTGGTTACAGCCAGGATTAGAATGAACAACGTGTGTTCAAGGTCTCGGTGACTGAACTGCCACATGGTCACGTTTTTCTAGCTTTTGTCTATATTTTTTCAAACGTTTTCTGGCTGGCACAGTTTTTTTATTTGTCTTCTTAGAAAACCACTTACCATGATTTTATCTAATGTCTGATAATGATAGTGGAGCACCAGTTGACAATATCTCCCGCGATGAAACTTAAAAATTGAAGCGGAAGTTTTCCGGCAGTTTTTATCGGTCGAAGTTTCGGAGCAGACTGAGCGGAAAACACTAACCGCGCATTCACACAAAATACAGAAAGCGCTAATTGGCAGTCGTGGAGAGGCTAAATAAGCTTTGGAAAAGGAACGAAAACTGCAATTTCAACGCTAAAATGACCCTGAAGATTCGACGATGTGAATGTAAACATTTAAACAGCTGATTGCAAAGAAAAAGTTACTGCAAAACAAGATAGGGAGAGATGAAAGAGAGTAGAAGAGCGAGGAATCAGCTGAGTACACAGTGGGGACTGACTATACAAAAAAAACTTAGCTTACGATCTTAATAAACTCTAATATTAGGTTGATGAAAAAAAATGCATAATAATATTTCAGCAATTAAACTAGTCATATATTATAAAAGTAAAGTTGTAAAGTTCTCCGTAGATCAAAGACGAATGAAAATCACACCAACAAGTTTGTTATTTTGTTAACCAAGCTTTACTGTTCTTCGTTCGTATTCTACAATTAAATAACACTGTCGTAACGTAAGCGTTACGTTACGTGGCCACAATGTATTTTGGTGTTTGGTACATCTCGTAGGCGAACTCTTCGCGATGACTAGGATCGTACTCCAGACCCACATAATCTATTTCTAGGCCGAACGGACCATCCATACCCTTCTTCGCGGCCACAGAGAATCCAAAGTGGGTCACCCTATTTAGCGGTATGGCTCCCTGGCGATCCTGAACCCGTCCCTTCGAGGAGAGAAAGAACTTGGAGAAGGGAATCTTGGCTATCTGCCAGTGGGGACCACCGCGCGTATACAAAACATAGTGGTAAATGTCATTCCACATCAGATCAAAGTAGCCCTCGGTGTGCAAATTGATCAGGTAGCTGCGTCCATCGCCTCGGACTTTCATGATCAGCATGTTATACTGCGTCCAGTCGTAGGTTGACTCCCGCTTGAAGGATTTCTAGGTTGAACGGATAAATGTAGAGTGTTAGTAGGTAGTCCTCTTTAGAGACATATCCATAGATAACCCACCCGCACTCTCTTGGTACGTATATTTGCATATCCAGTTCTCTTAATGATGCCATCCTTTGTGTGATCCGAGTTGACGTCTCCGTGGAAGAGTCCCGCTCCGGCTGAACTGAGCTCCAAGGTAGCAGTGCTTTTGCCCTCGCCGTGATCAGCATCTGATGTCACCGTCCACTTGTCCAGCACATCCGGCGCTTTGAAATCAAAGACCACATCCGTTTCTCCCGGGCGAAAGACCAGGATGGGGTCACTCTTCAGCTGCTCCCTGACTTCCTTGCGCCAGAGTTTCATCTCCTCTTTCAGATCTCTCAACCCGTCAATGATAAGCTGTTTTTTTGAGGGCTCCGGCAGTTTGGTCTTGTAGCCCGACTTCTTTTCGCGCTCCCAGAAAGTCCTGTGTACAGCGGTGGTGTGGATTTGCTGCTGGACAGCCGGCAGGCAGCAGCCCAGGCGATGTCCATGTCGCAGGAGGCTATTCATCGCAGCATTTGCTTAATTTTCATAAAATTTATTTGCACTAGGTGCCTTTGCAACTAAATAACGTAACAATAATCAGCTGTTTCCAGTTACCATTCGCAGTGAACGGCAAGCACATCTGTACGGTACAGTAATTATTAGATAGCTAGAAATCAATGAAACTGTAACGAACATACATAAATGCTATAATTAATAGACTACAAATATTTATTTAAAAAAAAAGCTTCAATAGGTAAAGTTATTTTTTCGATAATTTTTTGTTTAACAATAGTTCAAGTTAAGTTAAAAAAATGTGTAAATCGAGTTAATATATTTGTATCTTATATGAGCTTAAATGTCTTCTCTTTCCAGTGAATGGCAGTTGCAGTTTTGTTTTCGTTGCTAATCATTTTGCATTTGGAAAAGAGTTCAAAGGTTTAAATCGGTTGATTAAAAATATGAAAGAGCAGGACCTGGAAAAATGTGTTCCCAACAGCGACTGGAACGTCCTTTACTGGGTGCTGGGGACGATCCTAATGCCTGTGGCCCTTCCATTGGCTCTCGTGAACATATGGCAGCGATTCCGGGCCCAAAAATACCGTAATCAGTTGCCCGGCAAGGTAATGAGAAAACATTAATTACTGATTAGCCGGTTAATTATGTAAACCATTTAAAGGTGGTGCTTATAACGGGTGCAAGTTCGGGATTGGGTGAATCCCTGGCCCACGTCTTCTACCGGGCTGGATGTAAGGTGATTTTGGCGGCTCGCAGAACTCAGGAATTGGAGCGGGTTAAGAAGGATCTCCTCGCACTGGATGTGGTAAAGTCTAGAATATTTGTTTTTTTAATTTACCTGAATTTTGTATCCATTATCGCATACGTCGGCCATCAACTTCCTTTTTCCAATCAAATTAAAGATGATCATTTAAATTAAAAAAATCCCTAATCCTTCCAGGATCCCGCCTATCCACCTACTGTGTTGGCTCTTGATCTGGCTGAATTGAATTCCATTCCAGAATTTGTCACCCGTGTATTGGCCGTTTATAATCAAGTGGACATTCTGATTAACAATGGAGGGATCAGTGTACGAGCGGATGTGGCATCCACAGCAGTGGATGTGGATCTTAAGGTGATGGTGGTCAACTATTTCGGAGGTGTTGCCCTAACTAAAGGTGAGAAATGCTTTAATTTTCACAGAAGTCGACTAAATATGTTTTTGTTTCCTAGCTCTACTTCCTTCAATGGTTAAACGTGGTAGTGGTCACATCTGCTTCATTAGCTCAGTTCAGGGAAAATTCGCCATTCCCCAGAGGGCCGCCTATTCCGCCTCGAAGCATGCCATGCAGGCCTTTGCCGATTCTCTGCGAGCTGAAGTAGCCAACAAAAACATAAACGTGTCCTGTGTTAGTCCAGGGTATATACGTACTCAACTCTCTCTAAACGCTTTAACAGGATCGGGAAGCAGCTATGGAAGTAAGTAAAGTGCCAGATCTTCCCTGTTTTTTTCCGAAATAAATGAACACTAAAACTAACTCTATTATACATACGTTCCCCTCTAGAAATGGACGAAACCACGGCTAAGGGCATGTCCCCCGAGAAACTAGCAGAACGCATTCTACAATGCATTCTCCGTAAAGAACCCGATATAATTGTCAGCGACGCTCAAGCTAAGATTGCATATTACCTTCGCCATTTATGTCCAAGTCTTTACTTTTGGATTATGGCTAAGCGGGCCTTGAAGCTGGAAAAAGCAGAAAAGAAGTCCTCTTAAGTTTGGAACATGTCAAGTCAAACGTCCTTAATTATTAGTTTCGTTTTTATTGTTAATTGAATTTTGCTTAAAATGAGGAAATTATAAAGTATCGCATATGTGTGTGTGTTCGGGTTAAAAATTAGTTACTAACGATAAGATTAATAAATAAAGTATTGTAGTAATCGTAACATAAAGTACAACTGAATTGTCACACATGTGCTTTTTGTTCGCTAATCATAATACATACGTTAATTATTGTTTTAAATTGTCATTAAAATTATTAATCGTAAAATGCTAGTATTCACTTCTTTGCTCTTCGGTTTTTGTTTTCTTCGTTTCATTTCGTTTTTTTCTTTCGATTTCTTAAAGACATTTACGTGTTCTTAATTGACAAAATTACATATGTAGGTTGTTGGATGGGGTATGCTGTTTTGGAGAACATTAAAAACTGGCCATTAACTAGGGGTAGGCAATGGTTTCGTGGGGGATCTGGAGACGTAAGTACGTGTTTATAATTTATTTAGCTAAATTATAAAAATAGCATTAATCCATCTCGTGAAAAGTATAAAAATTAATTACAATTGAGGTACACAATACACATACAGATTTAAAAATCGTTTGCAGTTTTACAATTACATTAATATTTATGTATATTTAGATTAAAATCAATCGGTTTCTTATATACATTACACAAAAATGGTTCATTTCGCGCTAAATAGTCTTTTGTCACGCTCAAAATACTCTCGTCCATCCGCTTAGACAATAATCTTTTGCATTTAATTATATACAGTACACAAACATTGGCAATATTCAAAATGTTCTCTTAATCATGTCATTAATTCACTGGGTAATAAAAAACACACAGGATGAGAGTAGATGTTCCTAATAGTTTTTTGTTTCCAATTTGAGCTTAAATATCTGGAAAATAATACCGTCAATTTACGTCCCTTTTGCCTTGAATTTATTGAAATCTATTAGGCACACATACTCCCTTTCTTTCCAATGTATTTTTATGTTTCCTAATGTTATCTTTTTTTGTAGTTTTTTTTTGCCTGCCATTATTTTGTATAGTTTCGTATTGAAATATGTAGTCAAGACAAAGTAGAAACTAAACTTCAATTCGATTTTCGGGTTTACCATTAATTGTTTTTTATGTTAAGCATTTCAAAGCGATTGTCGCGTACTCGTTTTAACTATTTCCGTTCTCCGTTTCATTACTGGCCAACGCGTTAACTGTCTGTCTGTCAATATTCAATATTTTGGGTCGGTTGTCGGTCTCTTGAGCTGAGCTTATGTCTTCTATCTTGTATATTACACAAAAATATACCCAAATGCTCGTAAAGTTGCAATGGTTATTGCACGTCCCATATGGATGTATGTATATATTTTTGATACGCCGTTTGATTTCCTACACATTCATATAGCTACAAATATCAATCGTTATCCTTAGCCTAAAGATCGTTATTGTTTGGGTGTTAGTGTGTAACTCGAAAGCCGCTGCTCAGTGATTCGTTACGGAATGTGACTCTATATCCTACTTATGTATGAATATCGTTAGGTGTCTCTTTATTGTTTGTTCTCATTGCTCTAACTTGGTATTGCATATAAAAACTATGTCCATTCAATATCCTATGTACACTACAGGCTACTGAGTTGCAGGTGTTACTATGGGATCGATGCGAGTTTACAGGTGCCGGTGCTCAAGGATATCGGGTGGATTTATTTAAACGTTTGGGTGGCTAACTTTCTATGTGGCTTGCTGGGCATTCTCTAAAACCTACTTTCGATGCATGATGCTTTTGATTTATTGACAGTATCGTTGGTTATTTTTGTATCTATTCCGTACAACTATTTGCAACTTTCCCCGGCTCCCTTTATTTCTTCGTGGGCTACACCAACTTCAATCTTTCTCTATTCCATTCTAATATTAGTTTTGATCTTGAGAAAATATGCAAAGGATTTTGAAAATGTTCTCGGCTAATATTTTTTTCGTTTTAGTTTTTCACTAAAATAGCACCTTGTATTGTTCTGTGTGTCTTCGTAGTTTAGATGAGTAGTGATCGTTGTTGGAAACTTGAAGAGCAGGCAAACTAAGCAATTTAAGTATATAGTAGGTACGTAACAGTTTCAGTAATACTGTTTTGAAATTAACTTAAAGTATAGGCCAAGATTAGGCAAACATAAGGAGGGGGTGTATGATAAGGTATTCAGTTTCGCTTGTGTTCTTATAACGATTATGAAATAGCTAAATTTGATATTGAAATAATAGGGATATTTATTTTTTAAAGTAAAGCTCATTTAGTTTTGCTCTTTTAAATAACAAACCGAAAAAGAATAACTAAACATACACCAGTTGCCAGTTCCAAATTGGATTAGATCGGAAAGGATATAAATAAATTTTTTTAGTTTAATCTTTTCTTTATAATTAATTTGATCAGATTTAAGCCACTATAAAAAATGGGTTTATAAACGTTATAGATCTGTATCCAATTAATATATTGTAGCAATCTTTCAGTCAGATATTTGGCTAAATCAGAGAACTAATAGATTTTTACAGACAATATCATTGTAACGCCTAAATATAATCGAATCTGGAAACCGGAACTTTAAAGGCTGGTAAAATTTTCAGTGTACACAATACAATACAAACAGTAAACAGTAAAAGGTACAAAGTGCGGCTGGCGGTTTGGATTGCGGTGGCTTCAGTGGGCGTGTGGTTGAGTGGGTGAGCGGTTGGATGGGTGGCTTAGCGGGTGGTGATGCATTCGAAGTGCTGGGGCGAGCCTTGGTCGGGATATTTATGGGCGTGTGGAATGCGGTTTAATGTCTGTTCGTGTGAGTGGGCGTGGTATTTCACATATTCAGCAGAAACGGCAAGTTTAAGGCAGTGTAAAGTACACATATATATAATGTATGTACAAATACATATATATGTATGCAAGTAAACCTATGCGACAATTTGTATAACTAACATTAAGACTTATCACTTTCACTTGGTTGGTTGTGGAAACTGGAACGGGGGAGCTGCCCTTAGCTAACGAGGTTCTCCACATCGGAAACAACTACCTCCAGATCAGAAGGGAGCTCATTGTTATCGGTTGATGTTGCCGCTGCTGCAGGTGTTGCTCCTGCAGATGTTGCTGCTGCTCCCAGTTTTCCAGTTGCTGTTGTTGCTGCCGCGCCTGTACCTGTGGCGCGCGTCCTGAAATTGTGGAGGCTTCTCCTCATGGGCTGCGAGGTTGGCTGACGCTGCATGGCGCTTGTCGAGGCGGATTGCTGCAACGCCACTCCCGAGGGTAGCCCTGGCGTTATGGATGAGCTACTGGTTGCCGTGCTGCTGGAAGATTGACGAGAGAAACTAGGCGGCGCCCCAGTGTTTGCGGAGGCATTGCTGTTTCCTCCTCCTAAACTGGCCCTTGGAATATTGCTGAAGCTATTTCGAGAGTTCCTGGTCGGTGGAACAGGCAATGCCTTCGAAGAGGAGACACTGCTGTCCCTGCGAAGATTGGCGTTCGAGGAGGAACGCCTTTGTGGCGAGGCAGCTGCCATAGTTGGCGGATCCTTCCCGCTCCTTGTTGCTCCACTACCACTGCCCTTTAGGTTCAGACTGCTGCGCTTCTTGGTTTTGGCCAAATTCTGACTGAGATTAATCAAATTCTGCGTGCTACCAAAGTTTCGCGTGAGATTCACCGATCCACTGGCCTTGCTGCTGCTCCGACGAGGAGCTGCCGCAAAGGGATTGTGGGTGGATAGGGAGTTAGACCTACGATAAGAGTTCCTCTGGGCTGATACTGGCGGAGTTTCCTCCAAATTGACTCTGTTTTGTGAGCTGGGTGCCACCTTGCTGCTGCTGCTTGGCTTCGAACTGGAGGCCTCTGCCTGCATATCCACATTCTCGTAGCAATGTTCCATGGACCTCGGCGGTGTGGGCGGCTTCAAGGTCTCGTAGTTCGGTTCGTTGAGGGTGAGGATCTGGTTATCATCCTCTGCTTCGTTGCAGAGCAAAAGAGCACTCCTTTTGGCGCGTGTTGATACATCTTTTGAGGAGGATTGGCCTGCTGTTCGGTTACTTGTCTTTTGACCTCTTTTTGGCCGTACACCTGCGCCCACCACATGTGTTTTCACTTTTGGTTTCTTGGACAATCTTAAGGAGAACTTGAACGGCGGCTTGTAGACAACCTGCAGTTTAACTTTCTCGTTGGATAGATTACCCATGGACTTGGTCTTCTGTGGTGTCTTTTGCACCAGTCTTTCAGGTGTAGATTGGGATTTACTCATAACCTTGCGGACCCGAGAACTGTGCTCAATGTGGGACAATGGCTGAGCCACAATTGGCGATTCCAGCAGCCACTTTTGCACCTTGCCAAAGGTGTTGGTATGGTTGTTGGTGGTTGAAAGATTTGAGGCATCATCCCCGTTGTTGTTGCGATGCGAATAGTCGATAATCTCCTTCATATGCTTGCCCAGCTTTTTGTTGGATTTCTTTGGCTCCTCCTCGAGAGATTTCTTCTTGGCCATTGCTTGAGTTCTAGTGGTTTTCTTTGGCTCTGAATTGGCACTGCTTTTGGCTGCACTTCGGGAAGCAACTGCAGCTGTGCTTGATACTCCTGCTCCAGTTACAGCTCCTGTTCCCGGTTTTTTACTCCTCTCGCCACGAACCTTCTTTTTGAATGGAACCTTTGTCCTCACGGCTGTGTGAACTATCACACCGTTGTTGTTCTCGGGCAGACGCACTGTCTCCGTGGTGGCACTGTGTATAATGGTGACGGACTTAAGCTTCAGATTCGACCGCTTCGCCAGCAACTTTGTGCTTAGCGCCTAGGAAAAATTAAATACCGGTTAGCAAGTTGAATTTAAATATAATTCAAAAATAATATAAGGAAAGGAAACAAGGGTAAATGTTTCAATGACTTTTAGTCTAAAATTGCCCTTAAATTAGCCAACGAGACAACTGCTAGATGAGTGTTATTTATATATTCTACAGGATTACTTTTGGGCCCTGGAAATCTGAGTGCTCACCCAAGGTCTGAGCCCTTGCTTGCGCTTTGGCCTCGACCTGATCCCTTAACATTTGCGTGATTAATTTAATTAACTTTAACCAAAGAATATTTAATATTGAATTTAAGAATTTCTGTAACATCGCAAGTTTTATAACTTACCAGAAGCAGAATAACGCCCACAGCAGCCAGAGCTACTGTATACCAGTTGTGCTGCATCCACTTCTTAAAGGTGGCTATGCTCTCCTCAGAAAGCAAGAGCTTACGCAAAGTAGCCAATGGACCAGAAGGATCCACCTCCCTGCACTTTTGAAAAACATCACAGTATCTGTAGTGGAAGAGGAAGTATTTAAATATAATTTTGGAAGAGTTATACGTAGATAAGCTTTCATTTAATTTTATAAAATGCACCTTATAGTTGTGAGAAATAAATTAAAATGGAAGCTCTCCAAAAGGGTAGATACGCACCCATTATAATCATTGCATGGTGTTCCCGGCTTCGAGTACATATCGGGTACATCGAAAGGAGCCTCATTCCACTCGAAAGAACTTCGGCAGGGACTATCCTCCCCTGGCATCTTGCAGCACAGCTCACAGGACTTGATCCGATCGTCCTGAGGTCCTGGAATGCACTGACACGATTCAAGGCCGTAGGCCAAACAAATACTTCCCGTGCAGTCGCCCATGTAGCAGACGAACTCTTTGTTGCAGATGGTCTTGTTCGGCTTGTTCACCGATGGAGGACACTGGGGCACCCGACCGTCGCAGAAGGAAGGATCCCTGCAGCCATTATCATCCCGGCACTTATCGCCGAATTTCAGCTTGCAGTCGGTGGTGCAGCAGGGTCCTTGCGAAGGACTACAACGGGCATGAGGCGTCAGGGTGCAGGGAGTTTCGTCCAGACGCGGTTGCCTTGACATGGGGAAACAGCACGAGTCCTTGCAGTCCTCCTCCCATCCACAATCGCACTGCTCGCCCGGTTCCACCACGCCATTGCCACAAATCGAGGACTGCGGTTCTGTGAAACAACCCTTCATAGAACGTGCCTTGGCATTTAGCACTGGTTCTATTGATTTCAGAGAACAGGTGCTGAACTTATTGTTGTTCTTCTTGTCACCCGAAGTGGCACGGGCAAACATGATGAAGTTTCCGTCCTCACCACCAGGAGTACACTGCTCTGGATCGTGCTGAAATCGGAAAAATAACTTGATTAGATTTTATTATTAAATATTTTGTAACTCTCACCGGTGATCCAAAGTTGTGGCCAATTTCATGTGCCAATGTCACATGGGACACTGCAGGTGGAACATGTTTTCCATAGTTCAACAGTGTGACTATCCCCGTATTAAGAGACTTAAGAGAACCCCTATAATGACCATTCTTCTCGCAAACTCCGCCAGCGTTTTTTAGATCACCCGTCCAGGCCAATCCCAAAGTTCCCATCTCGAAGTCACGATAAGTGAACATGTACGCCAAGCAAAAGGCATCATAGTCCTCCTCTGAAAAATAAATGACACAAAAATATCGTCAAGATAGTTATATACCAAAACAAAACTTATTATTTAATACTTAAAAAATGAATTTGTTATTGACACATTTTTACGGGTAGGTGACCTCAATTATCAGGTAGAAACCGATTTGCGTTTCTTATTCTAATTGATTTGTATCACATTCCGAAAATAAATGTACATGACTAAGATTTTAAGGCTTTCCAAAAAAATAATTGAACACGTGTCGAATAAATACATATAATGATAATTTTATATCAATTAATCAAAAGAGAAAGTCTAAATACATATAAAATCACAGCCAACAATTAATCAGAGAACGACTTTAAAATCAATTATATCTAATTTGCAACATTTAAATTTATAATCTCTCACCCGAAAACAATTCCAGAAACTTTTCCACTCCGTAGTTTCCAGGAAATCGGTAACTGGGATCTTTCATTGCATTCATGTTGTGCACCTTGATGCGCTTAATCATGAACGTGATATTATCTGGTTTTCCATCATTGTTGAAGTCCGTATTCCGGTAGATAGTATTGGCCCGCTGCACATGCCTCGTGATAGCCTCTATCGAAGCCTCATCCGAACCCATTTTCTGGAAGAACGTATGATCTGCCTGCAGATACAACATGCAGGTAGTCTTGCGATCGTAGAGCAGCCTTGGAGAACTATGAATATCCTCTCCGCCCCTACCGCTTAACAGATTTGTCATTAGCATGCTGTTAAAACTTGGGTTGTGCGGATTTGGGGCGAATATTATCTCTGGATTGTAGTTATTGACAATGATATTTGGCTTCTTGGTGGCTCCATTCTTGGTGATGATTTCCACATGCGTTTTGTGACTGGGTCGGTCATTGCCATTGTTGTTATTTCCCAGAAAGAGCGTTGTCCAGTTGGCATTGAAGAAGTTACTGGGCAGGTCGCGGGTACCATTGTTATTCGGTTCCTCGTAGGGCGTTCCGAATTCCGGTTCGATGGGTCGATTGTACGTGCTCACAATAATGTTCTTGTGTTTGGTGTACAACTTCCGCACATTGTTATTACTATTATTATTGTTATTGTAGTTATTATTATTATTATTGCTGTTGGCATTGTTGTTGCTGTTGCTATAGCTGCGACTTCCCTCGCCGACATTGGAGGGATTGTAGTTATTTACAAGTATGTTGCGGTTCGACGTGGGCTTAGTCAGCGTGGCCAGGAAACTCTCCGTACTTCGCACGGTGCTCCTAGTTGTGGACGTTGTTGGGTACTTCCTCGGCGACTCCTCGCTCTTGTCTTCCTCGGAGGCGAGAACGCGAAAGTCGTCGTTGTAGGGCACCTCCAGATCCAGCGGCAGGGGGGGATTGCGATTATACGTTGGCGCTGGAGCATCCGACATGGCCAGCTGAAAGGAATTAATTAATTAATTAGTAATAATTTCATATTTTAATAAAAATGGCTATAGAGCTTTGTACAATTTATTTTAAAGCTCTTTACGCAAAGGTGAACTTGTTATGGGGGTTAGAGACAGAAATGTTACGTTCTATTTTATTATCATATTTTCCACAAACACAATATATTGATAACTCACCTCATCTGGCAACCAGCGCTTCTTCCTCAGCTTCTCGCTGGCGCAGTGCGACTTGGCGGGCGCCTCGGAATTAAGTCCTCCGCCAGAGAACTGTGTCTTCTGCATATTTACATCACTTAACTTATAGACTATGCTGTGGACTCCGCTCTCGGCCAGCTGCTGGGAATATCGCTGCGCCGGCTCGATGTAGTAGTGCTCCGCCTGGGTCTCTATCGTTCCGTCCAGCAGATTGTCGCTGGTTAGGATCGCCTGGACATGGGCCGTCTCGTCATCCTCCAGGCTGCCGGTGTAAATGCGTGACACATCGTAGTCGATGGGACCCAGAGTGTTCTCGATCTCCACGTCGTGGGCGAAAACCGAATGCGGCTGTTGGCGCAGCACCAGACGAAAATCTCTGCGGGTGAGGAGGAGTTTTAGGTGATTAAGTGATTATTTGAGATTGTTGCGAGTCTCGAGTGCACTTACCTGTCGTGGGCGGAGAAATTCAAGCGTATGGTGTGCGCCAGTCCACTCTGTGTGGTGGCCTCTGTCCTCACCTGTCGCTTCTGCCGGAAGCGCGCCTGCTCCAGGTGTCTGACCTGCGCCGCCTGCAGCACCCCTCGATCGAAGTTCGCCGCTTCCCAGTGCTTAATATAAGGCGTCAGCCTGTGGGTGTAGCCTGAAAAGATGAAAGGGGCATTTGGTTAGCGGAGGAAGGAGAAAGCTGCTGGCAGTAATGACAAAATGAAATTTCTCTTAACAATGTGTTAAAATATAATTGAAGATATGGTAAGTAATAGAAAGCATGCGTCTGAGAGGATTAGGTTAGAACTATTAAGACCATAAAATAATTGAGTATAGAAAAATGGATAACAATTTTTAAGTAGCCGGTTTATTAAAGCTGTGATCATATATTTTTTTTCCACGTTTTGAAACTACTAATTTTGACTTTTTTAGCTGTTACATATTATAAACACATTATTTGGGTGTCATAAAAACTGGATATTTAATATTTTCTAAAAAATAAATTCTAAATTATTATGATGTTATGAGTTTTAAAATTAAATGTTACTATAATTTTTAAAAGAAGAATTAATTGTAGGAAAAATTGAAGTACATTTTTTTAATTTTCAGATTTTGTTTCGTTATGGAATCACGACTCACCTGGCAACTTGAGCGGCGTGGGTATGGCCAGGATCTCGCCGGGCAGCCGCAAAAGCCAGAGGAACAGGATCTGCAGCCCCAGAAGGCCCAGCAGCCAGCTCATCGTGGATTTGATCCGGATTCGGTTCCGGGTGATTGTGGGTGGCCTAAACTACTTGAAGGTTGTGTTTTCCGAACTCAACCTCTGCTGCTGTATCACATCATTGGCGCTGGTTATTTGTTATTGTTGTGGGATTCGCTGCGAAAAAGTTGCTCCAAACAGTGACATCTTCGCTGGAAGAATTGAATGAATCTATGTAGAATGGATAATCCAGAACGTAGAATTGAGAATCGAGTCGAGAACGGAAACGGTTATGATCGCGAGATGATTGCATTAACGGTCAGGGGCACAAAGAAACTGCAATGCGTATACGGCGGATCACTGAGTGGCTTTCACCTTTTACGCGAAATCTTTTGTTCAGCTCAAAAAATTTTACTTTTTTTTGCGTCTTTTTGCATAAATGGCAAAAGCAACAAACGGCGAGAAGAGGAAGAGAGTCACAGCATCTCATTAGCACTTCATACATACACACACACGTGAGTCATTGGTATTGGTATGCCCGTGAAAAATACTGTTAGTTAGGCGCTCTCTTTGGCCTCTCTTTCTTACCATGTTGGCCAATGAAATTAAATGCATTCTTTGACAAGCGTTTAATTGGATAATTATTGTTTTTGCCCAACATGCGTAAGCGTGTGTGTGTGTGTATTCTATCCGAGCTTAACTTTTGGCCAAAAGAAACCCCCTCTCTTTTCACTCTCCTCTCTCTTTCTACTCGCTGCTCGCTGTTGTTGTTGCGCTGGTCCCAAACCAAAATAAAATACAAGTAAAATTCAATTAGCCACGAATTGTTGCACTCTGTTTTTCTGTTTGTGATAATTGGATTTGTGGAATATAGCCAAATATAACACACACACTTAGAAAACAATCGACCTCCGTTAATGGCGTAAATGGTATAAGCCAGTCGCCAGTTTTTTTTCTTTTTTTTTCGTTGTTGCCACGGCCTAAAACCTGTTCTTCTGCCCAATCATCCAGGTCTAAATCGGGTAAATTTCGTTTTCCCGTGCCATTTTTGGCCCCTGTTGTTAGGGGTCTAACTTTAAATTTATTTATTGGCTTCTCTGCTTACTTTTCACAGTCACTAAAGCACTTGCATTACAATTCGTTTTTCTGCGCTTTTAACAACTTTTTTCGACCACCATCCACCAAGCAGTGTGACCGCACCTCGAATTGACCGTTAAAATGTCGGGCTCAGAAAAATATACTATGGTCTTAAAAGGAACCATAAATATACTTTAAGCTGAAGTTTTACCATGGACACAAACCAACGCACAGTGGACACAAATAAATATTTAGAGGATTTACAAAAAAAAAGAGAAGATGCACGTTGCTAGTTAAGGTACATATGTAACAATATTTATTAACCTATATATGATTTAACTTTTTTAAGTTGGAAGCGATAAACACATAAAGCTAATAGGATCTTCCTTACCGATATATGTAAAAATAAAAATCTTTGAAAACAACGTAATTATGGACTTTAAGGCAGTTCTATCCATGCCAATAGAAAATTAGACATTTAATTGCTTTTGATTATTGCCTGACAACCAATAAACGTAAAATATTAAAAATAAAGTTTTTTTAATATCCAAACTCAACATTTAAGAGCTTCTTTGGCCAGCGCCTGTTGCTTTCTGATGCCCTCCCTTAATTTATCAGCATTATTTTCCAGTTTTGCGTAGCATTCTTTGAGTTGATTTCTTTGGGTTTCCAAACTTTCCTCGGTGGCCGATAACTTCTTGACTTTCTGATCGTATTCGTCGAAAACTTGCCACCATGTTGAAAGCGACAGATTCTCCGGTTCCGTGAGAAGGGCGTGCTCCAAATCGGAATTATCCGTAGGACCGCTTGTGGGTTGATTGACCTCAAAGGTTTCCATGTCCGCTAGCATTTCCTCAATACTTGGAGCCGTGGGAGGTGGTTCAATTTTGGGCTTGGATTTTTTAAACATTGTGAACTGAAATTCACAAAATTGATAACGTCAGCTGTTTACTCGTTTAATCAAAAAAGTTGAAAGATTGATACCTGGTGGGGACTCTACGGTTTTATAAGTTTAATGGCAGTTTAATCTGTAATGAATTTTTAGGCAATGTACATTTATTCAGCTTAAATTCGTAACTTTTTTGCAATTGTTTACAAATAAAACGAATGAAAAATAATAAGGTGACCAACAATAATAATCTTAAAAATACCAACTATCTCATAACTACAGTAAACATCGCTGGTTTATAATAAATTATCGATACCTCCGATAGAAAGGACAGGGATAAAACTTTTAACACAACAGCTAACTAAAATTCAAGGTTTCAGCAATTTGATTGTTCAAAGAAGACTTAAAATTAATAAAAAATAAGAAAAGGGGAGAAAATTGTTATTCTCAGCTCTCTAATAAAAGAAAAATCGCAGAAAAACCTAGAACATCTATAGTGCCATAGAATTTTTGCAGCTCTATCGCTTTTTTGCTTAGGCGGTTTTGCCATCACTAATTTGCGCGCTTCAATCTGTCTGATTTTTATTTTGCTAAATAAATTAATGAAATAATGTCAAATAAAGACGAACTTAGTCAAGGAGCCAAGCAGAGATTTGTGGAGACGGCTGCCAGAGCCAAAAATCCAGCAGAATCTCTAAGCTATCAAAGTTACAAGGCTCCCAGCGGAGAAGAATTCAAACTGATTTGCCGAACAAAGGCGGATGCGGATTCCAAGTTACTAAAATGGGCATTTAAACTTGCTGAAATTAACGTTGGACCCTACTACAAACAACTCAAGATGGGCTGGCAGCCGAAGATTAAATCCGCAGAGTTAAACAAAAACTGGGCTCGCTATTTGGTGGCCCAAAATGAGAAGAAGGAGAATGTGGCCTACGCCATGTTTCGGTTTGATATGGATCACGGCGATAGTGTTTTATATTGGTAACTACATTGTAGTGTAAAATACAATCACAGATACTTCTTAATTAAAAACTCTTTTTGTAGCTACGAAATGCAAGTGGCAGAGGAGTACCGAAGAAAAGGCCTGGGAAAATTCATCATGAGCATTTTGGAAGATTGCGCCCGCCTTTGGCGCCTAGAAAAGGTCATGCTGACCGTCCTGAACAACAACGAACCGTCCATTTCCTTCTTCAACCAACTGGGCTACGTCAAGGATGAGATCTCCCCGGATGTACTGGAACAAGCCGACTATCAAATTCTCAGCAAATCCATGCTGAGTTGAGTGTTTATTGGAGTTCAGAGATTATAGACAACTAGTAAATAGTATAACAAAGCGTTTATTTCAACAAGTTGGCCGTGGTTTCCAGGTGATTAGCCATGCGAATGTCCTGCGAACTGAGGCCTCCAACATCGTGGGTGGACAGAGTGACGTCCACCTTGTTGTAGCAGTTAAACCACTCAGGATGGTGGTTGATCTTCTCGGCCAAAAGGGCCACTCCCGTCATAAAGCTGAAGGCCTGGTTGAAGTCCTTCAGGATGAACTGCTTAAAGATGGCATCGCGGCCCTCCACCAAAGTCCAGCCAGCCTCAAGAAGAGGTTGCAGCTTCTCAGCTCGCTCCTGTTCGTTTAGTCGCACCTGGAAACAATCAACAAGTATGTAAGTGGGATATAAATGACCACATGGCAAGTCCTTTTAGATCGGTCAGTTGTAATAGAATGATAAAATATGTTATTCTTATTCAAGGAGATAGAAATCAACTATTTCTAATATTCTATTATCCTTTCACTTATACTGCAAATTAGTAAAGTTTTTTTAATATTTCAGCTTTTTAGTGTACATGCAGACAATTAGTTAATACTTTTTCAAGACATAAACATTTTTAGGAAATAATAAATAAATATTGGCTACAATATTATTATTTCAGATTAAAAAACCTTGAAGATTGATAAATGGTATAAAGGGTGTATTCCTGCTACAACTTAGAACATATTTCAACACAAAATAGAACAACTTATATAGATCTTAGGTTATACAAAAACATTTGCATGTATTTTAAAACCATAATGCCGGTAAAACTGGTTCTACTTCTGGGAATTTTATGTTGGGAAACTTGTAAAGTAATTCAAGTTATTAGTATGTATTTTTTAGCTTAATTAGTTGGCCCTAAAATAGGAAAACTCCCGGCCACATTCGCAGTACCCCTCGGTGTAAAAGTATGTATAAACGCTTGCTTGATGTCTTTAGTCGGCCTTGGGGGCTCGTTTATAATTCGAGGTGACGGTGATAAGAATACCTCTCGATTTCGCTTAGATTCAATTGCCCTTGATCTGTAAATCCAACTTTGTTAGTACTTACCACCATTTTGCGTTTTTTCGGTGTGGTTGCTGGGGCCTCAGAGTTTAGGGTGCCGTAGAATCTTCGGAGATTTGCGCTGCCACCAGTTGCTACTTCTCTCGTTGATGGCGAATACAGAACTGAGATTTGCGAATCGCTGCGCGAATAAATAAAGCTCAGTTTTTGGTCGGTACTTTAGCCCCCTTTTCACCCCCCTCAACCCACCTGCCGCCTCTCGTTGCTGTTGTTGCAATGCCGTGGGATAAACCAGATATATAGTACCTACCTAGCAGATTGGCCACTTTCCGAAACTCTGGCTTAATCACATTCTGAGCGCATTTAATTGTCAATATCATTTTTGTTTTAAAACTCGTTTGTTATATGTTGTTTTTGTTGTCGGCAAAAAAACAGCTGTTTTATGTTTAATATTAACTCAACATAGACTTAACATAGACGTATCGATTGGTGCAAAGTGTTATCGAAAATTTGTGCGCACAATTCAAAATTCATAACCCAACACGTTCATGATTGCTTAACAGTGGTTAACATACAGGTTAGATCCAAGCAATAACATTCATTTAAACTAAAATGGTCAGTTATAGAGCTTTAGGAATTTGGGCAGATATACCGGATATTGTTAAATTTTATATATATTTATATATTCATATTTTGCACGAATTATTGGAATTTTATTTTTCTACAAATGCTGTGTTCAATGATGTGGTAGCATGTATTTTTAAAAAAATGAAGTATTTATTTGAAATACAATTTGCTGGCGTTAGTTATGACGCTACTGATATTTTTAAGATAATAAGCTTATTGATGTTTTTATAAACTTAACAAACATAAGTAAACCAACTCTTTTTACAAAGAAGATTTGTGCCCCCCTGGTTTATAAATAAGTTTCTCTACACTTAAAATAAAATTAAACCTAAAAACAAAAAATTCACCCCTATTGGCATTGTTTTTACACAGCAAAAGCTTTGAGGTGATTAGAGAATTCATAAGATAAATAGATAGTGATTGGAAATAATACAAAAGATTAGGCTTTTGGTTAATGGTAATGGTTTAATTAACGATTAAAATTAAATAAAATTTGTATTTTTTA
Source organism: Drosophila rhopaloa (assembly GCF_018152115.1). Lineage (NCBI taxonomy): Eukaryota > Metazoa > Arthropoda > Insecta > Diptera > Drosophilidae > Drosophila > Drosophila rhopaloa. Next base: position 10,313,758 of record NW_025335059.1, on the reverse strand, counting down.
AATACTTTATATTTAAAGTATAGTAGATAATGTTTGTAATCTGTTTATATGGCTGCATTCTCTCAGTAAAGTACGGCAAGTTTTTTAAAAATATATTTATAATTGTTTAATAATTTCGCTTTTTAATGGTTTCACCATTACTTGTGCACCACATTGTCGGCCTCCCCGTTGCCATAATAATCGTAGTCCACATTGGCAGTTGAGGTGGCCAACTTGGGATGCTCGGTGGTGCTAACTGCATTGATGGCCAATCCAGTAGTTGCCTCAGGAACCGCAGTGGTGGTCTTTCGCCAGCGCAGGCTATAGCGACTGCGAATAAATGGTGACTTGGTCACCACAATCGGATTGCCAAAGGCTGTAGATAGTGTTATATTATTCAATGGGTTACTTAAAACACACTTCCTTATATCTGCAAGATAACTCACCCAACCCGAAAAGGCAACAGCAAACGATCAGCAGCAGGGTCAGCTTCATTCTGTATCCCCTTTCAATGCAAACTGTAACATTTCGCACCAACCTTCCTGCATTTATAGTCCCTTGAAAGCTAAGATAAACCATTCCCAAATCCCCGATAAAAGCGAAATCATCCCGTAGTTCCCTGGGGAACTGGTAACCCATCCAAGTTCATTCACCGCACTGGCGATTTTATATTATTTATTCGTTATCTCCGAATGAACTCTTACTTTAGCTTACGGGCTAAGCGACATTGTACAATCGAGCCGATATTATATGCCTAAGCGAAATGGTAATAAATACGTGTGTGGAATCTGAGCAACCGGAATTATCCGGGTGGCAATCAGTTATCCGGATCCGCGGGTCGCGGACGCTTGGGTCCGGAGGGTATTGGTGGCGGTGGGACATCCGGAACCGCACTGTTTTTGCTCTCCGATCCGTTGCGAATGTCCTCGAAACTGGGCGTCGCTGGCTCCAGATTATCCAGGGGTAATGGCTTAATCGGACTTTGTGGACTCTGGACTGGAACTGGGGGCTGATCCTCCACTGCGGGGGGCGTGGCAGAAGGTGCAGCTGTGGCCTCCCGAATGGGATAACCCTGGGTGGGGTAGTAATCGTAGGGAGGCAGATAGTTCTGCCTAATGTAACCCGCCTGATCGTAGATCACTGGATACTGGCTGTAGGGATACGGGGGCAGGTGCGTAGGCTGTCCTCTGAACTGGGAGGGCAGGGGGATGAGCATGGGTGGCAGTCCTTGCTGATTCAGTGGCAGAGGCATCTGCTCCTTGGGCATCTCCTGGGGCTCCACGGATCCGGGTGGCGACTCCGGCTGGGGCTGCAGCTCCACGGGAGATTCCACCGGCTGTTGGGGCTCATAGGGTGCAAAGCCACCTGGATACTGGGCAGCAGGTGGCAGTGGGTAAGGAAGCTGCGAATAAATTCGACAAAGAGAAATTCAAATATGTAGAATTTCACAAATTGTATATACTTTACAAAATTATTGATTTAATTGAACGCTTTAAAAGTAAATAATGTTCTATTTATAATTTAAATTGCAAATGTTTTATTGTACGATAAAAATAGATTATAAATGTTTATTTTTGAGAATTTTATTGGTAAATATTAGTGAAGGTTAAGTATATTTAAATGTTATATAGCTAACCAAATTCATTCAGCAATTCTGATTTCTTATTATTGTTTATATACGTTTATTAATTTTAAACAATAACCTATTTAATTTCGGATTAAGTTCTTAGGACTCACAAATAAACAGACATTGATATCTTATTAAAAGTCTATTTAAAAGACATAACAATGATTAAAAGTTGGTTTCCTATTATTAAATTTTAAATCTAAATTATTATAATATGAAAGCTGAATACAATTATAATTTATGAAAGATTTATTTTACCCGTATAAAGCAATATTACGTTTAAGAGACTAGCCAAGTAAAAATAAGTTGTCAATAGTTACTTCATTAAGGTATTGAGAGATACAAATTATACAAACTTACCCTCTCATTGGGCGTAAGTCCAGGAACAATTGCCTGACCGAACCTCACGATCGGAGGACTATAGAAGCCATAGGGATTGTAGGGTCCGAAGGGGGCGTACCCAGGCTCGTGGATGGAGGGCTGGATGACCGGAAAGGCCCGGCTGGAGGTCAGATTGTCGTCCGTGGTGATCAGGGCATTGTAGACCTTCGGTTTCTTCCTGAGGCGACGGGCGGCCTGGGAGGAACCCGTCCACAGAATGAGGCCCACCAACAGAAGAACCAGAAGTGTGTGCTGCGGATATCGAATTCGAATCTGGAGTTATTCAAGTACCTCTGTTCTGTTTTCCATTGACAGCTGTCCCTGGTTTTGTCACTGCGATCGCAATCGATGAAAAACCATAATCTGTCTAATTGATCGCCATATCGACAATCAATCAACGAATTGTGTGGACTACGCACAATTGTGCTTGTGTTTGACGGAAGTTGAGAAGCTGGGGGAGCTGCTCTACAGGGAAGCTTGTTAGTAATGGAGTGGTCCAATCCAAAGCGACTCCCCGCCAGAAGAAACCCACGACTTTCAAATACCAGCACTGCAGTCGCCGAAACAATCAACACATGTCAGCCTTTGTTGCGAATTCTCTACACTTCATTAGTTTTGAATTGAAATGTAGATTGTTCCTTTAATTGGATTACGGAGTAGCCGATCGAACCGGACGGGGCACTACCTTACACTAGGGAAAACACTACATTAAGATCCAACTTCTTGGTTGTTGTATGTATTTCAAGTTCGGTAGCCTCACATTATGACAAGGTTTAAAATTTGTATTAATAACGTTTATTTAATAATAATTAGGCAATTATTTAATTTTTTTTTGCTTACATCTCTTTCTCTTAAATTAAGGCGGGTTAAAATCATTTTTCTTACTTTTCATTTAGTTTTAATAAAAAGCTGCTTTTTGGTTTGTTAAGAGAACGGAATGTAATTTATTATTAAAAATGTTTTTAAACATGAATATATTTTTTAAAGCATCATATCTTCTTCACATTCTAGAAAAAGATTTTTTATTAATATAAATATTTAATCATTAAACAAAATGCTGCTCTGGGGTTCCAAATAATAAGTTTTAAGATACATGTATTCCCTATTTAATTTGTAGTAAAAGTAAAAATTTAAATTTAAAGTAATTTTATCCCCAAATTAAAATCCCCTTTTAAATTTTAGGTAAATTCTCTTTCTTCTAAATCCAGAATATGCATCTGTATCAATAAAACCAATTGCTTCTAGGAGTTCTAAAACCACATGCTTCAAAGTTAACATTAAGATGAGAACTAAATAAGTTAAAAATAAATTTTGTTTCTTTATTTGGAGCTGTGCCAAAGGCCTTTCCTCAGAGAGATGGAGTCTAGGTCCGGTTAGTTGCCCATTGACGGGGTCTGGTACTGGAGCATGGAAATGCACTGGAGCGATCTGCGGAACTGTGACCGCGTTTCTGATCTTGATCCCCGAGAAGGGGGCTGCACTCTAATTGCCGCTCTCGGATTACCCAGACATCCAAGCTGGGCTGGGCTGGGCTGGATCGCCCTCCTTGGATCGCTTATTGTTGTTTACGAAGCGACTGACTGGCAATTTGCCTGGCTTTCCAAGCATTTCACTTTGACTTTCCTCCACCTCCACCTTCACCCACCCACTCGCGATCACCATGATCTTGCTTTCGAGAGAGCAATTTTCGACGCTTTTCCTTTTCTTTTCTTTTCTAGTTTCGTTTTCGATTTCGTCGGCATCTGGCAGCAGTGAAATTAAACGGATCGAATTGAATCGAATCGAATCGAATTGAGTGGAATCAGCAGACAATAATCGTTGATCAAGTGCGGAGTGCTGCACTCCACTCCACTCCACGAAATTGGGCCACCTCGAGTGCCATTGTAATGCCCGCGTTAAAAGTGATAGTTCAAAATGGTTTAATGGACCACTGGCACTCTTGGCCATGGGTGTTTCCATAGGCTCAGTGGCCAGATTTCCGAGAAATCGGGGTGGGTGGTCACTCAAAGGTGTCAATGAAATTTGGTTTAAAAAGAGGTTTGAAAAATGAACTGAATTGACCCGGAGTGATTCCGCAAACCTCACCAAAAGATGATTACTATAACTGAATTCTGGTATTTACCAAGCAAGTTGTTTGGTTTATTTAGTGATTTACCTATATTTCATTTTGTTTTCCTATATTTCATTTGTTTGGTTTAATTTACTTTAATTACCTTGTTTTTGCTTTAACAAGTTTCTCACTCACAAGTGCTATTTCATATTTACCCCCTCGATCTTTGCACTGATTTATAATTACTTAATTGTTGTTATTTATATTTTGATTGCAGCCGTTTAGTAAGATTAGTGCACACTATAAATACACATCAAATATGCATATGAGCATCTGTGTTGATCGCTGGAGATAATAAAGCAAAGCCTGTAAATCGAGTAGCAATAAATTTAAATCAACATTTTTACAAACTTTTGTAATATATTTATTGTAATTAACCAAGAAATTATCATATTTGTATTTAAATCAATATTAAATTCTATTTATTTATTTCCCTTCTAACATATTATTTGTATTTTGAAAGCAATTAACTACATAATTCGGAAGTTATAAAAATAGTGCTATAATGATTCTCTTTTATTTTGTTAAAGTTATCTCAGTTTAATGTTAAGTAAAAACGATTTTTTGTCTGCATAGTTTATATAAAAGAATATTAAAGTATTTAATGCCTAGCACTTTAAACTTACTATGTTGTCTAGTTGTTCTTAGAATCGCAGTTACAGCCAGCCAACTTCTGGCCGTAGAACCATATTCTGCCCCCGACCCACTCCTTATCCCATTCGCCTGGGCTTTAGTGGCCTGCATTGCCAGTTTGGCTCGTTGGAGGCTGACTCAGCCGCAACTCGAGTCGGATTCATGGCTAAGACCAGTTCAAAGGCAATAGATGGCAGTGGCGTAACCTTAAACCTGAGTCTTAAACTGAATCTTATTGTGAAAGTGAAAGTGTCAAGAGAATGGTGGGCGTTTAATGAAACCATGTATCACTTAATATACATATATGTATCGATGGGGGAATAATAATAAATAAAGTTATCACAGGCGCTGCTTACCTTTTCCATTTGCATATTGACCGTGTGGATTTTTATTTCCCCTCTTTAATTTTTTCCTTGGATTTCGTATGCGGGTGGTGGCTGACTACTGATGACTGTCAGGAAGCTCCAGAAAACCCACAAAAATATGGCATAAATTGTCCGAAATGCACTGGCTCTTGCGACTGTTTTTTAAAAATGCACAATTTGTTTAGCGACTGGCCGACACGTAATGACTTTGAAAACAAGTTGCTGCAAAATAGTACGTATGAAATGCGGTGCACTCTGGAGAACACGGATCACGATCTGAGTTGACTCTACGCGGAGACTGTCGACGATCGACTGGCTCTTTTTGCGGCTGCGCACGCGCGTTTCTTGGTTTCTGGGGACTTCAAACGAACGCTGGGCGCGCTCCACGGGCAACCTTTTATACCTTCGGTGGTTGGTGGTGCGGTGGTTCGGTGGTTGGGTGGTGCCAGTGGCTATAGTGGTGGCAATGAAATGCTGGCTAAAGGCTTGCAAATAAACCTCTGTGTTGGCTTTGGGGTTTTTATGGGCGTGCGGACAGGAACTTCTTGGAGTTGGCCTAGTTTCAGTTAGCCTTGCTTCGGGTCTGACGCCTTTTTTATTAAATAAAAAAAATAATAATAAAACAAAGCAAATAAGATTACATTTAAAATACTGAGACCAAATTGTCAATTAAATGTTATTACAATATACCAGCAAAAGCTATATATTTATGTATAATTTCGCTTACCTCCCCATAACAAATTTGGGCAAACACAATTGCTCATACGACACGTAGTCCCTTTTTAAAGAAGAGCTACATAAATGCACGAAATGGATACATATATATGAATATTTAATTCGACATAAATAGATATATTATGTTTTGAAATTGTTGCACACTTTGTAAATAGATATGTTAGTTCCTGGATTTAATATAGATTGCTATGATATCTGCAATTGGTTTTCTATAGGAATACAAATAATGCATTTCAAAGTATTAAGAAAAATAATAATGATCCTCGCATTTTATGGTATATTTTCCTAGAGTATTCCCAATTCGAATGAATTGAAACCGAAATACAATCTAAACAAACCAAAATGCTTTCCCATTGGAGGCGGCATTTTCATTAGCTTCGATTTAATTGCTGGTCGGAATTAGATGAATGCAATAAACCGGGCGAAAGTGTAGAATAGTGGAGGCGAAATAAAACACAAAACTGGGCTAGGAATTTGTTCAGCTCTCGACACTCTGGAAATGCAATTGTCAGCCTCAGTCACAACAAGTCTTTATTCTCGGCCATAACAAATGGGCTTACCGGGTTTCACTTTCGTTGCGAACCAAAGTTCAGAACAGTTGTTCATTTTACTCCACGGCAGTGGTTTAAGTCACTCTCAGCTAGCTGTCAAGTCCTCAACTCTTTGTTGTTAACCAGGTTGTTTATATATGCTTAGACACCTGGAGAAAAATGGAAATTAAATTTATAATATAACAAATCTCGTCAAATGTTTCTTTTTTATTTTAATATGCGGGATATTTGTTTTACCTCATTTCATTACATTTTTTTTAAGACCATATTTCATTATTTCTTATAGCCTAGAAGTTGCGTTAAAGAAATTCTTTAAATTATTTTTGTTTTATCATTTTAAGTACATATTTTTATTTAAAGACAAAAAATTCATTCGAAAATATATAATTTAAATATTTCAAAACTTGTTTTTAAGTCTTTAAGCCAGATTTTTATTAGTTGGCCCTTTTTTGGAGTGTACACACCAATGATAGTTTGTTTTTATTTGCCGCAGTCACGTTCACTGGCAGAGGTGATAAGAGTGATCCGATCCGATCCTCGCCCACGCTCGTGCTGCAACTTGTGGGGATTTCTTGGTGTTGCGGGGTCAATCAATGCTGGAAGATCTGCTGAGGCTGTTTAATAGACCATCGTGGTGGGCGGAACCTCCTGCCGCGTTTTCCTCTTCACTTTCGACCGAACTTTCGCTTTTCCCTTTTTCTGTTTTGATCGGCATAATGAGACTACGAACTTTGGTGACCCAGACGTGCGTTTATTAGATGTTTGCTTAAACTAGTTTTAATTACTTATTTAAATAACATTCGTAGCCATTTCATCAGACCAAAACGAGAGACTACAAAATTACATTTAATTATTTTAATGCTAAATAGTTTTAATTTTAGAAGAAAACAGGTTTGGCAGACTTACTTTTTTTAATCTTTGAGTTACAAAAAGAAGATTTTGAATGGTTATTTTTTATTTGTTAACCGTTAAACGACGTCGTTTTTGTTAAAATAAGCTATTGGTTATTAACATTAAAATACTGTTAAGCTACGAATGTTTTTGCACTGTGCGATGCTGGCTGCTGTGAAACTTAGAGACTTGGTTGCGCTACCTGCAGACAGATGGCGCCACTGTATGAATAAAAGAAATACCTAACTTCGTAAAAATGGTAACACCAAAAACATTAACATTGAACTAACAGAATTTGTTTATGTTAACAACATATCTTATTGGATTTTACACTTTTAAAGAATTTAATTCTGCTATTAACATATGTTAAGATAGGAAAAAATCCGAATAAGAATTTTCTTATTATTAAGCTGACAAAAGCTGAAAGTTGTGTTCCTTGTTCAATTAATGACACCTAGATGGCGCCGGTGTGCATACGATCTTCGTTTTTTCCCCTACAATCGCTACGAATTCGCCCAAAGTCACGTCATTTTTGTGATAAGCCGTGATTCAGACTTGTTGACAGCCGTGCATTTGGAATCTGGCATCTGGAACCTGGGCACCTGCATCTATCGTTGCTTGGCGACCTTTGACCTTTGATAAGGGTAATCGTTGGGCCAGTCAATCACCCGCAAATCGACCCGATGGAAGGTTAATTTCATCGGCCGATGGAAACAAAGCATCTTGTTTGCCTAGCCGCAGACTCTGGCTATAAATACGGCTGCTGAGCCTAGCACAAATTGCAGTTGCAGTTGTGACTAAGTAAAGCAGACATCGCCATGAAGGTCCTCATAGTTCTCCTGCTGGGTCTGACTTTTGTCCTGGCTGATCACGATCACAGTGGCCACCACCACGAGAACTATGTGGTGAAGACGCACGACGACCTGGTGACCTATCGTGCCTTCTGCGCCGACAAGGTTCACGCCGGCGAGGAGCTAGTGGAGAAGTACAAGAGGTGGCAGTTCCCCGACGACGCGGTGACCCACTGCTACCTGGAGTGCGTCTTCCAGAAGTTCGGATTCTACGACACGGAGCACGGCTTCGATGTCCACAAGATCCACGTCCAGCTGGCTGGAGCCGGTGCCGAGGTGAACCACTCGGACGAGACGCACCAGAAGATCGCCCACTGTGCCGAGTCCCACTCCAAGGACGCCGACTCCTGCTCGAAGGCCTACCACGCCGGCATGTGCTTCCTGAACTCCAATCTGCAGCTGGTCCAGCACAGTGTCAAGGTCTAGGAGGACGACGGATCCCGCCATCCAGACCCATCTGATCCCTCTTTGGCAGTTCAAGTCTTAAATAAAGAATGCACTTCTGACACAGATTTCCCCTAACTGTTTTGTTTATTGGAAGTGAACTCATACATTAAAGGAGTAAAGAGCTTATAAAATTATATAACACGGGTAATAATTTTGAAAATTTGAATTCAAATTCAATTTTTAGAAAAATTATTTCTAAAATATAAACTTTAGACTATATATAAATTTATTATTTATATATATTTAGACTATTTATAAATTTATTAAACGTTAATTGGTGTATATTTTTTTACCATAATGACCAATTTCTCCATTAATTTGTGAATGAAACAATTTTATAGACCCTTAATATGGAATCTTATGTTGAGAATCTAATCGTCGAAAAGCGATTTTTTTTTTAATTTCGAATGTATTTCAAATGTATTTAAAATCTTTGAATCCGTTGATGCTGATTAATCCTAAGAACGATCGAGGCGTTCTTATTAAGATTACATATAGGTTCACTTTCAAATTCTCTCATTAAAAACTCTAAAAAGCTAAATACTTGAATAGGAACGAGGCAAAATATTTTGATGTGAGAATTTTAGAAAATGCTCTGCTTGGTTACTAATTGAAGTATAATAATTTTTGATCACAATATGTTAAAAAGCCCCACTTGAGTTTTATCTTGAAACAAGATTTATTTTATTTCTTTTCGGCCCATGAAACCCTTGACCCAATGGCCAAACTGACCGGAAGTGGCGCACCTGTAGGCAAGGTAAGCCCAGTCATCCAATTGGGCTCTTCGCTCCTCCTTGCGGTTGCAGTAATTCACCACCAGCATTAGTTCCTCCATTTGGTTGTGTCCAGCGAAGATCTTTGCTATCCGCTTGGCATTGTAGCCACTCTCATCTGTCCAGAGTCCCAGTTTTTTCACCAAACATCTTAAGGTGACAGCATCTTCGTCTTGGGATTCTTGGCGACAGTTTTCCAGATCCTCGTGCACTTGCTCCGGTGTTGGCAATTTCCAAACCAAAGCCGCTTCGGTTTTTGTAGCTATTAAAAGGAGTAGGCAACTCCAGCAGATAATCTCCAAATTCAGATGATTCATGGCGTACTCGACAGCTAAATGTTTGTAAATGGAGCAAACTCCGATGAACACAGCTCATTTATAGAAAACTTTAACTAGGGAAACCAGTTCTAAAAGCGTCATTGGCGTTAACCTAGAATTCATGGAAAATGGGTCTACCGGCCTGGGCAATTATTGTCATCGCGGGAGCGTCTGACGTAATCAGCGTCTTCAAAATATAATAAATACAAGATGTGAGTAAGTTAAAAAAATCCATTATACCAGTAGACCTTTACTGGGATGCGTGATCAAGTCCGTGAATGGTTGGACAATAAAAGAGAAGTTACGTTTGGCAAAATGTATGTATATTTTGTGTGTCAACGACAGGTGTTTTTCCTTTAGCTTTAATTGATGATTAATGTTAGCTGAGAGAACACTTACCAAATCCCTTGCTTCTAAAGAAGATCAAGTAGTTCAAAGTGGTCTTAGTAATTGAGTGGATTTACTTCCGATGAGATTGTCTAGCTTGCTGGAATTTAATCCTTAAGAGTTTGTAACTGGCGTATATTAAGTGCTTTATCTACCAAAAAAAAATGTTAAATATATAAAACATCTCAGAATTCTTAGAGAATTGCAAATACATAATTTTCGATTACACTCTATGTGAAAGTTTCCCAAGGAGTTTGCTCGTAAGGGTCACCGAACTACAGTTGTTAGAAGTTTTGGAAATAAGAAGAATAATTTGGCTAACTCTATTACGAATAGGAATTGCAGAAAAACAAGTATGCTGACCCAATTAAAATATATAGAAGTTTTAAAAAGTGATGTTCGGCCTATTAAAAAAAAATTATGTCAATGCTATCCTGAGTTTCTTATTAATACTAACGTCCACAAACCATTTAAACTGTCCGACTGCAATTTCCTGGATCAAGTAAAATTACAACTGGAACACAAAACACTTTTTTAATCGTTGTCTTATTATAATTTAGTTAGACGGATACGATGACATTCACCTTCAATTGGAACGACTTTATCAAAATGGATCGGAAAGATCCAAAAACTTATATTTCGGATGATCTAGGAAGGATTCTACCTAGATCGCCCTTTTTTAAACAAATACAGTTTTAGAACCAATAATTAATAATATAACATCATACTATAGTTGATTAACTTTAGAATCCATATTTGTACCTTCAATCGAAAATAGATAAATAAATCAAGCCGAATTATATCTTTTCCCATTCAGCACTTTATTTAATTGTGTATTCCTTTATATTTTGTTACCTTTTTTTTGTGTTATGTGTTAAATAGTTTTTAATGTTTTCAAGCAATTCGAAAAAAAAACATTTTTGATTATTTAAGAATAATTCCAATAAATTCACCCCCTGCTCACATGTTTGATTAATCCCCCGAATTCTCAGTCCACAATGAAATCGGCTAAACTGCAACTGCAATTATAAGTGCGCGGCTGACTGCATCGCGCGACAATTTCCCAGGCCCCGCCCACTCCCAACCCGATTGCAGGACGATTATGGAACATTCCAATCACACGTGAATTCCCCTTTATGGATGTGTGCTTTTTTCACCTATCCTTTGACTGCACCACTGGGCTTTGTTTTCAGTGGTGGGAAATCGGTAATCGAAGGGCCTTCGACTTTCTCCGTCGACTGTGACTACTTCATTAAACAACTCGCAGTGGCGTTTTCACGCTGCAGTAGACCTTTCCGCGCCACTCAACCCGTGCCCATGTCAGCCGCATTTGACAAAGCTAATTTCGCCACGAAAGCCAGACCTCTCTGGGAATCCAGGTTCCCCCCCCCCCATTTCTGTACCGCCCCTATCCAAATTCCATACTCTGCATCCCAGACCTCAGCCAGCCAAACGCCAAACAAACACTTGACACGACCTATTCAATTATTTCTCAATTAAATGTCGTGTAAAGAAGTCATCATCAAGCTGGCATCGTCATTGCATTCGCATTCGTCAAAAAAGGAAAGAAAAAGCTCAGCCAGCAAACAGAAAGAAATTCACAGAATTTGATCTGTTAAAAAAAGAAACCACAATTAGAAGTGCGTTAGAAAAGTATTGCAATCTGCAATTAATACAAAATGGATTAGCATTTGTGAATACAATTAAATGCAGGGTTTTTAAACAGTTTTTCGAGATTAAATGCAAACAAACCTATTTATTTTGAATATTTAAAAATGTAAAGTAAGATTATCTGCTCAATCAAAATTGTATATTTTTTTAAGTGCATCCATAAACACTTGGCACATTTGCCTGATCCACAAAAGGGGGCGTGGCATTGCATGAGTGTGGACATAGTCAAAGGCAAGGTAAATTCAATTTGGTTTTTCATTTCCATTTGGCTTTGCTCGTGGCAAGATTGCGTTAGCTTGCCAGTCAGCATAAAGTACTTAGTTTCAAAGAGTTTCCATGAATCAAAAAAGAATGTATTGAAATAAATGGATATGGTAAAACTGAATATGATTGGTTTTATAGTGATTGTTTTTTGGTGGATTCGCATGTCAGGGTTGGTACTAGATTTAAAGCTTATAACTATGAACTACATGAAGGACAAAGTGCTGCATTTTAACGTACATCCCGAAATCATAGGAATCTATGTTTTGGAAAAATTAAGCATGCATTAATAAAAAATAAACATATTTTTAAAAAATATTTTGCATTTTCAAATAAAATGTCATTTAAAGTATTTATTAAAGTATTATTTATTTTTGTTTTGAATTTATTTGTTTATTTATTTTCAAGCAGGGTCTAAAAATATCGCAATAACCGCACTACTGCGGTTTTAATTAATAAACGGAAGAAACTAAAGCTCACAAAGTATAAAATGCAGCCCAATTGGCAAACAAATAATCCCTATTCATTCTTGCTCGCATGTTCTACAAAAATCAGTTAAATAGGGAACAAAATGGTTTCAAATCGGCCCCTCTTTTCAAACTATTTAACTTTTAGCTTAAACTCTCATAAGAATTTTTAGAAATTTGTGTGTGTTATATTTAAATTTTAGCATACTTCAGTGTCCATTCAAATGTGGTCCAACCGCCCATAGAAACTCTTTATGTTCCATATTATGGCATGCTATTCGGGTTTAATGGTCTGCGACTTGTTTCTTTTGAATGTGCATTGTTTCTTCACTGGGGTTCCTCTTACCCACATCTCCCAATTGAGGACTGCCTCGATCTCAACTGTTTCCATTGAATGCAGCCACCAATTCACCTGACCGACCACCTCCTCCACCCACTGGGCCATTTCGCCAGGAAAATGGGCAGTCTTTCATTCAGACCGCTCTAATTGCAACTTTGAAACTCAATTGGGTAGACACAAGGCCACAAGGGGGCGGCCACTTCTCGAGCACAAACCACCAATTAAATATAAATGTTTGCGCTTTTCTGAGCTGCGTTCTGTTCTTTTTTTGTATACTCTCGTGTGTTTTTGCAGCTTACAATTTGCACATGGCCAGTGTCCGAGTCGGAAGGTCAGTTGAGTTTCCATCGCTCGCATGATGAAAGGCGCTTCACAGGACACGTGCTTTTTGTTTAAGCCAGGCCTTCTCCTTTTATTTCCCTTCCAAGGACCTGCTAACGATGGGGTTTTCTTTCTCACTCAAGGCCTGCATTTTAGTGCCGACTTCTCTGGAGTCGGAGAAATGCGACAGTAAAAACTTTTGGCTCTGGGGGAAAATGGGGGCGTGGTCGTCGCGAGGCGACTTTTTGCCCCGAAAGTTTTCCTTGCTCGCTCGAAAGTTTTCCGCCCACAAAGTTCTGGCCAAAGCGAACGAGAAAAATGCTAGAAAATTGGAATACTTTCAAAAGTTTCAAACTGAATGCAAAGGCATCTTTCAATTCGCTCAGCGGGGCGGGGGATGGAGTGCTTGGCAATTTTTCCAACTTAATTAATAATTAATTAGTGAATCTTCTGAAAGCCAAACAAGTGGCCGATGGCTGACGGAAAAAGGAAAATTTTTATATAAAATAAATTCATGTTAAAACCTTGCACAAAAGGCCATGGTAATGCAGAGTGGCGACTGGGATGGGATGCACTACCAAAAAAATCCAGGCCACATAAAAAGAATTAACTTTAATTGCAAAATATATTTCTTCAATCTGAAATATTTTTTTATTTGGTTAACTTTTCAGACGATTCTGTAAGACATTTTAAAGTTGTATTGAAATAAGGAAACTTTATCTATGGGTAAAACTATTTTTTTTCGTGTATTTTTATAAATAATTTACTGAATAGAAGCCCAAGGTTTTAGGTCCTATGTCACTTGTAACATTAATAAAAAAACTTTAATAAAAAAACATGTCAAAACTATTTCGGAAAATAAAATAGATTAAAAGCCAAATCTTTTTTTGGAGACAAAGTTTCAATTTAAGCGAGAATTAACCAGCTTCCAAAATAAAGTTCTTAAAAATTTGATAAAAAATTTAAAACACATCAAAATATTTTTCGGAGAACAGGATCCAATTTAATCAAGGATTCATCTGTTTTGGGTAAAAATTGTTAAAAAATTGAAATGAAACTTAAAACCTGGTAATTGTAATATAAAAAAATTCCACATAAGTTCGCAATCACAGTTGATTGCAATTTCTTTTTAGATTGGGTTAAGGGGTAAATTTAAACCATATTTGAATTCTCATTTATGCCAAATTTAGTCCTAGATTTTAGTATAATTTTTCTCTCAGTGAGCAGTGTAAGCTGGTCACGGACTGAGCCGGAGGTCAGCGCGTGCGGCTGCTTTTGTTGGCCGCACTCCGCGCATTAGCGGCTAAATTACTGGCCAGTCCGCTGAGTGTGCTCGTCCACGTCCACTGGCGATGGCGATGACGATGGCCCAGGAAGGAGGAGCGGTGCTGGTGTGGTAATTGGAATTAATTCAGCATTAAGCTGAATTTTCTTTAGCCATTTCGCCGTGCTCGTGGGCGGGGGATGTGACCACTAGCGGACGCTCGCTTTATTATGAAGTACCAACATATTGTATAATTTTTTTCTATTCCTTGTCCCGTTTTAATTCAATCGCTTGGGTTGTTAATTAATTGCGCTTAGTTGCCGCAAATGGCAGTTGGCAAATGACCGGGTCCTGGGTGGGCGTGGTCGGCAGTTAGCGGCCAGTGGATCATTGAGTCATTAGCGGGCCAGCAATTAGCAGAACTTGGCAGCGAAATGCAATTGGAGAAATATCTTTGCAAGAATGCAGCCTTTTTTCAAACTTAACATTTTATCTCCCCTTTTGTACATTTAATTATTGGCAGTCTAATGTCTGAATTCTAGGAGTCTAAAGGGTGCATCTGACCATTGACTTAAGTTTATATGCATATATTCTCAACATAAGTTTGTAGCATAGTTTATAACTATCTTACCATCATTTTGTGTTTGTATTTTGATGAAAGGATAACTTGCATTGCAATAATTATAATAATTCCCAAACAATCTTGGCGAAAAGCTATTCCGATTAAAGTTCAAGCTCGAATTATTTTCGAATCACATATCAATTATACACCCGCATAATAAGCTTTTGAAAGCCTGCATTCACAATCAAAGGCA
The DNA here is from genome assembly GCF_018152115.1 of Drosophila rhopaloa. Taxonomy (NCBI): domain Eukaryota; kingdom Metazoa; phylum Arthropoda; class Insecta; order Diptera; family Drosophilidae; genus Drosophila; species Drosophila rhopaloa. The sequence continues at coordinate 10,298,572 of NW_025335059.1, read as the reverse complement.
ACAATTGCAGTCAGAAGCAAACACACACTTATGTGATTGCAGATATACAAAGACATATGCGGCGTATGCGCAATGTGAATGCAAAATTAGAGACAAGTGGCGGTCCTTTTTGGAAGGGCGAGTGAGATAGCTACAATTTGTCTGCAACTTATTGATATTCTCCTCACTACGAGGTTTGGCAATGACATTCCTAAAAACTTTGAAGTCCTGCATTTACTCATTTCATTTCAATGTTTTCTTATATTTTGATTTTAAATCAATTTTTGAAAAAGTTTAATTTTAGCCTCATATACAGAACTTAATATTTAATGACTCAAAGGCATATTGAGTTACACGATTCGAAAACTATGAATACCCGAAATGAATTAAAACTTTAAACCTACGGTCAACGTTCTTTCCTGGGAAACAGAATTTGACTAGAGTTGCAGTGCTTCATTTAAGTATTTATTAAAACTTAATAATATTATAACTTATAATATTATATGTCCTTTGGTCCAAATGGCTCACGCATAGCTCAAGCATTCCTGCTCCAGCAGGATCATCAGGAGCGTTTAGGTCACTGTCCATCCACGAGCAGACCTTTCTTGTTGACGATTTGTTGAGGGAGATGGGCTAGAAGGACCACCAGCGACACTTCAATTCAATCTTTCGGTCATATTCACTGGTTTTTCTATATGTGTATTTTCTTCTTTAGTCGTCCAAAAAAAGGGTGCAAGAAAAGAACGTAAAACCCAATAGTACTTTACTGTAATGCTCAAAATATTTGGAAGCCTTATTATTATCATTACAAATTATTAACCTTCTTTATTCTTTAAATTATATTTATAAAATAATTTCTGAAGCACACTTTACGAATAACGATTCAGAAATGAGGAAACGATTTTGAAAATTTGATAAGTTTAGCACAACGCCTACTTTGTGCAATATATTTTTTTAAAAATACAAATGATACCGATGGCTTTGCAGTATATTGATTAAAATAAATCTGGCCAGGCTTTGTTCATCAAAATTGGAAATTAAAAAGTTTTTAGGTATCGTTATTGATGCAGACATTAAATGTTCTGCATGTTTATTAACGGTGATAAGTTATTTTGGTAATATCATATTCGTAATTTAATATTAAGAATATATTAATATATTATTATATATTATTCCCATGTGTAATATGTAATTTTTTGATTTCTCAACCTACCTTTGCTGACTACTCGAAATTGCATCGTTAGCTGCCTTCTTGTAACAGTTTGATCTGTTTTGCTTGTACGCAATGCCACGCCCCCTTCCGCCAGTAATATTCACCACCCCTTTTTGCAGTGTGTGTGTGAAATCCTTTTGTTTTTCAACTGACAATCGCCAGTTTTCCTCCTGCCTGCAGCCCGTGTCTTCCATTGTCCCAGATATATTGTAGATAGTCATTGTGCTATTTTCCGCTTGATTACGTCCAAAGGATTTTTGGCACACACGTACTCACACCCACCGCACCAGCACCACCCACTTTCTGGCATTGTTCGTTGGCATTTGACCGCGGGTTTGGCACTCGCAGATCCACACTGTTAGTAATCCCGCCGCCTGCTCCACCTCGGCACCTTGGCAACCATTAAGTGGATACGCTTATTATCCATTGTTGGCTTCGATATGAGCCTAAGCTTCTGCCACCCCACCCTCTGAACCCTGACCTCTGCCGGCATAACCCAGGATGGTCCTGTGTAATTTTATTCATAAACTCAACTAAAACACATTGCAGACTTTGGCTATGCACCGGATTCTGTTGGGTGTTTAAGATAGTGGGAATGAGTACACAGCAAAAAGTTGAGTGGGGAAATTTTAAAACTCTAATATTAAATTTACGTTCATTTCATTTACGTTCAAAAAGCTTAAACACAATAAAATGAAACCTTTATGAAAACCTTAAAGTAGATTTTTAGCTAAGAAAACGTGATTATCTTATCATTAAAAAAATAAAAAAAATTATAACAAATTCAACGTAAAAAAAATGTTAGCCCTTAAAAATCAAATTTACTATATAAAGAATAAGTAAGCGTAGATTGATAATAGGTATTCTTTTTTATTGTTCTTCTGGCTTTAAGTAAATAATTTAACTAAAATTAAAATAATTTATTTCGTGTGGGATAGAAATATAAGCATGTATTTATTAAAATATTTGTATTGTAGATAGATTAAAATAAAATTTGTATGATAAATAGATGAAAAGATGCATTCTAATTTTTATTCGTTTTTAATTTCATAAATTTGACTTTATAAATATATTAAGTTACTTATGTCCCAAATTAGTTCTTGCGTAATTTTATAGACTTTTTGTTCAGTGCTTTGGGGAGTGAGAGGATGATTTGTTTTTCAGGGCTTATTTGCTGCTGGCAGTTGGCAAGGCACCAAAAAACACGCAGCAGGCGGCTGGCTGGTTTGGCTTTTGTGTCAATGAATACAATAACCAAATTAAATAACCAAGGTGATGCAGCCAGGCCCATAAATCTGCTGCCTGCAGGCAGGACGAGTCGTTTTCGAAGGGGTTAAATGCGGAGAAGGAGCTGCAATTAGCGTACTCAACAACTAATAGATACTTATCTGCGGATCATAACTCAACAATGGCCTGGGAAAGAAATCCTATCTATTCTTGCTCTTCAGAGTCTATCGTTTTGATATCCAATTTGTTTATTTGCGTTTATTCCGGCAGAAAATCAAAATAAACGCTGCGGGGACATTTCCACACATGTTCGTGTCCCTGTTCAAATGGCAAACAAATAATGATATCAACTGTCGGGGTCTCAAGTGCAACCTTCCCACACAAAGACGAAGAAAGAAGTAGATCTGTGTATCCTTTAGATACATTTTTCCCTTGCAGTGAAACCTTTTTTCCACTCGACTGAATCGCCTGCGAAATGAAAAACCACTCGAGTTCCTCTGCTTCTCCCGCTAGTTTTTCCCCCACTCGCACATATTTTTATTTGCTTGTTTACCTTGCTGATTTCTTTTTTGAAAATCTCCCCGGTTTTTGAGCAAATTGCAAGCAATTTAACTGCAATTAAATTGCAATTTTACCACACACAGTCTGCGGCCGAGATCCATCACAAAGGCGTCAGTTTTCCTCGGGTTTTCCTGAAGAAGCGGCCTCCATTGTGCCACCTTTGTGTGGGCCCGGCTAAAAGGAAATAACACTGAAAACCTTTTGCATTTGCAGATTTTACAATTATTTTCGCACTAAAAAGCGAGAGAGGCGCCACGCCCCCTGCCCCTAGCTCCTTTTTCCCGCCTCTTGACTTTCCAGTTATTTCTGATTTCTTTGTGCGCGGCGCATAAACAAAATGGCCGCCTTCTTATCTGGCCCATTGTGCAGCGTTCCCCCCTCCCCCCACCACTCCCCGCATTGTGCAACGGCGCGTGCTTTATAAATTGTATTTAAAAGATATAGCAAAGCCAAACACAATTCCTTTGAGCGAATGCCACAAATAATTGCTGGCCTTGCTCCGCCGTGGGCTTTTGTCTCGATTCTCGGGGGCAGAAAGGATCCCCGAGTCCTGCGGAAAAAGGAACGGCAGCTGGCACTTGAGCTAGGTGCTCTAATCGCGGTTTACCCACCAATCGGAAAAGTTTTCGCCAACAAGGTAGCTTACAATTAAGACTCATCACCAAGTGTTTTTTGTTAAGATAAAAAAAGGCATTTTAAAAACTATAAATAGGAATAAGAAGATATTTACTCAATGGAATGAACACTTACTTAAAACTAAACTTAAGAATGAACGAGTGATCCATTTTTATACCCTTGCAGAGGGTATTATAATTTCAGTCAAAAGTTTGCAACGCAGTGAAGGAGACATTTCCGACCCTATAAAGTATAAACTTTTTTGATCAGCATCACAAGGAGAAGTCGATCAATTAGCCATGTACGTCCTGTCAGTCCGTCTGTCCGTCTTTGGTCCGTCCGTCCGTTCTTCTTCATACGCAAACTAGTCCCTCAGTTTTAAAGCTATCTGCTTGAAACTTTCCCAAAAGTTGTCTTTCTATTGCAGGTAGTATATAAGTCGGAACGAGCCGGATCGGGCCACTATATCATATAGCTGCCATATAACTGAACGATCGGAAATGCCATAACTTTGATGTTTGTAAAGTTAGGAAGTTGGGATTTTCTATGAGTTTTATTTTTGGCCAATTAATCCGACCTACCGAATTTCATAAGGATCGGACGACTATATCCTATAGCCGCCATATAACTGATTGATCGGAAATGCCATAACTTTGGTGTTTGTAAAGTTAGGAAGTTGGGATTTTCTATGGGTTTTATTTTTGGCCAATCAATCCGACCTACAAAACTTTATAAGGATCGGCCGACTATGTCCTATAGCTGCCATATAACTGAACGATTGGAAATGCCATAACTTTGGTGTTTTTAAAGTTAGGAAGTTGGGAATTTTTATGAGTATTAAGAATACATCATATGAATAATTTTGAAGAATATAATTTACAGAATATTCTGCAAGGGTATATCAACTTCGGCTCCGTCCGAAGTTAGCTTTCCTTTCTTGTTTTGATTTAAATTTAATCCATTTTTGGTCGATGTTGTTTTTCTTCATACTATACACTAAGTGTTCATTCTAGAAATTATCTACTCAAATTCTTTAACTCAAGACTTCTTAAAGATAAAAAACTATAAAAAAAAAGTTTAACAGATTTGAAGCAAAAGTACTTGTCCTAAAGGATTTGGAAGTATTTTAACGATTTTAATAGGTAAATGTTTTCAAATGTGTCTGTAAAATTGTGGGCATAACTCTATTAATAAATCTAAAGCTTACATAAATCTTAGGTGTTTAACTGATACTCATGACATTCTGTTTCACCAAATTGATTCTAAGGAAAATATCTGTAACCAAAAATATTAGTTTATTTCCTGTTAAAATACATTTTATAAATTCGTTTGGAGCAACCAACTTATTAAATGTTTAAATTATACTAGTCTACATAAGCATAACATTTAATAATTCTACAAAAATTCCGCAACTTCTTTCAGCTTCCCTAATATTATCAAATTTTATTCTTAAAGTTTTATTTTGATTTATGGGTTCATCTAATTTTAATTACTTGACAACCGAAGCACCTTCTTCTACGTGACCGAACTACATAATTTCTTTTGGATATGTAGTTGTTATGCATAAATATTGAATATAAATATTAATTAACGTGAAGAGAAGTCTTCAGCATAAAGTCAATGCCAAGACGAAGGCAAAAGTTATCCTTGCTCTGCTGCCATGTGTTGAATATTTAATTTAATTTAATTAAATTCACTCTGAAAATAACTTTGCAAGCGGCAACAGCAAGTGCCAACCAACGTAATGAGATAAATTTGCATAAAAATGCCTTGACTTGTCGCGTTTCCTTGCACATCCTTGTAGCCGAAAGGAAAGATATTTGCCAGTTCACATCGTGATGGTTTTCTGCTTCTTTCCGAGGGTAAAAAGGTGACAGGCGCTAATCCTTTACAGGCCGAAATGCTGGCATATGCCAACACCAGAGAATCAAATACAAAATTAAATTTTAAATAACTCTCCAGCGGAGGGGATAACAACATTTTCAAATGTTTAAAAATTTCGCTACTTATTGAAAGTGGAAAGATGAGCACGTGCCGCACATAAAGACTGGCGATGGCCCATTGTCCTCGCAGGATGCTGCATCTAATCCTGATTCCGTCGGCTTAATGTCACCAAAACATATTTCACTTTCACAAATCGAAAACAAATTCAACCCGCTGCTAGATACAAAAAATATGTCCTTGTGTGTGCCTACATTTTCCTTTTCCTCTTTTGTGATAAATTGTTATCCTTTCAAAGGCTCAAGTGTGCGACAAGTCATTGTTGTTGTTGCGGTTGGTGGTCAGTTTGGCTCGTTATTTCGTTGGTCCTGCAATTTATCTGAAGTAGCTTGTATCTGATGCATGAATTATGCGTTTAGGCTGTTTTTGATCATTTTTTGCGAGCTAACCATAATTTTTACTTCAAAAAATTTGTCTGTCAAAACTGTGCAACTTTCGTTGGGGTACAATGGGGAAAATCATTCAAATATATATCTTTCGAAAAGGAAGAGTGAAAATTATTTGGTTTTATTTTGGTTACAATTTAAAGTAAGTAATTTAAGTAAAAAATTCAATGAAGTCTAAGGTAAGCCCATTAACAATCGTTCTATTTATACATTTATGGGTAGCTCTGAAATGGCTTTATAATGATTTTATTTATTAGTTAGATTAATAAATTCATTGTATAAATTACAGTAATAACACTTTTTAATAAAATTTAAAACATTTGCTAGCCTAATATTAATGAGTTATTTCTAGGAACTGATAAGACAGCAGCTTCAATATTTTATTTATAAAAAAACCAATTTACTAGTTCTTCGATATTCTTTGTTGATATAGTGATAGGCATTCGTGCATATCCATTTGAATAGTTTTCAAAGAACCATTGGATTTTACAATGACCCTCTGTAACCGAAATGGCAACCACTGTGCGAGATTCCTGGTGAGGTCGCACCCCTTTTCCGGATCGCCGGCCAGCCCTAATAAACTTAACAATAACCGCTTTTTATCACCCCTCCCCCAGTGTTTGTCATAAATAATTCTAATAATAAATTAAATGCATCCGCAACTGCTTTGGGCTGCGATTCGGGTCAATGATGACTGAGTGAGTGAGTGAGTGAGTTCCGCAAACGATTTGCACCCCCATTTGTCTTGCCAGGCTCAGACAGTTATCCTTGGCCATCGGGCACGAGCACACAATGCCCGATCCACCGCAATCCCATCCCGGGTCCTTAAACCTTTTCAAACGTTTTTCCAATTCGTGTTTTGAGGGAAAGTCAGTTGAGCGTGCTCTGCAAATTGAATTAAATGACTGTGTTGCCATTCTTGATTTTTAATTACCAATTGGCAGGCGGACACCTGGCCACAGATCCCACGAATCCTGGGGCATGGGGAGCCCTCTCCCCTCAATCAAATGTGTGTAATGAACTTATTTACACACTTTCCGTGACGAAATTTGATGGGCGCTTGCGGTTGAGCTGAGTTGGCAAATGAAATTCGGGAATGTCACCCACAGACTTTGCCGCGCATCCAAACATCCGAGCATCCACCACCAGAAATATGCCAGACACCCACAAACACCCCACCAATCATTGCTGGCTTTGCCTTCTAACACGAGCATCCACACTGGGCATAAAATATCATCATTTGTTATGCAAACAAAACCTAGTTACAGTTTTTGTCTTAATACTATTTTAAATTTTAAAGTATTTTCTTAAATGGCTACTCTCTTAAAACAAAAAATACAGGAGTAATAAATCAAATATTAAGAGTTAAAAAAGCATATTTTAATAAATTTGAAATTATGGCTAGATAAAAGGACATTAGTCGACGCCAATTTTGAAACACATTTTTAGAGTTTAAAATTATGGCTTAATAAAAGGTAATTTATTACAGTTTTCTACAAAACTCCTTTTTCAACTTTGAAAAAGCAAAAACAGGACTTTTTAATTTATGTTTGTTTCTTTAAATGCTAACTGTGTATTATTTTATTCTTTAATGTTTTTGATAGCTTGCAACGGGCTCTACTTCTCTAAATAAATTATAAAGAGAAGATTGGTATTTAATAATAATTATTGTGCATTTTCATTTCAGATCTGTATTTTTTATATCGAAAACCACTTTACTCTGTTGGATTTTTATAATTAATACTTTATTAAATTGTATTATTTTAATTTATAATTACAGCAAAATATTCTCTGTGCAATCATCACAGGAATCGAGTGGAATCCTCCTCTCGTCCCGGCCTAAATATTACAAAGTGTTTTTGCGCCCGTGGTATCGCGTTCCAGAAAGGGGCGTTCTATTTGGCCGGAAAAAGGGCTCAGGAGGATGGGGCAAAGTCGGGGGAGCGGGGCGACGTTTATTGGCAATAATTATGCCGGGCTGCCGTCGACGTCTGACCGACAACACCGGCAGATCAAACACCCAGTCAACCGACAACCAGTCAACCAGCCAACCCTCGAGCGACCCCAATCCCGAACAGCTCCATTCCACCGGGCCAGCAGACAATGTCAAAGTGTGATTTTTCGCTTGAAATACTTTTGCACAAATGCCTTGTCTCCCCACTGAACTCGAGCTCGGAAAATATGTTTTACTGGCATTTTGAATTATGCTCGAGTGCTATTGTATAGACGAAAACAGGCGGTCGTGGGCGGAAGAAGTTGCGGCTGGTGGCGGCGAATCATTGAAAATTGAAATTTATCTTATATTTATTGAATGTAGATTGTGACAGTGCTTAATACTGATGGATGAAGCAAGGGATGAGGAATATAATGGAGCTATAGGGAGTTTATTTCGCAGTTATCTCATAAAGCGGTGTAATTAATATAAATAAATGCCTTTGGACTGTAATTAAATGCCTTTAATGTCTTCGCATAATAGAATACAAATTAAGTTGGTAAATGGACTTATCGAACTCTACAAAAGAGGTTTGTTAATTTTATAATTTTAAGCTTTACCTTTTATAAAGTCATTACCTCATTATCTTCTTGTCTTATAAAATATAATCTAATATAAGACCCTTCAATTAAATAAACAAATGAGCATAATAATATATAATTGAAAAACAATATTCAATATTTAATAAATGTTGAGAAAACACGAGAACTTAAGAAGTTATCTTTAACCTTATTTGACAAAACTGAGTACAAAAGTATATGTATAAAAAATCATTTGGGATAAAGACGGTTTTGCCTCAAGTTATAAGTGTTATTGTTTTAAAAGTTTCCTTTAACATATTAATGTTTGCAAGACCGTTAAGAAAATTTTTTAATAAAAATTAAAGCAAAAACTGTCTAACGTATTTAAAGTAAGGGTCTTATTCCCCACAATTTTGAAACTCATTTAGCTACATAAAACGTTTTTCCATCTGCCTGCATTTTAAGTCACATTTGAAGTGGACGCGACTCGAGCACAAAACGATTTTAATGTATATTATATGCAGCATTTAAGGATTAAATTTCCTGGAAGTGAGTGTACTTCCCGGAGCTTCTCCGACTTCAACTGCCAGCCCCCGCTCTCTTTTGCACTGAAATTTAAATTTATTATAAAATCGGGAATATATTGTTGAAATCTGAAATTTTATTGCTCCTACAATACGTAACTTTTCCTACATTTTTAAAAAATGTTTTAGAGCATATACTTTCCTGGACTTTTAAAATGGTTATTTAACCATGAAATTATAAAGTAAAAGGTTTTAGATTGTATATTAAAGAAGATTCTGTTGATAAAAGAACACTGAACAATAAAAACATAAGGTATATATTAAAGAAATTAAAAAAAAAATGTTAAGTTAAGATCCTCTAGTTATTTTGTAAGATTTTTAAAAGCTTAAACATCTTCTCATGAGTGAAGTAAGAATAAAATTAGCTTTATCCATTGGAAAACCATTAATAAGTAGAAGTAGTCTTATATTGTTCATATAGCATTATTGACTCACATTACGAATGCAAATATTGTCCCTCTAAACTATCTTAAAAAGAATAGATATTAAATTTTAAATTCAAATATTTTATTTGAATATTTTTATTGATCAGTAGCTCAATTCCCAATTGAAGAGGGTGCTTTTTGACAGTGTTCTTTAGATTGGGATCGGCGGCCATTACGCGAGGGCTGCGCCTGCGTTTCGGGGCGATTCGACGGGTTTCGAAGAGCCAGCAGCACAATGGAGAAGCGGTGCGAATCACTTGAAGGTATAAACTTATGTATTGTACATGTATACTTTGCTCATAACTTCGTTTTGTTGGCATTATGTGCGCATTTCAATAATCGGAATCACAATGAACACGCGAGTGCCCACAATGAACTGCGCTATACATTTATTTTGTGGTATGCGAGATCCTTTGTTCGCCTCCTTTGTGCAATGTGTTAAAAAGTTGTAAGCATTCTTCATTATTCGATACCGATAGCGGTACCAAACTGAACCAGAAACCAATGCCAATTGCGATTGGGGTCTTGAGTTGTGTGCGCAAGCGCGGCATCTTAAATTTCCCTGCAATTCAACCGCATCCTGCACCCAAACTAAGCGATTTCCACAGAATCTATCTCTTGGGGATTTTTATGAAATTGTAATTCAATTAAATGCGGAGTACTTCCTACTCCACGTCCTTTGTGCGGATAATTGTGGTGGTAATTGATATTTGCTGGGCTGGCAGGGGCAATTCAATTAAGTGCTTCGACAAAAGATTAATTGTGCGTGTGGGCGAGGCCGTGCGAGGAATTGTTCCTCTATTTACTAAACATACGTCTATATATAAGTAATATATATATGTATTTGGTGGGAACCAGCTGCAACAGAATGACAAGGCAACTACCATTCACATTGCTCATACGCCGGGGATGCCAACACGAGCCAGGATATAAATTGTACTATGTCACACGCATGACGTCAAATCGAAATGCCTGATAATGCGAAGAAGTTAATGCCGCACATGGCGAATTATGTTTTGACATCGCCGAGAACTGAGCAGCGGGCGATAAAAGACAAAATAACTTTGTTAACGAGGCCCTTAAGCACATGCACACGCCTCGTTCCCATGCCCCAAAAACAAATGGTTGTCACCCGTTTAAACCCCTTAGACGAAGTCCCCTTTTTGGAGAATGGAGTACGTGGGGATGCCAGCGGAAAAATGCCAAACGACTTCGGCAGGAATGGGACTGGGAAGGAGGTGATGGTGGCGCATTATCCTTTTGAGAAATGCTAATGTTATAGCAGCTACCAGCTAGCAGCCAGCGCTTATAACCGAAAAAAGATAAATATGCAAATGTGGTTTTTTTCTCGTTTTTCCTTTTTTTTATTCTTCCATTTGGCATAGTTGCGGTCGCTATATGAAGAGTCGTTAATGTCCTTGATATCCTTTTTTATTTCTTAATTCAAGACACTTTTTAAGGGCCTCAGAAGTTGCAGACGATGTTTAAATTATAAATGTTAAGTCATACATTAGATGAAGCTTACATTTTATTGATAAAATCTCAGAACTTTATTTACAAAAGTCGAATTAAAAAGTAAAAATTTTAAAAATATTTTTAAATATATACTTTATGTTAAACAATGTTGTTGCTTCTTAGGATCGATTATCTTTACGATAGTGTCAAAAAGTTCAAGATATACTCTGTTTCGACTTTATAGTCGATAATCTATAATAGGTGTTACAAACTTTTGATATTAATGATTTTATAATCATTTTGGCTAAATACATTACAAATATTCAAACTATACTATTAGACAATTAGTGCATTTGAAAGTCTTCAAACTAAATTCAATTCACTAAGATCAAATTGAATCTCAATATCAAATATTTTTCTGTTCCCAACCGCAGCTGTTTTGGGTTTCTTCTCAGCAATTTTTGCGTTTTTTTTTTGCTACATCAATTTATACACTAAACAAAATTTGAATAAAAATCAGCGTAAATTGCAGACATGTGCCCATTTCCAGGCCAGTGCCCTTGGCAAGAGTTAGAGAAAAAGGATGCAGGGGCTGTTTGGATCTGGAGTGCATCCTTTGTGTGCCGGATAAATCGGTTACGCTTTGGGAAACGATAACCATTAGCAGGAGGCATTCGGTTAACTGCGCGTGTCATTACAAATTATTAACAATTCCAGACCGAATAATGCCAAACCAAAGCCCACAAGTCAAGTCGATTCAGGCAACTTGCCGAAGAATTTTCCACCGGGGTGTTGGGCGCTGGCAGAACAAGAAGTTCGCATGATTTAAATGCCATTTTAATTGAGTTTTGGCCCGGCAGCAGGATCGAAATCGGTCCCAGCTATATCCCATATTCACCCCCCGTTGCTGTGCAATGCCAACAAGCAGTTTGGACGGCATTCAAATGAAATTTGCCACCAGCTGGGAGAGATGGAAGCTGGATATCCTGGATATCCTGCCACTGGTAGAGAAACATGTCGCATGCCGCTCACAGGACGAAGTAACAACGCAAACTATGTACAAGTCCGCACTCACAGATGCGGGCGAAATTGTAGTCTTAACTGGTTAAATATTAAATTTAAGCTTCGAAAATTATTACTGTATTTAAAAAATTCCAATTTTTGTCTGAAATGCCATTTAAAACTTTTAAATATTTTGTTTTATTTTGAACTCAAGCAAAACTAGATTAACATATCTAAAAGATTGATAAGAGAAATAATCATTTTTTAAAACACTAATTTTTTAGCTTAATATATAGCATAAGTTTTCTTATTTATCAATATTTTTTAATTTATCCTTTTATATGAACATAAAATTTTGTTTCTTTGTTGACAAATACAATATTACATAACCCAAGTAAAAAAAATTAATTTTTTATTGTACTGTAAAAGGTCCTGTGCTTAGTAAATATCAACATAATTCTGTATTACAGTGGTGAATTACATAAATAGGTATATTTTAAAACATTTTAAATAACTGAGTAGTTACTGTATTATTGTATTTTGATTTTCATCAAAATTATACATTTAAACCCTATTAAATTTGCACTACAATGGGAGGGACTTAAGCTTGGTTGGTTGGTTTTTTGTTCCATCTACATTTCCATTCCGGTTTTGGGATGCAATTTAGTTTAATTAAATAGCCATTGAAAAGAAACCGAATTGAAGCTTTCTTTCTGACCACAGCTGTGTATATGTAAAGCTATGTGTGTGAACGTGAGTGTGTGTTTGGGCCAAGGGGGCGTTGTAGTGCCAAGTGGTCAGGGATATGCGGACTTCCATTTCAGCGCCATTGCTGTTCGCAATTATGAAACTATGCTGAAAGTGCTCAGTGCCCGAGTATTGGTGAGCATTTCCGGCTGCCATTGTATACCATTTCTTCGAAACTTTTCCCATTGGCTGCCGTTTCTGGTCTCCGAGTCCTTTGTGCTTGCGGCAAACTCGAAATCAATATCAGTTGTATCCTTCGGCAGCAACAAAAGAAGCTGAAGCTGCTGATTGACAGAAACAATCCGCACACACATACACTTATATACACGGAGAACTTGGAACACAATCGCAGAACAACCCTTCAACACTCAACTACATTTTGATTAAAATTTTATTTGTAGCTGCGCTTCCAAATACAATACATTTATTTCCTTTGAGCTCACGCACACAGAGGGAAAACAGAAAACTACTCGAACAACAAAGCGCACAAAGGCGAATCCTTTTCAGTTTTATTTGATTATTTTTTATTTTTTGTGTTGCTGCTGCTGCTTGTCAACATTCCAAAGGGGTTGCCAGCCAGTCCAGGACACGGGGTCCTTGGCTGTCCTGCTGCCATTCGTCTGTGAAATAAAATGTATAACTTCCATTATTATTTTTTATTTAGTCCGCTGGCCGTTTGTCGCCTCACTGACGCCCCCATCCTCCCCCTGGGTCCTTTCCTTTCACACAGAAAAAAAATAAGGATGCTATTCAAACAATTCTATAAAATTATTCGGAATCAAAGGTTTTAAGTGCTTTAAGTTAATTAAATATATGAGACAATTTAGAGATGATATCTATAATATTCTTTTGAGTGAAAGAGTTTTATTTTGGCCATTGAAATAAATATTTTGTTTAATTTAATAAATCTCATAAGTAAAATCATAAAATCATATAAGTAAGCTAATGGTAGGCGCATCAATATAACCAATTATTTTGATATTTTCTCCTGATAAAACACAAAATGCCAAATTGATCCCTACAACTTTTTAGCTGTGGACTTCCCATTTTTATTCCCTTTCGATTTGTAAAACTTTTGACTTTTCTTTTGGCTATTTTTACTGACGCTTCATTTTAATATTATTTTAAATAATGTTTTTTTGCACACTTTGCCAGCGTGTGTGTCAGCTGTCTGCATTGTTTCGTCCTTTTCACTTTTGGGCTGCTCCTTTGTTCCTGCGCTCGCTTTTGGAGTAGCTCTTGAGTTACGTTGCCATTTTCGTGCTCCGTTCTCCGGTTGCTCCTGCTCGCTTTATTATTTGAGCATTTATTTTGCATATTGTACTTGGTTTGTTTTTTATCCGGCTTTTGTGGCTCAAGTGCAGGGATATAGTGGAGAGAATTGCTTTTTAGTGTCGGGCATTTCTGTTGTAATGCAATTTATTTTTGAGGTGTTGGAGGAGCTATGCGCCATTATTGTTACCCAAGGTTGAAATGTAATTGCAACAAATTAAATGACATTTATTATCCTTAATAAAAAATTAGTGTTTTTCGCACCATTGACTTTAGAAATTTCTTTTGGTTTTTAAATTTTTAATCATCATAATTACAGAAACCAAAAAATCGGAAAGTCCCTGCAGTAATTCTTCTTATTATAAATTTTTGTATACAAATTGATCCCTCCAAAAAAAAACATCAAACAAAGTGCACTATATCCAAATCTGCAACCATCTCACTTGGTTCACGCGTGCCAATTATTCGCAGAACCAAGTCAGATCGGACCTGACCGACACCGCAGCATTCCACGTGTCCTGCACAAAGGATTCGACACACTCTCAGCCCAATCCGTTGTCAATTAAACAAACAAATACACTGTTGGATAAACATCAACGCCCCTTGATGAGGCAAATGACGGCATTTAGATATTTATCGCACTCTTAACTCGGTTAACCCCAACACGGCCGGGCCAATCGCAACCACTGGGCCACCCGAGCCACTGAGCCACTGAACCACTGCACCACCCAACCACTTCCCTCCTGGAATCACACGTCCATGTCAACCGCAGAGACAGGCGACAGACGAGGACTACACGTGACATTTACGCAGTTGAAAAACCAAAATCAAAACTTTTGACGAGGATCGTGGCTATGCAAACAATGGAGTGCAACAACCCCGATTTCATCCCACGCTATTTAAAATCCATTTAGAACTCCTCAACTCCCATAGTTTGGGTGGGTTTTGAAAAGCATTAAAAACATCCTAAGGTACAGTTGCCATCAGCGACATATTTCCATAAAAAGGGGGCACAATTTTTTTGACATGTCGGCTGGGATAAAAGAAAAACCGAACAGCTCCTATTGAGCAGGCCCAAGCAAATGTAAAAAATCATCAGTACAAAAAACACCTACGATAACATACACACACACACACACAATATGTAAATTATGAATTTTTAATTTTGTGTAAACAAACCGCGCAGTGAGTGCATCAAAGAACAGGTCTTCGGGGTGAGCCATTAGGCATCCATCCCAGCTACTGTATTAAATCATTCGAATACATGCCCATCCGCACTCACGACTCACAGATGCGCACATGGAAATCAAATGGTCGTATCATGTGTTGGCTGCTTGGGCGGCAACACAACTAACAACCCGAAAATCAAAAGCAAAACAAACCGCAGCGATCCGAAAATGAATCCAAAAAATTGATTTCTCATCGTTTTGGCAGTTGCCCAACAGGCCGCGCAGGTTTCACTATTTCCGATGGACTCTCTGCTTATTAGCCGACTGCGACTGTGACTGACAAACTGCCCCGTACCCAAAAAATCTAAGCACAGTGGTGGAAGAGTAGAACATTTTTTAATTAGTCGTTTTTATATAAATCAACAATTCTCGGAAATCTCTGCTCATTTAACTTCGTTTTCACATTTTATTTTATAGTATTTAAACGACAACAATAAACATTTTTAAGCCAAACATATACAAATTTATGCTTCTGTACCACCTGTCTAAATAGAATCAGGACTTTTGCAAAAAAAAATCCTTTTACGTTTTTTGTAACTTGGTAAATTAAAACCTAATTACTTTATAACTGGCTAAACATTTTTCATTCCAGGTTTTATTATTATTTTGCGAAAATAAAACCAAAATAAAAACCTTCTGGTTAAAAGACGTTCGTTAAGAATTTGTATTACGAGTTCAACAAACTAATGGAATGCATTTCATTTAAATTAAGTTGTTGCTTACTGCTACATTTTGCATTGCATTTCTAAAAACTATGAAGTTTTTGTAAAAGTGGTACAAATTTAAAATGTGAATTTTCTTTGAATACAGATTATTTGGTTTCTTGATTGTAATAGTAAATCTGTCATTTATTTTAACTTTTTATTTCGTACCAGCTCTTTTCATAATTTCTAGTCGTCTAAGAAAATCGACTATATCATTTTCTGTTTGTTTACCAATTAATCTATCCTATTGTTAATCAACCATTCCTTTTAATTTATCTTTTCTCATAGCTGGTTGCACTGTGTCTTTGAGTCTCGGCAAAAAGGTCTGGGCCACCTACTTTACGCGTTTGCTACTTGAAATGGCATTTGTTTTCTTTTCTAGGTTTTTTTCACTCATCCTTCGTCTGTTTCCCCGCGCTGTCTGTTGGAAAAACAAAACAGCTTGTTTTTTGTTTTTGGGGAGGAGTTGGTTTTTTTGGGGGCTGCCAAATTAGTTGTTGCTATATGGCCTCTGACCCTCCGATTGACAAGCCGCAGGTTGGGTTACCCAATGAGTCGCAGCGTCTTGTGATCACGGGTCTTCGACATCCGAAATGTGGAAAAGCAAATAATAACAAATAAGTGAAACTAATGCCCGGGGGGAAGTCTCCGGCAGACCACCCTCGAATTAGCCAGGAAAAACATATGCCTGGTTAATCTTAAGCTGTTAAGTAACCCTTTTGGGAAGGATTCGTTTCATTGGCCTTGGGGTGGGCCACTTCTTGGGCGTTTCTTTGCGGAGAACTTGCCGCTCGTTTGTTTTTTAATTGACACGGCACTTCTGGAGGCCGCAAGAGGCATGTGCCATCTGCCAGCAGAAACAGGAGAATCAGGAGAAACCCCTTTCCGAATAACTCCTGCAATTTGTTGTACTTTGTTCCCATTGCCTTTGGGCTGTATCTGAGGTTCGATCTGACGATTTGCTGGTCGGTTGGTTGGCTGGATTGGATGGGATTGTTTGTTGGCTCACTGTCTCCCCCTCGTGCAACCGCCTGCTATTAATTCATTGTCTATTATCAAGAATTTCCATGCCTGACATTGTATGCATTTTGTGCCGCCACTCGAGGAGCATATGCATGTTGCCTGCTGCTCCTGCGAATGCTTCTGCTGCTGGTTTTGCTCCTGTTTCCTGGTCTTAACCAGTGATGTCGTTTTTGAGAGGACAGTTGGCTACTTTTTTGAGAAATAAGGGAAGCTCCACAAAAAACACCAGTTTAATAACTAATCCATATAATATTCTTTGTGTTGGCCATTTCCTTTAGGAATTTTTAGATTTTAAAATCCCCATCTATACAGGTTTTAATTATATATAAAAGCAGCATTTGATTTAAGCATTTTTTCACTATTTGTTTTAACCAAATAATTAACTTTGTATTACAAAATTATAAATAGGCAAAGGGAAATCTATAAGAATTTTTTGTAAACAACTTAGACTAACATCCGTTAAAATTTTAAAATTTTAAAGATACTATAGACAAACTAGTTAGTGATTTTTATTATAAGGGTGTTTTAAAAACCATTCTCTGCAATATTTATTGAAATGTTAATATGTATAAAATATGTGAAAATTAACAAAGCTTAATAGAAAGGGTTTCCTTTATTTTCAAAATTGAAAAGAAACCGTTGTCTTCCGAGAAAAGAGCTGAGAGCTAAAGAATCATCACTGTTCTTGGCTCTCCTCCAGCTTCATTGTTAGTCCATAACTACATGGGCCGCTGCTACTCTAAGATATTATCGACAGCTCGTCCTCCAGCGAGCGGCTGACTGACTGGCCGGGCTTACCAGTGTGTCCCGTACCCCCCTTCCTCCAGCTCTCCCCTCGTCCTTTTTGCCTTTATGTCGACCATTGTCCACTCGAGCTGAGGATCCTGTGGCTTGGCTATGCTAACCCACCATCATTGTTGGACCCTGACAATGGTACATAGAGCCCATTGTTCGGCTCGGGGACATAAATACGGGGGAAATGGGACTGGTTGGGCTGATATAGCTGGTCACACATCCTGGCCATCCTTGTTGCTGTTGACTTTTCGAGTTTGGCAAGGCGCACAATGGACAAATTGATATCCAATAATTTAATTTTGTTATCCATTCAGTCGCATGTTGGAAAATAGTTTTGTAATTTGCACTCGGCGTGTGTGTAACCGATATTATTGTCCCTTCGTGGGTGTGAGTCGGGGAGTCCTTTGGCCATTGTAAAGTTTCTGGAAATGTGCTGGTCATGTGTGCGAGTTTGTGGGCATTAGTTTTATTATAATTTTGTTTATCGTGTCGTGTGTCCGAATGGGGAAAACAAAAACAGCTCGAACCGTTTATGTGTAAAGGGATTTCACACTTTTCCGCACACGGCCATGCGGAATAGTTTTCCTGGTGTTTTTCGGGGGTCATGTGGCATTGCCCTCAAAATAGTGGCAAATAGATAATGATGATACGGATTAACGCTTCGCATTATTATTTGGCCCTTTGGTCCATTGTGATGACCAGTTGGGATTTTCGAATCGTGGGTGGCCTCTACAATTAGTCGTTCTTGCAGTAGTTTGGTATTTGTTGGGGGTGTTTGTGGGAAGGCCATTGTTCTCTAGTCATCTTCTCACGATTATAAATTACGTGCTGTGAAAATTAAATATTTACTTAACCAGCCCTTGGGTCTTGTGCGTTTGCCTAACAATAGCACCTTTTAATTAAATATTTTTATTAATTGGTCTATTAGAAAGGCATTTAATGCAGGCCAAAATGATTTAATTGGAGCCCTAAGCGATTCAAATCAAAAGAGGGATGAACTAAACGTTTCGCAAAACAATAGAACAATTATTTGTCGAATCACAGATTTGTTTTGGCAATACAAATGTTCTTTTAATTGTTACATTTTCAATAAAAAAAATATTTATTTGTGATATATAACTGCTAGCCCTCGTTATTTTTAAAAGTGTTTTGGCATCAAGTTTCTTTGGTAGTTTCCCATTCGAAAACACACTCCCAAGAATTTCCCAGAAAATACAGAAAGTAATTTAATTGCTTCATTTAATTTTATTGAATTATTTTGTAGATTTATTAAATACTTTAACACAGTGTTTGAAATGTACTTTATCTAAGACATAATATGATATTTAATATATTTATATATATGTTCGTATTTATATGGTACACATGGATATCTCAATTAGTTGGTTGTGATCGAACAATCTCTTACACAATAATCTCATCGTCTTTATAATATTAATTTCAGCTAAACAAATAAATCTTATGGCTCTTAACTGGGATCGAGTGTATGGTTTTCTTAATTTATAATTCATTAATCATATTGTTATTATGGTTTCTATGTTACAATACTTGTGCTAGAAGTTCAAGGGTAAATATAATTTACACTTAGTTTTAGGCATATCTAGGACAAATCATGGGTTAAATCTGGTTCTAAAATCAAGAATTTATGCTTCTTTATGTAAGGTAAATAATACAAATAAAATAAGACCGAAAGATTAAATAAAGATAAAACTTCATTTTTAAAAAGGTATTCAAATTTCGAAAATCTTGAATTAAAAAAGTGAAGAAAACAAATTATTTTGATAAACTCGAAGTTTAAAGCAATGATTTTCCAAGTTACACCCTGCGTATTTAGACATTTCATTCTTGACTTTAGAAGTGCTTTGTTTTTCCCTAGTCTAGAAGGAAAGCTTACTCGAAAGGCCTGAAGACGGCAGAGCCGTTGGCCTCAGCCTCGCTGCCTCAATCCTGGGAATCGCCGGCGTTGCTGGTGCGATCCAACCCGAGGCCACCCGCCCCATTGGACTCCGACTGCTCGATGTCCGCCGCACTGAGCACTCCCGGAAGGTAACCAGTTCCGGCATAGGGTGCTGTCAGGAATCTCTTGGCGTGCGCCTGCATGAAGGGATGGTAGCGGTGTGTTGGGGATCCGAAAACCGAGGGCGGTACCAAGGGCGAGAAGGCGGACTTCATGGGGAAGGGCGGTGAGGGCGGAACCTGCGGCGGTGTCTGACCCAAATCCTCGCCAGCCAACATGCACTCCATGGCCTGGAGGACATCGCCGCGGAATCTCTGCATCAGTTGCTCCACATCGCTGCGCCGGCGATTGGGGAACACCCTCATCAGGACATCTATGGGCGATCTCTGCTGCTGCTGTTGCTGTTGTTGCTGGTGGTGCTGTTGCATGTGGTTCTGCTGATGCTGCTGCTGTTGTTGTTGCTGTTGCTGCTGGTGGTGTGGCGAGTGCGCCGGTGGGTGGTGGTGGGCGGGCAAGCCGGCGGCGGCCAGGAACTGCGTGTGGTGATATGGCAGGAAGCCCGGGGCATGACTGCTGCTAAAGGATCGCAGCAAATGCAGGTTCTCGGCGGGTGTATTTGGCGGCGATTGGCTGTCCTCTTTCTTGAGACTCAAGTTCTCCGGCGTGGCCTCATCCGGCGCCGAGTCCACATCCAAATCGGACTCCGGAGAGCTGGGTGGTCCTGTGCGGGCGGGAGACAAGCTGGCGGTCAGATTAAAGAGTCCTGCGACCTTTGGTCTAGGACTGCTCGGTGATCCGGACTCGGAGCCCGTGTCCTGGTCTGTTTCATTTGACAAGGTAGCTCCACGCTTGGAAACTGCAAAAAAAGATCCAAAATAAAGTCATATTAGTCATGAGTTGAAATGTAGAAAAATATTTTATGGCTCAAATTTTGATTTTTTAAAATAACAATTTAATTGGCAATTTAACTCGTCGTTTTTGACTTGTATAATGTAATGGTAAATCCATATTCGCATTTTAGAATTAACTACAAACTATCATTGAACTTATCACATAATTATGTGTCCAGAGTTTTCATTCTTATTATGCAATTCTTCTCTTTCAATAACGATATTTTTCATTCAATAAATGTATTCCCAAAAGCAGATATCGCCCCACCCTCAGTTAGTGACCCAGGTAGCAAGTGGAAACTGTGCGGTTTTCCACTTGGCAGCTCAGAGCAAATAAAAGTATCAAATGTAGAAATGGGAAAAATGTAATCAGTGGAATCGCAAACAAAAAAGGTGGAGAAAGAAAGGAGATCAGGATGCGTTGACATGACAACCTGGGACAACCTGCTGTTTTTTTCACAAATGAAACAAGCTATATGATATTTTTTTGTTTTCATCTACCTCTGGTTTTTTTTCGCGTCTGTTTGATTTTGCAGTTGACGAAGCCGCAGTGAAAATTTAATTAAGTCGAGGGTGCGTGGATACCAATACCCAATACCGAACTCTGTAACCGAAAATAAAAATTCAAGCGTGAAATCGTCTTGGATTTCAGTGCAAATAAAGAGTCTGGTACTTAAATAGACAGGTTTTCTCGATTGATTCGCGTGAGAATCCTGGTGTGTTTTTCTTTCACGAACAGAAAAAACAACGTCCTTTAAAAGGCCAAACAAATAAAGACAAGTGAGGCGGCGGGGAAGTATCTCACATTACGCCCCTGCCAGGACCCTCAGCATGGGGTTGTCTTAACCCCCAGGACAGCAGATAGTTCTAATGAGTGGGTGAGGCCGAAAGGTCTGCGATGGGGGAAGGAGTTTGAGTTAGGATGGTAAGGCAATCTGGCTGCGATGATCTGGTTAGAATTGATTGGCTTAGTTGGGATAATAGGAAATAATATTGGATAATGTTACAATAACTTTTATTGTTCAGCTATTGTTAAGAATATAAAAGAAAAAAAGATGATGTTGCCTGGTATTTACCATTTGGGTGGTAAAGTATAAAACTATTATGCAAGTGTTTTATGATACATTCAGTTTTTTTTCTCATATTTTTTATGAAATGGATCACATTAAATTATCACAAATGAGGGTTTCCATTTAAAAATTTTGTGGTATCTGATTAAAAATGACGGCGTTGCATTTTTATATTTCCTAATATTGTTCCTTAAAGCCTCCCTAATGCGTTTCAAATGTCCTCTTAAATGGTAAAGCCAAATCAAGTACTGACTTTTTAACGAGGACTTTAACTTAATTGTTGCAATTTGACTTCCTAAATTTCCTGGTTCCCCCGTTAACTTAACCGCAACCCCAGGTCGTTTTCACGCGCTGTTTGGCAAAGTACAGGACTGCAGCTTGGCTGGCTAAACCTTTGTCAAAACAACACCTACGCCCCACACACTAGCATCACTTCGCCACTTGCACACATGCAGCTATGCACATGCAACCGCGAGTGTGGCACTTTATGCACCGCTGATTTTTTAACAATCGAAAACAAATTTTTCTTAACGCGCTTTTCACTTGCCCCCAAGGTTTTGAAGTCCTCTTTTGCAAGAGGCCAGGCGTAAAGGGCTGTTTAAGGGGCTACACAGAAAATAATTTAATTTCTAAAATATATACTATAATATATTTTATAAAATTTGGGTTATGGTAAATACCTTCCTTCGGCTGATTTAAATTAATCTCTTTACACTGACTTATTTCTAAAAGATTTAGTTGCTATAGAACTACAGTTCGTTTCAGATTTAATTCTTCATAATTTAACCGAATATAAATTGAAAATCTTTTTATATTCGAGTACTCTTCTAAATTGCGAAGGTATGCGAACTCAAATCATATTCGAAAGTGAACACAGAAACACTCCAGGAAGAACATTTAAATAATTTTTAAAAGAATTGAGTTAGAATTAACATTACTTTCAATATCAGTACTGGGACTGACCGTAGTTTTTACTAAACAAACACCAATTTCCTCGGTGTATTCTTTGCAATATTGTTTCTTGAACTTACCGGGACTCTCGTCCAACTCGGTTCTCGTGGGCGAGAAGCCCACGCTGAGGTGCTCGGAACGGGTGCGTCCATCCGTGTCGGATTCATTGCCATTGAATCGCTGGGACTGCTGGTGCTGGTGGTTGTGGCTGTGCTGCTGCTGGTGGTGCGACTGTTGCTGCTGCGATTGCTGGTGGTGATTGGGAGTGGAGCTGGCCTCGAAGCCGTCGCTCGGTGGCGATGGAATCCCGCCGTGAAAGACGCCATTCTGGGCGGATCCTCCACTGGCCGATCCTCCGCTGCCACTGTGGTTGGGACTGTGAGGAGTGGGCGTGGCACTGTCGCTGCCATTCTGCTGACCAGGAACCGAGGTGTACAGGAGACCCAGTTCGCGGGCCTCGTTCTCTTCTTGGGCCTGCTGACGACGGAGGGCGACCTGCAACAAGGTGGGAAATGGTGGAAAACGGATCTTTGATCAGTGAAGTGTAACAGGGAACTTGATTAAACCATTAGCTGCTGTATAAAATGGAAAAACTGTTCAGATTTAGCTTATAATTTTGACTATTGTCGGCTATTTTAATATTTTGATTAGAATATTGCATCGAAACCGACACTTAATATCAGTTTGGGAAAACTCTTAGTGCATAAAATTTACTTTTGAGTATGCTTAAAATGTTAAATCATTCTAATTAAATGTTTTAAAGTAGTATTTATAAGAGTAAGCTTTTAAATAATGTTGCGAAGGATTTAGTTTAAATTTCGAAAAATTGTAGACACATTTTTGATAGATCATTTATCAAAATTATCATAAAATGTGGAGGTTTATTCTAAAGTAAATATGATTACTATATTATATATTATTACTATATCATATTATTGTATTATTTTAAAATAAAAAAATTGCAAAGGAACGCGTTATTATTGTATATTTTGATTTGTCCAAATTATTGTAATAATTCCTCCTTAACCTATGTAAAACCGACCTGAGCAGCCATGACCCGTTGGCGTTCCGCAATTAGCGTGCATTTGGCGCAGACACAATCCCGCCAGCGGCAATATCGTTTGTGGCCCTTCAAGGCGCTGACCTGCAAAGGTTCGAAAAAAACGGAAATCCATTGAGCGTAAGTCCCAAAATTCCAGATGGTAATGTCTCGAAGGACCTACCACTCCGTGATTCCGGCAGCGGGCGCATTTGGGAGTCCTTTGATAACGTTCGGAGGCGGCTCTCAGGAAAAAAGCAGGTGGCAGTGCTCCGAGAACCGGATGCTGTGACATCAGATTCTGCATGTCCACACCCGACGGCAAACTCATATCGATTGTGGATTAGTAAACTATATTTTACTTTTATTGAAGTTAAGCACTTCTAAGCACACACTTCACTAGGGTTTTTCTTTTGTATAGTTTTTAATTCTGTTTAGTTTTATTGTTTTCTATATTCTTTTGGTTTTCTGTATTTATTAACAATTTTATTCCGTTCTTATAGCTCAGACATATTTTTAAAGAACCACGCGCGCTGACGACATGACACACTGAGCCCTCGATTGCAACTGATTCAACTTTTTGGCCAAAAGGCCACAGCGCACGGCAGCAAAATCGACGGCGACGTTCAGCAATGGCGGCAAGCGGCAACATTTACCAATACAAAAGCGGCTGGCGAACGAGGGTTGAAAGTACACGCGGCTATGTGTGTATATATGGGATGTATCTGGGGGATACGGACTCGGATTTGGATTCAGGTTCAGAGAGTGTTGCAACCACCTTTGTGTGGCGCAGCTGCCTGCGTCGGCGTCGCCTGTTGGCAGCGGCGTTGGCGGCGACGTCGACGGCGGCAGAGCAGCTGGCAATTAAGAAAAAAGTTTCAAATCTAATTTGGTACTGTATACAAAATTGTGCACTCGAGGCGGCGGCGGCGACGGCAACGCGGCGTATGAGTAACGTGGAGGGAGAACACTCCGGACTGGCTGGCCATGTGATGGTGGTGGTGTGGTGATGTGGTGGTATGGTGGTGCTTCAGTGGTGGTGCACTGGTGGTTGTTTGGGGTTTCTTTCATTTTCTTTGTTTCCCTTTGTTTCACAATTTCTTTTTTTTTTGCTATGTGTGAGAGCGCTTCGGTACTAATGGAATAGCCAACCAAAAGCGTTGTTGTTGCGACCTCGCCGCTGGTTGGCATGGCTAACACGCAGACACACACAGAAACACACACTGGTACACACACATTTAACTGACACAGTTGGCAGCGCAGTTGTTGCTTTTTAAGAGGCCCCGGGCTTATGGTTGGGGTGTACCTAATATTACCAGACCCCTATAGTTATGTACCCCACTTGCCAAAAATAAAGTTTCGGCTTTGGTTTCTGGCACATCGCCACTTGCTTTTCATTTCCAGCTGCAGCTGTTAAAATGTCTGAAGTGCGTGCTAAAATCTCCATGAATAAAATCACCTAGTGCAGGTACACAAATAATTGTTTATTTGCACATTATACTTGAAGTAATGCACAAAACGTAAGAGAGTTAAATTGCTTGCTCTCAAGGTTTTAGGAGAAACATTTAAAAACCATTTTTAAGCCGAACTCATTGTTTATTTTGGTGGTTGCTATTTGATTGTTTAAAACTCCTTCAAAGAATAAATTCAATATATGTATATACGCTCAAAAATTACTTTTCAGTTTTTCATAAATTAATTTTTTTGTGATTTTAGTAACTTTTTATAACCAAATGAAATAATTTTTCGTTGGTAAGTATTTTAGACTGGTTAAAATAAATTTTTATTAAGTTAAGGCTTGTACTGTCGAAAAATTTAAGAAAACGACGTAGCGCAAACAACATTTGATGAACTTATAATCAATATGGTTTTATACTTTTTTAATAAGATAGTATAAATGGGTTGTATTTCCATTAATTTTAATTAAATGACAATTTTAAAAAACAATTTTAAAACATAAGCATTTTGAATGACTTCATATTGGTTACAGGGTTTTTGTTTATAAAAAGTTTTATTATACATACAAGTAACCATGGCATTAATATACATATGTATATATTTTAGAAAACAAATGTCTAATCAATGTCTAAGGCAAATTAGTTTCAATTTATTTTGATATTAAGTTGTTTCTTTAGAAAATAATAAGCGTTTGATGAGGAGTCCTTTACATAATGTGGCTTATATCCTGCTGGGTTGGAAAGAGGATATAAACATATATTTTGATGGGGCGGTGGGTCCCACTGGCCTATTGGAATGTTACAAAATAATTGCAATTGAAACAAAGTGAGTACGATCACTGAACAAACGAGACAGTTAGGTCACGTGTGCGAAAGAAGCAGCGACATTGCGCGCGCCTGAATCTCTCGCTCGCCGGAAATGCTCTGCCTCTCAATCTCTGTTTCTCTGAGAGTCTCTCCATTAGATTCTCCTTCTCTCTTTAAGAGACTCCGCCCACAAAAACAGGCGGAGCCATAGCTCTCACACACACACTCAGAAAATAGAAGAACATAAAGCGGCAACAATGTTTTACAAGTTGGCCAAAAGAAACAAGTTTCCAACTGCAGCCGTCTGTCTGTGTGAGGATGTGTATGTGTGTTAGTGGCCAAAGGACCTCCACACATACATAATCACACACACACTAAAAGAGGGGGCAGTTCCAGTTCTGCTGACTTTTTGGCCAGGTTACAGTTGTTGGCAACAGTAAATGGCTAGAAGTTGCTGCCGCCGTTGATGTTGCTGCCGTGCTGTTGCTGCTGTCGCTGCTGCTGCAGTTGTTGCTGCTACCGTGGAGCTACTGGTGTTTTGCGCAGGGCCAATTTCTCGCATTTTAACTTTGTTTAAAGTACGCCTATATACACACTCGCTTACACACACACACATGAAGACAAGCTGCCCTGGGTGGCCACTTATAAAGTGTTTTTACTGCGACCAAATATGCAAATTAGTTGAGCAGCGCTGGAGATGACAACTTACTTTGTTGTTGTTGCTCCACAGAGAGAAATAAATTAAAATAAAACTGTAACAATGCAATATGTCAGATATCTACATCATATATGCTTAACAATTTAAAATTAAAATCTAGCAGGGAAATATGATATTCCAAAAATTCTATCATTCTTAAAATAGGGCTTACTTTTAATAAAAAGTTGAGGAAGACTGTGCAACTTATGCTAACTCTTAGATTGCATTTCATTTTATGGAAATAAAATCGTTTAAATGAAAGCATAAAGGATTATAACTTCTAAAATTGTAATAATTTTTTATAACAAAACCCTAAATTAGAACGACAATTCAATATTGAAGGATTTAAGAAAAGGTATTTAAAAAATTCTGAATTATATTTACTTTTTATCAGCTAATTATAATTTTTTTATAAACTAATAGAAAATTGCCTTTTATTTTGTTTTATGATCTAAATTAGTTTAAAGAAAGTATTACCTTTTTATTTCTGTGCACGCCAATAACAAAAGCTGAAACATGTCCATTATGTCGTCGGCTTGGCTGGCTCTCTTCACGCTTGAGCGGACCCCTGAAGGCGGAAGGGGTGGGGTGGGGCAGGGGTGGCGGTAGGGCAGAAGGATGGGGAGTCGGAGGGGAAGGGACAAGCGGCGGTCCAATACAAACAATATAAGGCGCGCACACAGTGGCACACAATAATAACAACAATGGAAATGAAATCAACAAAAAATCATAGCAAGAAATAGAAATCAATCAAAAGAGATCTGAGGATTTATAAATGCTCTATTATGATGCCAGCGATATAGACACAAACTGATTATTCTAGGGATAAGCAAATAAAAAACTAATGCCTTGTATGCAATGCTTTCTAATGCCGACATAGGAAAGGATTATTTAGTAAATTTGCATCTACATTTTTTTTTTAGCTCACAAGATTTTCAATAAGACTATTCCGATAGACATTTTGAGAAAATTAATATTTGTATTTCCCTTTTAAGAAACTCAAAATGGTTTGATTAATTAAAATATGATTTTGGAAAGCCTTTTAGCCCGATCATTTAATTTTGGACAGTAAAACAAATATTTTTATATATGTACATATATTATATATATTCAATATTATAGGTTTGTTATTATTTCGTTTTTAGCTTTGAACTTTAAAGTAAAGTTAAATAAACAATTAAGTAAAATAAAAGTTATATAGGTGGAAGGTATACAAATAATTACTTTGACATAATAAATAATTTATAAAAAATAAGAGCCATGCATCATTGTATATTTTTAAGGGTATTTAATAAGTGTACGCTATTAAAAGATATTTATTGTAAGATCGAGTAAAGGAAATGCTGATCTTGGGCATGAATTGAAGACACGCATGTGTTGTTGGCCGCGGTGTAATAAGTAGCCGTTGGCAGGGCCCCTCGAGGAGGAAAGTTGAAATCACTCCGGGATCATTGCTACTTTGCTTAACCCGGGTCTTGACCACCGCTCTGTGTGCCACATACTCGCATCTCTGGGCTCTTTTGATGACTCCGACGGACATCTCAAGTGGCCAACTCAACTGCTTCTGATTCAGTGGGTAAAACAAAAAAAAAGGAGGATCTGGAGGGGGAACAATGGAAAAGTGCCTTAAAATGTTGACAAATATTTAACATGCAGTGGCCGCAAAATTATTTGATCAAGACCCCCGAAAAAATATACAGAGAAAGATCTTTTCACCCCGACACACACCGAGATATTGTACAAAATTAAAACTGAAACTTGAAGACATGCGGCTAATGAGATTTCCTTGCGTCATTGCCCCATTCATTCATTTCGATTGCGATTTGTTTGCTTTGTGTTTGTGTTTTGGTTTTTGGTTTTTCGATTTCGGTTATGGTTGCTTTTTGGTGCCGCGACCCCAAGCCAATATTTGAGCAGTCGGTGGAGTCGATTGTCTCTAGTTCTGTAAGGTCTCTAGTGGGTCTTGTGTGGGTTAGCCAGGTCGGAATGCGAACGCCCATCTCCGCCCAACTTCCCCTTGGAACTTGGAACTGTCAGCGGCAGTTGGTTTTGAACAATGCAGGCGACGGCGGCACTCCAAAATGGACAGGGTCGAAAAAAGTTAATTTAATTTCGAGTGTGTGCAACAATTGTCGTTCGTCCTTCGTCCTGTGCTTATCCTTTTCAGCTCTCTCAGCTCGACAATAACAATCACAGATAGAGACACCAGCCCCGCCCGCGTGTTTTGCATATTGTTTTACAAGATTGCAGGCTTCGGAATTGCTCCTTCGACTTATCTTTGACGCAAAGAAAATCTCATTAAATAACTTCCTGCGCTTTCAAGTCCTGCCAGCATCCTGTGACAGTCTCTCTCTCTCTCCGTCCCTGTCGCTCCTTTGGCCGGGCCAAAAGCTGAAACTTTGAACTCTCATGTATTCGGATTCGTTCAGCGAGCCATGAAATTACATTTTGCTTTTCTTGCGGCGGAAGTCTTCCTCTTGCGGAAAAAGAAGCGAAGAAAACACCGACCGGAAACCCATGGAAACGTGAAATTTTGTTAAAAGTTCAAGGAAACTTTGTGTGCGGCTGGTGGGCTGCCATTTTGTTAACTGAAATCTGTGCTGGCAAGTTGCTAGAATTGTGTTGTGTCATATGCAGATGCACACGATTGGGGCCAAGATAATAGCACTAATAATACTAAGATTTTGGTTTTAAGACATTTGATTCTTATCATTTGATTCTTATCATTTGATTCCTAATCTTTAATATTATGAAATTAATAACACAAATTCAGTCAGATATCGTACTTTGTTTAGAGCCAAAGTATTTAGTTGGTAGCCATTTTGTGCTAATATTGTGACCACAGCAGTACATATTAGGATTCCTAGAACAATCTATTTTTTTAAAGGATTTGGCCAAAAACATTTTCTCACATGACACACGCCAAATGGCAAGTACTACCTGAAATCAGCTCTAAAAAGTCTTCATATCACATTCTCATTTCAAATCCCAGCCGGAAACTCAAATTTCAAACAAAATGGCTCAAGGGGCTCACAATTTATACAATATTGCGAATTCCGGCAGGCAAGCATTTGACACCGCCAACAGGACGATTATGTAATCGTTAACTGCAGTTTTCCAATCTAAATCCTCATTCCAATCCCATTTCCCATCCTCAACCCAGTAATTTGAGATATCCACAACACGCCAACACAGTGTATTTTGTTCCTGACTTTGGCCATTGACACGCTCTCAGGGTGTTAATATAATTTTCACTCAACAGCCTGTATATATATTTTGTATAATTTTTCTAATAACACAACAATAATACAATGCCGGGGGAGAGAAATTGAGAACTCCATAGCGATGGTAATCATGACCATTGTTTGGGGTACTCGCATAAACACTGTTTCCGATTGTTTCCTATTTTTTAACCCTGCTATCTAACCCTCAGTTAAGGACTCGCCTCCTTTGAATAATAATAGTTGTGAAGGGCAGTACTCCCCTTTGAGGCAACTGTTATTAGTTGAAGGGCGCGTGGTTCCCAGCGAACCACCGGGTTTTACGTTTACCCAACTACTACCCAACAAATACATATAATATAGTGCTCGAAATCATCCCATAATAATGACATCTCTCGGTCGCCTGAGGCCGTATTTAATTTTGAACTCGACGGCCAGCTGTGAATTTTATTTGATTTAATTAAATACGACTGCATGGGCTTGCATAATGGCCGTCGAATTGACAGTTGGCCACTTGGATCGTTCATTATTTTGAATGGGTGAAAGCGGCTGGCAGTTCCTGCTATCAGCATTAGTTATTTATTAAATGCGACGGTATTTGGGAAATCGGGGGTTTCGCTTGACCCTGGTAACTGATAAGGGATCAAGTGTAATGTCATGATGAATGACAGATTTCGTTGTCTTACTTAGTGATCAGTGTTTTTACGAAAAATTACAATCCCGAAATTTCTATTCTTAAATATCATTTAATTCTTTTGTTAAATAATGTTTATTTGACACTGGAAGAGTAAGCGAAATGATCACTTTAATTTACTTATAGAAATGCTTTAAAGAAATGTTACACTACTAAACTTAAACGATTTATTATCAGTAGTTTTGTTTTCGCCAGTGCAGATTGAACTTTATAAATCAGTTAAAGATTCATTAGTTGTTTCATCAGATACCTCAAAGATTAAGCATACATTAAATGCATTTGCTATGAAACAGGAAATAGTTTTCTTCCAGATGAAAGATTTTCCGAGAAGATAACAGTTTATTCAATATCAGCAAGTAAATTAAAGATTTAGTTGAAAATACTACTGGAAATTGAAAACTCGGAATAATCGAGAAATCTATTCAATAAACAAGTTAATCAACAAACAAGTTTTGCATAGCAAGTAGAGCTCAGCAAATGTTCAATTCCAGTCCAAGTCTGGGTCTCTTTCCAGACTTATCAGCTGGTGCGGAATGCAATTAAACAGCGTGGATGGGAACTGGACTGGCTTATCGCTGAACTCTTGACACAGAGAATCTGTGGAGAGAGCATAGACATATAGACTTATAGACATAGAGACATCGAGCGATCACCGATTTACGATTAGCGGTGGCTTTGCTATAAAGCCAGGCACTAAGCCGACGGCGCTTCAGTTCAGAACTTCATCTACAACACGATCGTGAAACTATATTCCAACATGCTCAAGTATCTGGTCGTTGCTCTGGCCCTGTGCGCTGTGGTGTGTATATATAGTATATAAAATGTGACAAAGGCGAACTATTCTAACTGCAAACTTGCACTAGCTTTTCATTGATTCAACTTTGCTAAGTGGGTTTAAATCATATAATAAAACCGTTCAGTTAATTTCAAGAATTTTAAAGAGTTATATGAACCTGTTGAAATCCTCGTTGCTTTAAAAAACTGTTGTATTAAAATTTTAATTATTTATTTTTATAGGTTATAAAATCTAATTACTGAGAATTCTCAAAACAAAATCGGGCCGTCGGAGATACCTCTTACAATTAAAACCCACACTAAATTAAATGTCACGACATCCAATTGTCTATAAAATGATTTTTAGATTAATTGATTGCGGAAATTATTAAAGGTAGATATTTTCTTTTCATTATTAAAACAATGAACAGAAGTTTCTAATTTATTTGAAATTTTAAGTTTGGAGTTAGATGTTCGCCATTGTTTTTAGATATAAAGATGTTTGAATTCATTGTATCAACCCTATTTTGAGCAGGCCCATGCCGATGAGTGGAAGCCCAAGACTGGCGAGGAGATCAAGAACATCCGCGTGGAATGCCTGAAGGAGAATCCCCTGAGCAATGACCAGATTGCCCAGCTGAAGAACCTGGTCTTCCCCGACGAACCCGATGTGCGGCAGTATCTGACCTGCACGGCCACCAAGTTGGAAATCTTCTGCAGCGAGCAGGGCTACCACGCCGACCGTCTGGCCAAGCAGTTCAAGATGGACCTGAGCGAGGAGGAGGCCCTCCAGATCGCCCAGAGCTGCATCGACGACAA
Source organism: Drosophila rhopaloa (assembly GCF_018152115.1). Classification (NCBI taxonomy): domain Eukaryota; kingdom Metazoa; phylum Arthropoda; class Insecta; order Diptera; family Drosophilidae; genus Drosophila; species Drosophila rhopaloa. The sequence goes on along the minus strand of NW_025335059.1, from coordinate 10,266,464 downwards.
CGCCCAGAAGAGTCCCACGGACGAGTGGGCCTTCCGCGGACACCGGTGCATGATGGCCAGCAAGATTGGCGACAAGGTCAGGGCCTTCGTAAAGGCCAAGCAGGAGGAGGCCAAGAAGAGTGCCGCCGCCTAAGTCCCAAAATAAACCCTTAAAATAAAGTGTGTTCATCTCTTGTGCTGGAATGCAACCATTCGAATTGGATAGTTTATTGTTTTATAGGCTAAGCAGGGCAACAGGCCAAACCACAATACAAGTGCATCGAACTGCGACTACTGAGCGAGTGGGTCTACGGGAGGATTGGGGTTACGGATCGAGGACCCGGGTCTGGATCTGGAAATGGCTTCGGCTTCCTAAGCATCGCCGCCCTCCGATATGGTCTTCATTGCCACATTGATGTGGTCCACCAGCGGCAACTCGCTGTCCAAAGCCGGGTTACGGAAGCTCTCCAGGAAGTAGCAGGTCTCGGTTCCACCCGGATTGGGGAACTCCTTGGGAAGGAACGAGGGATCCCGCGGCTGCAAGTCGAATTCAAAGCGCTCGTGTTTGGTCAGCCACCTAAAATTGAAAAACAAGTTGAAATAGGTTTAGATATATTTTACACGAATATACATTTTAACAGTACATTTTGAAGTAGTGTTTTGAAAAGGAAATCTTCTGCCTATTTATTTAATTGTAATGCTTTTAACATAACAATTTTTGTTTGGAAAGTAGTATAAGTTTTGACTAAGTAATCTTTGAAACCTAAACTTTATAAAGAGATCTTTGTTAAATTAAAAAAAACTTAAGAAAGGTATCAATTCTATGTCAGCTTTGTTTAATTGTCTGGGTCTGTGGTGAAAAATATAATTTACTGATTATTAAAGACCCGAAAAGAGCGAATAGAGCGAATACGTGAATTGGATAACAACAAAATGTTGCCATTTAGTGCCTTCAAACATTAAAAATTCGAATGAGCTTTTCTTTTAAGCAAAATTTGTTGATAAATCTTGTAATTTATGTCAATCCCACTAGCTTAATCATTTAAGACTTACTCCTTGGTGGTGGGACTGACGTTGATCTTCAGCGCCTCGCTGCCGGACTCGAACTTGTTGGCGATGGTGACGCTGTGCCCGAAGAGGCAGTACCTGGGCATCTTCCTGCCCACCACTCCCGCGAGAACCGTGCCCGTGTGCAGACCGATCCGCATTTTGATTTGCTCACCATCGTGGGTAATGTGCTTCGAGCAGGCGTCGATCATTTTGAGGGCCATCCAGGCCACCTTGTGGGCATCGAATTTGGAGGCGCGGTGGAGGCCGCTGGCTACACAGTAGGCATCTCCGATGGTCTCCACCTTATACACATCAAAGAAGTCGCAGAACTCATCAAAGTCCTTGTACAGGCCCTCCAGCATGCTGATCACCATGAAGGGAGTGGCCCTTGAGCAGATGCTGGTGAAGCCCACGATGTCGCTAAACAGGATCGTCACATCCGGATAGGTCTTTGCGTCGATGGAGGAGCCCAGCCACAACTTTTCGGCTATCTCTGCGGGGAAGATGAGGTGCAGCAGGCTGACGTTCTTCTTTCGCTCCTTGGTCACCGCCGAATTGGCCTCCTCGATACTGTTCTTAATCTTGTCCATGCGCCGGCGCAGTCCATCCTGCGCCCTGGCCTGCTCGCCCACCAAGATCACCTCCCTGGTGGCGTCGTGCAGCGGAATGTCCGAAATGAAGAGACCATTGCAGGTCAGCCCATCCAAACCGTCCAAGAATGGCGAGCCAATGAACAGCAGGGAGTTCGATTCGGGGCAATGCACCATCTGACCCTTGATCTCTAATCCTATAGCCGGGAAGTCTACGGCCCCTGGAGGATTATTCAGACCAATCAGGAAGGGCGTATAGGTACGCCTCACAATATCCCGGAATTTCATGGTCAATCCTTTGGGGCGCTTGAAATCAAAGTAGGTGCTCGCCTGGCATCCGAAATCCGCCATATAGGGCTTGTACAACTTGCTGAATCCCCTTCCCAATTGCACCAGCTCCAGTTGCTCATTCATGATGAAGTGCCAGGGAAACATCTTGCAGAAACTAGACGAGTTCATTTGCAAATCAGATGCATTACTGGAGTTGCTACGCTGCACGGTTTCTGGAATCGTTTTGCTCACAAAAGTGGGACGACCCATCAGCATGGTCTGGGAGTTATCCTTGACCAGCGAGAAGAGATAGCGATAGCGACGGGCATCGCCCTCCACGGGCTCGATCTTGATGTTTACATCCACTTTATAGAGCATGCGGGTGAGGGCCTTCAGGGAACCCAGGAGCAACCAGGCGATCACAGGACGCTCCGAGGTGAAGATCAGCTCTCCTTCGCCTGCACACACAAACCCAGTATCGGTCACATCCTCCTAATTATCATAAAGATTTCGTTTGTTCGAAAATGTATAATAATTGGTAGTTAAAACTCACCTCCTGCAGCTTGAGCACATCGTAAACCCCATCAAGGGAGCCCAGAAACTCCTGGAGATCGGTGCCCAGGCACCGAAAGGCCCTTTCAATTATGCCCGTGCAGCAACAGGTGATTAGCTCCTCACCCAAAAGCACCAGGATCTCGCTGGCACTCGCCTCGTCCATCTTCAAAAGCAACTCCTGGATGTCCGCCAAGTAATCATAGTTAGCGCAGCTCTTGAACGTTTGGGGATCCAGCTTTCTAGAGGAGTTCAAAGAAGATTTTTCCGTTTTTAAATAAAATTAAATAAGGTTTGAGAACCTCTTTTAAGATATGAAAGCAGCTTACATTATTCCTAATCAGACTAATCATCTTTACTTACAATTTGTGAATGTTGGGCCAGTTCTGGCGGTACTTGGCTACCAAAGAAGTGACTGCCGTGTTGAGATCCTCGTTCGACGGCGCAGTTAGCAGCTGGATGGCCATTTGGAGGTGCTTGAGGGTCAGGGCGTCATCCGATAGCTCCTCGTCCTCGAGCGCCCAGTGGCCACCGGGCTCGGCGATGACCGAGGGCTGCCGTGTCAGCGAATCCGCTCGCCTGAAGAAAGGACACGCCATGTTGCGTGCTCGCTGCTCAAGTGGCCTCTATTCGATCTATTTCGGGGAGTGAAAAGGGTATTAGTTGCTATTCGAACAACTCAATTACTGTCCACAAATCAATCATTAATTAATTTTATCCTCAAGTAACTAGAACTTTATTATTCTACCAATTTAATTTTTTTTGGATTATACAATTTCTGCACACTGTCATGATACATCTTTTCAGGAATATATTAAAGAAATACTTTATACTTTTAAAAAATATATAAATGTTTGCCACTCATTGCATAATTTTAGAAATAATCAATAAGAGTTTAAACAATACGTATGTCTATTTCTGTTAAGCTAATTGCAAACACTTTAATGACTACTCTAAGTTACTGTAAACATATTAAGAGCTTTTAATCAATTTTAATAGAATTTCTAATAATACTAGTTTGATGGATTTTTTCCTTAGAGATTTGGCCATTGCCAGATGTGTATCGTGCATTTTCCGCCCGGGTCTTTCCTCTGTTCTTTTCTCAAGTTCAACGTGCACTTGTGTGTGGGGGCGGTTGGGTGGACGGGCGGATGGGACAGTACGTGCACCACCCACTGGCCCACAAAGGCTCATGTCCCTGCAGTATCTTGTGTGCCCGACTCGAGTGCCTTTCCTCGGAGGTCAAGTGTGTGCCAGTCGTTCTTGGCAAGGATCCCACTCTTGCTTTCTGTGAAACCACATTACCATAATTTTATTTTGCATAATTTACGAGGGGTGTGAGTGCCATTCCTCCAGCTGCTCTCACCCAATGTGTGTCACACTGGTCAGCTTTAATTTTCACTACCTCCTTTTCCTTTACAGGAGTGTGTATTTGCTTACAGGAAGCCCCCATGGATACATAATTTTCCAGCTCTGGCACAAGGTTTTTCCACTTGGGGCACTTGTAGGTCTAGCTATAGCATACTTTTAGGCTAAAACTTACTTGGATTAAAAAGGAATTTAATTTTTCACTTTATTTCCTGCTTTTTTCCACTACTTTAAGATGGCTAAAACTGTTGAGGAAATTCTTGGACAGCTGAGGAATTTTCGCACGCCTGAAAAATGCCACAACTCGAAACGGAATGAACTTTTTGGCCAAAATAAGGTGGCGAAAAAGTCTAGAGACCAGCAAAGCTTCGTGGAGAAAGCTCTACCGAGTGAAAGTGTGCAGAGATTGTTGCATTGTTTTGAAGATACAAAGAGAGTGTGAGAGCGATTGCGCATGTGTATCTTTTGGATTTAATTTGATGCTGTCTGAAAAGCTTTCCCAACGGTCACTTCTCAATTAACCTGTTGCGTGAGCAGCGCTCTTTAAATTCCCGCTCTCAACTAATAACAAAAGGTAGAAAATAATCAATCTGCCCTCCTGTATCTGTAAATGTATCTGTATCTGTATCGTGTATCTGCAGAATGCTGCATATGCTGCACACCACATGTCCGGCTGAAAACTTTTCACTCTCCAGAAATCGGAAACTTTTCAGCGTTCGCCAGTCCAGTGAATCGAAAATGTATATGATACGCCTCAGTTTATTGACGTTGGCCGCCCGTGCGCAACGTGTTCTTTTCCATTGTTTTCCCTTCTGGGGGACCCATAGTTTATTTTGTTTATTTCCGATTCCGCGCTCGCATCGTGTGAAAGTGCAGCTTGGCTAGACTTTTCACCGTCGCTAATAGTTGTAATTTGCACTAATTACGGCGGATATGAACGATTTCAAGCAGTTCGTAAGTGATTCATGTTCTGGTATTTAAGTTGAAATCTCTGGTTTCAGTGATATGCATGTTCCAGCTATAAAAACAAAAATAATATTAAATATGCGTGCGTGCACTACGGATGCTTTATCTAACCGCAGAAAGTGAAGCTATAAAAAGAACACAATGCTTCGTCCTTGACCTTGCACATCTCTCAGGTTCTCTGGAGCACTCTCAAAGCTCCTGCACCGAAAGCGAAAGTTTGAAGGCTGCGCCGTCCCCAATTTGACCACCCCAAAAACAAAAGCTAATTCCTGGCCAATTTACATCTCCATAAAACCATAAATGTTTGACGAGGGACCAGCAAAGGCCAACCCCAAGACCAAATGCTTTAATCTAATCAGCCCCAAAAGCGCCCGATTTTCTTAATCGCAATGTTTGTCTGTAGTTTGGACCTCCGTGGTTCGATTAGCGGTAATCGCTGAGGCTATTTTAATACCAAGCCACATGTGAACCCTCAACATATTTTAAATTAATTTTGTTTTAATATTCTGGTATTACTAAGGTTTAAGTTACTTATAGAGTATTAAGGGTTCAATATGTAATGGCTTTTTAACTAAATGAATGTTTCTAAAGTCAATTTTAAACATTAAACAATACATTTGTGCATGAAAATAGGAACTAATATTCAACTTATTTGCTCCTCCGATTATTAATTTTTGTTTAGGAACGAAACTGAATCTACATTCTTGAGGCGTACACAACTTAAAATGCAGGATATTATAATAATTATAATATAATATAATAATGTATCAAATATAGAATTACATTTAAAAATTTAAGAGACGCTAAATTTGATCTCAAATTTACTTTATAATATTTTTATAATAATTCTCATACCGTATTCTGATAGGATTGACAACATGTGCTTTTCTTTTATTAAAGGCAAAGGCGCAGGGCCTTAAGTTGGTGCCATTTCTGGTGACCCTCGTCCTGTATTTCTCGCTGGTGAGAAAGGATCCCCAAGGAGAACTATGGACCACAGTGCTCAAATGCCTGCCGATTGTGGCCTTGATGTTCTATATGGTGGCTAAAGGAATCACGCTCAAAAAAGAGTAAGATTTTAAAAGGGCTAACACTTCAGGTTATAATTTCTAAGTAACTTTTGACAGATATCGTCGATCTCTTTGGATTCTTCTGGGCCTGGTTTTCTCCTGCGGCGGTGATGCTTTGCTCAACATAAATCTTTTTCCCTTTGGAATGATCTCCTTTGGAGTGGCGCATGTATTTTATATCAGCGCCTTTGGTTGGAAGCCCGTAAAGTGGCTAATAGGATTAGTTCTGTATGTGGCGGTATCACTTTGTAAGTATAGAAACTACTAAACCTTTTTTCAATGAATTTTATTTATATAAATTTCGAATTTCCCATATTTTTTATAACTACCGGATTTAATTTCCCATTTCTTTTACAGTTGTTTACTTTGTGCACAAGAAACTGGACGAGGTTTTGATAATCGGAGTGCCTATTTATTGTTATCTGATAACCACAATGCTGTGGAGATCCCTAGCTCGAGCTGTGGCCTCCACAAACTTTCTCACCATTTTCTGCGCCATTGGTGCCATTTTATTTGTGATCTCCGACGCCCTGATCGCGGTCACCATGTTCGTTGGCGTGCCCTTGCCCTTCGCCCGCCTCCAGATCATGATCACCTACTACGCTGCCCAATTTGCCATTGGGCTGAGCACCGCGGACGACGGTCCAGCGGTTCGTCGAACTTTTCACAAGAAAATCAAGTGAATCCAGTGCCCAATGCTCAACTGTTGGTATCCCATAGACAACATAAACGCAACCACCAAACTTAGTACTTCCAAGCCGTCTAGAGTAATGCCATTTACGTGTGTTTGTTTCCCCACCCCAGTAGATTAGTTTAACCAAATATTTGTTTCGATTTTTTTGGTGGATGTGGAAACGGATCGAAGTAGAGTTTAATAGATGTTTGTTGACTTAAAAAAATAAATATATAAATTTAGGTTCAGTATTTTAGATTTATTTTTAAAAAACGTGATTTTTAAACTTCATTTTTGCTATTTTGTAAGTTGATAAATGTTTTTAAAAACTTCATTAAGTTTACCAACGCGGCGATTTGTATAAGTAAGAAGATAAACTAATCGCTACTGTCGCTACTGGGACTATCATCTGAACTGGATTCTATGCGAGTGCGTCTTCCGCGTCCCCGCGCAGCAGTCTTCTTGTTGGCGGCCGGCTTACGCCCACCTTTTTTCGTCCTGGCCGTTTGGGTTCTGTTAGCCTGTCCTTCCGAAGCTCCAGTGGCCTTATCGCCGGGTTGCGCCGATGAGTCCGGATTGACCTGCAAGCACTCGTTTAGTCGGTTCTCGAACTCGGTGACAACGGCTTTGAGCTCCGGTTTGGCCAGCTTGTTAGTGTTGCTGATGATAAGCTTGAATGACTGGTAGACCTCGTCCACCTGGACTTTGTCTTTGTAGTGCTGCATGTTGTCCATAAGCTTTTTCACCGATCGCTCGTTGTAGCTGAGCAGGCCAAGGCAGTAGGCGATGTCGCGCCACTGACGCTCAACGCGAGTCACCGGGAACCGCAGGCACAGCTTTTCCACCAGCGTCTCGATCTGGCGGTCCTTCTGGATGAGACCCAGGATGTAGGACATGATTATGCGGTACTTGTCCTCGTCCAAACCAAGGTTGATATCACCCAGACGGGAGATAATGTCCGGCAGGACGTTGTACAGAATGTTGGACTTGTTGGCAATTTCCTTGAAGAACTGCTTGGTAATATTGCGGATCTCATCGTTCCCGTCCACAATGCAGAGCGCCATGTCGGCGATTTGGCCCTTCACACGTATCATCTCGTTTAGAATCAGATGGGACAGCATTTTGACGGCGGTCAGCCGTAACTCAGTATTCGATTCGTGCAGCTGGGCGTAGAAGTGTCCCGTCCACGGCTCGATGATATTCGGAAAACGGAACGTCAGATCCGACAGGCCCACCACTGTATTGCACTTGATGCGGATGTTTTTGGTCAGGTTGAGGATGTTCATCAGAAAACTCATGTTGGACTCGCAGAACCGGGAGGACACGGTCATTAGACGGGCTAGAGCCAAGGTGGCTGCCTGCTGCAACTTGTCGTCGCGGAATTCTCCGGGACGCTTGCAAATCTCGATGATAAACGGCGATAGCTTGGCCAGCAGAGCATCGGAGTTATACAGCAGCATTTCCTCGCAGATACCGTTGATTTCCTCAGCTATATTGTCCTCAGCCGTTGCCCCAACCAGATCGTCATCCGGCTCCTGCTGCGGTTCGGCAGCTACTCCAGATAGTCTCTTCCGCACCTCCATAGCTGACAAATTGAGAGTTAGTCTGCTGGCCGCGTTCTGGGCATTTCCCGCCAGTTGATTACGATTTTTTCGCTCTTCCTGCGCAGTGAGCTCATCGCGGTATTTCATATTATTATAGATGTCCATATCAAGAAAGATCATTTCCTTGATGGTCATATAGCCGATACAGAATACTAAACGGGTGACCAGAAAAACGGGCATCAGACTGCGATCAGACTGGAGGAGGTTATCTGGTTGACTCTGGGTGAGGGGGAGAGTCTGCGAGTAAGGAATTTCCGTGGGCTGCGATTCCGGAACGTTCTCCTTATTCCCCACGACTGGCGAGGATTCAAGTGCAGCTGCCTCCTTGACCAACCAGCTCTCGTTAAATCGTTTGAGCAGAGTCACCACCAACTGCTGGGCAATCACATCCGGCGCCTGGCACATCCTGTAGAAATACTCAAACACACTCATGGCCAAAGCATCAAAATCCGACAATTTTTTGTGAAAAAAGAAGTCTAGAAAGAGCCGCGTGATTTTTCCCACAAACTCCGAATCGCTGTTGTGGCGCTTGTAGTACTTGGCATTATTGTTGGCATCGATCGAGTTGACCAGCAACTGCAGACAGCTGGTGAAAATGCGAGGATCGCGGCGCACCCGATCCCCGGCGGCAATGTCCTCGATGATCAATTTGTTGGCCGAAACAATGCTGGCTTTTGTTTGCGAAGCCATGATTAAGAGCTGGAGAGACAGGCGTGATTCGTTGACGGTGGTGCCCTCCAGCTTGAGAGTGAAGCGCTCAAAGAGCACTTGGATGACAGCGGCGTCGATATCTCCACCTAACACCCACTCTGCCATCAGCGACTCCATGGCCGTGTAGTGTCCGTATTCGATCTCCGAAAGGAACTTGGACAAGTTCTGAACCACTAGGATAGCGTGAGCACGGCCCGATTGGTCTGTGGAAAACAGAACTCGCTTGTAGGCATCGGACACGGCATCACGCTTCTCCTTATCCGAGGACCAGACCAACTGTAGCATCCTCTGCATTCCCGACTCTGTGCCGTGTATCCCAAACATGTAGCCGGTGGTAAACAGATCAACAGCCTCGAAAACATCAGTGTTCGTTTTGGACATGAGCATTTCGTGCAGCTTAGGGAATGCCGATGTCACCAGAACCGCGAAGTCTATGCTGTCCTTGAGGAACTGCACCGTTTTGATCTGTTGCAGCATCTCCTCGCTCTGAAATTAGATTTCTGATTAGTGGAGATTCTCATATTATTTATGCTGAAACCTACACTCTGCTTGAATCCTGCGGCCAGTAGGTGATATGTTTTTAGCAAGGCCAGCACATACACACAGTGCTCTTCGTGTTTCAGTAAGGAGCTGTTATGATTAGGTAAGATTCAAGGAACTAAGATACATTCAAGATACAATCTATGATCAGTGTACCTCATATTCTGATTGCCAGCCAAAAAGTCAACCTTTCGCACCAGAACAATTACGTCCTTGTAGTTCTTTTCGCGCATCAGCGGCACGATTCTCTCCAGCAAGGTCTCGTCGCTCTCCTCCTTGTCGAACTGCATATCAGGGACTAGAAATTTACATATTTATTAAATATGGTAAACCATTGTATTGACTTGGGCCTACACTCCGTTAGGTTAGCCTCAATGAAGGGCAGTAGTTCGGGCGCCAGGGTGCTGAACTCAGTATTGAGTTGTTCCTCCTGCTTGCGCTCTTCCTCCAAGACATCATTCAGTTTCTCCATGGCCAGAACCTCGTGCTCATGCTTGGCCCGCAGTTCCTCCAGGGAAAGTTTGCTGCAATAGGGATTACTCTCTAGGGCGGATTTGATTAGCTGCATGGCGGTACGCCGCACCAGGGAGCTCTTGTCTTCCAGCCTTCCGATGGCTTCGTCCAACACTCTCGTTAGAAAGTTAAGCGGAATGGCGTGCTGTACTTTTAAGTGGTGCCAGATGCTCAGGACTTTAGAGCGCACGTGCGCCGAAATATCCAAGATGTGAGCCATTAGATGCTCTAGGAACTCGTTGCGCACTTCCTTCAGCTCTTCGCTGAGTTCCTCCGAGGTCAGTTCACTGACCACCGTGTCCCCGATGATCTGCAGCACACAATTGCGTAATGTGTGTGACTGACAATCTAAGAGGTCATCGGCCAGCTTTTCCAGATGCGGGATGATCAGCGAAGGGGCGATGTTTGAGAACTCGGCCAGGAAATTGGAGAAGTGCTTCGACACAGTGGAGTCAGAACTGTCCAGCTTCAGGGCGTCCACAATGCTCTTAATCAGAATGGAAAAAACGGACGAGATTCCGTACTCCTCGTGCAGCAGTAGAATGCCGGTGGCTACGGACGTTGCCGCGTGTTCAGTGCCGCGCAGAATCTGCAGGATACGGACCGGAAAGGTCATGGCCTGGTTAAAACGCTTGATCGAGGTGCCCAAGATCTGAAAGATCGTGTCGAATACGTTTTTGTTGTCTGGACGTAGCGGTTGTAGCTCGAGGGTTCTATAGCAGACATCGCAGAGCAATCTGTTGGATGTGGATTAGATTTTATGTACTGCTTCAGTAGATAAAAGGTTACTCACGAAATAAAGTCGTCTTCGGCGACAGGCGGACTCCAGAGCTTTTCCAGCGGGCACTGCATAACATTAAAGAGCTGCACGAGAAATTTGGATCGCTTGACGTCCCAGTTTGGGAAGTGCTCCGTTGCCTCCGACTGCTTTGCCCTCTTCTTCTGGATATTGACCTGCTGATCCCGCAGAGCCTGCTGCACACAATTGTTGAGCTTCTTGACGACGCTCACTTGGAGGAAGAGGGTCATCTTAGTCAGATTCAAGTAGCTATTGCGCTGCTGGTTGGACATGGGCTCGCTGGCTGCCAGCAGAGGGTGAAGGTCCTGGAACAGTTTGTCCACAGTCAAGTAAAGGAGATCGAAAGACCTCATTAGATTCTGGCTGCAGCTGGCATCGGAACCCTGGACTTCCAGAACCGAGTAGTATATGTCAAAGTGGTCGAAGATATAGAAAGGATCGCCTTGATGAACTTTTCGCTTGCATTCTGACGGGAAAATATAATCGGTTGAACGTTTTCTAAAACTGTACCCATTTAAAAAGAATCCCCGCCAACGGGCACTCACCTAGCAATTTCTGTGGGATTTCGGCGCTGCCAAATATCTCCTTCACGTAGAACTGATCCCCACTGGAGTTTATAAGATCCGAGGAATTCAGGGGGAGCACGAACTGAAAGTCGTGCGGTTCATCCATCACAGGTATTCTCCTAAATTCCGTGATATACAAATAGGTCTTCTCAAATAAGTGGCGTCGGCTACTGAGATGAAACACATTCGCCGCCGATTCGATTGTCTGATATCGGTTATCGGTTCCTAGTGGTTGACCTACAATAGTGTGACCGGGAAGTGGCACTGAGAAGAGATAAATAATGAGGGCACTCTAATATCTAGGTAATATAAGTTAAGGCCTAGTACTCAGATCGAAAAACGAGTACGCTAACGTAAAAACTTTAATCTTTCCAGTGTGACTGTGTTTTCGACAGTTCATCAAAATTAAGCGTGCTAGGGTCGTACTGTCAATCAGCTGAGTTTGTTGACAAGCAGAAAGAGCCTTTAAAAGATATTATCAACTACCTGTACAAAGAAATTAAAAAACAATACAATTTAAATTTAACAGTTGTTTTTTTTTTTTTTAATTTACTAATCATTTTTTCCTAATTTAAAATTCAGAGCCGCACTTAGTCCTAACAGGCGATTTTTCTACGTTTTTTATTGTGTTTTTCGTATATTTTTGATCTAAGAATCACTTTGCTCTCACAAGAGGCTCCCCCAAAGATTAACACCCTTACAAGAAAACTCCTGCAATCGACTTATTTGGGTTTTTTTATTTTTTCTCTCCATTTTTTAAAATGTTCAGTGAGAAGCGCAAGCCAAAAGATTACATTTTTTATTCTTTTCGCTAGGGTTCAACCAAGGTCATTTCAGCAGACTGGCAATGCTATTCTGTTTTTTTTTCTTCGATCTGAGTACCGAGGTTAAAAAAAAGCCTGCCGAAAATGAACGCCAGCTGTTTGCCTCTCGCTCTCTCTCATGACTGGAGGACAGTTTTCGTCGATCTGATAATCCCTAAAAATATTCTTAAGTTTAATTGTAGAGTATAATTGTAAAATTATATTTTTGTGTGAGCTTAATCATATGCGCAAAATATTTTTTTAATACTCTTCACAGGTTACAATGTTTTTGTCATTTCAAAAGCTCAATGTAAAGATTAAGGTTTCCAACGGTATATAAAACATGTAGCTGTTATTATTAGTATAGCTATCATACTTCCAATCAGGATTACAACGTTAGCAAATCGTTTAGATTGATATATGATTTAAATTCTTTTAATCGTGATTCGGTTTAAAAGTTGTAATTATTAATTTTGATATCAATCAATTTCATCAATCCCCTTAATTAATATTGAAAACAAATATGTGATGTATCGATAGTACTATCGAGAATTTGTGCGTCTCTACCATAGACGCCGTGCCGATTTTTGCATTCGCAATTAAACAGTTTTTCTTTTAAATTTAACTAAATTTTTAACTGATAGACACTTTGCAAACTCGACAAAATGCGTCCTCCAGAGTTCAAGCTTAACAATCCGCCGGAGGATCTGATCTCCGCCGTGAAATTCGGCCCAAAATCGAACCAGTACATGGCAGCGTCTTCGTGGGACGGAACACTAAGGTTCTACGATGTGGCGGCAAACCAGATGCGTCAGAAGTTCCTGCAGGATGCTCCGATTCTGGACTGTGCCTTCATGGTAAGATGGCTACATATAAATTTCTGACCCCCCACTTAAGCTCCGATCTACAGGACATCGTGCACGTGGTCAGCGGCTCACTAGACAACCAATTGCGCCTTTTCGATGTGAACACCCAGGCTGAAAGTGTGGTTGGTGGCCACGAGGAGCCCATTAGATGCGTGGAGCACGCAGAGTACGTCAATGGCATCCTCACCGGCGGCTGGGACAAGAACGTGAAGCTGTGGGACATGCGGGAGAAGCGCTGCGTGGGCACCTTCGAGCAGAACAACGGTAAGGTGTACTCCATGTCCGTGATCGACGAGAAGATCGTAGTTGCCACCTCCGACCGTAAGGTGCTGATTTGGGACCTGCGTAAGATGGACAGCTACATCATGAAGCGGGAGTCCTCGCTCAAGTACCAGACCCGCTGCATCCGCCTTTTCCCCAATAAAGAGGGCTACGTAATGTCCTCCATCGAGGGCCGTGTGGCCGTAGAGTACCTGGATCACGATCCCGAGGTACAGCGTCGCAAGTTCGCCTTCAAGTGCCACCGGAATCGGGAGCAGAACATCGAGCAAATATATCCGGTTAATGCACTCAGTTTTCACAATGTCTACCAGACGTTCGCCACTGGCGGCTCCGATGGTATTGTGAATATTTGGGACGGGTTCAATAAGAAACGCCTGTGCCAGTTTCACGAATACGATACCTCCATATCCACGCTTAACTTTAGCTCCGATGGCACCGCTTTGGCTATCGGCTGCTCCTATTTGGACCAATTGCCAGAGACTCCTACAACTGTGCCTCATCCGGCTATTTATATACGCTATCCGACGGACCAGGAAACTAAGCAGAAATAACGTGCCTCGTAAATTCTTTATTTTTATCAACGTATGGCGTAAATATACATTTTATCAACGTAAGCTACTTAATCTGGTCGTTTAATTTAGCGTAACCATCTTTAATAAATACCCACATTAGTTTTCCTACTACAAATACAAGTTCTATGAAACTCATGACAGATGCCCCCATAAACAGACTTATGATGCCGCCAAAGTTAGCCAGTAAATCGAGATTTGTGTACTTGAGTTTTGTGATGATTTTGGTCATCACCCGCTGGCCATAATAAATCTGTCCCTTGATTAATCTCTCTGTGGAATTCTTTGGGCTTTAAAATAAGGAAATTGCATTACTTACAAGTGAGTAAATGTATGATCGACTTACTAATCCAACTTGCGCACATTAAGAGTCATTTTGTATTGCCATGAATTGCAATTATCTGGGCAATCACAAAAATACCCATGTCGTGAGTCGTTGATATACTTATCCTGGTCGCCCATTCTGACATAGCTAAAAATATCGGCATTACTGCTCAGACATTTTGCATCCAAAACTCCACATTCACGAATGCCCTCTGAATATAAAATTAAGATAATTTAAGGTAACTATCGAAAAATAGTTCGTTTTCCAAAGGTTACCAAGACCAATAGGGGGAAGAAAAACTGGCGCGGAGCAATTGCAGGTCTTTAAAACGACTTGATGAAGGCACACAACCATACAATTTGCCCGATCATAGGTCAATGAAGTGTTCTGGAAGTATGGGCTCTGTTCGTTCTGTGGAGAAAGGTAGTTATTTACAACTTATAATATTTGTTAATACCCTCTACTTACATCAAAGTAGCAACGCCTCTTTCTGGGACTCATTTTATGAGTGTTCGTGGAGGTTTCCATGACCAATGGATTCACAGCCACAAAGTTCTCCGTATCCGGATAGAGGTTGTATATTATTTCACTTGACCATTGACTTGGTTTCTTGATCATGAGCTGATAAAAATAAAATGTAAAATAAAATGTTTCATCATAAAATAAATGGATAGGAAGATGAATTCGCAACACTTACATTCATTCCAAAAGGAGTTTCTTTGCCAGCCCTCACAAACGGATGGCTTGCATTTATCGTGAACATCAGACCCGATTCCTCGCCAGCGGTACTCAACTTGTGGGGATAGAACTTGTTTGTCAATTGCTTTTTCCTGGAGTGATCCGAAATCAGAGAGTTAAAAACCAAGCACTGACCCTTCTCAGTTTGCTCTGGCACAAAAAGTTGGCAGCAATCATAATATGTCTCATCAAAGACGCAGGATCCAGGGATAAACAGCTCCTCACATCGATAGGCCAGGTAGTTCATTAGCTGCTTCATGCTGAAAAAAGTCCACCCAATGGCAATCTCTTTGCCCATATCACTTGCTCTTTTAAAATTGGAAAAGCTAGTTAAATCCAAGACGACAAGTAGATGGCGAAACGTTTCCCGGAGGTGCGCATCCGGGTTTTCGGGCAGAAATCGAATTAATGCAGACGGAGCTCTCTGCCAGTTGACATGACTCCATGGACAAATGGCCACCGCTGGGAAGTCGATGTGGTACACTGGCAACTGGGTAGTGTCTATTAAGCTCACCAGGAGCTGCTCACTAAGGCGAAGTCTCAACACGGAGTACATACTAAAACCGGCTACTCCTGCCCCCAAGGCGATGGAGATCCAAAGGAGGCGTTGCCAGAGATGCCGCTCCCCGGAGACGTGCTGCATCCCATGGATGGTGCAATGGTCAAATGCGCTGCGCAATCTATCTTGGTACTTTATTCGTTGTTGTTTCCTTCTGAAACGGAGAAGTCCTTGGTTTAGCCGCGGAGCCACAAGCTCACGGGTGTACAGCAACATGACGAATGGTAAAAGTTTGATGAAGTTACAGTTAGATGGACAGGATTCATTAGCTGCCATTATGGGTGTGAACTTGGAGTTTTTTTTAATAAATTATAACTTTACCATTAGGAACTCCGAAACAGTTCCTCCTTTCTCCAAGTGATTTGATATGAAGCAACCAAACTTTATCGGAAATTGATTACTTTATTAACTAAATTAATGCTTATCAGTACAGTCGTCCAATTAAGGCATCCTATACCTTGGGGGCCAGGCTCTTCTGGATCTGGGCAGCGTTCTCCCGCAGCAAGCAGGTGGCTCCGCGATAGGCCCACTCGCAGGCATTGGATCCCTGCTCATTCTTGTCCACACAGGCGGCCAACTTGGCGTGGAAAGCCTCGTTGTGGTCGGCATGGTTGCCCACCAGCTGCTGGTGGACGTTCTCCACATTGAAGCCGGTCTGAGCGTCGAACAGGTCCCACTTGGTAAATACGCACTTGAGGTAGCACTGGGTCTGGGGATCGTTGGGGTACTCAAACTTCTGGTACTTCTCCACCAGGTCCACTGGAATGCCCAGCTCCTTAACGCACTCCTCGCGGTAGGCCAGCATATCGTTCCTGTTTTTCACCACATAGTCAGCGGAGGCCTGTTACCCAAAGGAAAATAATAAATTAGATTTTTTGTGTTCGATTCTAAGGGTTATCGGACAGGGTTCAACTGGGCCCAACACTCACCAGACCGATCAACACGCAGATGGCAACGAAAACCTTCATTTTTGCTTTTATTAACTTGTTTGTCCGACGATCGAGCGAAGACTGTGTCTGAATAGCGACAGACTCTGATATTTATACCCCTCCGAGCGTGCTGCGACTGGACTTGGTACCTGAGGGGTCTCAAAAGCAAGAGCTTAAAAAATGGCAGAGATCATGATCCTAGCATGGGGAATTTGATTCTTTTGTGATGTGAGCATTAAATGCTTTTGTGGTGTGCCCAAGTGGACAACAAAGAAATTCTGGATGCCATCTAATAACCTCCAGCAGCTGGGCTGCTGATAAGCATGTCCCCCTTTAATCTCTGGCAAACTAGCATGTGAGACGTTTTATTTAATACAAAAAAAAATTAATATATGTATTAAAAGTGTTTAGCAAACGCAGCACATTTGGCAATTGTATGCCTGCACTCAAAAAAATTCTTCATTTATAAAATTGTGGAAAAATTTAAAAGGCTGTTTAAAAATGTTTGCAACATTTTGATACGCTTTTAATTTCATAAAATCGATTTTTAGCTACATTTAAGATATATTTACGAAATTTTGTCTTCTTTTTATACATTTAGTTTTCTAATAGATTGTGTCCAAAAATGTAAAGATTTTGTTGCGGACTTCTCATACTTTTTATACCCTTGCAGAGGCTATTATAATTTTGGTCAAAAGTGTGCAACGCAGTGAAGGAGACATCTCCGACCATATAAAGTATATATATTCTTGATCAGGATCACCTCCTGAGTTGATATAGCCATGTCCGTCTGTCCGTCTGTCCGTCTGTCTGTCCGTCTGTCCGTCTGTCCGTCTGTCCGTCTGTCTGTTTCTACGCAAACTAGTCTCTCAGTTTTAAAGCTATCGAATTGAAACTTTGCACACACCCTTCTTTCCTTTGCACGCAGTATATAAGTCGGAACGGCCGGGATCGGCCGACTATATCCTATAGCTGCCATATAACTGATTAATCGGAAATGCCATTACTTTGGTGTTTGTAAAGTTAGGAAGCTGGGATTTACTATGGGTTTTATATTTGGCCAATCAATCCGACCTACCAAATTTCATAAGGATCGGCCGACTATATCCTATAGCTGCCATATAACTGATTGATCGGAAATGCCATAACTTTTGTGTTTGTAAAGTTAGGAAGCTGGGATTTCCTATGGGTTTCATATTTGGCCAATCAATCCGACTTACCAAATTTCATAAGGATCGGCCGACTATATTCTATAGCTGCCATATAACTGATTGATCGGAAATGCCATAACTTTGGTGTTTGTAAAGTTAGGAAGCTGGGATTTCCTATGGGTTTTATATTTGGCCGATCAATCCGACCTACCAAATTTCATAAGGATCGGCCGACTATATTCTATAGCTGCCATATAACTGATTGATCGGAAATGCCATAACTTTTGTGTTTTTAAAGTTAGAAAGTTGGGATTTTTTATGAGTATTAAGAATGCATCATATGAATAATTTTGGAGAATATAATTTACAGAGTATTCTGCAAGGGTATATCAACTTCGGCTCTGCCCGAAGTTAGCTTTCCTTTCTTGTTTTGGCTCTTTCGTTTATAACTCCGTTGAAAAAAAATTGTTATATTGTTGGAAAAGAAATATATTGTTGGAAAATATTGTTTAAATGTTTTGTTTCTATGCTATGCAATATAACATAACTTATATAACTTTCAATCAATACATATTTTTAAAGTGCATGTGAACAAACCTTTTGGATTTTTGTTTGTATGCATAAGTCCATCCGATACCCATAGGTTTTGTTATGTCTGAATGGGCTGCACTTCAAAATTTTCCACTGCCTGTGCAGGTAGTCAAATGCGAAACGATTTTCCTAATGCGTTTTATTACTGGATTTATTTATGTGTGTATCCCAAGAACCAGGTGTATAGTGTATTTGTGTTACAGGTAAATATGGAATCTTGAGAACGCAGCTGGTGATGTCTGGGATTTCATAAATTCACATTAAGAGTCGTGGGGTAAACGACAACAGGCGAAGTGATCCAAGAAGTTATTAAAACAGCCTAAAACCGAAATGCCCATGATCAGGCCTGCTATTCCTCCATAGGAAACTGTATATAAAAATGATTGTTTAGTTTATGCAGGAGATGCTATCGAGTCCCAAACTCACCCATCAGATCGATCAGGGTGAATCGAAGCATCGAGCGGTAGGAAAAGAGAGTCTCCTCCTGAAAATACACATCGATTTCGATTTCCGTGGCATGGCTAGTGTGGGTGCTCAATCTTTCGGTGTAGGTTGACGAATGGTATTGAATGTGATCACACTGAGGAAAACAGCCGCAATCAAAGGTGGAAAATACATTATCCCTGGACTCTTCGATGATGTTGCTCATGGAAAAAAGGGGAACTTAAAAAGCATTCAATAAAAAATTAGTAACATTTACCATTAGCATAACAAATATTTTGATCAAATTTAGACCAATTTAAAAATCAAAATAAGTTTTTCACCATTTATGAGTATTAATAATAATATTATCTTTTTTAGCGAAAGATAAAGTGAGAGCATATCTGTAAAGCTTACGTCGATGCTTATTAATACAGTAAAGGTCCTTTACACCACAAATCCTTGTGTCGCTGGTGTCCTTCCCATTGGTAATGTTCTCTTTATTAAAAGCACTCAAAGTGCAGTTGCACTTGTTTATAATGTAGTCACGGCGGCACCTGTAAATGCATTCCGAGCGAGATTGTCCAAGCTTAGACACTTCATTCTAATGTGAAAAAGTGTAAAGATTTCGAGTTTTTTAAATATATTGTTCGTTTTTATTTGTTACCTCGAAGTAACACCGACGCATTTGAAGTGGTCGAGCCTTTACATCTTCCTCGGCAGTGAAGCGAAGGGGCTCTACCGGGACCACAATGCGATCCTCCGAGGAGTAATCAATGCTCATGCCCAGATACTGAGTGGGTTCATGTACAATTACCTAGTAAATGGTAAGAGAATGTTTATGAACTACTACAAACTATTATTATCGGACTCACCCCCAGCATGTTCACAGTGTACCGGCTATGGTCCCGTTTTATTTTGACAGTAAGTCCGCTATAGGAACCCGATGCAGCCACTGACCAAGGCCAAGTCTCGTCCTTTCCAGAGTAAAGCAGCGAGTTAAACACAAAGGCAAACCCATTTAAGGTCTTTCCAGAACTAAAAATATCACAGCAGTTCATCGGTTTGTGGCGCCACTGGCATTCAGTAAAGAAGTGCTTGCAATTGAGCTGCCAGGACTGGGAGATTTCCATCTTTAAAACATCCAAATCTTCGAATTCGGAAAACTCGGTGAAGTTGTTCTTCGTCAGGCGAGCCGCCATCGGAGTCTGCCAGATCACAGACTGGACTAAATTATAGGCCTGTGCATCCTTCGATTTAACTGCACTGGTGAAATTAATCGGTATAATGGTCACGGCCGGAAAGGCTATCTCAGAGACATGCATGTCCGTCCTTTCTATGGAGGTTTGCACCCAGTAGTAGAAATACCGCTCCGATGACAACACACTCACATAGACAGTAGCTAATAAGGCGATAATTTTGAGGGGGATTCTCGCGTACCTTTGACAATAAAAATTTAATTTTTAAGTTGTCTATCCTTTATTAGATTTTTCTGGTCTTAAAAAGACTACCTCAAACAGATTTTGAATAAAATTTATTCTATAATTTTAATGTTTGATTGTATTGTTAAAAGATCTGTATTGTACGAAATCTATAGTTTGTGTTATGTTATAACATTTTCTATATTTTTCAAATTCTTCAGAGTGCATCATATTTTTTGGACTATTTGGTTATGACTCACCGCCTAGCGGAAACCCATCCATTTTTCTTTTGCTTCCCCTTCTTTGACTCCTGGTGGTCATCATCATTATCCTTAAAAGCAGGCTCTGGTCTCCACACAACTTCTTGCATTTCGCTCAACCGGTGAACTTCAACTGTGGGAAAATCATAGCTAATTGGCAGTTCAGCCTGCTAATCATTGAGTTCGACTGCCACTTTTGTCAGCGGGCTTATCAATGGCCGGAAACATAACTACTCAATTACAAAGCTTGTGAGCCATAATGGATAACCAATCCGAAAAAAGTTTCCCGGCTGCAATTACATGGTCGACTGTGGCCATAAAAGGGTTCCCAAATTCCGGGGAAAGGCTCATTGATTGAGTCACTCGCTTCCAGAATGGCCAAGGGAGATAAATCGGTAGAGGCCGCTAGTGTTGGTGCCAGTGACAAGTCGCTCGTGGAATTGCTGCGAATCCACTTTCGGGGCTATTGCGAAAAGTCAACGATTCATTGCGTTCGCTATTTGTACGATCCACAGTTGCATAATGTGGAGAGGTTTGTTTGGGTTCTTAAATATAATATATTAAGTTTATAAAATTCATTAAACTCTTTTGGGAGTAGCCGGAAACTTAAAAATAAGTAACATAAAAATAAATTTAAAAAAATGTATCAATTTTAAAATTTTAATGCAGATTGTTATTTAAAACTATGCGGTGTGGTTCTCTATTAATGGGGACCAGATTATATTTGTATCTTAAGTTTTAAGTATTACTATTAATTTTTTATTATTTTTCATTCTCCATTTACAGACTAATTTGGAGCGTGCTGCTAATCATCAGCGTAGGCCTATCTTGTTTCTTCTACGTTCTACTCTCTGAGCGTTTTGTGACCCAAAAGTTGCAGACAGTTGTCCATGATCCGCAATTCCCCGTTTTCCTGGTGGAATTTCCTGCCGTGGGGATTTGCACGGACAATCGCATTGATTGGAGCAAATTGAAGGCGGCCAAGGAGAAGTTCCTTCCTGTAAATTCCAGTGTGGAAGTTGTCGAGAGTTTCACCATCTTGGTTTCCCGGTTAGAAACTCTCCGTTTCGGCAATTATTTGGCGAATTTGTCCCAACTGAAGGACGATAATCTGGAGGCTGTGGAATTCGTGAATATAACTGAATTGGCCATGTTCTTGAGTATTCGCTGCGAGGACATTATGGTCACAGATTCCTGCCTGTGGCGCAGTTCCTCCTTCAACTGCTGCGAATATTTTGTGATGGAAAAGACAGAGTTTGGATTTTGTTTGGTTTTCAATTCAGAGATTTCTCCACACTCGAAGGAAATTAGACAGAGGGAAGGTAGAAATTTCTATCCAAGGCATAACGCCAAGGCGGGTCAGAGTACGGGATTGAATTTCGATTTACTTATCAATGAGAGTTTTAAGCGACCCGACTCTCAGGCCAAAGATAATGTCTATGTAAGTAAAAAGTAAAAGAAATTAAGCAATTAAGTGCATATTTATCCCACCCTCAGGTAATGATAAAGAAGCCAGATCAATTGAACAATGTCGTTTATTCAATGACCCAAAACACCGAGACCTATGTGACTGTACGCCCGGATATCACCTGGACAGACGAGAGCACACGTAACATTCCTCCGGAGCGGAGGAATTGCCTCTTCGAGGACGAGCAGCACGAGTTGAATGAACATGATGCGGCCAAGAAGTATGGCAAGTCCTTTCAGCTCACCAACTGCCTAAATAGGTGCCACGAATCCTACTTGGTTCAACTGTGCAACTGCTCCCTGCCGATCTTCTTCCTCGTCAACAACAGGGGTAAGTTAAAAACCAATCAAAACGTATGGCAACTAGATAAGATATCTAAATAGAGTATTCTTATTTATTTAAAGAAATAAACCAATTAAATTTTGTATTTATGAATGAGCAAATGAAACTATATAAAGCATGTGGAAGGAAACTATACTGAAAACTATGAAATGTAACATTTTGCAACCATTTTAAAAATTATTTTTCATGTGTATCTAAAAACAACTATTTTTTGCAGTTAAACAATGCGATGCGACTAGCCTGCGCTGCCTGGCCCGTCACAATGGTGAGAGTGATTTGAAAAGATTAATTCAGGATATTACGCCCTTCGTTGCAGACATTTTCAGCTACGACAAACGGAAGGACGAGGATGCCCTTTTCAGTGCCACCAAGCCGGGGATGACCTGTTCCTGTTTTGTGAACTGCTACCTGATCGATTATTATACGTCCACAACCACACTGCCTTTGTCTGCACATAGACTGTAGAGCTAAACGTAACTTTTGTTTGATTTCCTGAAATATCTAAAACAATTTATTGCAGACCAAAGGATCCACAGCAGAAACTCTTTAAGGTGGATGTGCACTACCAAGTGGAAACTACACCTATGTTCCGCACCAGTTTGGAATTCACCATTATTGATTTGATAGGTCAGAATCTCCGATTGTTAACTATATATATGTCTTATATTATATCTTATACATCTTATCTTACTTGCAGCCAATTTAGGTGGAATCTTTGGTCTCTGCTTGGGAGCTTCTGTGGTCAGTGCCTTTGAATTGATTTACTATCTAACCGTGGGCCTGGCAATACATCTATATGACAACAAGTACTACAGGGTCTTAAATAAGCAGCTGCGAATAAAATGGCGAAAGTTTAAAAGTTACTTAAAAAACGATGTCGGCCATTTGTCAGAGATTCCTGCAGCCCGAAAAAACATTGTTGATGGTAATTTAAGGCATCCATTTAACCATAGAAAAAATGTTTGGTAATAAGGTTTGTTAAAAGCAAATTCCGATTGTCATTAAAGTTTTATGTGTGTACTTAATTGGTGTTCTTTTCACTGACCAATTGGTAGACAATGACAAGTTCAAATAAACCCAAATTTTTATTGGTGGATTTTTTTAGTCGAGTGCCCGTTATTACACACGCATTTCTCTGTTAACCAATTTAAAAATTAATATGCATCCGGCAGATAACGTCGCAAATGACATATGTTGTGTAAAACATACATGAAGGAATATTTGACGTCACTTATTTTGTTTGACTAAAATTTTATTATAACTTTTACAATAAGTAAATTAATTAATGTGTGATTCATGTATTTAAAATTATCTTTACCTGGGACTTAAAAGAAAATAGATTGCGAATTCTTAAGACTTACTTTTCGTTATGGCACTTGCTGCGATAATTTTCCACAAAGTATTTAAATTCTGGAAGATTCTTGTACTGCGGATTGTTGACTTTAAGAAAAATGACTCCTTTGACTTTATATACCTTCAAGTTTTGTTATATCTGATTGGAGTTGTGCAGGGAGTTTAATATTATTTATTTATTTTCTGGATTTATTTTTGTGTGTACCCCAAGAACAAGAGTTTTAGTGTATTTGTGTGTGATACGAGTACAGGTAAGTTTGGAAACGTGAGAATACAGCTGCTGATGTCTGGGATTTTATAGTTTCATTAAGAGTCATGGGGTAGACGACAACAGGCAAAGTGATCCAAGAAGTTATTAAAACAGCCTAAAACAGAAATGCCCATGATCAGGCCTGCTATTCCTCCATAGGAAACTGTGTATTAAAAGGGTTGTTTAGTGTGTGCAGGATATGATATCGAGTCCCAAACTCACCCATCAAATCGATCAGGGTGAACCCAAGCATCGAGCGGTAGGAAAAGAGGGTCTCCTCCTGAAAATACACATCGATTTCGATTTCCGTGGCATGGCTAGTGTGGGTGCTCAATCTTTCGGTGTAGGTAGTCGAATGGTATTGGGTGCGATCACACCTAGGAAAACAGCCGCAATCAACGGTGGAAAATACATTATCCCTGGACTCTTCGATTATGTTGCTCGTGGAAAAGAGAGAAACTGTAAAATTAAAAAAAAAACAAGAGAGAACGCTATAGTCGGGAGCCACGACTATCAGATACCCGTTACTCACGTAAAGGGAGTGTGAGGGAGATGAAGATAGAAACTTTGATCACGCATAACTTTTTAACGAATGGTCCGATTTGAAAAATTTCTTCTACATTTCGATAGGTATTGATAAACACAATAAAACTGCATTTTTACTTTTCCGAAATATTTAAATTTTTTAAATCGTATATAAGCGATTGTGGGCGTTAAAGGGGGCGTGGCACCATTTTGAAACAAACTTGCGCTGCGTAGGAACTTCTAAAATCTACATGCAAAATGCCAATCTTCTAGCTTTTATAGTTTCCGAGATCTCAGCGTTCATACGGACAGACAGACAGACAGACAGACAGACAGACAGACGGACAGACGGACATGGCTAGATCGACTCGGCTAGTGATCCTGATCAAGAATATATATACTTAACGCTTCCTTCTAGCTGTTACATACTTTTGCACGAATACAATATACCCTTTTACTCTACGAGTAACGGGTATAAAAACGAAATGATTAAAAATTTAATTTTCCGCAGGAAAAATAATTGTTTCCTTTTTTTGTGGACTCAAAGTAAGAAATCCTAAGTTAGTAAATAAATTTGTGTATTAAAATGTCACCTTTTTGAAACGCTTAATAGTATGTTTGTATTAAAGTAAAATAAAGGGAGGAACATTTTAAAACCTACATCGGTTATTATTAAAACAGGATAGGTCCTTAATACCACAATTCCTGCGACTGCTGCTGTCTTTTGCATCGGTAATGTTCTCTTTGATATCGGCTTTAACTGGTAAATTCAAAGTGCAGTTGCACTTTCTAATAATGTACTTAATATGGCACCTGTGGATGCATTCCGAGCGGGATTGTTCGGTCAGTAAGACTTCGTCCTAAAATAAATATTTACGATAGTTTATTAAAATGTTGTTGGATTTTTTTTGAAGAGTATTATGTACCTCCAAGTAACACCGACGCTTTTCAAGCGGAAGGGTCTTGACTTCTATTTCGGCTGTGAAATGCAGTGGTTCGACCGGAATCACAATGCGATCCTCCGAGGAATAGTCGACGCTCATGCCCATGTACTGAGTGGGTTCATGTACGAAAACCTGACGAATGGGGTAATAGATAGTAATATATACCGCAAACTACAGATTGGTTATCGGACTCACTCCCACCATATTTAAATTAAAGTGACTGTGCTGCCGTTTGATCTTCACATTGAGGCCGCTTAAGGCACCCGAGGCGGCCACGGACCATGGCCAAGTTTCGTCCCTTCCTAAGGAAAGCACCGAGTTGAACTCGAAGGCAAACGCCTTGAACGATTTTCCTGGCCGGAAGAGGTCACAGCAATTCATAGCCTTGCGGCGCCATTGGCACTCAGAAAAGAAATTTCTGCAATTTAGCTTCCAGTTGTCTGGGTCTCCCCATGTCAAGAGGGACAAGTCGTCGAATTCGGGAAACTCCGTGAAGTTGTCATCCGTCAGGCGAGCTGATATCGGAGTCTGCCAGAAAACGGACTGGGCTAAATTGTAGGCTCTGGCGAATCGATGCGATTTGGTCGATTTATTAAGACTGGTGAAATTAACCGGAAAAATTGACACTGCTGGAAATTTGATCTGAGACACATGCATGTCGGCCCTTTCTATGGAGGTCTGCACCCAGCAGTTTAAATATCGCTCCGAAGACAACATACACACATAGACAGTGGCTAAGGCGGCGACAATTTTAAGCGGGATTCTAGCATAACTGTGGAGAGGAACAAGTGTATTTATGGTAAGTGGGAATTGGAAATATTATCTGTATCTTTTGCACAAATATATTAGAAATATGTGTATAATGTAATGGTTAGTTGTCACTTACCGCCTGGTCGAAGCAAACCTACTTCCTGCCTTTTTCTTTCCCTTCTTCAAATTCTGGTGGGTATCATCATGATCCTTTTTGGAAGGCTCTGGTTTCAACACAACTTCGCGCATTTCGCTCAAGCGCTAAACTTTAACTGTGGTAAAATCATAGCTAATTGGCAGTTCAGCCCGCTTATCATTGAGTTCTTCTGCCACTTTTGCCAGCGGGCTTATCAATAGCCGGAAACATAACTACTCAATTACAAAGCTTGTGAGCCAGAATGGATATCCTAACCGAAAAAAGTTTCCCGGCTGCAACTACAAATAAACTAGTCGTTGGACTGTTGCCGACCATAAAAGGGGCCCCGAATTCCAGGCCAAAGCTCAGTTACTGAGTGACTAGGATTCAGATTGGCCAATGGATATGTCGGTGGAGGCAGCCAGTGCCAGTATTTAAACGATTCACAGTTGCAGAATACGGAGAGGTTTGTAGGAGCTCTTAAACAAATTGAGTGGGGATCCATCACTTAAATAGTCACTAATATTCTATTAAGGGTAATTTAAGATACGCCATTAACCAACAAAAAAATATTTTGGGTAAGAAAAGTTTATTCTGATGGATATGATTTTATTTTAAAGGCTTAATGTGTGTATTTAATTGGTGTTATTTTTCTCTGACCAAATGGTACAGTTATGATGCGGGGTTCGGGTTTTTTCAACTTTCTTTTACCATTGATGTACAAATAAAGACCAATCGAAAAATAATAGGCCAACTCAATGGCACTTAGTAAAGAGGCGCCAAGGAAAAGACCGATTATACCACCAAAACTAGCTGAAAAATATAAGTACAATTTAAGAATTATTTTTAAAAAGTGTTAAGATGCTTTACCAACCCAATAATTCCACAAAGGTAAATCTCATGGTGGTCTGATACTGGATAATCCAGCCGGACTGGTAAAAAATCTCTAAGCGCATTGAACCAGTCTCGGTATTGGTTTCATTATAACTTGAAAAAATTGTT
Source organism: Drosophila rhopaloa (assembly GCF_018152115.1). Taxonomy (NCBI): domain Eukaryota; kingdom Metazoa; phylum Arthropoda; class Insecta; order Diptera; family Drosophilidae; genus Drosophila; species Drosophila rhopaloa. The sequence continues at coordinate 10,239,529 of NW_025335059.1, read as the reverse complement.
TACATTTTATTGTTATTATAGGAGCCCCTACTCTGTCTTATGTACTTACTCCAGTGATGTGGTGCTATAAATGCGCTCAAAAATAAGCTGAGTACAGCTGGTGAAACAGTCACAGATCATGCTTTCCTTAAAAGGATTATTTACAAAATCGTTCTCTTCAGGATGGCGTTCAATACTAAAGGTAACTATAAACAAAGTTAGGCAATAAAGTCAAAAAAAAAAAATAATTCCTTAAAACTCACGTCTATTGTCGTAGAGACACTTAAAGTCAGAAGCTTTGCAAACTGTAAAGTTGTCTGCGAAATATAAAAGATACAAAAATAATAGTAATAAATTAGTAATAAATAAATAATAATAATAGATTCCTAAATGAGCTTGGCTCTTTAAGAAATAAGTTTTATTTTCTCAATACGATTTATGTAAATGGAAGATGATGGGAGTCCATACTAACCTTTATCAGTGACTGGAAAGAAAATGGAGGGCGAGCAATTGCACAGATCGATTACGTGTTCCTGATGACATCTGCTGCGGCAGTTTCCCACCCAGTACTCAAATCCCGGCAGGTTCTTGTACTGCGGATTATCGATCTCATCACCAAAGATACATCTCCTGACTTCCGGAGTCACGGACCGGGTGCGTTCATCCGTGACCGTGAACCGGGGCACCAAGCTGATCTTGGTGTGGGCTTCATGTGGCACATGCCGCACCACATCGCTCCACTGCTGCGGCTGCTTGATCATCACATTTATACCACGTTTTCCCGGACGGATCAGGGATCTGTTGAGCCTCAGGAAAATATCTATACCCGAACCTTCGCCATACTGCGGAGTGCGAAGGGGGTAGTACTTGTCCTCCTTCTGCAAAGGTTTAATTAAAATAAAATGTATTAAACAATTTTTTCTTAACCTTGGCAAATTAACAAAAGCGTGACTTCAAACCTTTAATTATTTACAATTATAAAAACAAGCATTTTAATTATTAGAACGTAGGGTTACTCACCGCTCTTTTTCGTGATGATGGACTGATTTCCGTGTTAAAAACGAAGCACAAGCCGGACTCCGTGAACTGGTGCTCGAAAACCTCGCAGCAGTTTACTGGATTTCCCCGCCAGCGACAGGAGAAGAACAGATCTTGGCATCTAAACTGGAGGTACATATAGACCTCGCGAAGATCTAAGCCATCTAGCAGGTGTAAATCAGCAACCAGAGACGCATTACTAAAGAAGTTGGACATTTCGTTAATGCGCGACAAGTGTGGATCTCCTGCAGCAGTAAAGAACTTAATAAAGACATCCTTTTGGGCCGCAGAAACGTTGGCACCTAGAAAGTGCTCAGCTGCCCCATTCTCCAGTAGCATCCAATTGACGCGATTCCGCTGGCAGACGCCAATCGCCGGAAATGGCACACGGAAAATCGGGAGCATGGTGTTCTTGATGGTGGTCTGAATGCGCACCGTCTGGTAAAGCTCGTTCAGGTCCACGTAAACCACAATGGCCCCAATGCTGGTGGTCACCAGAATCAGCAGCCAGATTAACCTGATTTCATAATAAGAATTAATGCATTAACAAATTTTATATTGATTTTTAATTTCTACAACGTATTTTAAAAGTTACACGAAGAAGAAACGTAGAAAGATATAATTAATTATTTTTGTCCTTATCTGAATTCAACAGTGTTTTCTTTTTAAGTATACTTTTATTTACCTTGTCAATTTAAATTTGTTAAGCAAATTTACTTAATTGCCATTCTCAACTTACCTCTCGAATTTCTTCATCTTGGGATCGGCCAAATATCGTATACCGTGTACGGATGATTCTGCAGCATACCCCTTGAGATAAGGCAGTAAAAGACACCACAGTTTTCCCAATCGACTACCATTTTTAGGATCCTGCTGCGTCTGGATGAGTCCAGTATTATTGCCTTTGTAATTCCAGTAAAGTGGTCGACGGGGCCTTGGAAGTTCCAGTGGGTAAAACATAATTCTAGATGGGAGTAATGTAATAACTGGGATGCGCTTCGTTCGACGGGTGCCGAGATATTGGGAATTCAAATTTAAGTTGAGCGCGGAGGAAAGCCTCCGCAGCATTGAACTCAATCAAAAAGCAATTATTCGAAATGGTCAAGAGGGTGGCTTTGGATCCCGGCGTGTTCTCTGCCCCCGAAAAGCTTAAATCACGCACACAATTAACACTTGAAAGAGCAGTGCGAGTGGCAGGACTAAAAGTGGCCAAGGACGCGCAAGTTGTTTACTCAACTCGATTCAGGATGGCAGGGGGATGGTGCCAAGTCACTGTCCATTGGCAGCGTAATCCTCTGTTTGTTCGTTCATTAAACGGAGCTCCTACAGTCAAAAAACTATTTAAAGTTATACCACATGTTTTTACTTTTTTATTGAAATTTTGTTTGTTACAGCTTTGTTTAAATTTGTTATATGTTATTTTATTTTTGTATATAATATTTGTATATTTTATTTTTCTAAATAAATTCTATTATGTCAACGACTTATATAAATTTTTTTTTTTTAATTTGGTAAATTATTTTAAAAACATATTTACTCAAAACAAACATAAGATCCTTTATGAAAAAAAGTATGTCGGAAAAGTATATAAATATTAAAAAAATATTAATCTTATTTTCAATTGTCTACGTTATTTCTTAGAGTGTAAGAAAACGACTTGTGGTTGGAGGAGTCTGTGTTACTTTTTATTGAGTGCTGGTCAAAAGGAAAGTTGGGGAAGATGTCGGACATTTTTGTCAAGCTTTCAGTCGATTGTCTGTCGTCCCGAATTGTTTTGTGTAAACAAGTGAAAATATTTTCGATTTATCATTCCGTGTATTCCGAATCCTTGTCAACTGTCTTCTTCGATTGCCAGGATATTGGTGGCTTGGCACCGTGATTTATTTGGCGAGCAAACTATACCCAAGCTTGTGATTAGATTTGTTGGAGTCTTGTATTTAACGCCAGGGTTTCAAGTCGCCTTAGGGGCAAAGCGGATGATGCCGTCTCACAATAAGTTGAATTCAGTGCTGCCAGCAGTCAATTTTGAAAACCAACAGCAGAATAAAGATGATAGACAGATAGTTTTCTACGATTTATTTAGTTTGAACATGGCCAAAATGGTGTAAAAACCCATCGGAATACATAAATATAAAATTTTTCCGCTTCTTTGGCACATATCTGTCCGGAAAGAGGACAATTTGGCTGCACTGTTCGGATCCTGATTACCACACACAAGGCCACATGCAAACGCACACACACACGTGTAAGCCATCTAATCCTGGCATTATGGACAACCCGAATGGTCGCCAATTAGCGTTGTGTCAATCAAACATCTCATGCTGAGAAACTGAATGCCAATTGATTTGTGCGCTCGTCCTCAATTTTTCGGCCATCCTCGGGGATTTAAAGTGGTTTCCCAAACCGCGCAGGGGAAACTCACAAATTTTCCACATTGATTGAAGTCCATTAATTCAGGTATATCAGTGCCAATAGTGAGGGCTAAATTAGTATGCAACTCGGGATGAATTTGTATGGCACCCACTCTGGTCAAATGTAGACTTTAAACTTGCATTTTACAAGCTTAAATTGGATTTTATATTTTTTTTCATTTTTTAGATTGTTTATGAAAACATTTGAAGTAGATATAAATAGATATATGACTATTAATAATTATTTTGGCTAAGACTTAATCTTTTCTATAATAAATGTATTACTTGTGTTTAGTGACTTCTATATTAACTAGCTAGCTTGCTCGTTCCATTTTCGAATTAAAATTCAAGTTCATTAGTGTACGAATTTATAAGAAAACTTGAAAGTCACTTAATAAATCGACTTTCTGGAATAATTTTCTGGTCTAGTTTTGCTCTTCTTTTCCAGACATCCATTTACAATCGCCCAAAGCTAATTTCGAAATCTGAACCCTTGCTTTGTAACTTTGAACTCTCAAAGGTGAGTTAGAACTGCTTCGATCCGCCTGATTAAATCACCTCGGGCCGTGAAATAAATCCGCCATCGCTCTTCATTAAGCACAGTGGGCGGAAAACAGTGGCAATATCAAGTCTCCTGATGAGTAGGTAGTTATAAATAAAGTTCCTGCAGGCACACCCACACACGACACTAAATCGACTCCGACTAGACGTTAATGACTTCCGCTTTCGTCAGAAACTTTCAGCCACACTTTCACTTTAACTTGCTGTCCCTGCGCGTGTGCAACAATTTCGTATCGTCGTCGTCATCATCATCTCTCTCGTGCCAGGGTTCAAGTTCATGTGGCCTATTAAGGACAGACACCCTGGATGGCAAAGTTAGGGCGATTCCGGATCGGAGAAGGAGTTTCCTGGCCCACCCGTTCAAAATTCAATCTCACTTTTATGAGCCAACAGAAACGTGACGAGGCACCGACTGTCACCGTCGCCGTGGAGTGACAGGATCAAGGAGCAGGGAGCAGGGTGCAGGGATTTAGGAGCAGGGAAATGGTTGAAGACTGAATGTTGCCAACTGCCAGTTAGACTGTCAAGTGTCTGGCAAAATGCCATTTAAATATGCAAATTCGGTTTCAAAGGCGAACTTTAACTCGTTCGTTGCCACGCTAATTTGCATGTTTCGCGAAGCGGCTCACTGCTCCAAACTGCTCAGTAATTGCGTTTATCTTTTGATGGGTAAATCCTAGAAGAAAAGTCTGGGCTCCATCACTTCCGGTCGCTAAGCTGCCATAAACAAGCCCAGAAACGCGTGTTAATTATTTAATAATATTAAGGGATTACAAGCCATGAACCCGAACCGCCATTTGCCATTTTGGCTGATTGATGGGCCAACATTTACCCCTGACTCCTTTATCCCGAGCAAAGATTTGCCATCGTTGGGACTGTCAAACGGCCAAGGCTGTTGACTTGCTGGGGCCCCGAGTAAGGTGTTTTGTTTATATCCATGCCTGTATAAGGGAAGGGCGGGCAAGGACTCGTCCTGAGCGCACCGCTTGTCGCTCGCAAGTAATTTGAATAATTTTCTGAAGAAGTGCAAAATTTGCATATGAAATCTGCAATCTCGCATGCTGAAAAGGAGGAGGCGGCAGGAGTTTTTCCACACATTTGCAGCGGCAGCTGCATTGACTCAGGCGCATTCAGGCAGCAGGAAGTTCATTCTGCTCCTGATTCAGGTCCTTCGGTGTGCACACAAAAAAACTTTTATTGCTTAAGACCATAGGTGTGTTTAATATGTTGCATACAAAATATTAAAATTACAATACCTATTGTAATTTCTCCAATTAATTTGTTTAATTCTTTGACATTAAAATCACCCATACCCTATGATATAAAAACTCTTGATATTTAAAAGTTACAAGAACAAGAAAGGAATACTGTTTATTTATATATATAAATATTATTGTTATTACATGGTTACTACACAAAATTAACAATTATAATTATAACTGTTCGTGCATAGTTTTATAACTTAATCTTATTTTATCTTATTTATATACACATTTATAAATAGGAGATATATATAAGATTAGTTATAAGTATATACTTATATTTAAAAAATCACAGAAGTTACGGCATAATAACTCTTGGTGTTAAAATATTTTCTGACCTTTTGCGATGATTGGCCATAGTTTGTTTCACAGTGTCCTGGGGATTTGGAGGGCGGGCGGAGGCTGAGGAGATGCTTTTAACTTGTCTATGCAAATGCAAATGTTTGTACGCAATCGAGGAATAAACAAATGTGCTTTCTGTGAAAATGTGTGCATGTGCGTTTGCCCTTGTCGAGTTGTTCGCTTCAGAAAAAAGTTGCTGCGAGTAAACCGATGTGAGTTATGGGCGGAAGAAAATTAAGAAAACTTCTTATAATTGATGTCATGCATTTTTAAGCCCGTTCCAAGCGGCCTGCCATTTGCATTTTCCCCAATTCCGTTTCGGTTCGCAGCACAAAACTTATCAAAATATATTAGAATACTTGCTGGGGTAGGATAACACTTAAGCTCTCAATTAAAACACTTTGCCTGGTGCTCAACTCGCTTTAGTTGGGCAGTTCACAAATGTAAACACTCGCATTATGGCTTTCCTCACAATTTTAATTACTCGCAGACAGAATTCCTTAATTTGGTGCTCTTCACACATCCTGTACGTGGGCGAAATAATAAAAACGGTCTTTACACATGCAAAATGCAATAAATGAGAGGAGAATGCACTGTGCCAGGCATCAAGTATTAAAGGCTGTTGGCACATCCCGGAGATCCTCGTTTCCCCCTTCAAATATACGTGTGCCAGGGGAGCTCGCACAATTTAAGCCCGAAGTATTTAATTTGAAAGTTTGCTTAACAACTTTTTAAATACCAAATGTGCAAAATGGGTAGACAAGTATTTCATGTGCCACATTTTTGCTGAAATTTGTCACTTGACGGAGGGTGAAAGAAAGGAAATAGCCAAAAAGGATAACAAAAATGTTTGGATTAATAATTTTGATGGGTAAAATAACTTCTGCTCTAACTTTTTAAATATTTATATATAGTGCATATTTAGCATATTTTTAAAACTTATAATTCTTAGATATTTATACAAAAATTAATGAATGTAAAGATAAATATAAATAAATAATTTGTATCAATGAAGCAACATTTTAATATTCATTAATAATAAGGGGGACATTTTGGTATTATATAGTTTGGCTTTATTAGGAAAATGGCTTTGTTACAAAGTGTAATTAAAGTATTATTCTAATTAATAAGTATTCAATGGTTTTTGTTTCCCTACCTCCTGATCGGTATTCTGAACCGCTCCTGGCGGAAACTGTTCTACCATACAGAGAATGAAACACGTATAACACTCTAGCGTCTGCGCAAAAACGGCAAAGAATTTTGGCGCCAAGCGAACAGCTGAGAAATGCCGGGCTTTGGACCCCTTTCCGAAGGACGAAATGTTGTTCCGAACGAGCGGCCCGCAAAAGTGTGCTACACCACTCGAGTTATCCTGCCAGTTGCAACAAATGTCCGTGTGTGCGGGTGTCTGTGTGTGTGGGGTCGGCTGCTGCTGCTGCCTCCCAGCGAACCGTCAATGGTAGATTCTTGCAGGCAGAGCTGCCATCATCGTCCTCGTGTGTTATCCTGCCAGCTCGTCACTCCACTCAGACCGAAACGAAGTCCTCGGCCGAGCGTCCTCGTCACTCCCGTGCTGTGAGCCTTCGCGGCAGGTCCTGGCTGCGTGCTTTCCTCCGTTTTTCGGCCGCCTTTAGTCGCTTTCAGTGGCGTTCTGGTCGCGTTGGTCTTTGGTCCGCTAATTGCCAAAAATCGAGTTTTTGTGAATGAATTTCGCGAGCGAACTGAGCAAGTCAATGAATGAACACGGTGTCGCTAAAAAAACGCAGAGTGAATCAATCAAAAAGTGTTGTAAAAATTAAACTACTTGAATAAATAATACAATTTAAAAACGGTAAACAATAAATTGAAATGTATACAAAAATGTCTGCATTTATATTAAGAAAATATAAAAATTTTAAATTTACAAATTTAAAATTAAAATTTGTATGAAAACGATTTCTTTTAAAAACTGTTCAAATACACACTTTTTAAGGTTTCCATAACGTGGTTTAAAAATATAATTTTTTTTTTAATTTATGATTTTAACTGTTGTTAAAGTTCTGAAATTTTGTGAAGACCTTTTCTTATTTAATTTTTATTGGAAAAAAAATTGGCTAAATTCATTAACTATTCAAGTCGATACGAATAAAACATTATTACACTAAAATATCTTTTAAAAAACCTTTTAAAGTGAAAATCGAAAATTGTTTTATATATTTTTCTCATTAATCGATTGATAAAAAGGGATGGTTGAATTACGTTTTCCCAAAATCAACAAAAATTAAAATTTGTATAAGGATTTTAAAAAAGATTCTTGAAAGCTTATGGCTGGCCGAAATCTGTCAAATCGAATCAGTTGCAGCAAACGAGTTAACGGAATGCGGTCCTCCGCGTCAGGCTCGGCTTGTACGGGTTTTATCCTTGGTCCTGTTGAGACCATCCCGCCTTCGTTAAGTGATTAATCATGGTCGTATATTTTCCAAGTGAAATTCAATTTGGACCGCAACGTCAGTGCAAGAACCACAACAGCCGTCCAGGCAACGGTAAAATATAAGAAATAAAAAATAAAGCCCCGGAAAATTTGAGCAGGACGAAGGACATCCCCTCGGGGCAACGGGACAAGAAATTGTGGCTCCGATAGAGGCAGGAAGAACTGCATCCGACGGTGAGTAGAGTTTGGGCTATCATCGCCGTAAATACTTGGCAACTGTGTTGCAGCTCACAACCCAGAGGAGTTTAAATGGCAGAAAGAATCCCATCGGATTCGAAATCCAATAAACATGGCTTGGATCGAATTTTGGTGCGGGTAAAAGCTCGTCAATTTCCCTTTATTTATTTGGCTCTTTATTTGTACTGGGCAAATTAGTTGCGTAGCTGTCCTTTTTGCCAGCACAAACAAGCCGCAAAAACACACAAGATACATCATAGCCCACACAAGGATATGAAAACAGGACCTTTTTCTCAGCGGGAAATAATTTTGGCTCCGAGCGGTATTTTTTTAGTTTGGTAATTTAAATGTAAAGCAGGGGAAAATCAGGGCCGCACAACATTTAGGTTAATCATACGCCATGTCGTCCCGCAGCAGAGCCTCAAGCAGTCTGCCTGCTTTGCATAAATTAGTAAGTTTTTACATCGCAGGGGAAGCCGCCTTTTTTCTTGGAGCATAAGCAAAGGAAAATAATCAGGATATAAGAGGCATCCGTCTGCTAGTTGTCCCCGTTGCTCCTGCCATATAAATCAATTTTAATTTAATCACTTTATCGCTCTAATAAATCATGTGCCGGGCGCAGGAGTTGCCGCTTATGAGGATGCGGATGCTAATGCCGCCATAGCCCCGATTGTTGTTAACAATAAAGCGGAGAACTGCTAACAAAACAAAATTTAAATATCAAGTTGAGGCGGCGGCGCCAAAGACGACGATGACGGTGACAACGGGAAACAAAGAAAAAACTTTCTTCATTAAAATTTTTAATGACTTTCCCTCTATTTGCGCAAGGTAATGAAAATCAACAGCTTCACTATGTTGCTGTGTATGTGAATATTTCAGAGCAATCGTTTTTTTTTTTCGCCAATGCAAATTCTTTACTGAAAACCTTTTGTTTTGCTTTTAGGTTTTTTATGCGCCCGACTATTTGCGTAATTTGATCCCCAGCACTTGCTTTTTGCCATAGTTCGAGTTTGTTTTGATTGCCTCTTGGTCGATTGGCTTTTTTAGCCCTCCATTAAATTACATTACGGTCGATTACGGCGTAACAAAACCATAACATATGTATCAGAAATACCACATCACAAAAAGCTGAACACATATCTGACATAAAAGTAAATTCCGTTGAACTAAAACAGACATGCTGGTTAATTAAGCGGCTCATTCTTGTGCAAATTCCACAAGCCTTTGTTTTCCTATTGATTTTATAATTAAGACAAATTCCAGGCAATTAAATCAATTTTCCCATTCCCTGACCTAACCCAATATGACTATCTTACAGCCGGGTCTAAACCGTAGCACCTCAAGGTCTTGTCTTCGCACTAATAGATTAGCAATTAAATGCCACACGCCATTAACGGGTAATAATACGCCGAGCTCGAAGGATTCTCTGTGGCAATCTGTGAGCCATTATAATGTGTGTGTGCTGTTGTTTATGACACGCCCCCTGCCGAGTGCCGCCCCCTGATATATGTACACCACGCATAATGACAATGGCACCCACACACACGCGCATTAAGCTATGTTGAAGTTGATAGCTTGCTAAACTATTTATTTGCATATAAATATTTCAGCGACTAGCAAAGGAGAACAGGTCTAAACACACAGTAGTAGATGTACAAATGTGACCAAATTAATAGCAGCCTGCAGCAGAATGTTATTATCTTCAGACCTCTGACGGTTTTGTTTGCCAATATATTTGATTAGTAAATATTGGCTCAAAAAATGGCAAATTAAATTAATTGCTTCTTATAGGAGTTCAAATTACAGTTCCACTTTATTTGGCAGCTTGAAGAGACAATTAATTTTAGATGAGGAATTTAAATGATTTTTTGGTAATCCTAGGAAGTAATTAATAATTATAAAAGCATTTTAATTACATTGAAAAAAGTTTTTGAAAGCTTAAAAGTTTTTACCTTTCTTAAAGGGCAATCAATCAGTGCTATTTTTTGAACCCGAACAGTATAAAACCGCGTGCATGTAACGGCACTTGTGGGTTGGCAGAGGGAAATATAAAAGCCCGTTTCCCATTTTTCCCAAGAACACTCACACAGGTACTTGTGTACCTCCACTGGTTTCAGTCGAGTTTTCTCTCCATTGTTTTGTAATTGAAATAGTTTGTGAATTGGATATTTATGGAAGCGTGTGTGATGTAGGCTAAAAATGCTTTTGATAACACAAAAGGAAATCCATTAACCACAGCGGAATTGTTTACGCACACTCACATGCACTCAGGATTGAACCCCAAACTTAGACCTGGGAAATTCTGACGCACCCACAGATAAACTTTTGCAGCTGCGACATGAATATTCTGCAATTCAGTTTAGATATTGTGAATGCTGGATGAAGCCATTGAGTTTTATAATGTATTTAGGGAATATCAATTTGCACAGTGTAAAGTCAAAAATACTTTAAAATGTTTATTAAAATTGCTTTAAACAAATTGCATTTCCTATAGATTCCTATTTACCATTGATGGTATTTTCATAGTAAAATAGTTTTTTTTAATACGTTATTTCTCAATATATTCTCAAAAAAAGCTAAGAATATCTTATAAAGCTAAATGCCAAGATATTATAAGCTTTCGTTTAATAAGTTTCTAAAATATCTGTTTGAAATTGGAAGCTTAATTTTTTTTTGTTTTTTTAATAATTTAATAAGAAGTTTATCCAAAGCTAGTCTTTTTGACTAAGATTCGAGTTGTCGAAGTTCCACTGTAGTGGCAAGAAATAGCTAAAGTGCTGCCCCGGCCATTGTGAATATTTTGGTGCGTCAAATGCAAAAAGCATTGCGATTTATTTGTGCCGCAATCCTTGATTGCTTCGCTTTTCCTTTGGCACCACACATGCAAACAATGAGACAGGACAAAAGAAAACAATGTATGAACATTACACCACAAACACTGACAAATCCGCTTTGACTTTTGTTTGCTTAGTGTTGTCGAATCCCCGATAAACGTCGACGGAATGTCAGGTGAAATTATTTAGGCGTTTGTGGATGGGAGTGGGGAATGGGAGTAATATGTGTACATTTTACTGACATTGACAGCAGTCAAAATTTTGGGGCTACGCATCTGCGAAGCCTTTGCCATATTTAAGTACTTACATCATGTGCATTACATTTTATGGCTGTGCGGGTAATAAACCAGCAAGTGCAATTACCAAAACAGCAACAACGCGGGCGGCAATTTGCAACATTGTTTGTTAGGGGGCGAAGGGGAAGGGGCTGGGGTACTTAAATAGTTTTACACATTAGCGCTACTCCAAAGTTGACTGGCCACAAAAACTGCGGCAGCCAAACCCAGCAATCTAGAGAGCCTAACCCTTTCACAGGAATTTTTAAACTTTTTTGTGCCTTCTTTTTACGATATTTGTTCACATTTTAAAAACCAGTAATTTTTTAAACGAAAAGGAATACTTTCGAAACTCCTAAAATTATTTGAACAAAAACAATCTTAAATAGCAAAATAACTATCAGTAAAATTACTTTAACTGATTTAATTATGGTTTTAATTTCCTTGGGATTATATAAATCCCATTAAATTAAATAATTTCAACAACCAATTCCAGTTATTATATACATCCTTGTTATATTTGTGTCCAAATTTTAACAAACTGAAATTTTTAGTTCAATAATATCTCTCAACATTAGACCCAGAAAATAAAATACCCTAATTTAAAAATAATAACCTTATTAAAAAGGAACAACAACTTAAAACACTACTTAGACGAAAAGTCTATTTTATGTTTCATTTAGGAAACAATTTCCGTAATAATTATCGTAGTCTTAAAATTCCAAAAAATAGGACATTGTTCATATAATTACCAAATTCCGTTGATTGTGTGTAAATTTGTTAACTCATATACATACATATCTGAAATAGTTTTGAATTGTTTTTTATATATAATGTAGTGCATTCTCAACAAGATGTTATTGAAAATATGTGCAGGAATTAGTCGTGGCTTTAAAGCCGTTTTCAACCAAATATGGTAGCTCTTTCATGGCTCGGAAACGAAAGCTGTTAGCAACGCCCCTGAAAGCATGCAATGCCAAACATTTGAAAACTTTTGCACTGCCCGCAACACATTAATCTTGAGCTTGTTTGGATATTTCACTTGCACACACACACACACACACTTCTGGCCACGTGACCATATGACCCCGCCCCATGCGTGTGTATTTTGATTTGGAAAGGTCGCCGTCGCCGTTTTTCCTCTGGTTTGTTGGCTTGGCGACTTGGCCGCCCGTCTCGATGGCGGCACACTTGTAACACTAATGAAAATTCCAAATTCCAATGAGCTGTCAGCCGCCCCACAACGACGTCAGCGGCCTTGGCACACTGCCAGTAAATTGGGTCCGAGTGGTCATAATTTCGGATGCACTCCGCCCCTAGATATCCATTCAGTCCCGCCCGAAATGTAACAGAATGCAACGAACTTGAAAGTCCACACAAAATCTACAAAATGCAACTGACGCTTGTCCATTCAATCACTGCACTGGGGAAAAGGGACAAACACTTTAAAAATTAATTTAAAACAGATTGTATATAATTTTTAGAATGTAAGTACAAAAAATATAAAAAACACAATTTTAAACAAATAAGTTTGAATTTATTTAAGTCACATTTATTTCTTGAAGTTTTTAAAAGAGTATAAAATATGAAAAGAACAACAAAGAACAATTTTAAAATTTTAATGAAAAGGGGGTTCTATTGTAAGATCCATTCTGAAGGAAAAAAAATCATAAAACAAGGCAAAATAAAATAAATAATTTGCGTTAACCTACAATAATACGTAGTCGAAGGCGCCGCAGCTAGCACTACACCACCATATATTAGTCTCAGTTTTGTAAACTTTACTATCATCTATAATAAATAAATAAATAAATTTCCCTTTTTAATATATTTTTCCATTTTAATAAATATTGTTTTTGATAACGTTTGCCAATTTAGTTCTTCGTGTAATTTCTCTCTCTTGTTCGAGTGTGTACTTAAAGTATTGTCTTGGATTGCAGTCGGTGGACGAGTATGAGTGCGAGTGTATATGTGTGTATCGATGTGAGTATCTGTGTGGGGGCGTGAGTAAGCCTGTGATGGCACTTTACGAATTGCTTTGGCGTATGTGGGCTAAAGGGTCGTTTTGTTAATAACTTATGACAGGCTACCAGTTGGGGCCCCACAACTTACCTGGTCAAAAGTGTATGTGAGCCGTTGTTGCGGTTGCCTTTCCTTTTGGCCAACGGGGGATGATTTATGTAGCAGTTGGTCGGTTTGGGCACTTGGCCAAGAAGGATTGAGGTCTGGGGTATTGATGGGACGGCCAGAAAGGCTTCAAGGTAAGCCAGGAAAAATCAGAAATTTCGAACAGAGATACACAAGAATGTGATCCCTCAACTAATCGTATATCAGAGTGCTAATGAAGAACTAAAGCTAATGTTTTCATGGAATCCAAGTTCAATGGAATACCGAGCTCGCTCAGCCGTCAAATGGGTTTCCATTATTTTGCCGCCTCATTGGTAAATTCCCCCGGGGAGTCTGCTATTCATTTCCATTTTCAACAAACTCCAAAGAGATCTACAAGTCCCCTTATTTACTTAACTAATTCCCAACACGTGCAGTCATTTGGAGTGGTCCGTTCTCTCCAATATTCGGAGGTCCAAAACTTTCGCTTTCCACGAAGCGGAGCCTTACGACTTTCAGGCGCGTCAGTTCAATGGTCTAATTGACTTTTTCTTTTTGGCGTCTCGTGGAAAACTTTTGAACGCCCACCCAACAAGAAGAATTAACAGGCAATAATCGATGGAGTGGCCTGTTTCTTGCCAATCCAATCCACCCACTCTCCGGTTCACTTTCTTCCATCGGCCTGAAAATTATGCCACAAATTTGAAATGCCACATGGAAAAAGGCGCCTGATGGGTGGTTGGGTGGTGCTGGTGCCGCGGTGGTTCAGTGGATTCCGCCCGAGGGTGGGACGGTCGGCGACAACGAAATTAAACGAAAATCGTAATAAATTGCAAAAAATTTACGAAAATTGGCTCCGCTAGGGACGAAACACTTTACAGCAGCCAGCAACGGGCAATGGAAACTTTCTGAATTGAAAAATTGAAAATAATGAATGGCACGCACACTCACACAATCCCAAACACACAGATCCAGCACGCACACACACAAATTTTCGAAGGCAGGGTGGCAAATACATGGAGACAAAATTATTATAAAAAAATTAATTCCCTTCAGTAAAGTATTTAATAATCAAAAGAAATTAAATTTAAATCTTTTATTTATCTTGTTTCTTGGTGTTGAATCAAAATATACTAAAGTACACACACAATTTGTAGTAACTTTTATTGTGTACTGTGATTTTATATATAATATTAAGATCAATTAAATGTGTTTGTTTAAAGCCTTAGGAAAAGTTTGTTTTTGTTTTTTTTTAATTTATTAGAATTTTCTTTGACATTTTCGAATATATTTAATGCTTTAAAAATTTTAAAGTTGTTAAAATACCCAAATGTGAGTTTCAATATATCAAATTTTGAGGCCAACTTAATGCACTGTAAATACAGGGACTTATATCGCAACTGTATGTATTTTCTCTCTGTGCAAATACGGATTCAGGCGGCCGCTAAGCGCAAAACGCTCAAAATTACAGCAACAAATAAAATTTGCAGTAAACTGCGTGCTTGACACGCCCTCCTTCTGCCACGCCCCCCGACTCCCGCCCATTAGGCCCCGTGGGCGATGCGACAGATTTGAATGACAATTCGCCGGTGGCAGCCGCAGGAGCGGAGATGAGATCCTGTCCCCCAGTTGGGTGGGTTTTTCCCTCGGCCTGATGAGTGTAGATGAATGTAGATGCGTGTTTTCCTGCCTTCCTGCCGCTATGAGGTGGAAAACCGGGAGGAGTGGGAGTGGCGGAGTGGTGGGTGGGCGCAAGCCACGTTCAGGTATTTAAATTCATTTTCATTTCATGCCAAGGATAGACATCTCGCATTTGGCCTCTTTTGCGCGAAAAGGGGGCCAACGAGGAAACAAGTGGAACGGAGGGCTTATGAAAATGATGTTCTCTTGTAAATTATTACACCAAAATTAAAATAATATTTCTCATGATTGCAAATAGCTCAGCCAAGCAGATTTGCTGCCACCCCCCCCAGGCTGCCCGTGTTTTGTTTTCCTTTGCTGTACAGTCATAAATATATATACCTGTTTATATTTCTAATTTTCACCTTTTTGTTTGGTTTTACCTCCAGCCTTTTTGGCTCTCGCCACTTTTTTTGCTGCGTTTGCTCAGTTGGCTTTTAATACCCCCAGTATTTTTGTTGGCCTGCTTTTTTTATTATTTCGCCTTAATAAACTGCCTGAGTTGGCAGAAAAAGAGATGGCTAAGGAATATTGCCGGTGACTATGAGCAATTTTTATTTTATTTCGCCGCGAACGAAATGAGAAATGCTGAAAACCGTAGTGGGTGGTGTGGGTTTTCGGTGGGTATTTTCGTATGGTTTGGTGGGGTCAGGTGGCTCCGTCGTTTCCCTTAACTAATTATCGCGAAATGAGTTTTTCGCAGCCACCTTGGCGATTCGAAGCGCAGTCTTAAGTTGTCTGCCGTAGTTTGGAAAATGTCAGGCGTCAGTCGCGCCATATATAGTGAGTGCCATATCCTTGCCATCCTCGACTTCCTTAACTTCCGTGCCGCGCAGATTGCCATTTAATGTTAATTTTGCGACTTAATTAGCCATAAAATCTCTGCCCCGCTCAGTAAAAGGGGAAACTTAATCAGCTGCAGGAAAATGTGTGTGTGTTGCATGACTGCCATGTGGATCTTAACCCACTTTGAAGTACTATTCCAGCATGCTAATGTGCAGTTGATTAGAATGTCACTCCAAAGTTGCCCACATGCACTGTTCGACCAAGATGCCCTGATTAAACTAGAAACTGGCACAAACACGATAAGCCAGCGGCCAAGAGATTGCTAGCAAAATGGCCAAGGCCTCCGGCTGTCTGGTAAAATGGTAAAATATAGCAAAGTCCGGTGGCGAAGTGCATTATGTGCCGACAGGACTTGCGTGCCCAGTGGCCACAGGACCAGCATGACATTTATTGTGTAAATCATGTTACAGCGAGTACGCTGGAGGAAAAGAGTCCAATTATAGTCTAGAATAAAATTGATTTCATTTTGGAGACTACATGTTCTTGAAACTAAAATGTTTTGAAAGCATTTCAACACTTTTTGCATAGTACAAGAAATCAAATTTGTATATTCATAATCAACCTCGTTAAGCTTTTGGAAGTAATAAGACTAATGGTAAGAACCTAATACGACTTCAAAATAAATATTGTTTTTTGCATCCTTAAATAAATCAGGAATGCAAGATTAGATTGGTTTAAAAAGTATTCTAAAAACTTTACAGATTTTATAAGCTTATTGATCTGAACTTGAATACACCCCATTTCAGCATAGAACTATTTTTTTCTCAGTAGACTGAAACAGAATTGATATACCAACGCACACGCCCACACAGATATGGCTGGCAAATTATTCGTAGAAAATTGTTTTTCCACGACAGCCAGCAAATCAAAATTGATACGAGCCTATAATAAAACTATAAGTGGCCGTTTTGCGTGGCCATTAGGAACAGTCGATAAGTGAGGCAGTATTAGGGGGTAGCCTCATATTGGAGGGGCAAAGTGAGTGAAAAGAAAAGTAATGTAGTCCCAGTCATTGTCTTTCTATATTCATCCGCCCGAGGCAAGTCTCTGTGTCCTTTGTCTTCGTCCTTATCTGCTTTCCTGCAGTCAATATTTCAGTTCGTCTTTGACAGGCCCGCTGATGAATTTCCTTTCACTCATTCTTGGAGGAGTTTGCCCACTCCCCCTAACGACGTGACTTTTGGCATCTTGTTATTATATCGAAATTATCCGGCTGCAACTGAAATTGTTTCACAGTCACACGTGCCGAGGCCATTTGGGAATTTTTGGCTGGGGAAGTGGGGTGCAGTGGAGCCAATTTGGATGTTTTCTGGCTAATCGAAGACCCGAGAAACTGTATGAACTGTATGGATATTTACCAGCTATCTAGGCTAAAGAACAGATTTTTGGAGGATATAAAATCGACCAATTAAGCTTTTACATTATTTAGTGAAATCAGAAATACAAAAATTAAAAAATACTCTTTTAATACTCCAAAACTTCTGAAGTAATGGATTTTGTTCTGAGGGAAGTTAGACAAACAACAGCATTTCTTAGTCTTTTAGCTTATTTAAAGCTGTCTAAGCTATTTTTCCATTTTAATTAACGAACTTAGCTCCTTTTGCCAAGCCGAAGTCTACAGCACTGTTGGAAACTCCGATGTGGATTCGGTTTCATTAATGGAACTGGCACTGGGAATAGGGACGGCGTGTGCAGACAATTTGTAATTTGCTCATGTTTGCTCGAGGATCCGCTGACGGAGTTATTTATGTTATTATCATATTAGAAAGCTCTGGCACATACATATCTCATGCGGTCATGTGACTGGAATTCATTCCCGACGCAAATCGCCCCCGAAAATTATGCAAAACCCATTTAGTTTTCGCAATCGGATCCCCAGATTCCATTTTGCCCCGCGTCTTGATGTGATACATTTTTAATTTATTGCCCCATGGCTTTTAGGAGCCCGATGCTCATCGAGCCGCCTCATTCGGCATGTGAAGAGCTGCGTCAAAGGGAAACTTTGGGCGCCGCTAATAAAACTCATGCCAACTCATCAAAAACTAACTTTAAATATGTCCTTTGGGTCCCAATGAAATGAGTGCGTGCGTGCGTCCGGAGACGAAATGAAAGAGAACCTATATCCTGGGAGTCACTGGAGCAGAAGTTCAGTGGGTTCGCAGTTGTAGTCGGAGTTCGTTAGTTTAGTGCCCCGTTTTCGCCGTTCTGGGGGAAAATAGCAAGGCAAACAGAATACGAGAGCAGCGGAAAATTCACTGAAAACCGTAAACATTTCATCTGCCGACTGCAACAAATTAATCATAATCCGTATGCGATGAACTCGAACTCAGGTCGTGTGGGTTGGGCGGTATTGATTTCGAATTATGCAAATATTTGGTCAAATGATTCGCTCATGTGTGCTCAGCTCGACAGCTCACGAGATTTGGATTAGTTAGCGTTTCCCTCGGATGACGTCAGGGTGGTTTTTAGCTGAATTTTCCACATTTCGCTTTACATTCCGCGGCTGACACGGTTGTCAGGACATTCCGTGTTCGCCGCATGTCCGCTTAGCAACTTGATTTGTCGGGACAAGGACAAAAACGGAAGTCGCATAGGGAAAAACTTTCAAGGAAATTGGTCATCAGAGGGCTTGTTTCACAAATCAAAATAGCTGTCATTTGTGGCATTTCAGCATGACATTTTTAAATTATATTGTATAATACTTGCAGTGAAACGGTACTTCCTTATTCTTAATTTAATATAAGGATGAGATAAAATTGGAAATCATTTATTATAACAAAAGCGGATTTGACAATTTGGAAAAATAATGACAAACCACAAAACTTATGACATTTTGTAACAGTAAGTGAAATAGAAATAAAGCCCAAACTCTTAAGATTTCTCTCTGTGGACCGGCAGATCTCAAGTCCTGACCCACTTTTCATTTGTGACTATATTTAATTATTAATCACGACACACAGGGGACCAAAGGGTGGCAAGATGCTGATGGCTTTGGCGGGGGGACCACATGTCGCATGAGCAATATGCCACTTAAAGTAATGCCCGATGCTCGATTGGCTCACTGACAGCAGCCAGACGTTGGTACCAGTGCCTTTGGCGGCCTTTATGTTCCCTTGTCATTCACCTTGTTGTTTGGCCTGAAGTTCGCTGTAGTTGTCGTTGTCGCTATCCTTGCCGGTTGTCGTCCTGTCCAATCATTATTCATTGCGTGACAAGCGCGTTAAATGTGTCTCTGACTGGGAGCATGTGTGAGTGTTCGAGAGTCGGCAATAACTTTTAACATGCCAAAGGTATTTCCGCAACAATAACAGCCCAGGAACGAAGGGCACTCACACTCGAAAAATCTTCAGGCCGAGGCAATAAAATAAAGTTGAGCGAATTTGGTTTATTTAGCATTTTGTCTTTATTTAAACATCAAAATGTTTAAATTACGTATACTTAAGTTAAAAACCATAACTTTTTATCATACCAGTTTTTACAAAAGCTTTTAAAAAATTAAGTATACGCGTGTATGCCGCATCAAAAAAAAGGATATTTCATAAATATTGCAATCTAGTTAAGTCAATGTTGTATATAAATAATCAAAAAGTTGAGTACAACGATTTTATTTGTAAAATTTATTGTAAAATAAAATTATTCCGAGACTAATTGCTCTCTGTTTTAAGTCATAGCAATTTTTTGAGTGCAGAACAAAAAGGATAATTTCGTATTTTTCCCTGCTGTCGCTTCCGTTCGGGGTGCCAGTCCTGAGAGCTCGAGTTTGGGCTGTCGATTCCGTCTCCCGAGCTGTCTGTGCGGGCCACAAATTAATGCCAGCCATTATCACGGAATCCACTTTCATGCCCACCACGCCGCCGTCCTTATTTGTCCTTGATTGCCTCGAATAGCGAACAAAAAAGTGTATATATGTATAGAAGTATATCCGAAAAAACAATGGCCAGACCTGTTTCGTTTGATTTCTGTTTGCCATGGCTAGATTCCTTGCGTGCCATGACACTCTGCCACCGGTGTAAATATTTGTGACATAATTAAGCAGCCCAGCGACTTGGCACCGAGGGGAACCGGGATCCGGGATCCAAGAGCATTATCAAATCGGTCGGGGGCACACAAGTTACAAAGCCGAAAATAAAGCAAACATCGGCGCTTTGAATGGCGAGCGTTTTCGCCACGCGCGTGATTAAATTTCATTTGTGGACCCAACCAAAACGGATCCCTACTGACTGACTGAGTCCTTAGTCCTTAACTCGCCGTATTTACCGTCGTTTTAGTGGCTCGCCTCGCTCGGGTTAGTCGGAAAATCGGCGCTTTTCCCCGCCTTTCCCCCCAGAGTGCGTGTGTTTGACTTGGATTCGCATTAAGATTGTCAAAGATTTGGACGCCAGTGGGGAGCCACTCGAACCGTTCACTTTGTTTCGCTTGGTTTACCTGAAAAAACCCCGAAAAGCCAAAAACGCTTGGGGAGCAATTTGGAAGATTTTAGGCGGCGATTTATCGCTCAGCTCCTGAGTGGGTGCCACCGATACTTTGGGCCCAGAGATAGCAGTCTATTCCGCCGGCTCACCATTGAGTTAATTTGAATACGAAGGCTGCAAAAAAGAAAAGGTTGTTCAATGTCACCGGGGCTTTGCCCGTCTATCCGCCATGCGATTCCAATTTCGCGATAGTGCACGGAATTAATGGATGTAGGGATCCCACCTAGTACATACACATGGCGCTGCTCGACTGTCTCCTTATCGACATGAACAACAATGGCAGCGACACTAATAAATTCTGGCATTAGGCCTCTTTTCACTAAGGGGCGTGGCACTCAAAGCCGGGCATATTACTTGACATCAGGGGAGTGCTTCGTGGAGCCGTAAAAATTGTGTTGCCTACTTAACGGGGCTGTTCTATGAACCGACCGGAAATACAGACAAACTTCTTTTTTGTGCGACACTATTTTCCATTAGCAATAGTTTGTTTTCGAAAACATTAACACATTTTTAAAATTTCTAAGACAAAATATGGAAAAACTTTTTGATTTATCTTACTATAATATTTCAATACAACCATTTCAAAATGAATGCGGTCCCAAAATTGATAATATAAATATAAATAAAATAAAACCAATTATATTAAACTCCTGTGGGGTAAATAAAAGAATAATAGACATATACCAATTTTATGTATCAAGCTGTATTAAAAGAAATACGATATTTTATCAATTTTTCTCATTAGGTTAGCTGCAGCAATATTTGTAAGCCTCTTATCTACAGTTTTTCTATCTCTTGCAGCTTAAATTTGAGTTACTAAAGGCAAAATTGCATTAAATTTAGGTGGCAATCAAAAAAGTACCCTAGTCACACTAAAATTCAATTTGCCAAAGTTCGAGACCAAGAAGTTTGCCTGTAGTTTTCATCTCTCCAGCTTTCTCATTTCCCTAAGCTTTTTGGGTGCCAGTTGGTAGGCAATTTCAATAAACACATCGCCTCGTCTCGGAAGTTTTAATAATTCAATAGACAACAATGCGACATGGAAAATCGCTTCATATAATTACGGCTCGCATAAAAATTCAACAAATGGCCGCCGGCAGGCACTTTATTGAATGTCTGTTCACTAGAAATTGCCTATTCGGTTCTCTTGACTTCAATTTAAATTCAAAGACTGTTATTGCAGCTGTCGCAGATACAGATACATGCCAAACATTTGGCCATAGGGTCGGGTCTGTGGTTGAATCTAAAATGTAATGTTGTGATTTGGCGTGATTCGATGCTGCAGTGGGTCTGCGTCCTGAATCAATTTCAATTGTGCAGACGAAATGCCATTAGGTTGCAGGGAATTAATTTTGGGGCCACGGAAAGAGGACGCTTATAAAATTCATGTGAACCTAACAACTAACCTAATTTTCGCCATCATGCTGGGCACGATATCCCAACCGCTTTTCCCGGAAATTTCCCGCGTTGCCAACTTCACGTCCAAGAGGCCATACCCGCATATAAATGCAGAACGGGCATTTGCTTAACTTTCATGAGGCCATTCAATGACTTAACCATTTCCATTTCGGTGCCTTTTCCAGCCACGCACGCATACAACAGCCAGCTAACTGAAAAGGGTCAAAAGGTTTTTCACACATATACAAATTGCTGGCCTGGTCGAAAGCATTTTGCATAGAGGCCAGACTTGGCTTTCGGCCAGCTTTTCCCCAGCTTTCACCAGCAACCTTAAAGGTTGCCTCAATTAAATTTCTCGGCCCAGACACAAAAAATAAAGAGAAAACACCAGAAAGCTGCAGGCCACCGCCTACTTGTTCGTATGAATTTCATCTACACAGGGAAAATATTCGTAATCGTAACCGATTTTAAATGTATTTGTACAAAGATTTGAGACTGATTAATTACAATTTATATTTTAATGGAATATTTTTTTCTTTGAAGATTTAAAAATATATTTTTGAGAAAAGTTACTAATCATTAATTAAAAACAAATAATTGTTTTATTAATCGACAACATAGTATGAATAAAAATAATTGGATTTGAAAGTATTTAATTTAAAAATGTAAATGTAAACAGTTGAAATAAAACAAAATTCACTGGAAAACTATTCCAGTGCACACATATTTTTTGGTTTTCTCATTTGGTTGCCCTGTTTTTATGCCAACTCCCTGGCCCCGTGCACGCAGTTTGACTTACTGCACATCAACAGCCTCATCAGGCGGGTGAGTAAGTGAAAAAAATGTTTGCTTTTTTAGCCAGTGTGCGAGTGAGAAATGTGCCAGGAAATTGTGCTTAACAGCTAAACAAAAAACGCAGAAAAGACGCTGCCTCTGCTGTTTCTGCCGTTTCTGCAATGTGGCTAAAGAAAACATAAACCATAAACGTGTCAGACTCGGCTCAAGTTCTGTTTCTGGACCGTGTTTACCGAGGGCAGGAGTTTAAGATAAGCCAACAGCAGCAGGCAGCTGAATTTATGGCATACGCGACCCGGAAATGAGCAACCAGAATGTGGCAGAAGGCAGAAGGCACGAGTCCTTCGTCCTTCGACCTGCTCCGCTCTATTGGCTGCAGAACAAATCCAGTTTTACTCCCTGTCTGATGATGACAGGTGATAATCGAGAACGACAGCACAAACGTAACTAAGTTACAAATGATACAGACCTGCTGAAAAGAGCACAAATTTGTAAATTAAGCCTCTTTTTAAAGACTCAAATTAAGGCTGTGACGGCAATGGACCAACAAATTCGCACTTAATTGTGCTCTGTCACCAGGTAAAGGATATTTTGAGGATTTTAGGACTTAGGCTTTACATAAAGGTACACTCAAAAGACTACTCATTGTTCCCATAATCCTCTATGGGAATGTAATTCATACATTCTGGCAATTATATTTTTGGACACACAGAACAAATCTTTTAAGTTTTCAATGCAAATGAATGGCATTATCAGTATGAATGCATGAAAAGGTTTTCAAGAACTGTATTTTCCAGAAAAGAAAATTATTTTGTAAGTTGCGTGTTAACTAGAAAACGGTTATATTATTTGACAAGCAAAGCAGTCGGAGCAATTGTTAACTTATAGAAAAAGGAATCATGACATTAAAACGAAATCCCCGTTGAAATGTCAATGAAAGAAATGCAATTAAAATATGTAGCAGCAGAAGCCAATAAGTTTCTCAATCCTGACTATTTCATTGATTGGATCCCTTTCAGTATAGGGCAGGGGTTTATTCCCAATCCTCTGGCCATGGTTGTTCACCTTAAATTTCAATCGCTTAGATAGCATGACCCGAAATTGGTCCTGGTTAAATGGGACCCTCTGGGAGTAGAGAGTGCCAATGACAGATGTGCAGCGCTCCAAGGGCTTTAAGGCTGCGAGGACTTTGCAGTGAGTAGCTGGTGCAATCCAAGCTGGAGACACTGTCGCCGGCTGTTTACATTAAGAACGGAGCTAAGCAATCTACTTGCGCCGACAGGAGCCAGGACTCTTGAATAATGCGCTGCACAGTTGTTGACTTCCTCTGTCAAATTCCGTTGACAAAGGCAGCATCCACTTAGTCATCCGCCCGGTCGGAGTTCAAGATCCTAGTGGTCGCACGCTCGACTTCCTGCCAGCCCTGGCACTCGAAATGTAATTTAATTTGTTTATTTGTGTGGCCTTCCCGCCTCCCCAGGACCTCCTTTTCTGGGTCCTCCAGCTGGCGTGTCTGCTTGCCAATTAATTGCGCACCTTTTGGGGCCGCAAGCAGCAGGTGAGTCCTGCCCGATTTCGAGGCAGCCCAAAAAATCCTCTAATTAATGTGTTTGTTTAGCTTTTGTGCCCGGGAAATTTGCTTAACTCGGTTACCTGTAGATGCGAGAGTCAACATTTTAATTGAATGAAATTTATAGCCAGGGCTGCCAGCGATTCAATTACAATGGCTTCATTAGAATGGCGAAAAGTTATGTCAAAAGAAGCGGTGCTCTTCTCACATAATCTAAACTTGATTAAATGCTTAAATCAGAACTTTGTATAAGGCCATATTATTCTAACCTGATGTTAAGGTTCTTATTTACCCTTCTACATAACAAATACTTTTTATACTGAGAATGCGATTAAAGTTGCAGATATAAATTTGTGCAACATTGCCAAAAACTTTTCATAATTAAAGTGAACTCATAGTAATTTTTATGAGAGAGAGTTACTTAAATTTTTTAATTTGACAAGACTACTGTGATTTTCATTTTTAAACATCAAAAATCACCCCACTTTTTCTCTTGTCCACAAAGTTTAATTCAGTCAATTTGGAAAGTAAATAAAACAGTATTTACTCTACAAATTGAATAAAAATCAGACAGATTGGTAAACATACAAAAAAAAATGCAGTAGGCCTTTTAAAACATAAGTCTTAAATAAACCGTAAATGTGGTCCCAAGATTTTTATGGTCGAAAATGTTTATTAAAAGCAGAAGTAGACAGAAAATACAAAAGCTAATATATATATTCACAAGGACCCATAAAATTGTATTTAAAATAATTCGTATCTCCATAAAACGTATTACACCCTAACTTTATCTTAAGTTTGTCCTGATTGCATTGTGTTCACCAGCCATTCTATCTCTTTTGTCGACAGCTTGGCAGCCCGGCGGCGAGTCCTGGCCAAGGACATGAAAATGCGCTTCATTAATTTGGCTGGCAGTCGCGGACTGTCTGTTGAGGAAAATCATCATCAGCAGCAGCAGCAGGAGGAACAGGAGCAGGAACTGCGGCAGAAATTGGAACAGGAACTGGCACAGGGACTCGCGTCAGCTGCAGCGACACAGCACTGAGTTGCAGACACGGCCGCCATGGTGGAGGACACTGAGTCGCCGGAAGCGGAAGGAGCCGCCCCCCTTTTGGCGCTCCTCCGAGGAGATGGCCTCAATAAGACGCAGACCCACTTTCCGCCGCCGACACCGCCGCCGTTCTTCGGCAGCTACAACATCTCCGAGGATGTCTACTTCTACTTCAATGGGCTGCCCACGAGCACGGAGCTGGCAACTGGAGTCCTTAACGCCACCACCTTGAGTCCCACGGCAACGGTGACGAGTGGTGTTGGTGGTGGTGGTGGTGGCACAACCACGCCGGAACCCGATCTCTCCGAGTTCCTGGAGGCCCTGCCCAACGACAGAGTGGGTCTGCTGGCCTTCCTCTTCCTGTTCTCCTTCGCCACGGTCTTCGGCAACTCCCTGGTCATACTGGCCGTCATCCGGGAGAGGTACCTGCACACGGCCACCAACTACTTCATCACCAGTCTGGCGGTGGCCGACTGCCTGGTGGGTCTGGTGGTCATGCCATTCTCGGCCCTCTATGAGGTCCTGGAGAACACATGGTTCTTTGGCACGGACTGGTGCGACATCTGGAGATCCTTGGATGTGCTTTTCAGCACCGCTTCCATACTGAATCTCTGTGTCATATCGCTGGATCGCTACTGGGCCATAACGGACCCCTTCAGTTATCCCATGAGGATGACAGTGAAAAGGGCAGCCGGACTGATAGCCGCCGTGTGGATCTGCTCGAGTGCCATTAGTTTTCCGGCCATCGTTTGGTGGCGAGCGGCGAGGGATGGCGAGATGCCGGCCTACAAGTGCACCTTTACAGAGCACCTGGGCTATCTGGTCTTCTCCTCGACGATATCCTTCTACCTGCCGCTCCTGGTGATGGTCTTCACCTACTGTCGGATTTATAGGGCAGCTGTGATCCAAACGAGATCCTTAAAGATAGGCACCAAGCAGGTGCTGATGGCCTCCGGTGAACTGCAGCTCACATTGCGTATACATCGTGGTGGCACCACCCGCGATCAGGCGAATCAGGTTTCGGGGGGCGGAGGAAGTGGAGGAGGAGGCGGTGGTGGTGGCGGAGGATCCCTGAGCCACTCCCACTCCCATTCGCACCACCATCACCACAATCACGGAGGCGGAACGACGACATCCACGCCAGAGGAACCCGACGATGAGCCACTATCCGCTCTCCATAACAATGGATTAGCCCGCCATCGGCACATGGGCAAGAACTTCTCGCTGTCCAGGAAACTGGCCAAATTCGCCAAGGAGAAGAAGGCGGCCAAGACGCTGGGCATCGTGATGGGCGTATTCATCATATGCTGGCTGCCCTTCTTTGTGGTCAATCTGCTGTCCGGGTTTTGCATAGAGTGCATCGAGCACGAGGAGATTGTGTCGGCAATCGTCACCTGGCTCGGCTGGATAAACTCCTGCATGAATCCTGTGATCTATGCCTGCTGGAGCAGGGACTTCCGCAGGTAAGCTAAGTGTTTTTGATTATCTTTTAAGCTTGGAGTGGAATGCCACTAAAACGCCTAGAAGAATTGATTATAACCATTTTTTTATTAAAGAGAATAAAAATTGCAAAACAAACAATGTTATGATCAAATGAAAATAGTAAATATTTTAGCTTTTAATTTATAATTGATTTTTTCTTTAATAAACTAACTAATATCGGAATCCCTAATTAAAGTATGTCCTTTTTTAAGCACGTCAATATATCTCTGGTACATTTATCTATATGCCCTTTTTACATATTCTTAAAAACTTAAATATTTGTATAGGATAAAAGTTTGAAGTATCAAATTAAATATTACATTGAATAGGTAATCGCATTTCATCTTACTACAAGGACAAAAGTTCTGTCCACTAGGACTTTGAAAATATATTTTGATGGCAATAACAATGATATTTATTTTCCGTTTACTTTCAAAAGGGCACCCTCAATGCCCCAAGAACTACACTTCGTATGTGGTATTTTTGTTTAGCCTGCGTTTTTGTGGCTTTTGAGTTCTGAGCTTAACCCCTTACGGACCTGTTCCTTAACTGGCTTCTCTTCCAGGGCTTTTGTACGACTGCTGTGCATGTGCTGTCCTCGCAAGATTCGCCGCAAGTACCAGCCCACGATGCGTTCCAAGTCGCAGGTGAGTCTCCCAATTCCCGTCCAAATTAAAAACCCCTCCACGCGATTCAATTTGATTCTCTTTCTCGTTTTTACGGTCTGCGGAACTTTCGCAGTTTTTCCGTATTTTCCTTTTGGATGAGTTGTTGTTGCATCCACTCTTATTTGGGGGGCAAAGGAAAACTGGTTGATGGAAATCGCTTTCATGAATTACGCGCTGCCGGTCGTCCTTGTTTTTGTATGCTCCGAAACAAAACTCAACGAACGGCCAATTTTAAATTACAAATCTAATGAATATGCACACAAAAAGCTGAAGAGGTGCTCTCGAACCAAAAATTTCTGGCCACGACTTCCGTTAACACATGGCAGAGACCCATGGTAGCTTCCTGACATCCGCTTCAAAACTCATCCACACCCACTGACATCCTCACATTTACGAATCCCTGTATAAATCATCTGGGGGGCGCATCACTCAACATGTCCACCCTCAACCCTCTGGTTGATTTTAATGAATAATTTTCTGATGTTTGACAACTCTGGCTGCACCTGAGTAGGTTGCCGGGGATTGGGCAGAATGGAAATGGAAGCACTGCATCCACTGTTCTGTGATGGAGAGATCCATTGTCTTCCTTGCTGGGACTTGCTGTCAATAGAGTTGTTAAGTAATTACCCCAAAGCCACGTGTTTGGTTTTGGCAGTTCAGTCAAACTTGTCTGAACTTTTTAAAATTTAAAAAAAAAACAGAAAACTCATTTCATTTTCATAAGAGAATTATAAACAAAGGTAAAGTTAGTTCAGCAAAGAAAACAGCACGTAATCTTTAAGGCAACATGCACCATGAGTCATATTTTTTTGAAAAAATTGAATTGTAAGCAATAAATATAATTTTTTTGGACTTTATTTTAAAAATGAAACAAAACACACTTTTTGACAATTATATTATAGTTATTTTTTTGTGCATTGAAAATAACTTTTAAAAATAAAATTTAAATATTACACTTTGTAAAGTTAGTTTGAAAACAACATATAAACAAATTGGAAATATATTGAATAAAATCGCTTGTGTCAATCATACCTTAATAAATATTTTCCTTGAAACTTAAAGAAGTGTCAGTCTAGGCAGTAAATGATACACGTTTTACTGAAAGTAAGTTTCCAACCTGTTAAAAACACTTAAAGTGTCAGCTCCTGGAACATGAGGCCTTTCCCGAAATAGCTCATGTCGTCATAGCATTAAGTCCATCGCCGTCATTACCGCCCTCATATACCTTCCATCCTATATATAGTACCGCCTTGTCTGGCGAATCGAGCTGATTGTGATTCCGGCGGCGTTCTTGATTTTGCAGAGATTCGCGACGCGGCGCTGCTACTCGACCTGCTCGCTGCACGGCATTCAGCACGTGCGGCACAACTCCTGCGAGCAGACTTACATATAGTTTAGCGTAGATTTAGTTGACAATGATTACGACCCCTTGGCGCCCTGCGTTTTTGTTCGTAAGTCAATGGCAAGGTAAGCGACTTGTGACTCTGTGTCCTGTCTCCGACTCTCTCTGTTCCCCGTTCTCTGTCTCTGTCTGTGTCTGTGTCCTCCAAAGTCACCCACATAAAGAGCTGGGGGATAAACACGAGCATCCTGTCTCCGTTCCTTGGTTTCTGCATCTGTTACTGTTGCTGTTTGCTGTTGCCGTCTCTGTCTGTGACTGCGCCGTCTCACTCACTCTTGTTTGTTGACTCGGCCATGGCATTGTTGCTTGTGTCCTTATTTCCTTTTCTATGCGGTGTGTTCCTGAAATCTCCAAAAGTTATATATAAGTTATGCCTTACAAATATTTAGTTTTTAAACTACTACCCAAACCTTTAAAAAAAATTTTTAATTTTCTTAAGATAGCCAATATTAAAAAAAAACATAAGTGCAAATTTTATTAAATTCAATTCATTTCTTCAATTCAAAAAAATATTAAAACGACGCAAATATTGATTTAATTTATGGCATACAATATTATGAAAGGCATAAATATTTTCCTTAAATAATTTACATAAATGATAATTTTCAAAATGTTTACAAAAAAAAACCCTCCAGAGATTTCGTGAACACCCGCCTACTTATATGTTTTCTTGGTTTGCTTTCTTTGCTACAAAAGAGCACAAAGCAAACACAGACTGTGATTCAAGCACCTGTTGAATGTGTTGCACCTGTATAGACACATACACACACTTTAAAGCACACACACACTGAGCCACAAAAAAGGTCCAGCGACGCAAAAAAAAGTCCCTGGGCACCAACACCTGAGTCCGTCTTCGTTTGATGATGTTGTTTTTTGTAATGTTGTTGCAGACAAGCTGAATAAGACTGAAAAGAGCACAAACAATGAAAAAATAAAATCGAAAGTTTCCACAAAGTCTCCGGGCACACAACCAACACACACTCACACACACTTGCAGGACACAATGTCCTTTCATCGTTTTTGTCACCGTTTCCGTAGCTGTTTTTGCTCTCCATGTTCTTGCTCTTGTTGATGTTGTTCTTGTTACTGTTACTGTTGCTGTCGCCACTCACAAAAGATTTTCCCAGTGTACACAATGGCGAAACAAGGAAAACCGAAACACAAGCACCCGCTCCCTCATAAAGTATTGTTGATCTTTTTATACCCGCTTCTGGCAAAGGAAAAATGGTATATATGATTCAGGAAAGCAGATGAAAAAGCCTAAGTATAGACCGGATCGGGTTTAATAGACACGAGCATTTGGGTGTCGGGCTGAAAGCTATTATTAAAGTGGATAAAAGGCACTAAAATGGCAACTAGTCAAAAACTTCAAGCACTTAAAAAGGAAACCAATTTACCAAAAATATAACATAAGTTTTGTTCACTTTTTAAACTTTGCCGTATTTCTTGATTAATTTTGAATAAAAGCGTCTCCACAAAAATTAAATTTGGTTAAAAAATTGATTACAATATTTAAAACTACAGCAAATTAGTATTAGGTACTTTTTAGTCTATTCAAAAAAGTCTTATTTATTCAATTTAAATTGTGTGTAAAGTTTAAAAGCCTTTTCTTTTCATTTTATGGTCGCGAAGGAAGGGTTCTCATTTTTTAGTTCGCTGTTTATTATTTTTGAATTTATACTACACCGGCCTTTTTGACCTTCTCTTCGTACCATCTGAGTCAGGCTTTTTTTTTTGGAAGCCCCTAGTTCGCCCACACCAAAGAAAATACCCACAAAAGAGTCACGCACACACGATACTTGAGAAATGTTATCAAGTGAACCATAAACATTTTTTGCACTTAAAAATTTCCAACTCAATTTTCGCCTCGGCGATAAGCGTACACAGCCCGCACATTCGCACATACCACATGTAATTGTATTGATGAAAATGTTATTTACAGCAATCAACAGTCAATATGTGTCTGGCCCTGGTGGTTGTATGGGTGAGGGGCTGCGGATGTGTGCGATCTGGTGCCTTTTCCGTATCCGCTCCTTTAGGATTTTGGGGTTTTTCTTTTGCGATGTGTCTGTCATCATATCAATTACACCCAAGAGCATGCCAATTTATTTGCCAAGTGTTTCCACAGCCAATTGAAAGCGGCATTCGGCGAACGCGGATGTGAAACTTTGGGCACGACTGAGCCCACACATGGAGCATTCAAACTTGGTATTGCTTGATTCAGGTTCAATAGTCAGGATTACTTAAAAGGTTACTTAAATAAAAAACCTTGCACTTTATGGCATTGTTCAGTTCTCAAATAAAACAGTAGAGGGTTTAAAGCTTAGAGTTTTTCTCACAAACAAGGAGAGAAGATTGCCAAAGAATAAAGTTTGTATACTTTTTGAATTTTCTTTCCAGTTACAAATTATTATGTCTGAAAACTTTGCAGAAAATATAAATCAACGACAAAGCACTAAATTTAAAAGAAAGTTCTGTATAATTTAACTAAAACATGGTAAATTAAAATAATTGTTCACAAGGGTACTGTGAAAAATGGTGAAATAAATGGAAGGAAACTGAAGTGAAAATTGCGTATACACCTAGTGGCACAAATGACATTGATGATAAGTATTTATTAGTTAGATTTATTCAATTCTTGTAGCTAAATTAACCAAAGAAATAATGTTGATAAAAAAGGAACTATACTTTTTTCTAAACCTAAAAAGAAGATAAACACTATTTAGCGTGCTATCTGTCTTCGAGTTGTCTAATTTATTGCAAATCAGTCGCTCAGGAAGGACTTGCCGCTTGGCCGACAAATGAGGTGACTTCCGGCAGTCGCAATTTGCCTGATGTACGACAAATGGAAATGGGCTTTGGTCAAATGAGGATATTGCAGACGTGTGGTTTGGCCACAGCCTGAAAGGACTCGATTTCCTCCCTCGAAAGTCTGGGCATCGCCAGCCGCACTGATGCCCATCTTTGTGCCACCTCAAGCACATTGTGGTGAACCACAAGTTGCAGCTGTCTGAGTGTTCCTGTTCGACACTTTAAAATTAATTTCACAGGAGATTCATTCAGCTTTAATGCCACCCACACTTTCACATGCACACTCAGCACGCTGATTAATCGCCGACCGTCATCTGTGGGTCGCCTGACATTTAGGCCCACTCGGCCCACTCGGTGTCCTAATGAGCCGTAAAGGACTACAGCCCACCCACCCAAACACAAGCACCCTGCCTGGCAGGGCCAATTTGCATACCATTTCGACTGGCATCTTTAGTGTGCGTGCACATGGGGAAAAATCGCAAAAAGGTCATCCATTGGGTACTTTACATATCGAAAATTATTATATTTATGGCTTATTACAGTGACATTATAAATGTCAGAAATTGAAATTGTATTATTTAGACGGCTATATACAGGCAAAGTATTTGTCAAAAGCTACAATAGATGGCAATAACGCTTATATATATTTTAGATACCTTCTTGTTATTTTTAATTTGTTTTTAATTCATTTGTTACAGAATAATAATAAGATATGTAATATTTTATTATTACCGAAAGTTCGAAGCAATAATGATTTTAAAACAAAAAACTATTAGATGTATAGTATGTCGTCCTCTCACAATAGTTTAGCAACATAAATATATTTATAGAATAATAAATATATAGGTATAATTTTGAATAGATTTAGATTCCATAAAGATTAACATATTAAAAAAATAAAAGGAGAAGCGGACTAGATTAGTGCTGATTTCTTCTCAGTGCACCCAAGCGCAACAAGATGTTTTGATTGAAAATGCCAGCTAGTCAGACCTAACACACAAATCGTACACCCACACGCAATCGCAACTGAGGCTGTTTAGCATAAATATGTAAGCTGTAAACCAGGAATTTGTGATTCTGACTGTTTGCAGAGGAAACCACTGGCTAACCGGAGGCCAACTCCCACATCGGATCTGCTTCGATTTGGGGCCTTCGAATAGAAAGGCGAAAACTGCAGGCAAATAGCACGTACTTTAAACAATTCTTAATATATATTTTGATCATTGTGGCTGCTACCGCTGCTTTTGCCTCTGCTGCTATAATCGCTGCTAATTGCATCAATTATTGGACGAGCCTTTGTTCTGTTTATGAGAACAAAAGCTAAATTGAATTCGAAAACAAAATTGCTTAACCGATTAATCAAACTGATTTCATACCACTGAACTGAACTGAGGCGAACTAAATGGAACAATAATCAGGAATATACTCTTGCAGGACGCCCAAATACATCCCTAATATATAGAGTCGATAATGGCTCATTTCTCGGGCAGGACGAACATCAAAATGTAATTTACCACAAATGTTGCGCAAACATCAATTATCCCTAATTGACTGTGAACGTGAAATTAACGTTTATAATTATGTGACAGAGCCGTCGGAGCGGAAGTCCGAGTTTTGGTCCGTGGGAATTTGTGTACGCAGCCATGTAACTTTTAATGTCCTGTCGCAGGATTCAAAGAAGAGGGGTGGGGGTGGGGTGATGGAAATCGTGACTCCCTGCCTGCAAGGTCGCCGGTTAAGCCGCCAAGTCCCAGGACCCCGTAGAAATTTATTGAGTGCCAGGCAATAAATTACCAAAATGGGCGTGGCCGCAACAAGTTCGTGCGCGAAACTGCCCACTTCACGGTGTCATTGACCTCTTGCGGTTTCACACGAAAGGTCTTTTTTGGGTGACAAGCCCCTAGGCAGACTTGTGAGTCACTAAAACGTTATGGTAAAAATACTTACGCCGCTAATAGCTCTAGATTAGACCGCTTTATGACATAAAGTAAAATGAAAACGGTAGAAAATATAATGACTGGCGAGTTTTTTAATCAAGGTAAGAAACAGCAAAATTTACCAGATTTTACTTTTACATGTTTCTTTTAAACTTTACCGCACTTACATTTTTTTTTGAGAATATTTTAAATTCAGTTTTATTTAGTTGGGGATTTTAAATTCAAAAGTCTTTGGTAAGCATTCAGAACATCTTATAATAATTAAAAAACAATTAAAGAGAAATAATTTGGAGTTAATGTTTTTTTTAGTATTCACACTATTAATCTCCGATTTTAGTATTTAAATTCCCATTAAAATGGTTGAAAACGAATCGACAGAGATGATTATTTGCCCAGCTCTCAACTTTCCCAACCCAGCTCTTATTTTTCGGGATCGCCGGGGGGCTATAAAAATTGCAAATCACCAAGTTGCCTGGGGCGTCTGCTAAGCGGGCCATCCGGTCTGGCTCTTCAATTATTTAAGCTAATTGCGGCCGCACTCCAAAGACCAGCAGACCACTCGGCGTATACGCAATGTAAATTGTACGCAAATGGGTGAGGGACTTAAGAATTTTATACGACCTGAAGGAGGCGCCTGTAAGCCAGTAATTGAATTGGCCAACCGAAGATGATGGGATCTTTGGAAGGAGAAAAGTTAAAATCCAGTTAGGTGGAAGCCACTTGCATCATGCAAAGATCCCAGAAGAGCAAAGTCCTTGGAATTTACCCAAAAACACACACACGCACACTCACAAAATTTGGATAATGTTGTTGTTACTGTTATTACTCTTTGCCCCTTCACAAAAAAAGAAAAAATTGAAAATTCTCAGAAAAGCAGAAATTGGAATTTCAGTTACCGCTTTTCTTTTCCTATTTTCCCACTCTTTTGTTGTTGTTATGGCTGATTGTTGTTGCTCTTTTCCTAGTTTTTCCTCCAACTTTCATTGTTATGTTGTTTTCAATCATGCATTTTGCTTTGACTTTTACCGCACCCAAAAAAAATGGCTAGAGATAATGAAAGAAAATCAAGGGGAAATCTGCAAGCAAAGCCGCAAAAAGTTTTCGTCTCTCTTGTTATTGTTGTTTGCCACGCCCCCAACATTTTTCTGCGCCCTGGTGTTGTTGTTATTGTTGCTCTGGCTGTTCATTGTTGTTGTTGTCGTTTCACTTTGTTGCTTTGTTACTTCGGCTGCTGCGTTGAAACGGCAATTTGTTTACAGCCACACTCTCACTCGGAAAAAAAAGAAAAACACTCCCGGAAACACTGCCTGCAAATTGTATGCAAACACTCGAGGCGAAATAAGACAACAAGATGTTAATTAAATGCTTTTCTCTCGCCTCTCTTCTTTTTCACCCCTCTCTCTCTTTCTGCCTTTGGTGTTGTCTTTCATTTGACTTGTTTAAATTTAATTGTTCTTATTCCCATCTTTTATTGCTCATATTTCCTTTTTATTCTCATTAAATCTTGTTGGAACTATTTTATTTTCTTAATATTTATTTTCGAATGTCAATTTATATTTGATATGCCGTTTTATTTTAACCTTTTTTTGTCTATTATGATGTTATTGTCTTCATTTGCTATAAATTCATTTTTATGTTTTTAATTTTTTTTTTTATTCTTTTGGCACTTTTCTTTTCTTTTTTAAATTTCTTGTTCAATTTGTTCTGTGTTTTTTCTCTTGTTTCTCACAGTGCCATGTGGCCGCTGCAATGGTGGCAGCCAGCACCTCCTTCGGCTACCACTCGGTGAACCAGATTGACCGCACGCTCATGTGACGACAGCTGAGCAGTTGCAGCACCTGCAGCGGTGGCAGCAACTGCGGTGGCTCGCGATCCGCCCACCACCAGCACCACTCCTCCGGCACGGCCACGCCCTCGTCCTCGCAGCGATCCTGCACCAGATGCCAGAGCTTCCATCGCCACCACCACCGTTCCAGGCGCCGCAGCTCGGGGATGCAGATGCGCGGGGACTACAGTTCCACCACGGCGGTGAACAGTGCGCTGGCCAAGACGATTGTCACGATCAGTGCTCCTCCGGTGGCGGCTGCCTCGGCCAGTTCCCTGCACTTGGGAGCCGGAGGACGTCCCTCCTCGGTGTCCACCCTGACCATTGCCTCGGTGCCACCCTCGTTGAGTGGGGCAGGGGGGTCCGTCAGTGGGGCCAATACACCTCTAGCCCCCAGCCTGAAAGCCTTGACGCCAGGACACTCAAACTCATCGGGTCACCATGTGTCCTTCATGCCCATGATTGGCATGAAACGCTTGCGCAGCTCCAATGCTTCGCTGGGATCCCCAAGTGGAGCTATTGGTGGCGCCGGAGTGGCGGACACCACCTCGGCACCCTCGCTCATCGATGCCAGCGAGGACCAGGCCCAGATGCGGAACCACCACAGGATCCTGGAGCAGTGCCAGAGTGTCCAGAGCCAGATCACCACTCTGGGCGACGTGGAGGACGACGAGGAGGCCACCGATAGCGAGAGCGAGAGCATCGGACTCGCCCTGGTGGAGACCACGCCCCAACTGGAGAGCCAGCCGATGGAGGCATCGAGTTCCTCCAGCTCCTCGGTCAAGTAAACTCAGCACCAGAACCACAAATCAAAGCCCAGACTTTAGTTGTAAGATTTAATCATTTAGGTGTGTGTTTTCAAGGGAAGTCGATAAAAAGAAATATAAAAGAGCGACAAGAAAACTGTGGACAGTTCTAAGCCATTTTGCTTGAAAACTATAATTTATAGATAATGGTTTTTAATATTTTATGGTTTCATTAAAAATGTAGTTTTTCATATCCCAATTAACAACATATTTTTATATACTATTTCTCCTAGGTAATATCTCTATCTATCATTAAGATTAATAAATGTATAATATTTTGCATTATTTAAGGTAAATCTACTTAAGTTAAATTTTAAATAAATAAGCTATAAATAATGTAACACAATTTTTTTTAAAGAAAGAAAAAACAAAGTTCAAGTTATCTCCGTAACCCTTTATTAACCAAAATTGCTTAGAAATGTCCATTGATTTGCTATACCTCCCTATAAATCGACCCACCCAAAGTGTGTACATAGCAATCTAGTCTCGCCTAGTCACTCATTAGCTTATCGATCGGTGATAGAACACTATGCAGCAGGCAAGCCCTCTATATCGCCCTTCCCTTTGGGTTTCAGTCACTGGCGGTGGTTGCATAGTGGGAATTAGTGTTACTGTTAGCTTTCATATCTTAGATCTTCCATTATGTAGATGTATTAATTTCTGTATATCTCTCAAACCTCTAGCAATTGAATTGAAAGCTACGTCTTCAACCTGTCCAAGTACCTGACTCTCTCAAACCCAAATACTACACTAAACTGTAAATAGCTTTACTTCGACTCCTTCCATCGCTCAAACTAGCTTTCTGTTACTCTATACTTATTTGTTATTAACTGAAATTAACTCTACGGGTGCAATATGAATTTATACCAACTAAACATAGCCTCAGTAAGGACTCGAACAATCAGGCTTCAAGACCAGTTCCCATTTGTAGGAGATTCAAGTACAAAATCACAGAAGGAGCACTTGCAAATTGTCTGATCATTATGCCCATTATTCATTACGTTCTTTGAACTATAGGAATACACATAGAGTGAATGTTAAATGTGCTTAAGACAGCCGAAAGTTAGAGAATTCAGGGCGGCAGCTTAATGAATTAATCCTTCAAAGGGTTCGCCCCATCCATTTGTGTATTATTACATGTATGCTTATGATGGGTCAGCTCATCCGATTCCGATTTTGCAATAATTAATGTGTGCAATTAGGATTGATTTCCCCCGACCACAAGGACAGAAAATAAATTGAGGATAGGGAAGAGGATTGGTTGAGAAAAACTTATAACAATGGCGAGACGTCAGTTTAGTGGATGAGTAGAAACAAATCATTGGCCCTCAAGAGGATGGAAGAATGTTGCTCATTGTTTTCAAAACAAACAAAGCGAAGTAGGATGCGAAATGATGGAAAGTCGAGGGAAAACAATGGCAGCGGCAAACCAAACAAATGGCAATTATTAATATTGAATATGGTAGCGCATAAGTGACATACATAGCTCATAGAGTCCTCGTTGTGTCTGTGTATCGGTGTGCAAGCATGTCTAGCCCTAAGTGTACATGTAAATGCATTATCCTTAAGCTCCAAAGCAAGATTGGCAACAGAGTCAGAAACTCAATCTCAATTGATTGCCACGCATATTAGGCTAAGCTGCAAACTGCAAACATAGATTTATATATTGAGTGTACTATACTGTAACTACCATATACAAAACTACGCAAGGAGATTAAAAAGCGACAACTAAGAAAGAACTCTCGGTGATGACTTTGTCTTATTTAAATTTCAGTCCGAGCATGGGCACTAAGGGAATCATTGCGGATTTGCGGTTTTCCAGGGGGTTTAAGGATGGCTTTCAAGGACTGCAAATGCCATGAGTTGCCACACTTGATGGCTGATGGCCAGCCAAGCAAGAAGACAAAGTGTAGTGCCAGTTCAGCAAACAACTGGCAAAAAGTTTACACTTTACATTTTCGGATCACGCCCCTTGAACCCGCCTCTTCAGGAGGGTAAGTATGTCAGTCAGCCAGTCAGCCAGTCAGCCAGTCAGTCAGTCAGGCGGTGGGAAAAAAGGGATATGGCCAAGATGGATAGACAGCTGCAAGAGTTGCAGTCAGCAAAGTGCGAAAGTGCGATGCAACGCATCTTAAACAACTCTCCGAGGGCAGCTCGCATGTGTGCCTGATTTTCGCATTTCTTTCCCTTTTCGTCCTTGTGTCCTTCTCTCAAAGGGATACCATCCCCGGGTGGAGGTGTCCGCCGTAACAATGTGGGGACAAAACGTGCTGCGTGTATTGACTGACTAATGAGAAAATGAACAAGAGGCCAGTGGAGCAAACCGGAGCAAAACTATGTACTACGCAGCTCTAGCTCACTAATGACCCACAGTCAAACCCAGAGATACAAATGGAGATAGGGATACACTGATGGGGGTGCAGATAGACAGGGACCGCGCTCTGCATCGCCTTAAAGTTCACTGCGAAAAAACTGTATAGGTTGTCAAGTTATCAGAAGAATATTTAAGATCCAATCAATATTTTTAAGTTTTCTTTCAGTTTCACGAATATTTAAACAAAGGGTAAATATACAAGAATTAATCATTGAACAGAAATATTCCTTAAACATATTTAGTACTTTGGAAGGCCTGTCGAATAAATAACTTCAATCCAAATCTTACATTTATTTTTATTTGCCAATAATTTACAAGTCGTAAAATTTTAAGGCATGATTATAAAACTTAAAACTAATTTATAACTCAGCAATACCTGGATGACTTATCGTATGAGTAATGTATAAGTATATTTCTTATTTTAAATTACATTTTTCCCCAGTGCGAGAGATTACTTTTAGTTGGCAATCTGCGACTTCCACACCTTCGATTGCCCGCTAAACTTTGTTGTGCGAACGTTGTAAAAATGTGGAAGGGAGGTTACAGCACATCAACGCTCCGCTCCAGATGTATGTAGTAAGTATATGGCACATCTGTAGCCGTGGATGCAGCGTGTCCTTGCCCGTAATCAGCCAAATAACGACTGCCAAAATGGTGGATAAGCGCGGAACTAATAAAACGAGGAACGTTGCAAGCTGCACACAATAAGCTGCGACTGAAGCTCATCCTTCAGGAAGGTCCTTGCCCCCCAAAGCCCCTTTCTCCACCACCCTTCTACACCCACTTTCAGCTTATCACTGGAGTTGAAGGCTGCGTCAAACCCTCGACGACATTTTATTTGCTCGCTGGTAATTTTGTTTCCGTTAGCTACTAGTGTTTTTCCCCATTCCTTGGCTATCTCGTCCTTTTCCCTTCTTTTGTTGGGTTTGGTTAATGAACCGAAATGCGTGTTTGTCTCCCACGTTTCGGGTTTGTATTTTGTGGCATTTCGACTGGAGTTCGCTGCTCTGTCGTGCCACTGCCACATCCCCTCGTCCTTCTGATCCTTTAGCCAGAACGGTGGCGAAATTGTGTTGCCCCAAATATGTATTGCAATCATTGTTTTGATGACTTTGTTGCTGGGCAAAGTCAAATTCGCGTCTCCGGAGGAATGAAGAAAGGGGGAATTTTATTCGGTTGTTTGGATTATTGTTGGAAGCTTATGTTCTGGAATCGGATTCTATTTATGGCTGTGTCTTTTGTATGTGGCTGCCTCACATACACGCAATTACAAAATCGCTGTCTGGCATTTCCGCTTCGCCGACTTATAATGCCTTTAATTATAGACAAATAAGAAGGTCGAGCCTTTGGGTCTGCAGCTTCAATACTCTTGTTTGAACAAAAACATGGTTTTTGAATTATTTAGCTGGTTATTGGACTGGAGAGATTTAATCATTTTGTTATATAATAGCATAAGATGTACTCACTGAAATACAATACTGTATACAAATAGGTTTTCATATGTTTGTATCATTCAGATTTATTAAAGATTAGCCTAATGTTGATTTAATGTAATTTATTAATATATTATACACGCTCTAGAATACTAATAACTTGTTTTTTTTCTTAAGCTAATAAAAAAAATCGAAATTTTAGCATTACCATTAAGTGTGCATTAACTTTAATATAATTTTAAACATACATTTTTTAATAATTTCGGTTTTACTACATTGCTTGCTCATTAATGTAACTAAAAACGCTCATTAAACAACGGCGAATGAGCAAAACTCAGCGGAATGTTGATATGACCAGCCATCCCATCATAAAATATGGTGACAAATGAACGCCATAATGAAATCAAAACTCACTTTCTGCCACATCTGCAAGCCGCAGTGGCTAAAAAGTCACAATGTTGCGCTTAAATTCGACTAGCGCTGTAAAAAGTTCCTGGCCTCGGTGATTACTTTTTCTTCCTTTTCTTTTTAAAGTGCGTGTTTTACCATTTTATGAATTTTTCAGGCGCGGAAAAAGAAGAATTTATGAAATATGTCGGTGGCTGTGCTAACAGCGATTTATTGCATTCGAAATGTGAATTATTAATGCAAATCCTTTGGTAAGCGAAGTTCGGCGAAAGTCTCTTGAATATGCAGGGGAAAATTAGTGCTACCATCGACTACGTTGCCTTTATTGGCTCTTAAAAGCCGCTAATGAAATCAATAAAGCCGCTCTAAACAATTTTGCTGCCGCGGAGCGCATAAAAATGCTAAATAAATTGATGAACTGCGGCAGGACGCAGCCCGGAAAAGTGAATGGAGAAGTAGGCGGGAAAGGGGGAGAACTCAAGGAAAAACGGTTCGAGGATGACGAGATGGATGGCTGCCTGGCTGACTGCCTTTTGTCGTAAAAGGCGCCGTTCCCTTCCTGTTGTAAAAAGCGACCGGACGACCCTTTCATTGTGTTTCGATTCAGAAACCGGCGACTTTTGGAGGGGTTGTTTGGGTGGGGGTTTTTGGGTGGCCGATAGGCACTTGCACTTGCCGCGGCCAAGGTCTACGGGGGGCGTGGCTGGCGCCCAAATTGTATAAATATAAACGACATTAAAGCGCGTCTGGAAATAAAACAAACAGCAAGTCAAGCCCAATGAACTGCGCAGAGGACCTTCTGCTTTCATGGAAGCACACCCCTACTTATAAAGAGGCCCACCTGATGTGGCAATTCAAGCGCAGCTTCATTGTGCTCCATGTTCTCGGTTCGATTTTCCATATCTCTACACAATGCCCCAGCTATTTTCGTAGGATCCGCGAGGGGGCGGCTAAGTGGGTGTGGCAGGTCCTCTGCCAATTTGCCATTGTGCGTTTATATTTAACCATTTATAAATATATGTGAGCAGCAATGACAATGTCCTCGACATAAGTCGTTGTTATTCGGAAACCAAAAATGAGCAGCCAACAAAAAAAATAGCTGCTGGCAGTTGGACATCAATAAAACGGATAGAAATTTAAAACATAAAAATGTATATTGTACTAGTTTTGCTTTTTATAAATACAAATTCTAATAACACTAAGACAAATATAATATTAAAAAAAAATGTTGGTAAACTGAACTAATTCTGTTTTCTAAAAATACAATTTTTAACAAATTATTTATAATTCATAATGAAAGTAATTTAAACTTCTTATTGTGTACATATTAAAATGTTATTTTTATATTCCTAAACATTTTGTAGGTTGACAAAAATTCCAAGAAGAAAAGATGTGACTTAATATTGGCTAGGCCCATGAAAATGTTACATATCGACTTTCCACTGTTTTTAAAAACTGTAAAAAGCTCTCAACGACGTGTCAATGCCAAAGGTTCACACTTTCCGGCGTGGGAGGTCCTTTTCATGTCGGTGGGGTTATTGTTATTGGAGATTTGGCCACGGTGTCCTGACGGCTGTGATGGCAACACATTGCTCTAAATATCTAATGGCGCCCAGAACAGGGAGTTTGCAATTGAAGCGTAAATTTTCCCTGCCCAATTCCGGATGCGTGAACAATTTCCACAGCCAAGACAAACAGAGAGCCCCGAAAAAATGATAACTGCTAACTCCAAGCTGTCGATAGAGATATGAAGTTTAGTTGGCAGAAGGAGCCGAAGGATATGCAGTGAAGCAGGCCAAATGACATCAGTGGATTATCGCCGACATAAACCAAGCAATTTCCTGCTATAGACCCCTCATATCCTTTTCCCTTTGTGTGGAATAAAAAATTGAATAAAACACACAGAGGACTCGAGAGTCGAGCATGTGCATGTGTGAGTGGAGCGAAACAAAAGGATGAAATATCGCAGAAAAACACAACACAACACAACAGGCGCCCCTCTAAAGTGTCGAAGTTTGAGGGCAGCACGTAAATTTGCGTTATCCTTGGGCTGACCTTGACAAACGAAAGGACAGCGACGACAGGAACGACAGAAACGGCGATTGCGACTGCGACTTTCACTGTTTTGGCCTTCACATTGCCACCAAAGGCCTCGCACATTCTTTCGCCTCTTGGTCTGAGAGTGTATGTTAAATAACTTCACGCACTCACGCAGAGATACATGGAAAGGAATTAGTTACACCCCAAATTAGAAAAACATTTTTGTATTCAACTGTCGGCAAACATGATTAGTTATTGGCTAAGCTGCCATAGGCAAAACTTAAATGTTTTTGTATTTTAAAGGTAATAATAACATGTTAAGAAATTTTAAAACATTAACACAACTTTTCGGTCCTTTAACTTTAAAAAATAATAAATAAGCTTACTAGTAAATGTATACATATAAATATATAATAAAATATATAAATTCTTTGCGATAGTCTTTCTAGGGATATATTTTCTCTTCATTGAA
This sequence comes from Drosophila rhopaloa, assembly GCF_018152115.1. Taxonomy (NCBI): domain Eukaryota; kingdom Metazoa; phylum Arthropoda; class Insecta; order Diptera; family Drosophilidae; genus Drosophila; species Drosophila rhopaloa. The sequence continues at coordinate 10,196,604 of NW_025335059.1, read as the reverse complement.
CATTGTAAGATTTAAATTAATCATTATTTTTCCTAGTGCACAAAAAAAAATGAGATGGAGAGCTGGCTGCTGTTCATGAATGCAAGTACAAATTACAGGCTCATTCAGTTGGCCAAAAGGCTGGCGCAAAAGGGGCGGGTTGGGCGGAAGGATGGGGGCGTGTCCTGGCAGCGGGAAACATGAGTCGAACGCTGCTTTCGCGGACTGTTGGGCCGCTGCTTAACCCCCCGCTGGTGCAGTTGGCCTTCAGCGGCATTCACACGTAGCGAACATGTCCTGTGCCAACAACAACAACAACAAGGACAACTGGGATGATGGGCCGCAGGCTTTACATCGACATTGACACTGGTAGTTGTCGCTTTTTTCCGGCCCGCCCCCTTTTCCTGGTGGATCGTAAAACTCTCCGTTTCCGCACTAAATTACAAGTCTTAAATTTTATGCTTCAATAAATCCGCGGGTCGAGCCGAGCGACAAAAATGTGCTCGACTCGTTGGCAATTTGTTACAAATTGAATTCAATTAAATAAATTAAAATGCATTCTACATAAGCGCGACTGTTAAATGGAATCAAGCAGAAAAAAAAACTAAATTAAAAATTACTTTCGAATGTGGGGCAGGAAATCCCCCCATCAGCTTTTCATCTGCAACTTTCCGTGAGCCAATTTTCGTAGAGCGAGTGCAAAATCAAAGCGAAAGTTGAAAACAAGGGAAAGTTCGCAGGGGAAAACTGGAGGGAAATGGGCGAGGTAACTGGGATTTTTAGATAAATAAGAGTGTGCAAGGTCTTGAGAGCGCATTAATAAAAGCTGAGCATGTTGAAAACTTTTTGCCAGTCAATAGAAAAGTTCGCTTCGAGTTTGCTCGTTTTTTTTGTCCCCCTCCCTGCGTAAATATATATGTTTTGAGGTTTCTGGGTTACGGGGGCGTGGCTGGTCTCAACTTGACAAATGACAATTTTCACTAAATAACTGTTAGAACTCATACAAAGACAAAAGGAAACCCCTGAAAAGAAGTCACCACAAATGACAGGACACGTCAAAACAAAAGAGGGCTTGGTGAATTTTGGGGAAAACTTGTAAACGGGGCGGATACTTGATAAAGTAAAGGAAACCAATACTATTAAAGACTTCCTGTCTAACGGGCCCAAAACCACTTCAAGAATTATCTAAGCAACCAACGAAAGAGTTAGTTTTATGTGATCCTTGAGGAAACAGCAACTTTTTGAATGGCCATCTTGAAGTACGGCGAAGTTTGGCTATAAGCGAAATTATCGATTGCCAAATCAACTAATTTGTATTTTTTTAATAATAATATTACCCACCACCGAAAGTGCCATTAAAAAATCTTAATAACAAATTTTGTCTGTAAATAATAATTATATTTAAGGTATCTTTTAAAATACCAATAATTCCACAATGGAAAAATAACACTGTATTTTGATAATTCGATTGCAGTTTTCGATAATCAAAATTATATATTTTCTGGTATAAAACAACAAAAATATAATAAATATTTATCAGTAAATGGTAATTAAATTTAAGGTATATCCCTAAAATACCGCGGAGGAAAACAACACTTTCAAGAGTTTTCTCTGCATTAAATTAAGCAGACAAGGAGCTGAAAGACTTGGCAAACTTTGAGGTCCAGATTGCCTCATCCGTTAATCGCCTTATAAACATGTTTGCTGTGCTAGGCTAATTGAAATGCAGCCACTTGGCTAATGTCGGTGGTCCAGGATTGGTAGGATGCAGTTCCAGTTACTGGGGATCCCTCAAAGCCTCCTGCGTTGACAACAAACTAATCAATTTAAAAAGTTTCAACCGGCAGCAAAGTTTTGCGTGCGATGAGCGCTACTTGTCTGTCTTCTAGTTGGGTAAATCTCGAGCACTGGTTCAACGTTTTTATGTACACGCCTAATGGGAAAACGGAAGTTGCAGAGGAAATTCGGGTTGGCGACGCAGCAAACAGCCAGGGGAAAAAATATAGAAACAGCGCACGAACACAGCCAGCAGTTGTTCTGCATTTCCGTTTCCGCTTCCATGGCCGCTGTTTTGCTACCCCCTTTAGTGTCCTTTTTATCCAAGAGCTGCACACAGAAATAAACTGGGTTGTAAACACTTATAATGCAGACCATTTCAAACTGAATTTTCTTGAATTTATTTAACAAGTTATGGAATTGATTTACAACCAGAACGAACTTGCTTTTAAGTTCTCTAGCGATTATTCTTGTTTCCTTTTCCTTCCTATTCGTATTTATAAACAACATTCACATTTGGTTTTGCAAACTATATTTTTATCGATTTTTTAAAAATTTAAGTCTTTAAGTATTTGTTATTTCAAAATTTTGAAATCATTCAATTAATTACCTATGCATATCATAGTTGTGCCCTATAAAATAAATAAAGAATGTTTCATTTCATAATTGAAAATTACGATTTCACAGCCAATGTAGATATAGATATTTACAAAATATAAAATGTTCCTAGGAGATTATCCCTTTTCTCGCATAGTGTGGCTATCTAAAAGTGCATTGGCATTGTCCTTGCTTATGATAAATCCGCGTCCATGTAACAGAACACTTAAGTGGGGAGGACATTGTCTGCAAATATTCGCAAACGAGGAAGGACGGACCGCTACGCTAAATAGATAAATTGAAAAAGTTGCGCGTTTCAAATGTTTTTTGCAAAAGCAATTAGTTTGACGCTTCAGGCTGAGAGCTGCTCTACACCATTCAGCATCGTATTGCAATTAGCGTAACTAAAGAGCAGAGGAAAAACAATACGAGCGCCAAATGGCCGGCAAACTAGTCGAAAGCCAAAGCCGAAACCCGGCCAAAACCAAACCAGCCAACCAGTTAACTAAAAACGCTGAATTATGAGCCATGACCGCGGTAAAGCGAGTGCCCCGCCTACTGTGCCTTTTGCCCACATCTGCGGGGAGCTTTCCGATCCCAAATCCAATTCCATTGCCCATCCCAGAGCCAATGCTTCAACTCCCGACGCCGTCCACCGAAATCCCGATCGATTGGGAAGCTCCCTTGGGCGGCTGAAAACGCATTAATACCAAAATCAATCGGGCCGAATTTCGAAATATAAAACAACCATTTGCCGGAAATGTGACTGGAGTCTGATACCAAATTAATACCCTAAATTATATTTGAAAACTTTTAAATGTTTTTTTATTTTTTTATTTGCTTTGAAATTACGAGTACTAAAATCTTTATAACAGTCAAGAACTAACACGCTGTTAAAAATAATGTCTCAAAAAGCTTAAACAAAAATTTAAATTTTATAGTTTTCCTGATAAATAATAAAAAATACAAAATATTTAAACATGTTTTTTTTATAGACGAAATTTAGTTTTTCGCATTTATTATACTTAAAAATTCATAAAGGAATGTTTTAAAAGTAGTTGATAACAAAAGTCACAACTAGTTAACAAGACAAAGAACTTTTACAGGTAAATTCGTAAAACCATTTTTAATTTACTGGTTTCAAATTAATAATGCAATTCCATTTTGGTTTATTCTACTACAGTGAAAGGACTAAAATTGAAAATTTTAACATAATTAAATTTTCAGATCTGACCTAATCCATGTAAATATTTGTTGGATGTTATTAATTGACCTTGACCAATGCTTTTACAGGGTATTTCAAATGGTCGCAGCTGTTCCCGTGTTAAAGAACTCAACGAAAATCGCAGCGCTTTTCCACAGGCCAAACGCAAAGATAGTCTTTCGACGGGTCTCTGTATCGGCCTCTAATTGAAGTTGGTTTGAATGTGTGGGTGGGCGGAAATTGGAGGACGGGGGATTGGGCGGCTATGGCTGAATTGGCTTGCCTGTTCGTGTGGGACATTGAATTAATTACATTTACACGGCTCTAGCCTGATTCTCTCTCTATTTTCCTGTCTGGCAGGCTGATGTTTTGAGTGTTAATTAAAAATTGCATGTTAAATAGGCGCTGACATTTGCGGCTTCCATTGGGTAAGGGCCTTTGGATTGGTTAGAACTCAATGGATGCCGAATTTCCAACGAGAGAATCCTTAAATCCTATCACATAGGAGGTGATGTGTACATAACAAAATGTAGTTATTGGAATTATTTATTTACCTTATCATATGTCTATTTACCAAAAATGTAGATAGTTTACCTTAAGCTTTTAAACCTCTTAATAATTCATAGTCCACCAACATTAAATTAATATATCTTTTTCTTGTTGTAAAAAATCTACAAAATAAATCTTTATTAATGCCACATTGTTTTATCATTAAGGTCTTGGTGGAAATCGAATGTGGCTAAAAGTTAGTTATTTTGCCCCTAATGAAGCCACTTACTTTGCTGGCCCTTCGGGCGCCTTTAATTACCCCGAAGTACTGGAGCCAAAGGATAACTAATATCTCTTAAAATCTAAAGCGTGCACCAGCTTAAACTTAAACTTAAACTGGGGGCCGAGAAAGTATCTCCAAGTGGGGAACTTAGCTTTTTGTTAGCAAGTGCTGTCAAATTTTTTAATATAGCAAACCGTGCGCCCTGTGGTCAAGTACGATTTTTGCTCATTTATTTACGAGAAAAACTTTTGATTTGTTGTACCAGCTGGAGGGGAAACGAAAAGGGAGGGGGAGTGGTTTAATGTTGGCCAAGCTGAAAACATTTTATTACCCAAATACTATTCGGTAAGCGGCAAAACTCCGTCCGAGGCTCTTCCCCTTCCACTAAAGGCCCAATAAAATAAATTTAATATGCGATTCTTGCCTTTGGCTTCGGGGTAATTCTCGCTTATTATAACCCCCTTAAGTCCCCGACCCCGAAAACCCACTTCCGCCACACGAAAACTGTAACGCTCCAGTTAACAAACTTATGGCATAATAAAAAACTTTTTAAATAAATTCTCGCGAGGATTTTTATGGCCAGTTTGTAATAAATAAAAATTCAACAACAAAAAAGCGTTGGCAACAAATAAAATTTAAATTAAGTTTTTGTGGTCTGGCTGTGGATTCCTTTGACCGACTGTTGAAATTCATCAAATTAAATAATCCAATTATCAACTGTCATAAAGCTGAACCAATCAAAACAGAAATAAAAGGCAGTGAAATATAGCTGCTATACTGGAATACAACCCGAACGCTATATTTATAATAGCACTGTTTATTAAACTACAACTAGAATAAAGGTTATCAGCCTGTTTTCCTTATCAATTATAGCGAAATCTGGCTGTGGAAGGGGAATGCTAAATATATATGCAATCTTCAGTACCGGAGTTTATCGTTGGGATTTATACTTTGTACCGTCAAACAAGGAACAGCTATGAGCCAGTGATAACGTTTATCAGGGGAATTAGCGAACAGTAGCTATGTGAACAGCAGGGTGTGGAAATGTGTCTTCTACTTATATAGAATATAATTAATATGCAAAAACAACATATGGGCGGGGCAACACCACCCCAACTTCACACACATGACGAACCGACCACAAACTTAGGGAGTTGGCAATCTGACGTGACTTTGAAGACAATGTAGCGGTTAAATAGTCAAACACACGCGATATACAGGTGGTAGCTTGCTACTAATTTCCTAAAAAAAACAAATAAAAATTAATTCAACATCAAAAAACTTTTAAAAAAAATATTTTGATAATTGTATCTTAACACCGTTTAGTAATTAGTTTAAGATAGAAAGTTAGATTAGTTTAAAGTTCAAATAAGATGGTCGCATGCATTTTGCAATAAAACCAATACAATTTTTATAACATTTTGTGCTTTATTGAGAATCCACTTTATACTTATGGCGCTACAAAAAACTGTTTCAACATTCAAGCTAATCGTTATCATGTAATATTGTCACCGGAATTGCCGACATTTAAATGCCCTAAGTTTGTTCCAAACTTAACGTTGTATATACACGCATGGTTCATCGTTCGTTGATCGTTTGTATGGCTGATTTACAGGCCAGTGCTCTTTTCCACGCCCAGGACATACTTGTTGTATCCCTGGTTGAGCTGTTCCAGCAGGATGAAGGTCAGCACAGTGTGTGGACCCAAGCGGCAGTAGTAGGGCGTGAATCCCTTCCACAAGGCGAAGACTCCCTCCTGACGTGCCACTCTCAGCAGGACATCGGCAGTGCCCCGGTATTCCGGCTTGCCATCGACCATCTTCATGTTCTGGATACGGGTCTTGGCAATGTCCAAAGGCATGGAAGTGATGGTTGTCAGCAGACCACTCAACATACTGGCGCAGAAGTGCAACTTAATGCCCTCCTCCATTTTTAGGGGTCCGTGGCGGAAGTAGGTCTTGAACTGGGAGTAACTGGCCAGCTGGGTCATGTTGACCACCATGGCGCGACCGACAGTGGGCAGACTGCCCCTCCAGAGAGCTGTGATGCCCTCCTCCTTGGTGATCCTAGTCAAAGCATTGGCCACATTCGTGTAGTTCCTCCTCTCTGCAACCGGTAACCTACCATCAGAGGTCATGCGCACCAGAGCCACCTCCGCTGGGGTTCCAATAAAGGCGCCACAGGCTCCGGCAATGGTTCCCATGGCCATGCTGTCCGTAATACCGGGATTCCTCTGGAACCTCTCCCGGAATAGATCGTTCAGGTAGGTGTACATGCCCAATCTACCTGTTGTATAGGTGGCCTGTCTCAGCAGAGCAGCTCCAATGCCCTGATACAAGGCCAAAGGTCCCTCCTTGCCAACTATAGTTTGGATGCAATGTAAGGAGCTACGGTACTCCTTTTTGCCACTTCCAGCTCCTGAGATTTGCATGCGGGTCTTAACCTGGGAGAGGAATTTTGCATAGTTATAACAAGTTTGTCAGTATGAGATTTTAGTTAACAGGTGTCTTACCAAGTCAAGGGGCTGTACCACCATCGTAGCTCCCATTCCCGAGAGACCACCAAACAAAAACTTAATGGCATTGGAGGCCACAGCCTTTTTCGGCGCCTCCTGGACATTCGTTGCACTCATTTTTTCCGAAGTTTGATTTGATTACACAACACTTGAATAAATGCTCGATGTTTGCAATTTCCAGTTTTTGCTGGCCGGAAAACTCGACTCGCTGGCGGGGGAATGTGGAAAATGCCGAGAAAAATGGAAAACACCTCTCTCGTCCGATGGCACAATTAATAATGAATTTTTTCTGCCGCACGCACTCTGCGAACAGCTGATATCGGTTTTTGTTCGTGTGTGTTTTATTTTATTTCCTAGATTTATTTTTGCACCGCGAATGTTGTTCAATGTCAAATGCGGCGCTTTTTCCCCGGTTTTATTTTTGGGACACTGGCACGTGCTGCTTGGCTGCTATTTGTTGCGTGGCCGCGGAATGTTTGGCACCAATTGTTTTATTTATTTTTTAGCCTGCAGTTGAGAAATTGAATGCAGCCAGCAACAAAAATACATCTGACGACTGTTGTTAGTGGGCCACAGCTGATGACGTGTGCGCGAGAGCGGCGGCGCGAGAGAGCAGCAGGGTTGTCAAGTGGGCTTTGAGAGGGTTTAAACAATATATGGAAACTTATAGAGTTTCTGTTTTCAAATGTATTCTACTCAAGAAAATGATTTTTGATATTATTTTTCTAAATAATTTAAGATAATTTTTGTTAGTAATAAGTTTATTATATAAGTACCTATAGTAACCCCAAATCTAGCTCACTCTCTGCCAGTATCTGACAGCCCTAGTCGCTCTCTAATGCACTGTACCTATCTCCCTTCCACCTACTGCACCCCTTGAGAACGGTGTTGTTAAACGCCAAACAACTGAGCGCCTTGACCGCACTTTCAAATAGGAGAGCGCATCGTCTAATTAGCATTGCCTTTGTATCTGTTTGTTCTTTTGTTTACGCAAATGATTCGCCCACTCACAAGTCGAAATCGACAGATTTTTTTTCACAGAACACCTTTCTGTACATATGTTTTCTTTATCTCGATGGTTGCCTTTATTTGGAATCTGCTTATCGAAACTCGGCGCAGAAATGTTTGCTGCGGTTTTATCGTAATTGCGCTAATTAGAATCACAATTGGGCCAATTCGAATTGGTGGCGTGTTTGATTCGTTTTAAACAGCCGTTGTTAATGGAAACACAGTAAACATTAGTTATACGCATTAATGCTAATATTTACGTAAGTCTTTAAAGATTAAAATAAAAATCGACTTTTGGGAATCTTTTAAGGGTTAATATAATAGAAATTACATTCCAATTAATGTTGATGTTTGTTACTTAATAAATTTCTATACATTTCGTTTAGCTAGTAGCTATGACCCGATGAAAAAAATTATTTTTTTTATTGTAAATATACTTTTTCAGTTCAGTATTTACCAATAAGTACTGCATTCAATTTTTTTGTAAAGTATGTAATATAGCTGTTTTCGTTTTGTATTTTTAGCTCATGACTGCTAATTACTAAGATAAATATTTTGATTTCGATACAAGTATGAACACACGCTAAATATTATTGGTGAAAGCAATGTTCAATAACCTTCACAAGGCCGTAACGCCTTCAAAGAATCTCAACGGATCAATAGTTCCCGTGAATTTACCGAAAATGACAGATAATGACGATGGAGCTTGTCGTACAACATATTATCATTAAATCGCACTCCTATCACGGTTTTCACGCAGTCGGGCGGGATTCATCCATCCAAGCGCATTACGCGCATTCGTTCCGCATTTCTCCTGTTGTCCCTCCTCCTTCAGCACCCCACCCCCAAGACGACCTTGGGCCTGGCCCCCTCATTCAATCAGAGGCGACTCAACAGATTGCCTGTCGTTTGCCTGCCATTGGAGCTGAAGCAATTCCAATTCAATTTTAGCTGTGATGACGAAGCCGGCGACAACGCTTGCTTTAACAAGGATTTTCGCATTTTTTTTGTAAAAAACGAACAGGGGGCGGTGGGCGATTTTTCAACCCAGCACATTGTAAGCAATCAGCGAAGGGAGGGGGGCAAAGCGAAATCTCCAGCTGTCAGGCGGGGCTGAAGATAAAAACTACCTCCCATACAGGACACTTCTCGGAGTCCTGCTCTCACTATTACACATTATACATACAATTCACGACAGGAACGGAACGGCACCCCAGGCACGGTTAATACGCTCCTACGGCTCAGAGTCTCCAACAAACATATAATATTTCCAGCAGATGTGGCCAGAATAATAGTTCAAAGAATTAACAAATTGATAAATACGAAAATTGGAAATAATATTTGTATAGCCGCATATGGAGATTAAATCAGAAGCAACTTTATTTTGATTATTTTCTTATGGCTTTAGACGAAAATGTTAAATTTAGATTTTTATGGTTATATTTGTTTGACCACAATTGTTTAAACAAGCAACCGGTGTGAAGGACATCGTAAGTGAAATTGAACGCTTGGACTTATGGAAGAAATAGGAGAGGCGTCAAGGTATATAACCTACGTGATTGTGACAATCCAGGCATATATAACGATCTCCCAAAGAAAATAACATTTGTTTAAGGAAATTATGTTGATTTTTTTAAGATTAATTTTTAGTTTAATGTATAATTTTAAATTTAGAAGATGTTCTCCATATGGCGCCTGATTAGAAACTGAAATTAAACAAATAATTGTGGATTATTAAATTATTTAATTTGTTTAGGACAATAAGATAATAAATAATCATTTAAAAAAAAAACAAAATCAATTTAAACTTAATGTTTACGAACTAACTGCTTTTCAGGCTAAGCTTTTAATGCTCTTAAAAATAATTAGTATTTAGGCTTTTGTAAAAAACAACCAAGAGGTACGACAAAGTAAAGGGAATTGAACCCTTTGAGATTCCCACTTATCAGCTGCACTTTCGATGCATCTTCGAATTGCTCGCCTCAGCGAGTGCATTCAATCTGATGGTTGGCCAGGTGCCCTGGATGTGGATGTGGATGTGGTTGTGGATGTGGCTGTGGATATGGATGTTAATGTTATTGGGGAGGTGGATGGGTTTGTCGACTCAAGACCCAACTGGTTTCCATCGCTCATGTGACGCTGCCTGGCCAATCAATAAAATTTCACGGCGCAGTAATCAAAGCATGTGACATTAGTGCAAAGTTGAATGAGTCCATGGCCCCGGGATCTGGTTAGGCTTTTGTGTGAAAGGCTGACATGATAGGGTCGCTCGATATATAAACTTCCCCTGCCAGCCCCTTTTGGCTTTCCCATGGAGAATCAACAGTTTGTCGCCTGCTAATTTTAAACGGAAAAAACGAGGGCGAAGGACGCCAACGAAGTTCACCTGCAAGTTTGTGAACATTTATTTTTGTGCAGCGCGCTTAGTGATGCGTTAGGGTAAACAGCTTACGGGAGGTGGAACTTTCTACCAGCTTCAGTTAACCGGGCTCGGTTTTTGGCAACGACCAACTTGGACTGCAAATCGAGTGGAAGACTTCAATGCGTTGGCAAACGAAAATAAGTTGCCGCTCTCCTTCCTGTCTGCCAACATTTATTCTTGGCCCCGGCTCGAATAAATAGGAATCCTTGAAGTTCAGACAAAGGTCGCACTCCTTAGAAGGTATTCAGCGATTTGTGTCACTGCCAAGCGCCGAAACGGGCAAATGGCCCAAAGGAAACGCCTTGGCGCGTGTTGGAAAGCCAAAAGGCGAAAGGAAGTCGAACAATTGGAAACCGGCTAGAAATGCCGCATAACTCGGCCGGCATCCAGTGCATTCGGCCCCAGAAGTGCAGGCCAAATTAAATGGAAACGCAAATGGAAGCAGCTGAAGTGAGGAATTGTTTTGGCAAACTCAATTTCAAACAAGTTTCCGACAGAGTCCACTTAAATAAACATTTTCAAGGTGGAGCCGGATAAGAAAAAGCAACCCGTTTGCTGCACGCTTTCGACAATTAATTAATAAGCTTTGTTTAGTTGAGGAAATACAAATTATATAAACTTTTGCCGTTTAGAAGGACAATGTGCAGATTTATTTATGAGCAAAAATGTTTTTAATATTTTTTTGCTTATTAGTTTGAGGTTCATAATTTTTAAAGGGCGAGTTGATCCATAATTAGTTTATCCATAAATCAGAGTGTTTTAATTTTTTATTTAAAATGGTAAATACAAAAATTAAGCACTAGTATTTTATCTGCATACTTTTTATCAACAAAGTCACATCTTGAAAGATATACGATGTTAAAAAGTTGAATAATGTTTTTTCGCTGCTTGTCGCTTGTTTTAAGATCTGACATATAGCTAATACAAAATTCTGCAGAACTTCTATAAATTCACAACGCACATGACACATGAGTCATTTTTCTACAGAATTCCTAACTTATCCCAAACCACCCACCCTGACACAAATTTTCTGCTGACTGTCTCTTAAATTAGAACAGCATTCAGAGATCCTGCGTGCAGTAATGAAATCCGCTTTAGGAATTCATGTGGGGATAAAGCCGGAAAAAAAACGGCTGCCCTTCGAATGGAAAGTTGAAATTGCTTTGCCCGAAAGGACAGCGCAACGGAACGGGACCAAGCGTGGGTTAACCGGGGTGTCCTTTGGCTATTTGCAATATGCAAAATGCGACAAAATAGTTTGGGTAGCCACGGCCACGCCCAGCCACTCCGCTGTCTTGGCTGCGTAAATAAACATTTAACTTTCTATTAGGATTTGCATGAAAAGCGAGGGGAAGGCGGTGGAAAGGCGGGGATGGGAGCTCGACAGGATTACCGCGGCCGCAGCCAATTTAAGCGGTCTCCTAAGGGGGCGAACCCGGCCAAATCTGATTGTGAACTAAACATGCTAATGGCATTATAATTATCCCCGGGGAAGGCGCTGCCACCTGCCCCTGCGATTTGCAAACAGTGAACTTTTTGCCACTTAAAGCAGCTAAATTGCATTGTGGCTGCAGCGTCCTTCTAAATAGACCACTGTTTAAGCCCGAGCCCTCTGACATTAGCGAATAATCAGCATTAATGGCCAAGATACGGACGCATCATCCGCCGGATGCCCGCGGATTCTAAGGGCCATTGTGCTGGGAGCTTCTGTTTTCCATTTGCTCCCAACTCGGGGATTAAGTCCGCATCAGCGCAATGAAAAATTACAAGCGTGCTGCACATTGTGTTGCCTGCCATGTGGATAACGCCCTTTGTCCGTTCCTTGGGCGACATTGAAATTAGTTTGCATTATTGGAACAAGCGCGGACAGTTAATTGTTCTCCAGTTGCCCTTGGCGGAACATTAAAATCGTATACTTCAAATAAATGTTAAGTCAAAGAGATATTATTTTAAATGGGCTTTCGGAACTTTAAAACGTATACAAAAACGCAATAGAATTGGTTTAGATTGCAAAAAACTGGTTGACCATTAAAACATTTCGAAGTCTTAAAAGTAAATTATTGTATATTTAAAGTAGAAGTGTTGTGATACGATAAGTTTAAAGTATCCCAGTAATGAAATAGTCTAAAAAATAAGTTGCCATTTTGAATAACACAAGGACAACAAGAAAATTTGAAACCCAGCTAAACAATTATTAAGCCGTTAAATCGATCTTTGTTCGTTTCCTGAAATAAAATTATGGTTTAATTAGTGTATTGCATAATGTAATGTTTTAGAACTTCATAGAATTTGTCAAATTATTTTTTATTGTGTATTCCACATGTTGCCATGGACCATTTTCAGCCACCTCATGATTACCTTTATGTCCAGGGAAAATCTCTCACCGAGGGCGCAAAAAAATACGTTCATACGCCCCATTGTCCACATTACGTATACGCCACATCCACTCAAAGGCAGCCTCCAATCCACATCAAGAACCACCGCCTGCTGATTAAGTACGAAAATTTATGGCTGCTCTTTATACTGTAAGCCAGAAACTCTTCTCGGTGGACTCCATTTTGTTGTTTGCGTGTCAACCTTTTTGGCCATATAAATTAAAAGCAGCTCAGTCTCGGCCTCAAACAACTAAGCCACTTGGCTAAAATGTCTGTGGCTTCAACTGTGTAACTAAAGTCGGTTCAGCATCATTGTCAGACTCAGATAAAAACTTGAAATCTGCTGCGGGTGCAACTTTGTGCTATATAAATGCGGTCGGGCGGCCGAAACCACTTTCAACAGCTCCGAACCGAAGAACTTTTTCTCGGATTTTCCTCGCATTTTCCAAGGGGGCACAACAATGCAGGGCAACACGCAGAAGAACAAACAAGCCAGGACCAAGGGCGACAGAAACAAGAAACAAAAAGCGTAAAACAACTTGGCTGCCCACTTTCCATTTCCCTCGTTTTCTCCTCAAAGTCAATGGCAAAAGGCAGCATGCCAGGCATAGTTTAGGCTGCAAAATTTATGGTGTTAATTCCGAATATGAGTGTGTGTGCGAAGGTTCTGGGGCGGGACTGTGTGTGTGCGTGTGTCCGTGTGTTTGAGTGTCTCAATTCGGGACCCTCAACATACCACTTTGCACCATGAGCGGCAATGAGCTCCCAGCAAATCCAAAGTGTCTTCTCACATGGTGGTGCGAAAATAAGTCTAAATATTTAATGCTCTTTAATGACAAAGTTGACCCTCTAAGAATAAATATATAATATATATGTATAAGAAAAAAGTAACCTATATTTTAATCTAGACTAATAACCTCACAATTTTATTTTTAGTGTTGTAAAAAAAAATATTTGTTTTTTTAAATAATTTCTAAAACAAATATTAAATATGTTCGCAAAAAAGTAGGCTGATCTTATGTCAGTCTCTGAAATATATTCTCCTTCAGCTTTATAATCAGTTTATATTGTATTTTACTAGAAGATAAATTGTTCTACTGAACAATTTTGAATATTTTTGTAACTTTCGTAAAAAGGAAAACGAGAATTTCGACATGTTTACCGACGAAGTGGAGCCTATGGATGTGGATGATCCAAAAGATCTTCCGTCGCAAGTTGAAAAATATTTGAGTAACAATCCAGTAAGGTGCTCGTTTGTGTGGCCAAAGGTGGAGCGATGTTATCTGCCCAATTTATTCATGACTCTCGAGATGCAGAACACTGGACTGGATACTAGCAAGTGGTACGTGATAACGATGACCCCTGTGGATTCTAAAAAAAACGCAGCTTTCTCCTCCGATGCAATCTACATAGCTAAAGGGGACCTACAAATCATTGCTAACATTGACGAAAAAAGCGCAAATTTCATCAAAAATAACGACTTTAAACTCAATTACCTCGTCCTTAAATTGCCGGTCTCTTTATGCAACCCTTAAAAATACTGAGATCCAAAGAAACCAATGTTGAGAACAGTTTAGTTAAATTTAAGTATGGATTTTAAGTTCGGTTTTAATTTAATGAATTAACATACATGTCAGCACAGTTGACATAATGAAAATTATGGTTTCACACAGAATGGAGAAAAAATTAAAACCCTTCAAAATTGATTGAATGATGAACGAAGAGCAGAATACATAAGAATAATCCGCATAATAAACACCAATATTACCGACTTTCCAAGCGTAAAAGTGATGACACCGGCTAATCCATCATGCCTCGTGCATCAATGCAGACAACCTTGAGTCCATCGCAACTGGCTCAGAAATGTATCAGACCCCATTCCCAAGGGTATTCGCTTGGCCGTCTGCGTAGTCAACTCTCCATTTGTACTTTACCCATTTCCTTTATTTTCCCACACTTCTCGGACTGGCTTTAAGAGGCTGGGACAGAAGTTCAGGTTCAGCAGACAGGAGGATACGTGGCTGTCGTCGCAGTCATTGGTGATTTATTGTTTCGAAAGTTTTCCTCCATCGGACGGGCGGTATTGGACTCCTCCTCGGGTCGTTGAAATGGCATAAAACTTTATTGAAATCCCAGCCACATCCGCCTCATCGGGAGCGCATCAATCAAGACCCCAGTAACATATGTCGACAGATTGGTTAAATGCCACGCCCACTGCGGCAGAGCCAACTCATAAAGAGAGGCTCAAATGGAAAATTGACTTTGAGCCACATAAATTAGAAAGCCATAATGAAGTCGGGAACCGGATCGAGGCGGACTGTAAAATAATAAAAAGTGCGGAAAAAAGAAATAGAGTGAAATCTGCTCTTAAACTTTAACGCCTGGAGCGGGTCGAGAAGGTCATCGGGGGTCGGGCGAAGCCAAGCGCAGCTGCAAACAATGGCATTTTAAAAGCTCAGGGCAGAACGAGCTCCGGCTCTTTACTCGACCTCAAAGCCACAGACAGATACAAAAGAAGGGAGATGGAAAAATTCTTAGGGGGAGGCACAGAGAAAAAAATCGACTTTCCTAGATCAACTGGATTTCAGTATCAAGAATTATTTTTATCGAAATTAAAAGAAGTAAATATTTTCGGATATATTAAATTCAATACAACTTCTAAATTTAAAGATAAATATGTTTCCTTCTACATTTATGTTTAAAAAATATAAAATTCTTATTAAAACTTGAATTCTTATTAAATTTAAGATCTATCTACTCTTAGCTAAATTATAATATTTTTTATTAATTAACCTATTGGTTTTTTTAATTGAGATGGAAATTTTCCAAGACTTTTTTTTAGTGCAGATACCGAGTAATGCGCGGACGAAAACCTTTAAAGACAAACAAGGCAGCACGACGGTGACACAGCGGCACACATGGCGTATGCGTAATAACATTTTGCGTTACATTTGCTTTTTATTGCATACCGCAAGGCGGATGCCAGCCCTCTTGCTCCTGATACCGCTCCTTTGTGTCCTGCGGCCGCCTTAATTTCCGTGCCATGAGGCACGGTAAATGTAAATGTCATACGGCTAATGGGAAAACTTTAAACTGCCCAAACAAATGGGGACCTTCCGGGTCCGAATAAAAACTTTCCAAATTCGTCGCGTCATCCGGACATTATCGCACATAATAATTGCCAGTAGCGACTAACGAATGGCCATGTTCGTATGCCCCGAGTGGCCTTTTTGACTGATTTAAGAGCGGTTAGAGCACTTGTTTATTTTATGGTTTTCATAGAGGGAAAATGCAGTAGACAGACGGAACAGAAAATTATTCTTTAAGTTAAAATTAGTTGTAGAGTTATTTTTGCTACTTAAACCATTTCCTTAAGATCTGAAAATGCATATCTTAAGACCCGTTCATTCGTCTTTCGGTAAGTTGAAAGTGAGTTTTAAGAGGCAGCTCGGCCTAGGCTATCAAATTTTTAAAGCTATCAAAATAGTATTAAAAGATTTACTTGAATATTATCCAATGAAAATAATAATAATACGCTCAGAAAAGTTTTTTCAGTTAATTCCAGGTAATAAACAGTTTTAAGAATTACCGTGAAAAGATTTTCAATTTTTGTCTAAATATGAAAATTCAGCATTCAAGTTCTAGTAAGGTATAAATGTCACAGAAAACTAGACTAAAGAGAAGTTAAAGCTGGTTATGTTTCCAAAAACTAGTCAAAGGCGGACAGGCTCCATTGGGCAATCAAACATGGCCCACAATCAGGAGTGGCAAAGAAGAATCCTTCCAAAAGCGAGTCCAACTGACGAATGTCAAGCACAGCCATCGGCAGTAGGTAATTGGGAGGGCAAAGTGGCAGAGAGACTGGCAAAAAAGCAGCAAATTGTGTCATTCTCCGTTTATCTGTATCTGAATCTGTAAGTTTGCTGCTCAAACTCCCATTGAATAAAACTGGGATCGTAGGAAAGGCAAGGAACGGAAAGGAGGAGTGGAATGCCACTGAAACGGAAGCCGCGATTAAATACAAATAAGGCATTAAGTGCAAAGGCGCTGAGGCGCATAATACAAATTGCGTCGATTGGGGAGCGACGGGGAAGTCCCGATGATTGGGTGGGTGGTCTGTGGACTGTGGGTGGCTGGAAGTTTGTCTGGTTGCTCCTGATTGCCATTATGCTGCCAGTCTCACTCGGCGAGACTGGCGCTTAAAAAGGGCACAAAACTATGGTATGTCCATTAGCCACAGAAAAATTTAACAGAAATCAGAGTCAAACAATTAAGTAATTAAAATATTGAGGTATTAATCTTGTAATAATAATAATCTCTCTAAAACATATTTTTACCAGAAATGGAATTTAAGTGATACAGAAATGAGTTAGGCCATGAAAAAAATTAGTTTCAAACACTGAGTTTTATTTCAAATAGCTATTGTAAACTAAGGACTCATTAAATATAATAATATTTTTATAAATAGTTAACGATTTAGCGGGTGTTTTCCTGCCTTCCAAAAAAACAGAATCGTGATGTCTCAAACTGTTTATATTTTCATATAATGTACAGTGCTTTAAGTTTCAATCAAATATCTTATTTCTTTGGTTTTTGGTTTTAACCCGGTAAGCTTTTAGCCTTAAAGCCTTCCTCTAATATATAATATTATCTAGATTTTTGAGTTGCCCTAATCATAAACTAGACTTCTTGGTGAGGGAGTGTCCTAGTCAGCGTCCTGTTGACATCTTTTATACATTTTTGCTATGGCCTCGCCGTTAGCCTGCCAATTTATGCTCGGCAATTGCTCAGCCCATAAGTAGGCAACGCTCTTTATTCCATCCGCTGCTATGCAAACTGCCTGCAGTAAAGGACGAAATTGGAAGGACAGGATGTGGAGGAGTGGATGAGACCGACAAAGACCATTACACTGCGGCTGGACGCGCTTCGCAGGGCACTACATATACAAATAAAAAATAAAGGAAAACAGGAGGACTGGCAATTGAAAGTGGTCTGCTTAGTGGAAAACGAAAGCTGTTCTGGGCTTTAAAAATTCATGAATGTGTCGGGTGCGTACCCCAAATCCCGTCAAAGGAATGGGATCAAATCCCAGGCCGAGTCAATGGGTGCAAGTATGCCAATTTATATTTAGCTTCTCATCGGGGGCCCTTCACCCACAGACAAGCGTCCTTCGTTCACTATGATGTTGTATTCTTTTTTCCAAGCTCGGCCAGCTGCACAATTTTGCGGTTCATTTAATATTTTTTCGTGTTGTTTACCTGGCTGCTTGGCCAATTCTGTGTGGGCCAGGTCGAGTGGCGTCCAGCGGCCAATGGCATTAGCATCGGCATTAGTATTAGTCTTAGTATTAGCTCTGCCATTAGCCTGCTTCGCCGCGGGCTCTTTGAAGCTAACGAGCTGCCATGGCAATTAGGGCGGGGAGCAGACGCCTCACCCACCTGCAGGTTGTGCCCTTCGGTTTTTCCATTTATATTTTATTGGCAAGAATTGTAAGCTGCCAAAAAAAGTTGCGCCAAGTCATCACAATATGAATAAGTCAACGTTCGGGTTGCACTGGATTCGATTGCCTAGAGCAAGGAACTCGAAGCACTGCCAAACAAGTCTGACTAAATGCCTTGAATATTTGAATAATAAACAAGAATTGTAATATTTTGCTGTCAGGATACAGTTTATGTGATTTAGTTCAGAAAATACAAGAGCTTTAGTCTTTTTATAAAACATTAAAATATTGTATGTCCTTGACAATTAGAGAAAAAAATAATTTTTTTTCATCAAAATAGTTTCTGATGGAATTTGCTTATTTGGTATTACACCTCTTTTTTTCTCAGTGTCCGGTTGTATGGGTATGTGTAGTGGGAGGTGTCAAGCACCTGAACGCGGCTCAACTTTACTCGAATCAACTCGACGCCCTGTCAATAATGTGTATGCATTCAGTTTGTGTGTGAATTCAACAGGGCGTGCAGTTCCAATTAAATCCAAGCATTCAATTACTGAAAAGGCGACAAATGCACACACCTCCATATAGCATTTTTTGCAGTTCGAGATGAGAGCATGAAATCCACATTCAAGCAAAGTTTTTCCATCATGACTATAAAAAGCGAACAAAATGTGGGAATTGGCAAAACTTTACAGCGGCCTTTGAAAGAAACGTTGGCTTACAATGTTTGAGATAAGTTTTAAGCTATTTATTGTAAAAATACTTAATTTTTTGAAGTTTATGAATGTGTCTGATGCGTGTACTTAATTTTTTGAATAAATAAATTTAAAGAAAAATAGGCAACTGCAGTCCTTTCAAGTACAAGATTTCTCCCTAAAAATGTCAGTCGATGGGAGCTTCGTGTTGAATTGATTAAAATTGACAGCCGCAAGTTCAGAATGGAACCGAATCTGAAGGATGGCATTTGAATGGAAACAATGCCAGCCGCGCTTAGACAAAAATATCCTGCTGGGATATATGCGTCGCATTTTTTATGCCTTTGTTGTTCGGATGCAAAACTAGTTCCATATGCGGATGTTTTTCATTTAGCGCAGGAGGAAAAAATATCCGTAAGGGTGCCATGAGTCTGTCAGCAGCGGAAAATCCATTTTACATGTCGATTGGAAAAAAGGCACACAAAAAGAAATATAGGGTAGTCTGCCTAACTGATTTCCTGTCCCCATTCCAGAATGTTATGTTTTAAATATTTTGAAAAACACATTTCAAAAAAAAACCTTTCATTTATTTCAGTTCGAAATACGTTTAAACATCTATAGAGCTTTTGAAAATCTGAACTTCGTGATTCCATTGTCAATAAGGAACTTACAAAAGCCACACTCGTTGGCCATTTCAGTTCCCAAAATTTCGATGCCATGTAAATAGTTTTTTCTCAGAAAGTCCTGGGCCCAATTACCATGCAGGCAACCGTTTATACAATCGCATCCGAAAATATCACACGCTGCCTTTCCACAATAGGTTCCCACGAGGGCCTCGCCATTGGCGCAAATGGTGATCCTGCAGCCACTGCCATTACTTTTGGCACCCACTGCACCACAGACACCACCGCGGATCTTAAAGTTAAGGATCGCCACGGAAGTACAGCAATCGGAGGAGACACCGCCGATATATGCCAGGCAAAATAAGTGTGATCGGTATGGATGAGGTTATGACCGGTCCCATGATGAGAGATCTGGGGAGATTGAGGCATCTCACCTCACAAAAGGTGCTATTTATAAGAAGAATAATATTGATAACCAGTAACCAAATGTACTTTCAACAGAGGAATGTAAGCAGTTAATTCAAAATTAAACATTAATATTTCGTCGATACTTGGTACAATATTCATTGTTTACTTTATTATTTAGCAAGAGCAATCAAAATAAGAGCCCATATATTTAAATAAACGCAGGAGTTGAAGTAAAACGCGGCTTCTTCAATTGAACGTTATTGCTTGCTGCTCGCATCTATAATGTCAAATTCAAACTGCTCTATCTGTTTAATGTGATCGGTATTTATTGGATTCCGGAGAACTAAAAAAACCTTATAAAAATATGGTTGCAAGTGCATCATTCTTTGCCGCTCATTTTATAAGTGCGCATTAATTGCTGCATAAACCAAAATAGTGGCATAATTATAATAAAAAACTTCACTTCCAGTTTAATAGTAAATTTTATTTTTACACTTTGAATTAAATATTTTCGGTACTGATTTAGCCTCGAGAGGTGTTGTGTTTAAATCCCTTCAATTTAAATTTATTTCATATTTAAATTCATATTTATCTCCGGGTGGAATATAACCTGTGACCCATTATTTCCTATCATCTATCCATCTATCCTAACACTAGCACGAACGTTCATAGAGTCCTCGGTCTAAATGATTAGGTTATCAGTTTATCACTTTTTTAATATATCTATTTTTAGAAATTTCGAAAATATTTTTTTAAAATTAATTAAAATTTTAAAATAGACAAGGTTTATGGCCATTAAAAAGGTGTAAGTATATAGGATGGTAATAAATGGAATAGCCCTATAGCACTTTAAAATAAAAAGGTGTTCATTAGAACTATTATTCTTAACTTTTATACTTTTATTAAAATTGAACTTACAGTTGCGATTGATAATAAGTCTATTCAGTAGCTACTTGTAGCCTCTACATAAGCCAAATATATAAAATACATTACATATTATTATAAATAAACGAAGCAGATCACAAGACCTTACAAATTAGCAGATTAGGCCAAGCATCGTGAAGTTCTTGAACACAAAGTTGCGCCTGCAAGGCGTACATAAAACTGGAGTACACACTCACGTCCACACACGCAGGAACATAAAATGTGGGCACTGATTACATTTGCATATTACGTATACGACCGGGATATTGATGCAAGGGTTAGCCCCTCTGTTTTTCAGAAGAGTGAAGTGTGTTTACGCAAGGAATTTAATTTCCAACTTTGACTTTGGCCAGGCGGTGCACGAGAAAAGTTCGTGTCGGGTAAACTTTGTCCTGCCGGTGGTGCCATTGATCTAATAAAAGGACCACGGCCAGGCGCCATGTGTGTGACACTTGTGGAGCAGCCAGTTACCGGGATTATGCAGCTGCAAAGCGAGCTTTATATTATGTAATTCAACACGTTGCAAAGGATTGGAGGTGCACGGACAGGCGAATGGGTATCAAGCAACGAGCAACGCGCAAGGAGCAACATGCAACATGCAACGTACAACGAGCAACCGACAAAGCGGGCACGTAAAAGCTGCACTGGGATGAAATTTTGTAAGTAATGGTATTGAACCGCACTGCAATTAAACAAAAACAATTTTGTTGAATTTAAGATTTGTTAATTTTCATTTATAAACTTTTGTAGTAAAGATAAATATTTGAATTATATAAACACAGAATGGTTTTAATATACAAGAGTTTTATTTAACATGATTGATCTAGACCAAACTATATAAAATATGTTCTTGATTTCAAGTAATATAACAAGAATATTGAACTTTGGTATTTTTTATCAGTGCCCGCATAAATTGTGGTCCCTGTCCCAGGTCCGCTGCTCGCCTCGTCGATGGATGAATATGCCCCACCTGGGATCCACGAATTTCAATTAACGTGCCAACACGAACGAGTTGCTCCCCGTGGCGCTCACCAGCCAATTCTCCGCCACCACCTGCTTGATGGTACGCAATAAATTCCCCGAAAAAAACGCATGCCAGTAAAACCAACCACGGGGAGTTAAGCAGTCTCAAAATACTCTACTTATCGCAGAATTTTGTAATCCCCATGCAATATATATTTATAATTTCTGTAGCTTTTCGCACTCCCATCATCGGTGCATTGTGAGTTTATTTTAATCTGGATAGCGATTAAAACGTGACGACGTGAATTCATTCAGGCCAACCACGCCCACTCGCATTGATTTGCCGTCTGAATGAATGGATGAAATTTATGTGTTTTTTCGCTGCTGGTTGGTGAAAGAAGAGAAATGTTTTCTGCTAAAAGTGATGTTATCTAAATTGCATTGCGAATGAAAGTCATTAATAAGAGTTAAATAAAAACCAAACAGAAAGACAAATCGTGGCAATGATATGATTGTACATTCTCCGAAACACCAAGTAAGTCAAATTTATTATGTTGAGAAACAGAAAGACCTTTTAAATATTTCAAATGATTTCTAAAAATAAATTAAGGGAATTTGTTGTAAACATTTAGATTACTTTTTAATTTGCAATTGTATTATTTTGAATTAAACATTTTGTCAAGACACGGTTTATAGTAAATAGTATATATTATTAATTAAATTGAAAAAACATTTAAGAAATCAATTTTCTGGCGAACTAAAATATGAATATTAGCTCTTACAATCATTGTCTAAAATGATTTTCTTGCCTTAAACTGGAACAAATCGAATTCCGATTACAAATATATTAAAATAATATTTGAGGTACTTTAAAAAAAAAGCTTTTTGGATTGCTTGAGATGGTAGATAAAAAGCCTCGTTGGGTGAACGAACTGAATGGCTAGAGGCGGGGATCTGCGTGCTGAGGTGTTGCATGTGCCTCTAAAAATATAAAAGGCGAAATTGCGGGTGCTCAGCAAACACACACACACTATCGCGGGCAAGGACATTCAGACTAAACACACACACAGGGAAAGTCAGGCAGCTAAGCTTATTTTACAAACGCCAAAGGCTGACTAGAAAGTGAGCTTAATAGGCGACGTGAGAGGAACTTTGTGCCCAAGGAACGAACAGTTGAATGACTTACTCCGCCATCTTCTTCAATGTCCTTTCAACCTCTCTCACCACTTTTTCGCTGCCAATCTGGGTGTGTGTGCCATATCATTGGATTAGGGCGATTATCTTTCTCAAATATCATTTTGCACGAATGCCAACAATGTCTAAATTTCCCGCGATTATATTTAAGGCGCCCTGTGACGGTGGGCGCAGATTTTGCCAGAGGAATGGGAATGTGGTCGCTCTGCAGGCCACACACAAATGGTGCAGGTGTGCGGTTGCGTGCGCTTTTGTGGTTGCCCAAGGACCAAAGAGGGATCCGAGCACCTCCCACTCTCGCAGCCACTTACACACGGAAAAATATTTTCAAGCCAATTATACATATACCTTAATGTAACAATAATCGCAAAAAATAGTTGAAGTTTGATATGACTAAATTTATTTATAAATTTTAAATTCTTGATTATTTTTAACAGTCTCGAGACCTCAAATGATATGAGATCCAACCGAAAAATGTTTTAAAACAAAAAAAAGCTCGGAAACGTTTACCTCCGTAAAGAGAATATGCTTACTAATGTAAAGTAGTTTTGTGAGAGCATCAAATCGTCCAAAATTACATTGAAATTACTTAATTTTGGAGATTTTGTAGGTAAGTATTTAGTTGCTGTGCAAAAAAATGAACCCAACTACTTCAACGTCGCTGGCTATTTACTTTTATGGCTTGTTTGCCAGCTCGTGAAAAGTTTCGGGCCGCACGCCCAAGTGACCCATTAAACGAATTGAAAATGAACAACAGCTCGTTCAGAACTACAGAAACTCCTTAAACCCGATGATAGGACTTCTACGTACCTCGGCTTTGTACAACGGCGCGTATGTGTAATAAATTTTGATTGAGTTGCACTGCATTGCAGCTTAGGAGGCGAAAAAGGAGTACGGGGTAGAATCACATCAGATCGAGATTGCTGGCGAAAGATGTGGTCATTGCGGTCGAACGGATTTCATTGAATTCGCCGCCCTGCAGAATCACAAAAATCCCAATATGCTACGGCAATGTAGAAACTTTGCCAGTCAGAAACCAGAAAACTTTACCCATAAGCACTAGTATGGCAAAACAGAGCAAACCAAACACACATACAAACACAAAATACAAAAAAAAAGAAAATCACAAACTCGTGCCAAACAACTGGCAAAAGGAATAACAAAAACGTTTGGTATTTGCCACTCGTGGGTCTCGTGGAGGCAACGTGGCGTATACGCAATATGCAATTAACTCGACCATTTCCTCTCGGTTATGTTTCACTTTTGTTACCGGCACAGGTGCAAATTGAAAATATGCTGCCAATTAATGTTAATTAAATTCATATTTGAGCACTTTGAGGGCCGAAAGTGCTTCATTTCCTTGAGTAATAATGTTTTATCCGAATGTACACTGTTTTAATGAATTGCTGCATTGATTTTGCAAATTTGTGCATGCATTTATGATAGTTGTATTTATTCAGCACTGCGGGAATATATCAGACGATTGGTAAATTTAAATTTATTAAGGTTTTTTAAGTCATTTAAGAATAAACTATTAACCCTTTTTTGGTTTTCCAAATTTTTGACGTACTTAGGTTAGTCGTTTTCTAGATTTTCCTTTTCAATAGGTCTCACGTAACATGGAACCAATAAATTAAACGGCTGTTTGAGGACCTACGCTTCTGCCTTCTGGTTTTTCCATTGCCGCAAATTGCAGGATCTTCCTGTAATCCGGAAGCCTATTTTCACTTTCGCTTGGCAGCATTTCTTATTAAAAATTTCAATCAGAGTAAATTTAAATTTTTACCCCTTAATCGCTGAACTTTAAACATATTATAAATGTAATATAAATAGCGCTGATTATCTCAGTGAACATTATATATTTATAACTGTGAAAAGTTATATTAAACTTATGACCATATTAGCCTTTTGAATCTTGATTCGGAGACCGTTATCTAGTTAAATACCTTACAAATTGCTTACAAAATTGTGTTTAGTGAAAGTCACTTGTATAATGAATGAACTTTAGCGACTTATATAAGCTGCTTCAAAAGCCATTTGCACACATGGAATCAGCCACCCGAACGACAACCAGCCACCGAGTGCAGCTATTTTGGCCAACGTCGCTTGTTTGCATAAATTTCACGCACATTTCCCATTGCATACCATTTGGGCCAAATGAATTTTGCATAGATGGGCCATCTATGTGTTGTGCGGCTGCAACTGCACACTAT
Organism: Drosophila rhopaloa; assembly: GCF_018152115.1. Classification (NCBI taxonomy): domain Eukaryota; kingdom Metazoa; phylum Arthropoda; class Insecta; order Diptera; family Drosophilidae; genus Drosophila; species Drosophila rhopaloa. Next base: position 10,171,499 of record NW_025335059.1, on the reverse strand, counting down.
ATACATACAAATATCTGCCTGCATTAATGGATTCCATTTTATAATTTACAACGATAACATTTTGAGAACATAATAGCGAATGGCAACACAAACGTTTAATTAAAAGTGCTCACCTTTGGGCCAAATGAATGTGTCGAAATTGATATTTCTCTTCTAGAAAGGAATAAAGTATGAGATTCCGTCGCCCTGCAAGTGAAAGATAAATAAGAAAGTTAGCTTTGGGAATAGGTTATTGATTAAGTTTTGTGGACACACCAATATTTATACGTAAAATAAGTATAACATAAATTGACAAAATATTTTTATGGGACTTGTTATTATTTTACTATTTTAATTAAACTCATAAATACTAAATATATATATTCTTTATTTAAATTCATAAAAATATCGATTTAGCATTCATATTAAATACGCTGTTCAACTATGTAATTAAGAAGAGATACGATTTTCTAATACATTTTTTATTGCAAGTATCAAGTTTATTGTGATATGTATATATTTTGTGCAATTATGTATATACATTCATATATTTTAAGTAATTGAACATTTTCTCTGTGTATCCTTAGGAAACCAGTTGAATGCCTGGGGTAAAACATGGATTACTGTACGTCTGACCATTTGCATAATTAATTGTTTATTACTTTGTCATTCAGTGTCAAGTGCAGGCGATCGATGACATTCGTACTTTAAGCTTAAGCTGGGGCTAAAAGCGAAGCCCCGCAGAAATAAGTTGAGATAAATGGGCAATGTAATGCGCGCCAATTAACATGCCATTCATCTTTCAGCCGGGCCAGTTGAATTGGAAGCAGGAATGGCAGGAAAATCTCGGCGACCAAATGTGAGACGCAATCGCTCCTGAAAACCACACACGTTTATTTGCGCACGTGAAGACTGGCAACCCGTATATATGATTTAATATAATATCAACCGAAGGCAATGCATAATTCATTTTAAGCACCACTTACCGTTATGACGAACGGCCATGTTGGCGATTTAAGAGCAAGTTTAATGCCTTTAATACATCGTTCGGGCCAAAAAAAGGGAGCTTCTGCCGGCGTTGACCCTGATTTATGGTGCGTATACTTGATGCGGCCGCTAAACCGCACAAAATGCCTGCCGAACTTCCTCCTGCCATTTAATAAAGCCCACAATAAAACTTCAAAACATGAGCAAACGAGCAAGAGGATTGGCAACCTGCACAGGGCCATTATTAAATTTTATAACATTTCGATGCTTCTGCATTTCAATTGGGCATAAACGGTTTAAGGTTTCCAGCCTGCACACAATTCGCCCGTAAACTTTTGCTTGTTGCCTGGCAAACTCGAATTTTGATATATTCAAACCTAAGGGATAGCTACGAAAACTCGCTTCTGGTTGTGTGTTTTAGGCCAAGCACAATTTAATTTATCAAAGTCATAAACTTTCCAATGACTAAGCCGCAGAATGCGTCATAAAAGGGGGTTCGCACAGGCTCAGGTTTGTAGGTTGTTTATTGACTCTCAAATAGTGTTTAAACCAACTAAAGTCTTCTGCTCTACCGGGGTTAAGTTTTAAGGTATTTTAAATATTTACTAAAGCTTGAGGTTTATTTTAAATTAATCTAATTGAATATATATCTTTATTCGTGTGGCAAATTAAATTTTAAAGACTTTGAGAATTGGGTCAGATGAGTATAAAGAACTAGGACTAAAGCATTTTTAATTGGAAAACACTTAGAACAAAACATATTTGATTTTACCATTAAAGTACATCGACCAATAGGCAAGGTGCACAGTAAACAAAAATACACAACATTCTATACAAAACACCCATCTAGATACCATACAACGAACGATGGATTTTGCTCCAAAATCTGTGAAAATGATTTTAGTGCCGCATGGCACGGCAATTCGATTAGCAACCGTTTGATGTCCTGCCAGCCAGTCTCCCTCTCCAATTAGAGAGCCACTAACGACTCCTTTTAGCTGAAAACCTGAAAACCGGCCACACACGTAAACAAAAAGCAAAAATAAAACAAGTCCTCAAACAACCGCGGGCACGACAAGCGGAAAGGAAAACAAAAATCGAATTTTATGTCGCTTAGTCAAACACAAACCGAAAATCTGTTTATATATCGCTCGATGTGGGGTTCCTGTAGCGGCTCATCCTTATAATTCGACTGGTCTATCGGCTTAGGAGCTGTGGTCTCTCCAAGTTTGTGCTATTCAAGCATTATTTGCGCAAAATGGGTAACGAGGAACCCAGCTCTCAAACTGTCGAGCAAACACGCATAAAATGCGGCAATAATAATTTTTTTGTTCCATCCTTTTTGAGGCTTTTGGAGAAAGGTAAGGCTCGCATGTGTGTCTATAATTTATGCAACGCCGCATTTTCATGCCTAACACACACAGATTTCGATTGAAGCCGCCTGCCGGAAATCAACAAAAATTTATTGAGCATAAATTTAAATCCGACCGATTCTCTTCGCCTGCCCCCGTCTGTTGCTTTGTTTACGAAAGCGTTTTATGGGCTTTTAAATTGATTTTATTTCCATTCGTACTCTCATTTATTCGTCTCTGATTTCCTTAAAGCTTCCGTTTGCCAGAAGTCCTGTGGATGGCCCAATTACATCGGGCATACAATTGAAGAGATGAAAATGTTGGAGTGGGCAGCGCAGAAACACAGCTGTTGCCTTTGCTCACGACCCCCAGATGATTGGCAGGGGGTGGTGATGACGACCTACCAAGTGCCTCCTGCCCACTCAAAATGATCCAAAGCTCCGTTTCCATTTCCACCTTTGGCATGTTGTCATTTTCCCCGTGCTCACCATTCAATGGACATTCAATGAAATGTTTTATTATTGACAAAGACACAGACTCTCGCCATCTTATCACGCGTCTTCCACCCACACAAGTTTTCTGCGCCATTTTCCAACACACACAGAGGAAAATCTTAAGATTCATGTTCATATTGATATTCTCAAAGGCTTGACCAGTTTCTAGATTTGAAAATAGTTGCTTTCATAGTAAACAGTATTTAAAAGGTGAGAATTTTATTTAACCAAAATATGGGTAAATATTCAAGGTATTTTTTTAATATTAAATCAATGTCCGATAAAAAGTTTTTTATTAATTAAATTACTCAAAAAACTTGGAAACCTTCAAATTAATCTAAAACAGAAGACTTAAAAAACAAAATAGTTTAATGACATAATTCAGATGTTATTTTACAAATTCCAATTTTTCTTCTTATATTTTTCTCTGTCAGAATTTCCTCACATTTTTCTGTGTCCATTTAGATTTTGCCTTTGTCCATCGCCCTCCTGTGGCTTTCAGTACTGTTGCTGCTGTGGACTGAAATTGGGTGCGATAATATCTAATCATTACTTATCATTATTGGCCATGGTCAGGTGGGGGTATGTCCCCCGCCCACATCCCAAAAGTCTCTCCTGCTTGCCTTTTTTTGTCGGCTGGCTAATGGACGTTCCTTGGGTGCCTGACTCGATTCCCAGACTGTCGTCCTGTGGCTGTCAGAAAATCCCGCTCACTTTCCTTACCCACACCCGACGCAACGATTACTGAACAAATTAAATTAGTGAAAATGCCGAAACGAGGCGGAGGAGCCAAGTGAAGCAATCTAATTGTAGGTGAGGTGGGGGTTTGCGGGTGGCTTCGTGTCTGCCCACATGGGACATATGTTAAATCTGCTAAAAATGCGACCAGGTGTCGAAAGCCAATTGGCCTCTGGGGTGCATGGGCTTCCTTTTCCCATCTTAAACAAGCTAATTAGGTTTAATGGCCAGAGACCATTTAGCTGTCCGCTGCTGGTGCCTGTCAAATGCCAAAGGGGTTTCCCAAAGGACAATCGTAGGTCAAGGGTTAGTGAGAGTTCAGAGGGGAGTAGTTGCTGTCGGCACAAGTAGGAGACTGGAAAAGTTAATTAGTCATGTGCTTTTCGTTATTTAAATTGACCTGTCCTAAAAAGAAACAACTTAAAAAGGAATATGTCAGAACAAAAATCAATAGGCCAGTTTCTTGTACATTATATTTAATCATTTAGACCTCTTTGAAATCTAAAAACGAGTAAGTTAAATCTCAGATAGACTCTCCTATTCTGAATAATTTATGGCGTTGAAAAGCAAGAAATAAAAAGGGTCAAAAACAAAGTATATAAAGTATAAAAATATGAAATTTAAATTTATGAAACTATTAAAAAAAGACAATTAAGTCATCCATTAAAAATGTACATTACTATATAAAAACCCAAAACTTACATGAGAAATAAAATTCTACACATTTATGAGGTTTCATGAATGGCTAAGTAGAAAAACCAGCTACAAAAAGCTTTTTTTAATAGAAAAGCTTTGATAGAAAGAAAATTCAGTTCATTTCAAATTCCAACCAACACCTACAGAATAGAGACAACTCGTTAGACAGGCGGAGCCAAATTACCGCATATAATCTGAATACATTACCCTACATCCTTGAACCACTCACCCTCGAGACCTCGACATAGACCTAGTACAAGGAACCCAAGGTGAATCGATCAAACGAGGATTTTGGCATGGCAGCCAGTCAAATCAACAAAAGCTGAATTAAAGCAGGTCAGCAAACTGACAGCCAGTGGAATTTGTTGTGCAGGAATTTGCGAGTTGCCAGAGTCACAACAACCTCAGGATGAGTGCCAACAAAATCTTTCTGCGTTACTATCCGCCAGGTGGGAAGGTCATTAAACAAAGGTTTTTATAGATACTAATGTTTCTTTTGTTATCCTAGGACTGGCCATAAATTATCGAACGGCAAAGGGCAATGAACGACTGCGTCACTTTGATCTGCTTGACCTAGATTCAAAGTTAGTAAACTTTTTAGTAAAAGCCAATGGTTTGTCTAAAAATTCTGTGGTAAAAATGTAATTTTCCCTGTGTAGAACAAACATAGAACCTCTGGCAGATAGGATCCTCCTTCAAACTTTAGCCGAAGCGGAGCAGGATCGATCACCTACGGATTCCGACAAGAATTCTCCCCCTCGTCCTGCCAGCGGAAGTGTCACTAGATCTCCAAACACATTTAGTGCCTTGAAACAGGCTCTGGAAAAACTGCAAAAGAAACTTCGGGAACCTGTCAAGAAGAAATTCTACCTGCACAAGTGCCACAATTCGCACATCCTGCCGCTGACCAATGTGTCCTTCGATCGGAGTGGCGAACGATGTCTTACTGGCAGCTATGATCGAACCTGCCACGTGATCAACACACAGAGTGCTCAGGTGGAGCACATCCTTACTGGCCACGACAATGTGGTATTCTCCGTGGGTTTCAATCTTCCTCATTGGTAAGTTTATGTAAATAAATTGCGTTTTTTTTAAATTACTTTTTAAACTGATAAATTAAATTCAACATTTTAAAAGCTTAGCAAATGCTAGACCACACAGAATTTAAAAAAACTTTACGCCCTAATTCTAACCGAGATTATTGTCCTTTTTGGTTTAAGACTTTTTTTTGAATTTAGATTTTTTTATAAATTACCTAGACTTTTTGAATGCCAAAACACACTTTATCTGACACCTTAACCATATGGAATATTTCACAGCGACAAAATAGTGACTGGGTCCTTTGATGGCAGCGCAAAAGTTTGGTCTTCCAGCAGTGGCCAATGCCTATGCACTTTCTATGGGCACACTGCCGAACTGGTGGCCGCTGAATTCCATCCGATGCATTCAAATTCCATAGCCACTGCCTCCATGGATGGAACAGTCCGGATCTACGATGTGGAAACGTCCCACGAACTCCAGCAACTCACCCACCATGGAGCAGAGGTGATTGCGGCGCGATACAATCGTGATGGTCAGATGTTGCTTACTGGATCATTCGATCATACGGCAGCTATTTGGGATGTGCGGAGCAAGAGGTGGGTTTTGAATTCCGAGTAAGATCGTATCTAGAATTTCCCTTTACAGTCTGGTCCATCAGTTGCGAGGTCACAGCGCAGAGTTGTCCAACTGCGTCTGGAACTTTAGTGGATCCCTGATAGCCACGGGCTCCCTTGATAACACAGCGAGGATCTGGGACATAAGGAAGATGGATCAGGAACTTTTCTTAGCTGCCAAGCACGGTGATGAAGTGCTGGATGTGAGCTTTGATGCAGCGGGCAGACTTTTGGCCACCTGCAGCAGCGACTGCACGGCGAGGGTTTGGAAAGTGGAAGGGTCCTCCGGTCAGCTGGAGATGCTGTCCCTGATGGCAGGACATGCGGATGAGGTATCCAAAATGTGCTTCAGCCCCAGTGGTTGCATGTTGCTCACAGCCTCAGCGGACAATACGGCTCGCCTGTGGCTCACAGACTCCGGACAGTGCTCCCAAGTTCTGGCCGGGCACGAAGGTGAAGTATTCAGTTGTGCCTACAGCTACACAGGGGATGCCATCCTGACCGCCTCCAAGGATAATACTTGTCGCTTCTGGAGGTGATACGACTGGTACACAGTCCAGCTGAACGATGGATCAATTGACTGATTAAAAGTTTGGGGTTTGATTTTTTTTTATCAACATTTACTACAAACTCGAGCGTAATTTTGCTTTTCTCTCTTAAGATTTTCATCATCAACTTGCATCTTATAAATTAATAGTTCTTAGTTTTCATTCTCGTTTCTTTAAGATCGGACATTATTGTGGATTTGATTTTGTTTTGTTTTGCTTCGCTTACTTTAGGGTTTAGGTATTACTTTTTTCGTTTCCGTTTTAAGATAGTTACAGTTTTTGTTTGCTAGTTTGGTTTTCTTTTACCATTTTTTTTCTGGTTTTCTTTTAACATGTTTTACTTTACATTATTAAGTTTCGCTTCAGGCTTGGCGACACATCTTCTCATATACATATAAAAAAGGTGAACAAAAAGTGTTTTCGGTAACAAACATTTTACAACTTACAAAAGTCCGCTTTCGTTTCGGAATCAATAGTTAATACATGGTTTTTTGAAACAAATAAAAAGTTGTTTTACACAACAATTTGAACGAGTGACTCGCGTTTTTAACTGTTTTTCGTTTTCACTAATTTTGTTTCCACAATTTCAAGAAGTTTTATCTGGCGGTTTTACTGGTGATTGCTGATTGATGAGGAGTGACGGAACGATAGGGCACACAGAGGGTTAACATTCACAAAGATGGATGGGTCGTTCAAGGAATCTGTTCGGAGTAATCTGCTTGGTGTGGTCCTCATGCTGGCTTTAAGCCATCCTCTGATTTGTAACCGAATTCTGGTTCTCTGAAGTCTGCTCAGGTACGCTCTGTTCTGATCTCTCCTATATCTTAGAGTTGTGTGGGGCGTGGGTGTTTGTATTGTTGTGTTTAGGACTGCATCGTATAAACTATAAATGTATCGTTATTCTTATTATTATCATTATTAGTAGGTTTTTCTTTTGTGTTTATCAAAGTAGAAAACTGTTTGGTGTGTGTTCTTGTTTGTTTGTTTGCTTCGTTCAATTTGTGTGGCTCTGCTTTCTGTTCTGATCTGGTTGCTGCATTTGTTTAACTGGTTTTGTTTAGTGTTTCGACTGCAACCTAATGCGTTGGACTCTGCAAGAATAACAAATATCTCGATTATTGACCATAGTGGGGAGCCGGTTGGTTAGGGCGTTTTGACACAAGATGCAGACTTGCGGCTGAGGCGGATACGGAATTGGGTGGAAAAGATGAAACATGCAGGAACAGACACGCGGTTCTCTCAAATCTTTAAACAAAAGAAACGAAACAAAGCAAAACGAAATGAAGGCTGGTCGATGATGGAGGGACGAGGCAAGCAACATAATGAATTATCGCCTTACATTTAAAGTATGTGAAGCTTTGGGTGTTTAGTTATCTTTGTTCTCTTGCTGGTTGGTTGGTTGTTGGTTGGTTTTAAAATGAACAATTAGCATTACAAAATTCATATATCATCATATGCATACAGCTAGAAAAAAGAAAGAGAATAGGTAGCCATGATTAGAGGTTACGAGACATGGGCGAGGGAACCCCCAACTGAACATAAGACGATAGCAGTGATTAATGGTGACAATCGAATGAATCTGTGATAGCTCAATCATTACCAAATCCGCTGGTGTCGATCTACTGATTAAATCAGAAAAAACAAGGCAATTTCAAAGGCTATAATGATCAAAAACGGTGCTATGCAAGCGATAAAATATGTGTGTTAGCAGTGGCGAAAGCGCAGCGAACCGAGTTATAGATTATAGAACAGATTTCGTACTTCACATGGTCGATCCGGAAACTCTTGCTTGAATGTGCGCTCGATAACGTGATATCTGCAAAGGAAAACACCACTGATTAGCAATCGGCGGCCTCTATTTTCGAACACCATCCACTCACTTGGACTGCAAACCGCCACCCGGTGGAAGACCTTCGATGTCGTCTCTGTTCTGTAGACACTTCAGCAGATCCACGTAGTCGGTTATCTTGCTAGACTCTATCTTGTCTGTAACAATATCAGAAAGAACCCAGTGGTTAGATCAGGTTTTTGGCATGTAGATATCTTAGCTGAAGACTTCTATAAATAAATATTTATGTACATAAATGGTTCATAAAGAAATACGAATTACATAGTTAAGCTACTTTTAAGCAAATGCAATATAGATATGAACTTTGTTATAAAATATCAACTAAAATTAACATTTTTGGCCATCTCAAGCGATTTTTAAACGAGGGAATATAATTAATTTGATGCAGGTCAATGGGCAGAACATAGCTATAGAAAAGCTGTCTATTCTTTTGTTGAATAATAAAAACATATTTTCTCAATTATGGTTTCAATCACGCATTAAAAGCCAGGATCAAAATTAACACATCGGATTCTTAAAATATACATTAAAAAAAAATGTTTTTTTACAATTTGTAAATTAAAATATTTGAAAATTATTTTATAATATTTAAAACTTGACTTATCCATTGACAAAAACATTTAATAAGCTATTTAAACTAAACCTTTTTTATCAAATCGAATCTTTGAATATAAAATTTGAAAAAAATTGAAGTGATTGTGACTGACGGAGGCATGCATTTTCGATTATCTGTTGGATTGGGTGGATCACTTTGCACAATTAATACACAGATAACAACTTATTGGCGGCGGGTGGGGGCTGGTGTAGGCAAAACAAAATCAAACCAATCAATCGATAAGATAAAAGATAACGAAATGACAAAGTGACTTTCGAAAATTTACAAACTACAAAATTATAGACGTACCTTATGCTCACTCATCTTAAATTTGAATTGCTTTCTGTTTCTTGTTCTTGCATTGAAATTTGGCCCATTTGGCTTATTCGCGCTTTGATTTGGCAATAGTGTTTTAGTAATTGGGTTTTTGTAGTACGACGCGCGAACAACAACCATAAAACAACGACATCGAATAGCTAAAATTTTCCTTTTGACACATTACTAAGCGTAACGCATTAGTTGGAACTGGCTTTTAAGATATCAGGGAAAAATAATGATAATAATAAACCAAAAAAAAAAATAAAATGATCTGTTGGGAATTTTTTTTTGAAAAAAATATTATTAAATAAGATTGTCTTACTGTTTCGTGAAGTGTGAAAAGAAAATGGAAAAAAGCGAATGAAAACTGAATGTGAACTGAAAAGTTAATCCAATAGAACGGCAAACAAACACTGGCTTTGCTTTTCAAATCTTTTGTTAAGTTATATTTTTGATGCAATCTGTTGTAATTCATTAATCACTATAAATCGTGTATCTTGGCATGTGGTTTGTGTGTGTCTTACACTCTTGGCTGAATCACCAATTTATTAAGGAACCCGAGTACAAACATTTCGGGGGAATATCTGAGATTGTGTGGAATATGTTTGATCGATATTGGGTAAAGTAATCGTTTGCCTTCGTTAACAACAAGCACAACAGTTGGTGAGCATAAGGTTTACAATTCGGTTTCATTTAACCTACGTATACATAACATTCAAAAACCCTTTGGATAGTCTACTCTAGGCTAAGTAATTCGTCTGGACATTGAGTATTTCCCTTCATGGGTTAATTGCTTATACTAGGTAATTCGGTAATTGGTTTTGCTACTGTGACCAGTGGTGGGCAATGCATGCTCTAGTTCTATTCACTAATTCGCTAATTATAAATCGTACGAATCGGGTTAAAGTATTTGTCTTATCAACAAGGTCACATCTGAAGGTCGGCCTCTGGATATTGGCCGAAATTCACTTTGGTGTTTCGAATACTAAAGTCTCAGAGATATCTCCTCTTTTATTTATTGCTTTCTATACATAATCCATGTAATATGACTACAGTTCATCTGAGCGGTTGATAGTTAATAAAATATATGTTTTCATTGCTTTTGTCAAGTTTTCTGTCAGCTTTGAAGCTTCTTTACAACGTATCTACAACGAATCTTCTTTGAAGACATCCTCCTATCCCTTCCTTTCTTAGAAAATACGTGTTTATTCGCTATTCCTACTAGTTACATCAATTCCAAGTGTTGGTTTGTTTTGAGTGTCAATACCTGCGTACGTTAAATATTGCAATTTTGTTTGATTGATTTGCATTGTGGCTAGTATCAAATGTAGTATACGTATACGTAAATGTATATACAAACTGGCTGACGGTTCATTTAACTACTTAGTCCGGCAGGTTCGTCGATAATTGTTAATATTTAGGTGTATATGTTAGACTAAAGCTAAATGGGCTAGATTTTCGCATACATGGAACGCTTTTGGCAGTGGCTGTGGTACACACAGGCATGTATAAATAATACTATAACTCAGGCACACACTAATGTCAGAGGAGCTCTGACTAGCCACACGCACAGCCACCAGATATGACAAACTAACACGCTATATAGGTATTTGCTATGCATTAGCGATAGGATATTGGTGGTACGCCCACACACGCCCCCATTTACATTATACAGGCAGTATACGGTGAAAGTTCTCTAGAGAAACAGTTCAAAAATCCCTGGGTTAAAAAATATGGTTTTGACTTTTATAAACGACTGGGACGACAAATTCGATCTTAAGGAGCCAAATTGTGTAATCAGTTATTATGTGATCAATTTTACATACTTTTTGTCCTGTATAAGTTCAGTAATTATAGGCATTTAAATAGAACTAATTTTGTTAATGTATGCAAAATGATCTAGCTAACATCTAAATAATTTGATGTCAAATTTGCTAGGATCGAAGTAACTTAATTTGATTATATGTGCATATTATTATCTAACCAAAAGAGAACTTTCACTGTACTTGGTGCGTGTGCGAGCGGGGTTCATTCTTGGCATTGGTAATGGCAATGGTTTGGTATTCGTTTTGGTATTGCTTTTGTTTTGGAACTACTGTTGGAAGGAACTATTCTGCTGGAATCGAGTTTTTGGACAAAGTGGGACAAATACTACACTAGAAGGTCTTAAGGTCAGGGCTGTGGCCATTAAAGGACCCTTTTAAAAGCGCTCATGGCGTTCAAGGTACAATGTATACGTATTTCGGTTCGATAAAGACACGGAGACGGAGGAGACCACTACGCCATGGATCAACAGTTTACGATTAGTTATAAACAGAGTAGACGACTTAGACAACCTCTTGTGATCTTCTCGATTTGTTTCTCCAGCCGATGCTCAGCCTCTATCGCTTCCTTAGTGGGCTTCGGGGCTCCGGGGAAGGCGATGATGATAATGCTCATGTTATCCCGACTACCCTGAATTCCGGAAGATTATCAGTGTTAATATCTACTGGATATTTTTGAGATTCATGACTCACCTTGTGCAGGCAGGTGTCCACCACCTGGTTGGCGATGCTTACAAGGTCGCTTGTCACCCGCATTCGCGAGTGGATGAAGCTGCACACGTCCTCGTTGGTCATCACATCCCAGATTCCATCGCAGGCGAGCACCAGAAACTCATCGCTATCCTGACGGCTCTGGCAGAATATCTCCGGTTCCGGCGACACCAGCTGCTCGCACTGTCCTTTTTCCTTGACGTTCTTAAAGTCGTAGTCCCCGAGAGCTCTAGAAACGGCCAACGTGCCATTCACCCGCTTGATCATTACGCTGCCGCCAGCATTGTGGATGCGTTCCTTTTCCTCCGGCAGAATGGGTTTGTGGTCCTGCGTGGCGAAAACGGGAACTCCTTGGCGACACAGGACTGCTCTTGAGTCCCCACAATTGGCGATGTACACTTGCGTGAGGCTGACAAAGGCGCAGACAGCGGTGGTTCCGCCGCATTTCTCCGTCTCCTGGGTGAATTCCGGCAAGTCCCGCATCACCTCGTCAATGCGGAGGAAGCCTGTGCGAATGCCCTTCACGTGGTCGCCCCCAATGAACTCCTCGGTGCTGATAATGCTGGTCAATAGATGCTTGGCACAGTGCTCCGATACCTTGCACCCTGCGTGCCCATCGAACACGGCAAAGAAGCTCCAATCAGGTAGGACATCCCCCAGCCCGGCACGTGCGTAGTAGGCGTCCTCCATCTCCGACCGCCAACCCTGCATGGAGCTGACCCCGAAGAGCAGCTTGTTGCCCTCGCCCTGGTCATTGTGCTTGGCGGTTTTCGGCTTATCCAGGAATCCGCCCATGTCTACTGAACATGCTGTGTGCTGTGTGCCGGGCGGGTGCAATTTGTTCGCTGAGCCAAGACTCGCCGCTGCTAAGGATTCTACAGTGGTAGGATAAAAGGATACGATACCATTAAACGACAGCCAATCGACAAAGCCTTGAACTTGAACGCCGAGCGAAGAAAATACAAAACGGGAAGATGCCAAAAGAGAAGGTCTTGGGCGAAAAAGCCTAAACTCTTTTTGGTCAAGTCATAAACTATTTCATCTCGTTTTAGTTATAATTTAAATATATACATATATATGAGCTATAATAAAAAAAATCGTTTTTTAGTGTCCTAAAACAGAACGGAAATGCCACAATCAGCTTTTGAGTATCAAATAAAAAAATATCGCAGCCTCCATTAAAAATGAGTTGACTCACTATTACTTTAATTTCAGCCAAACATGAAATAATTAATTGCAATTCAATGGAACTCGAAGCTTTAATGAATCTTAAACGCATCTCGCCAATAATTGAATTAAGTCTAGGAAGTCTTTAATACTACTTATTTGTCCCATTAGTATTAATTAGTTAGCAAAAATTTGCGTTTTATATTACATTCTACATTTTAAAACAAGTATAGAACAATGTATAAGCTTTATAACTTTTAACATTAAAATTTAAAGAATAACACGATTGGAATGCAATTATGAAGCTTGAACTATATGTTGAATTGAAGAATTATAATTAGTTATACTCATTACGGTCGATCGTTTAAACCAAAGGACTTTATGTATTACTGTATACAAAGTGACAAAAACATGGGAATTATGAAGTCGAATCAGCTGTCGCTACATAATTAATACATATATAGTAACTACTTTATATGGCTTCCTTGGCAAGTTTGCCGTGATTTTAGAACAATAATTTTAAGCCGACTGCAAGGACACGAAAAGTAACAAAAGGGGGGCGCGGCGAAAATCCTCAAGGCAAGTGCCTCCCACGCTTTTCACCGTTATTTCCTCTTTGCCCTTTGTTTCTTTTGCCCTCCCTTTTGGCACATCGATTTATCAAGGACGCGCCTTCGTCCTTCCGCTTGGGCAACTAAATTTAGCACTAGAAAGTGGGCGTAACAATACAGTTAAAGGAAAATGGGGAAAAAAATGCGCGCGACAGCATCCAGAATTTATTTCCCATTCACAAAAAAAAAAGCGCAAGTTGGCAGTCCCATTTTCGGGAAGTGCGAAGGGGGTGGGGTAAATCAGGCATGGCCCCGAAAAATTGTTAATGAAAACACACTCGCGATTTATGAACTTTGGCGCTGTGAAAACCTTCACTCTCGTTATTTTCACCTCGCAAATTTTAAGTTTGATGGTCTCCGCTTCTTGCCGCTGTGTGTGTGTGTGTGTGCTGCGCTCTCTGCGTGAGTGTGTGAGTTGCTAAGCTGCGTGCGTGTGCGTCTCTGCCGTAAGTGAAAATTTAAGAACAAAAATTCGGGGGGTTTAGAGCGTTTTTCATCGCCTCTTCGCGCTTTTCTGATTTTCTAACGAATTACGCGACAATTAACACTTTCGCACGATCGCAAGCTGCACTTCGCAGGCGGAAATAGAGTTTTTTTTATTATTTTGATTGACAAAGGTGACGCACTAGAGCTGGAACAAAAATCGATTACTTATGCTAATATTATCGAGGCTTGAAAATACAACGCTGGTGTGGATCGTGTACTCGCTAACTATCGTGGGTGAACTCCATAATTGTGGAGTGTGAACTCGCTTACACTGGTTTGCCTATTCGCTAAGTATGGAGGGTGTACTCGCTATAGTGAAAATGTTAACCGCTTAAATAATATCACGAGTACTTCTGTTGACAACAGAAAAATGGCATCGCCGGGATGGGAATGAGAGGTTGGCAACGCCGGGATGCGAAGGGTGGCAACGCAGGGATGGGAGATTGGCAATGCCGGGATGCAGAGGCTGGCAACGCCGGGACGCGGTAGCTGGCAACGCCGGGAGGGGAGAGTCTTGAGGGTGGCAACGCTGGCAGTCTTGAGGGTATGATTTCGGTTATGTGGTTTGAAAGCGTTTTCTGCGCTTTTATGAGGGCGGTCTATGGTTGTGCTGGATGCGGGGTAGTGGCGCGGTGGCGAGGTCGGAAAACTGAAAAATCGGGGATCGATAGTTCAGTTTGACGGTCTGGCAGCACTGTATTTTGCACAAGGATAACACGCGCGACGGGAAAACTGCGGGAAAACTGAACAAATTCGTCCTTTTGGTCAATATAAAGTTTTGGATGTTGTTTATATATAAAGTCTGTAAAAGTGTCTGGAAGGAATAAATTTAAACCTTTGAAAATTAGACATCGACTTAAATTTAGTCTTAATATTGTCCAATAATTGAAAAACAGGGGTCCTTAAAAATTAAATAATGTGGAAAATAATAGAGCTTATAAACAGGACACTGACTAACTAAAAGTTGTATTTTTAGCCTATGACGTTTCCCCTAATACATTTTTACCCTATTTATATGCCTTTGTTATTCGCATTAGATTTTTAGAATTTTAGAATTAGAATTATCTACAAATGAACAACAATATTTCGAATTTAATGTATATAATGTAATTTTAGAATTAAGACAAATTACGGATGATAATCAAACTATGGCCAATTTTCTCGTCCTAGGAGTAAACTTCTTTTAGCTTACCAATAAGATAAGAAGAAAGGGAACAGTTTAAAATATTTGAGAAAGTATTTAATCAACATACCTTATTTAATTCTGAGAATTTAGCTGCCTTCATTGAGACCGCTTTGTTGCGACTTCGTTTACCGTCATAATAATAAACCGAGTTTATGTGTCCTCTTTTAATCATAAAATAAAAAAAAAAAACCTCTTATGATTTATAAATATATATTTTATTAATTTTACTAGACATGTTTCTATGAGCCTTATTGGAATGTAACTTAAAATAAATTAAATGATTGACAATAATGATTGACATAATCAGCAGAATTGTAAAAGTTTCCATCGTTTCCAAGATTAAAATAAAGATTCTTATTTATTAGCCTTTGTTAGCAATAGATAACAAAAACAAAAGAGCAAGCATACATCATAATAAAACAATTTTACATTAAGAATGTAATGAATGAGCATACAATTTAGTATATATAATTGACATTAGTGTAGATACAGATAATTCTGATAAATACGGTGATTTTTTTACAAGCAATTTATAATGAATCAGAATCGATTTTAAATAACCCATAATAATTAAAGCTTATTTGATTAAAAAGTGTTTAAATTAGGTGGCAAAATAATTCTCGGGGGTTTCACTGATAATGCTGATATGACATGCGTCATGATAATGCTGATTGAAACAAAAAATGTACCCGATAAATACATGATCGTAAATCTTCGAAATCTGATTTTTGAGTGCAGTGGGTGGTATAAAAGCCAAATCTGGTTCTTTACGCACCACACTCTTTCCAAGTTATTCAAGTGCTGAAAGTGAAAATGCTGTTCAAGGCTCTGACTCTTTTCCTGGCCATTGGTGCCGTCCGCGGAGCCGTGGTTCCCGATTCCATTGAGATTACGGCGGAGACCACGCTGATCGAATTTCTGCGCAACTCTCCAGCGCTGCGCTCATCGGAACTCTTCAACATGGAGTGCTTCGACTACTACTCCCCGCTCCTCAAGGCTCATGTCGATAAGTACGACGAGGACTCCAGGAATTGCCTCGAAGAATACGCGAACGCCGCCTCCTTGATCGACTCGAGCTACAACATCGCCCGCAGTGCACTGGCCGACTCCGTGAAGAACACCTGCTACTCCCTGCTGACCTGCGATGGGCTTACCTCCAATGAGGATGCTTTCCAGTGTCTCGCCACATCGGTAAGAGTAGCGAAAAAATAATATTGATAAATAGTATTTGGGACTTTGAAAAAACCACAAAAAGTTAGAAATGTACTAAAAACGTATCCTTTTGTAACTTAATAACGTTTCTTCCTTCTTTAAAAACTTATAGTATTAACTTGAGAATGGAATCTCAATACCGTTGATGGTTTATTCTTTCTTCTAGAACCGATTGTTTTCATTTGTTCAAGAACAAATTTGACTCGACTTTGTTATTGTTTTCTATTTCCTATTAGTAATCATTTATATTATGAAAGAATGTTTTTATTATTAGAAGTACTCCTTTGAAAAAACTTTTTTTCTTCAAACTGACAGGCCAGCTTTGAATGCCAATCGCGTAGCTAAGCCACTAATTTGTTTGATTTCATTTGTAGTGGCATTTGGCATTTTTTTTTTACTTTATATAGTTTTTACTCAAAATGAAATGCTCTTCTAAAGATTATCTGGTTTTGATACCTTTCTTCTTTTATAAAATAGTACACAAAAAAGGGCGTGAACAATAACGCGATAAAGTTTTTTACACAAATGATCGACCGTTCTTCATTTATGTGAAAAATGGTTTTAACATATATAAGAATGCAAAGCTTAATTTAGAAAGAATTTGAGTCTTAGTTTTTCGGGCTATTTTTTTTTATAGTCAATACAATTTTTAATATACTAATATATATATATATATAATAATTTTAATATACAATTACAGGGACCCGCCGGATCCGCAGCTCTCGGTGCAGCTTCCGACGAGGCCTTTGACCACAAAACTAGCCTGACCGAGAAGTTGCTTGCCGTCCAGAAAACTCAGTCGGCCTGCCTGCTCGAGGCCCAGCGAACCTACAAGACGAACCACGGTCAGTGCTACGACGATCTCATTGCCTGCGCCGGCGATCCCTACTGGGAGTTTCCCACCACCAACAACTTCCTGTAGATGTCAAAAGAAACACTCCACTGTACAGGCCAACTTAACATGGTCTTACTCACAAACTTTTGTGGTTGTAAATAAAGACAGTTGATCAATGATCTTAATTCATTTCAATCCATAATCGATTTATTTCTATGGGGAAACCGGAAAATCCTTATTCCGACAATATTAATCGGCCATTTCCATTGTATGTTT
Organism: Drosophila rhopaloa; assembly: GCF_018152115.1. Taxonomy (NCBI): domain Eukaryota; kingdom Metazoa; phylum Arthropoda; class Insecta; order Diptera; family Drosophilidae; genus Drosophila; species Drosophila rhopaloa. Next base: position 10,153,981 of record NW_025335059.1, on the reverse strand, counting down.
TTATGTTCTTACATTAACAATATTTAATTGACTTGAAACCATCTTGAAAACATCTAAGTGACGATTGATAAGGGTTTTTAATCCAACTGGAAGTCCATACAGTCTAGCAGAACATTGCCAGCCAATGAACTTGTTATTATCAGTAACTGAAGATAAATTACATTAATGCCTAATTAAAAAGATTGTGACGAACGGAGCGTTCGCCGTATAAATACGGGTTGGTAGATCCATCACCGTCAAGTTTGCAACCCACGATGTTCCCGAAACATTCCCCGATCCTGGTGACTTGCCTTTTGCTGGGCGTTTCCATGGCGTCCAAGCTACATGTTGCGATTAAACCCAACTCCCACATCCAGGAGTTGCAGGTGGAGAGCAGAGAACTGGCGGAAGCCCATGCGGACGTTTCCAACAGGTGTTTCCAGATCTACACGCCAATTTTGGCTGATGTTGCGGATCAGTACCAGACTAACTTCGAAGCTTGTGTTAAGGCCTTTGACAATTCCACTGCCGTGGTCAATGAAAAGTACTCAAAGGATCGCCAGAGTGTCTTGGAATACGCCAGCAAAGGTTGCGCCACTTCTTATTGCTCGTGCTGGACGGCACAGAAACAGGACCTGGACACCGTAATCTCCCGTCTGGAATGCGCCTCTACCAATTCTGCCAAGAGCTCCAAGATCTTCTACGGAATTTCAGCCAATGCCACGGAGATCGCCGTCAAGATTACGGAGGAATATCAAGTTTTGGCATCCCGAAGGGACATTTGCATGAACAATGCAGATCGCATCTATGTGGAGGACACCACCGACACCTACGAGAAGTTGAACAACTGCCTCAAGGGCAGAGACACACAGCCACCCAGTGCGCCTGAAATACACACAACATCAACTTGTAGTGATACTACTACAACAACAACGACAACAACGACAACCATTGCTCCCGTTACAAAAATTTAGTGTAGAAAATATACATGTATTCAAAAGTTCAATATAGAAAAAAAAGGCAATCTATTTTTGGTTCTAATAAATTCATTTATTTAACACAAAACCATTTTTTTGAACACATTGTCATATGGAGCAATGATAATAATAAGCAATGACAGATATATGTATATTTACTTGAATCATTAAATCAGTATTGGAATTAATCACTGATTTAGACTTGATTTTGTAAACCTCTCACTGACGGAGGAATAAAATAAATATGAATACACAAATATGTTTATGAATTTTTTAAAAGAAATGTATTGTATAAACCTTTATTTATTTTAAATAGCTGTTGTGCAATATTTTAACAAGACTTTAGGGGAATACATTGTGGTATAAAGTGTATTGCAGATAGTCTGGTTAGATTGGTTTTATTTTCATGCTTTCACGACTGTTGACTTAAACATATATATTAAATAATTGATTAGGTTCCTAATGTTTTAAGGATGTTAATTATAAAGCTGCAGAATTTATTTTTTGGTTGTCGATCAAAAATGTTTTTGTTATGATAATAAATCTGATGTCTAGGCATGAAAAAACTTCTAATATATCTTCTCCGTAATTTGTATTTTAAATTTATTTCCGAGTCCTTTTTCTTTGACAATAAACTTAATAATTTATATAAACCCGAACCAAATTAACGTATTGTCGATTAAGCAATTGGCATACCAGGCAAGTGTTAGGTAAATATTGCCTTGAAACACTATTTAGGGCCTAAATGGTTCTTGAAATTTTATTTTTAATTCAAATACGATGTTGAACATTCGTTTTATAAGAAGGTATTAATAACACGAAACTGTTATTGATATCACTGAATTTGATTTCCAAACAATGTAATTTAACTTGTACGCAGTAAAATTAGACAAAGTTAAAAAATGTTCCGAAATTAATTAAGAAATAGGTACGATCGGCAACTTAACATTTCCTCCGACAAGAGACAATTAGGGCCAATAAAGATAAGAGGCTGGAGCAATGGATATAAAAGCGTAGTGCCTCACATCCAACGTATCCAGTCAAGAGGTAACACTAAGACTTTCAGCTATGTTTTCCAAATTCACTCTGCTGGCAGTGGTGCTAGCTTTTGGGCTTATTTCTGCCCTGAGCATTACCCTGAAGTTAAATCCCTCCAAGCTGAAGTTGCCAACTAGCAAGAAGATCCTTACACTTCAGCAGCAGACGGATATGCTGGCTGCTCGAGATCCCTACAGTTCGCAGCTCTGTTTTGGCCACTACCTTCCCATTCTCAACGACTTCACGGCCCAGTTTGAGGTGGACTATGGCAAGTGCCAAAAGGACTTCGATATCAACAGTGACGCAGTGATACTGGCCTGGAACAGTACTCTTTATGGAATCCAGCAGTCTGCTGAAAGCGGCTGTAGCACCTTCTTCGACTGTTCATCCCTGGTGGACTACGTCATGGCTTTCGAGTGCTTTGCCAGTGTGGTAAGTTTACTGAAGAAAATGCTTAAAACAAATGCAATGTTAAGTCTTGAAACCCCCTAAAAGCTTGTTTTATCAATCAGTTCCTTCAACTGGTTGAAAAGGAACCAAACCAAACATATTAAAACATTTGAATGATACAGTTTACCAAAGGGAATAACTCGAATTATTGCTAAATATTCTTTAGGGAGCTGAGCAATCGAAGATCATGTACCAAGTTTCGGCAAATTCCATCGAAGCCGCCTCCGACCTCAAGATCCACCTCCAGACTTTGGAAACATTTAAGACCAACTGCCAGAATACCGCCGATAGGGATTACGTGGAAAGCACCGCTAGCACCTACGAGAATCTGAACAAGTGTCTCGGTGGAGCTCCTCTGCCAGAACAGACCACTGCCGATTGGTTTCATTCTACCAGTTGGAATTAAAAAATAGATTACCAGAGAACTGAAAAATGAATAAATTAGATTGCGCCTGAATGTGTTTACTTGCTTTAAATAATATAAAATCCTTCGGCTTAATTTTCATTTAAAGTTCAAAAAATATATATTTTTAGCTTGTTAAAAATGTTCCGATATAACATTTTAGGAGAATTTGGTTCATACCATTGCCATAATTTGGAAGCTAATGAATTTAATGAACTAAATTAAATTCATTACTTTTTGACTTGATTTCGAATATTATTGCCCAATGATTGTGTCAATTTTTATTCCGTTTCAAAACCCCAACTCGGACCACCCGAAATTTCGAATCATATCAGTGCCGAAACCGAAACTATCCGGCTAATTTCTTTTATGTCCGCATTTAACGACAGTCCCACGGAGTTTTACCAGTTTTCCCACAGTTGGAGAGAGAGGTGCCCTTCGATATCTCAGGGCATCTATCAATGGTGGCTGGTCATCCTTTGACCTGTCCACACCCTGCTGAAAAAAATCCAGTGACCTGTGGCGGTACAGGTAAGAGGGAAATCAGTTCGCATCTTGTCTTGACCTGCGATATACTTGTAGACAATCCATTTGAAAGACTGCCGACACACCCCGACTTTGTTCACAAATTTTGCGCTTAATTAATTGTGAAATATTGGCTGGAAAATCAATTGACAATTGTGAGTTGGCCCAGCCACAATTGAGTTGTAATCGCAATGGCCAAGTAGGCGTCGCAGGATCGTCGAACTCTGGGTCTGTGGAGCTGGTTTTGGGCCGACGTTTGCTCGAACTACAATTGCCAGTCATGTCTTCATAAATTTCATTGAATTGAACCGCCGCTCGGAGTCGGTATCGGTATCCTCAACATGCGCCAAAAACACACAAAACGGGGGGAATCGGGGGGGCTAGGATATACCTATTCCGACTATTTCATCTTTCGCCGACGGCGTACGGCTCATGTTGTATGTAGCCTTAAATTGAATCGTTACAAATTTTGTTGCTCGTTATAGCAAGCGTTTTATTGCCCAACCAGTTTTGGCCGCCATGCAAAGCAGTGGAAAGACTCAGGAACCCGGGGATCTCGGTCCTGAGATTATGATCGCCTCGCCGAACCAAGACGAACCGAACCGAACTGAACTGAGCACGCCCCCTCTCCATAAAACGGTAGCCCCGGGTTCTACGGGCTCAGCGTTTAATAACTTCATTAAATGCCCTTTGACATTTATGCCAGACACACTTATTTATGTGGCACTATCTTTTCGACGGATCGGTACAGGTAGCCAGGAACCCTATAAATTACATAATCATCAGATAGTGAAACTATTTACAAGCCGAGTCTCGAGACGGGCACACCCACAGTAGCCAAACGGCCAAAAAAAAAAGGTCATCAACTATTCCTATTCCAATTGATTAGTTTCCTTTTTTTATTCGGAATTTTTATTTGTATGTAGCAGCCGCGGGTCAAAGCTAATTGCTCTAATTTCTAGCTAAGACATTTTTCTGGCTGCCGCTGGAGCCATAAATATTGTCGATCAGATCGGTGATCGCGCAGCTTGCGACCGCCGATTTTTATCAGGAGTCAGGCCAAAAGTCTGGGCTCCGAATTTGTCGTCGGCCCTTTGGCCAAAACAATGGCCATTTGAATTCGAGTTGGCCCAGAGCCCGCGGCCAAAAGCCCAAGATTTATTGCGCCCCATGCCCTACAATCTGGCGGGGACGTTGCACTAGACGGCCTTATCTCACACACTCCCTGACATTCAACTATACAGATACTACACATATATATAATATATACATCGCAAAAGCACGTGGCAACTGATAACTACAAAATAATTCTGAGAAGTGATAATACAAACAGATCGTAATTGATCGACTAATTGGTGCTGATTCCATGCTTTGCCTTAGTTCATATTAAGTTGACAAGAAATCGAAAAAACGTGTTTCCATTGATAGAACATAGTAATCTCCCAAATATTTTCGTTTAGAGAATCTTAAAGCATTCTCTCTTATCTCTGTAATTAGTTTAGCCTACTAAGAATTACAAATAGATTATGAAGCTATAGTAGAAATGTTGATTTGTGTTAGATTCAAAGTAATTCAAAGTAACAAGTAAAAATAATCAACTATTAAGTGAAGCTTTTTGTTATGTATTAAGTAGCGAATAAAAATGGAAATCCGTATAGAGTAGCTTGCGCTACTAGTTCCCATTTATATTTTTTTATATTCAAAAAATAATATTTAAGAGATAAGAAAAGCACCTTTAATGGTTTTCGAAAATACTTTTGTTTTCAAAAAAATAAGAAAACACAATTTAAATATTTTTTTTATTGGTTAATTAACATTATTAATTTATAAAAACTAGAGCCTTTCTAAGTCGACTTGAGAAACCCGATTTCTGTGTTCGATGTGCCGCTGTGATTTTTGCGTATTCCGTCTGAATCCGAGTCCCCCAGAAATCCAAAATCCAAAAAGTGATCGATATGCGGCGGTCAGTCGACAGAACTTTGTTATTATTATGTATCTCGGAGCGATTAACAGACGCATTTCAATTTTATTGCGCCAGATCATTATCGGAGCGCGGATTGGACCTTTTTGTTTGGCTGTCGTTGCTGAGGCCGAAAACTGTGCGACAACAAATCATTAGATCATGATCACGATCATAACAAAATCATAATAAAATCGAAAACGGAGAAGAAACCCGGCCAGGCGCTCTCGTCGAACCGTGGATCGGCATCAAAGGCGGCCCGAAATTAACATCGAGGCGCGAAGAGAAACTTTCCTTTCGCCGGACGATGCCAATGATTTCACCCAGTGCCACATATTGGCCAATGCCACAGCGAAGGAGAACGCGACATTACTATGAAGGCACTGAGAAAAATTCATGTTTAAAATAAGAAAATAATTAGCCATCAATACGAGCGAATTTTTCTTTCTGTAAGAAAATTTATTAATGTAGATCGTCATAAATATCTTTAGAATGAAACCCATTACAAAAATTAAAAAAAAAAGTATACCAGAGTATAGCATTTAATATAAATAGGTTGTACATAATTTTTAAAAAGCAAAAGGTTTATAATTCCCAAATCAAACGATAATATGTTTTAAAAGGAAATATGCTTCAAGGAATCAATTAACTTAGAAGTCACTGGCATTTTAATTAATAATAAAAATCTAAAGGCATGTAGAAGTCATGAAATAGTTTTAATAAAGTTAAAACAATAAAAAAGCATTAAACAGCAAGGAGAACACTAACAAATTTTCAAATCAAATAACCCTTTTCCCCAGTGCAACTTCATCATCGTCATCTCTCAACGAAATGGAGACGTGCCATTGCGGGTGGCTTTGGCAATTAGACAACAAGTGCCTGCGAGGTAATAAATAGCGGCGGCCAGTTCAAAAGCGCGATCCACTAATCAGCTGGCCAAATGCCAGGAGAAAAACCCGTTGAGGAGGTGTGAAAATCGTTTACCGATCGCCGAGAACAACGACGCGGCCATAATGGGCTGCAGTGGAGCGAAGTTTAGCAAATAAATTAATCAAAAGGAAATCGGCGTCGGACGCAAACGAGTTACCCACCGTTGACCGCTAATTCACATATGATTTATTTTATAAATTAGGCAGCCCACTCGGAGATCAAAGCCACCATCGCACTTAGCTCCATTGGCTTCTCAAACAGACTTCTCTGGTTTTTCTTAACATTTTTTTTTCCTTTTTTTGATCGCACCGCCTTAAAGACAAAGCACTTCGGAAGCGGCTTCTGAAACCCGAAAAAAATCGAAACGGTTAAATTTGTTTGTGCAGCGGCAGCGTTTGGTAATGAAACGCTAAGTGGCCAACAGTTGTTTAACCAAGGGCCTATTTACCAATCAGCCGGATTCGGCTGACAAATTGTTTGGCCCTCCGCTGGCATTTCGGGCTGGTTTTAAAATTTAAATAATTAAAAACCAAGGGTTAAATACCACTACGCTGGTAATCATTCCTGTCCCCCACTCCGCACTCGCTGCTTATCAATTTAAGAATACAACTTTATCGCTTAATCCCCGACTTTTCCAATTATGGCACTGAGAATATGTTTGCTTTGAAATTGATTTGACTTGCACCCCTCATAAGGCGGGTGTTAACCACCCGTAGCCAGAAAAAGGGCGGCATCGTCTCTCTGTTTATCCCATTCGTTCCACCCCTCGGCACAATGCTCTATGATATATGTAATTTTGATAACGAGAGCATTTAAGCTAAAAAGGGTGGAGGCTGCATGCAGTGGTGTCACCTCTAAATATAAAAAGTAGCTAAACGTTGTTAAAATACTCGAAAATTCCCTTAAATAAAGTTATCTTGGCATTGATAATGTCTTTTAAATAAATACATTTCTTTTAAATTAGTATTACTCTTATTATTATAGTACTATTATTTTTACAAAAAAAAATTATTTATATTAGAATGCTCACAAGAAATAAAACCATTATTCTCTTCCCAAAAAAACAAATATTTATTCGTTAAAATGAGGCTTAAAATTGATAGCAGAGGTTAAGTAAAGAAATATATATACCTTATTACAAACACTGTGTATTTTAGGATCTTAAAAATGAAAATGCAGCTAGAAAATAGCCAACTTAACAGAACTGAGCAGAAGAACTTCCTCGGGTTCTCTCGTAATTTGCCCGCCTAACGTGTTCCTGGACCAAATCCCAAGAACCCACAAGCCACCCTCGCTTCTCCGAATTTCTCTGGTGGTGGCTGCCACGTCCTCGTCCCCATCCTCATCCTCATCCTCCTGTTTAACCAACGCTCTGTTCTGCTGGCTGTCGACGCATATTAATCCAATTATCATGCACTGTGCACGAAATCACTTAATCGTTTCGAAATGCGGAAGACCATAGGAAAGGGAGTATTACACAAAAATGGTTACACTTGGACTACACAGTCGGAATCATTCAGTTTTAGTTGCATTTAGTCACTGCCCTCTGATTATGATTGATGCCAACTGGGCAAATGTCGCTTTGTGACAGCTCCTAAATGGGTTCTAAATTTAATAATATAGGGATTTGTGAGGTTTTATGAGAACATCCCACATATTTTGTATAACTATTGTAGGGGCGCTGTGAACAGCTCTTACATTTATATCTTGATTAGTTTATTAATAAGAAATGAAATATTGAAGAAATATTGTACAGAAAATTAAAAAACTATAAAATATATTCAAAATTCTTAAACAAACTCTTAAATAAATTTTTGTTTTTTATGTCTAAAATATAAAGGGCTATTTTATTTATTAGTTATCCCATTCTTATGATAACATTTTGCAAGCTCGCTACATTTAACATTTTTTTCCATCAGCTAATAAAACATCTTTCATTAAAACGCACCTTAATTTTTAATTATTTCTTCTCGAGACCACAGTTGACCTGTAAAAGAGCCAGAATATATGGCTTCCACTATCCCACGAGCCTTAAACGAGAGCGAAACAATTTGATTTAATTAAAAAATTATGGGATTACATACATTAATGCTTGTCAAGCAATATATATGCAAATTTCCCACACACACAGGGGTTCGGGTGGGGGAAAATGGGAAAACAGTATGACAGGAAGCAGACTGCGGCGAGTGTCGCATATTAAAGAATATTTTATTTGCTTTTATTACACAGCACGCCCAGTTCACCCTGGTCGAAGGCCAGTTTTCCCGCCCACTTTTCCACCGGAAACTTGCAGCGCAGACTCTGATGATATGGAACAAAACTGAGAAAAAATGGCAACGTTTTGGGGAAAGGAAAACGCAGACGAAGGCGGAGGCTGAGAATCTAATAAATTGTGGCACTGTCACTTGGCTTAGTGAAGGATAACTGGCCACACGCCCCAGAGAAGGCAAACAACAACACTGCGCTGCAAGGGCTCATCAAAAATTCATAACGCGCCACGTAATAAAAATTATTCAAATTTTTCGCAGCTACCGAAAAGAGGAGGGTGGTGATGGCGTGGATTCTGGCGTGGGTTTCGGGTTCGCAGAGTCAACTAAATTGCGGTGATGTTTCATAAGGATGGCTGGCAAAAGGAAGGCGACAAACGCAGAAAAAGGACAAATCACACCCTCGATTATGATGCGCACTGTAGCACACATAAACATTTACGCACAGTTGCGGTCAAAAGTCCAAGTGTTAGACGAGGAATAATATAAAATAAAAAATACATTTTTATACTTTTTAGTAATTTTATAATCTTTTGAATAATTTGTATTGATTCCTTTTTATAATAATTTAACTCCAATCCAAGACGCCGAAAAATTACAAGAAACATAGACATATTGACTGAAGTACATTTCAAAGTGACAGTTTTATTCTGTAAATCTAAAAAGAAATATAATTTCTGTATATTTTAAACTTTTTATAGAAATATTTAGATCTGGCTCCAAAAACTATTGGGTTATAATACATTTATTTTAAAAAAATTGCTGTGATTTTCACTTTGTAAGCGTTGCAAACAAAACTCTTATCTCTTTTCCAAAAAATTAAATAACTCAGTAAATGTGATTAGCAAATAGCACTCTTGCCTATCAATTATAAACAATTGGAAATAAAATATAGTTTAAATTCCAATGGTCTTAACAAAAAAAACTATTCTAACAATAATTTTCGGTGCCTGATTAATAAATAATTTAAATAATTTATTTAAACTATTATATTAATTGCCTTAAATTATATTACAATTGTATAGTTTCCCACTAATTAAAAAACTTAAAAGCAGATTGCTCATATTTTTTTGACTGATGCTGTACATATATCCCATATCAAAAGAGGGGAGGTTGAGGAGTATAAGGACATATTCATGGGTCGTGTGGCCAAACGGAAATTGAATGATTTTGCGCAACAGTCGCGGAAGTTGCTACTTTATAGTCATTTAGTGGTTGGTCGTCGGACAATGCATCACGGGCTTATCACATGGCCGGGCTCTCCTTCGGCTGCTGTCACAAGCGGATTATGGCCAAAAACCACAGGCTGCAGAGGGGGCTGAGTGATGCTAAAAATTTTACAGAAATCGAGACCTGGCTAGGATGTCCGATAACAAAATAAAAGGGCCGCAGGGACGACAATGACAGCGATGTCGCTTCCCAGGCGTCGACGCTGTTTCCGCCGGAAGTGTAATTTGATACTTTTACAGCTCCGCACGAGCGTCGCTTATCGAAAAGGGTTCGTAATGCCCGACTCTCCTCGAGGCACGCTAATTTCTGCAATTGACTTTTAAACCTCGCAACCTGGATGGCAACGGCGCCTGTCAGACCTGCAGAAAGCACATAACGAGCTCCTTTTTTGTGCATTTCAATTCAATTTCCTCTCGCATGCGAAATTGCACACAGTTGCACAGAAGAAGAGGGTCGATGAGGGCCTAGACCAGCAGTTTGGCTGAATGAATGCCATGGCAGCAGGGCAAATACCTGGCCAAGACACAGTAGTCATTGGAGATTGGGGAGAATTTTTGTAATGGGGAAAAAATAATTTTTAAGCATTATTTCCCACTCTTAGATGTATTAGGAATTTTGTTTAGATTGTGAAGGGAAACCACATAATGTCCAGACTTTAAATATTAATAAATAAGGTTAAAATAAAATAGTAGTTTAAAAACAGTTAAACATTTAATAGATGTTAAAAATAAATCCTCATATTTTTGCATTTCTATGACTAAATTTGCTTTTTTATTTTAATAAATGTTGTCATTTAACTATTCATTTTTTAATTAAATGCCATAAAAATATACTGCTTTACACTTACATATTAATATTGTAATCAATATTCTCAAAATATCTTCCTTCTTTTTCTTTCTTTATATAACTCACTGAGAAAGTATCTAAGCAGATAGAAATTACCTAGGGACTTATTTTCTGCGTCTTTAAAATTCCTGCTGGCAAAAACTAGTAATTCTTCTGCTGGCACTTACTGTATGTGCTACACTCGTATTATTTGCAATTTCGTTGGCCAGTTTCCATGGCCTGTTTTTGGCCATTGAATGAGTGACTTTGGCTCCGTGGCCAACTCTGTACCCGCTCCTAGCCCCGATCCGGCGTCTATATCTCCGTGGTGATGTCCGTGAGTGAGTGAACTGTCACAATTGACGTGGGGCGTATAAATTTTACATTTAACGAAAACGTAATCGAATTGAGCGAGCTGTATATGGTGCGGCCAAAAAAAAAAAAGCCAGAGGGATCGGAGGAGCAGCCAGTTAGCCAAGTTGGCTTAGCCCCGTCTCTTTCTGCGCGGCTATAGCCCTCTCTCTCTCTCGCTCTGTGTGGGTTATGAAGACATCAGGCGAGGCGCATGGCAATTTGTGGGACGCCACAAAATAAGAGGGGATTTCGGAGGTGGACTATGCCAATTTGATGGCAGCATGCACAGAATGCATTCATCAGGCCAAGATTGTTAGCCATCGATGGAGCATTGCGATGGGGATTTGCAATTGGATATCGGACTCTCTGCATTCCCAGGCTCGCATTATTAACTGCACGGATGCGTGTAATGGGCCACCTTGGAAAGTAATAATGGGGCCTCGTTCCCATTTAAATCCCGGCTACAGCCACCTGGGGACACATTTGGCCAACGTTTTTCAATCAGCATAAAAATTTATCAAATCAAATTCAAATGCGAGTACCTGAACCTGTACCAGCTTCCAAAATGCAAAATAGTAATGCTGTGGAATAAAAATCGCATGACAATCAAATGCCACCCCGAATGCCGAGTGAAATCAATCGGGACGTGATGTTTGTTTGCCTGGGAAATTTGCATGTGAAAAGCTTGCTTTTCCATCAAAACGTCGTTTGGCATGCAAATCGATTAAAATGAAATCAAATCAATCCAATCCAATCCAATCAGCAAGCCAATCGCAGCTTTGTTTGCCTTCGGGCAAATGGCCAAATCATTGCCGCCGGATGGAGGTCAGGACATTTCCAGGACCATCGGGACAGGATTGGCGTTATATATGCAGTTCCTGCCTCCGCCAGCTGCTCACAAATCGTTTAACTCAAATTGACTTGTCAATATTTAATTAGGCGTTGGCCGGGTAACAAGATGCGGGTTCCACCCGCTTTGATGTCCTCAGATTCAGCCCGCTTCCTGCGGATTAGTTGGCGGTTTCCTTTAGTCTCCTTGTTTGCCCAGCGCCTAAGGAGTGTCTATGTGTGCAGAGAGGAAAACACACGAAATTTGCTCATCAATATAGAGGTTTTCGTTTTGGAATAGCTTCTATTTGAGGCTTATAGAGGTATTTAAATAAAAAATATAAAAGTAAGTGCTGAGAGGAGAACTCACAAAGCGTGCTTTCAAATCAGAATAGCTCACAAGGCTTAGAAGTATTTATATATTTAAATAAGTATTTAAGTGAGCAAGTGCAAGTATCGGAATCTATATATTACCATAGATAGTTGATTTAGTTACATTTAAGAATATGACTTATTTACCTTTCCGAATTTGAACTTTGATATTTCAAATGATTTCTGTAATAGACTCTAAAATATTTACAATTATAATTTTAAACTCAAATGCTTTTAATGCTTATTTTAATGAAATAAACTGTAACCAGCTTTTAATAGTTTTCAACAATTTCCTAATAGTTACTCTTATGAATAGGGATATTTTCTCCATGTGCTTATACCAATCATATAACGGCATCTTGAGGTCTTAATTCATGTGTCACTGGGGCGTATGCGCAACCTCTTCTTCGCTAGACAATCAATCATTTGATCGAGCAAACAACTAGCCCAATATCTTCGCTTCTCACAATAAACGTCAAATGGATCCTAATACAATTAAGGGTCTTTGGTGGTAGCACCCAGGCATTAAGAGGCTTAATTTTTTGCTGGCTCTGATTTTGATTTCGATTCCGATAGCAGCAATCGCCTTGTCGTGTCCTTTGTCAAAAGGCACGTGAAAAAACGTGTCCCATTGACATTCAGCTTGATGAATGATCAGAAGCTCCTTGTGTTCAGCTCGGAATTCCAGTATTCCGCCTTTTTCCCAGATATCGCTGGACCTTGACTGACTGCTGACACGTGACTGCCGATTGACGAACTTCCTATGCGAGTTTTGGGGGAGTGAGGCTGGTTATTATTTAGGGTTTTATTTAGCAGGAAAAGTGAGAGCCGGCCACTACAAAACTGCGAAGGGTCTAATGAGAATAATGCGAAATTGAGATTGTCGATTGCCCTCGAAGTACGTAAGGTGATAAAGTTCAACAGGGGGAGGCAGAGAAACCCTTTTCTGAGGTGATTAATTACTTAATTTAAATGTATTTGATCAATAATAAAATAAATTAAATATATATTTTAACAGCCTTCTTTTTGGTGCGTTTAATATGGACTCTGAATATATATCCTTTCAAAAAAGAAAATAAAAAAATGTCTTACAAAAAATATTTAAGCAATTTTGAATTTTCTAATTTTAAAACATTGATTGAGTTACTATTTAAAAGTTGGATTAAAATGCACAAAACAAAACTTTTTTTCTAAAGTAGGCAATACTTATTAAACTACATCCATTAAATATCATATACAAATGGAAAATAAAGTTATCTTTCACAACTTGTTTAGCAACATTGCCGATACCACAATTTGCTACGATATTGAGAAATGTGTCAAACGATTCACAGCCCCTTGACAAGAGTGAAACATGGAAAACTTAGCAAAACAGCACCCTCATCCGATCTCATTAGCAATGTTGCATAGACCCGTCAACATTGCCGTGCGGACAACCTCAATATCAAAATTCGATATTCAGTTTTTGCAATAGTAAACGGAAATTTCGCACAACGCAGGCAAAACTTTTTGTTTCCTGTTGTTGTCAATAACTAATTCGTTTGTCATTTTCCGTTTACATAACATATCAGCCAAACGAGGGGAGGAAGCTCCACCGCAACGACCGCAATTCGAGCAACAAAATGCTGCACATATAAGGACAAAGTTTTTGCCTGGATTCTTGTGGCGGGGTCCTTGGGTGGTCCTTGTTGTTGCTGTCGGTTTGTTTATCGCTTCCAGGCTACAACGACGACAAACATTATTGCAAAAGTGTTCGAAACATATTGAAAGCTCAAGCAAACAGCCAACCCACCCATCCCAAGGCTTTATTTCCATCCCCAAAACTGGAAGAATGTAAGAGAGATGGTGATGTTGCTTTTGTTTTGTAGGCGTTTTCACACACTTCAAGTGCCAATTTCGTCGTGAAGCTAATAAAATGGCAGACTTTCCACACAGCAAGTGGTAGAGCTGAAAAAGGGAGGACTTTGTTATTCAAGGATGCAGAAAAACTCGGTATTATTTGGGAAACTTTTTATAAGAAGAAAAGTGGTTCGTTCAGATATAGTAAAACACAACTTTTGAATTCACAAAAATAAAACCTAATAGAATTTATACCTGTAAAAGTTTATTTTGCTATGTTGATAGTAGTTTCTAAACTATTTTTGTACTATTACGTAATAATGTATACATTTTATTTAAGGTGATTTTAACTTTTAATCTCTTGAGCTTTAATAATTTATTTTGTAATCGGTCTTTATGATGCTGGTATTGCAAGTTTATACAAAATCTTCTATCATTTCCCCTCTGTTTGCCAACCCTTCTATGAACGCCCCTGCCTTCTGCCTACAAGAGTTTTGTGTTGCCGCTGCGATTTACATTAATTTGCCATTTTTCATGCTGTGCCCGGCACTTGAAATTTATGTCTATGTGCGGGTGTATCATAAAAAGTACGTCAAGATTTTCCTATGTAAATGATGGCGCGGCAATGAAAAAGGATCAGGCTTTATGCGATGGCGCAAACTATGTCCTGGCAGGCTCCATGTGCTTCTGTTGCGGCTTTTGCGAATAACGCGCTGCCATAAAAACCCGGCAAGACATTCGGGTGCGTGGCCATATCCTGGCAACTGCCAACAGGTTCCCGCGCGGAGATTTGCATTCGGAATAAGATTGGATGGCTGACAAGCGCCTGGAAAAAATGTTAATTTAGTGCACGATGCGTTGACAACGACAACGAGGCTCTTATGCAGATATATCAGTCACCATCCAGCCATCCAAATCCAACCATCCAGCCGGGCTGCTTGTCATAAAGCGATCAAGCAGGAGGCTTGACATTTCAATTTGCAAGCCGAGAGGAGACGAGCGAGTTGATTCGAGGAGCCAAAGACATCAAATACACTCGGAAAAAATACTAAAGAGATACAAAATTCTTTAAAATTATAAACCAAACTGTGTAATTATTTTAAAGAATTTAACAAGGCTCTTAAAATGCGACTCTCGATTAAGTTATTTTGTAGAAATTAAAACAATACTTTTTAAGCAAAATTTTCTGAATTCGCTTGTTCAGATAATTATCAAAAATTGTATGTTATTATCACCGTCGGAAATATATTTTATAAAAATAGTAAGAGTATTTTTTAATATTTTATTACTTTAATGTTAATGATAACATCATTAACTTCGATTATAAACATTTTGACTTTTGTAACTTGAAATCAATTCTAGAGCTTTGATGTTTCTATGCTAACAGATGGAGGTTTAAAAGTTTCTCTGTATTTTTTTGGTAATTCAAAATTATATTTAAATATTTTTTTTCAAGTGCCAGTAGCAACAACGACAACGACAACGCAACGAAAACGAACGAGTCGTCGAAGACAGGACAACATTCGCGACAACATGCAAATATGCAAATCGATGCGCTGACAATTTTCAACCAAATCAAATATGCAATTTCAGCTGAGAATCGCATGGCATCCGCTGTCCCATCTTCACTGCTAAACCTCCTCTGAACTATGCCCAACTTTTCCCGCACTCTCACGAGTTTTGTTAATTTATTTTGGCCGCGTGCCGGTAAGAAATCGCCAGTGGCAACAATGCAGTGCCAGCTACAAGCAATTACGAAAAAGTTACTGTAATCCTGAGAGTCCTGATACCCGAATCCCGAATCCCAAGTCCTGAGAGTCCTGCGCCTGCTCCCTGTCACTGGAACAAGCGGTAAGCGGCTTAGGATTGTTGACTTTCACATCGCAATCACTTAGGGGTTGATCCTGCGACTCCTGTTTGTTGTGCTGTGCCTCGCTTTTTGCCCGATGTGTGATTAGCCTATTAGCCAAACAAAACAAAAAATAGAGAACACAGAAATCCTGCAGCAAAAGGCAGTCTCATGATGAGAAAGGTAAATATTAAATCTGATGCGCAGTGACGAGCCTGTCATCTCCAAAAGCAGCAAGTCCAATAAATATAAATGCCCGCAAGGCGTTAGTTATTATGGCAAATCTAATAAAACGAAACAAGCGTGGGATAAAGGGGAATAGAGCCTAGGATTGGTTTTTTGCTTGAAATATTTATTGTCATTTTCTATATATTTATAATGTTCAACAGCTTTTCAATAACAAATAATAACTTATGTAAAACAGTGAGTTAATGCCATTAACAAATACAATATGAAATTAAAAAACTGTTTTTTAAATAAGATGCATTATCAATTTATTTTGAATAGAATTTCATTGAATCTCGCCACATTAATTCACCCACTTGACCAATTTATATGTGGACCATCCCGATATTCGCGAGATACCAAGCCTATAAATCACAGACTACAAATATTTATGTGCAAGTATATATAAAACGAGAATCAGTATATCGATGGTCAGAGCCCTGGTCTTGACCATTTATTCATGGCTTCTCTTGGTTTTTCTGGTTTTTTGTTTTTGGCTACGAGCTCGCTTGCATTGTTTTCCGGACCGTTTATTGACGAAAATTTCAGAAATTTTAATTTAAAATATTTCTTTGAATGCTAAATTGTTGACTCTTTGCACCGTGGATGTTTGGGGAACTGTGGATCTGTGGGTATGTGGATATGTGGGTCTGAGGCGCACAAACCAGCTAAGCAAACCCCACGACAAAGACACAAAAGAACAAAAGCGCGCGACAAACAAAACCCAGAGCAAACACACAGCCGGCCAGCGAGGGGTTAAGGGGGCCTGTGAGGGGTTAAGGGGCCTTGGGGTGGGGATTGGACAGGCTTAACCCAAGCCAAAACCCAAGCTAAACCGAAGTGAAGTGAACTGAACCGAACTGAGACATTCGAGAGGCCGCAGGATCGTGTCGCTCGTTTGTTTCTGCTGAAAATCTTAAAATTCTCGCAATTTCATGTTCGTTAAATTTTGATGTTGCAAATAAATTGAATTGTTAAACGTGCAACTTCGGATGTTGTTGTCGATGGCTGTTTCTGTTTCTGTTGTTGCAGTTGTTGCTGTTGGCGGATTGCTGCAGGCGCATATTTAAACAAATGATGGCCAGATTTGGCGGCTTTTGCCCTGCAGCAGCGGCATTGCACAGAAAAGATGGACATCTCGGTGTTCTATGAGCCGCCAGCGAGGGTGGATCAAGAAGTATCACTCAGGGAAAGCCTGGGAATATCCCTAGGCCAATGTGATTGTAAGTAAATTAAAACTGATTAAATGATTATCAGGAGAACTACCAATACCTGTGAATAAGGACTAGAAAAAGGTCTCTAATTTTTCAATGGTTATACATCCTTGGTTAACTATGTTTTTAAATTCTATATTTGTTCGAAAATTAAATTAAATAAGATTTAAGGATATAAACCAAATATATTATAAAACTAAAATCGACTGCAATGCTACATTGAATTATTTTTTGTTAAAAGCATCTAGTAATTGAGCATTAGGGTAAACTAACATTGTTGATTTATTTTTGGAACTTCTTCTTATATAGCATAAAGTAAATGGTTATTTATTTATTAAACTAAATAAGGTAAATAGAGCCAAATAAATAATACAATAACAAATAATAAATAATAATAAAATAAAATATAGGGTGTCATTTTCTCGTTCAACCCTCGTTCCCTTTCGGCCATCGCTGTCCCAGCAATATCGGCATCTCGTCCCGTCCCAATTGTCCCCAAAGGTTGTCCGGATCCTCATCCTCTCCGTCGTGCCTTTTGTTATTGTGAGTTAAAATATTTATTTGTCGTAGCGCCTGGCCGGAGTGAGAAATTCTGATGGGTTTCTTATTTGCTTGGCTCGGCTTTTTTGCATATGTCCGGCCAGTCAGCCAGGGCATCGGCGATGACTACATTAACCGCATGCATAATAAACCCGGCCCAAACCGAATCCTCTCTTCCCCCGAACCACTCCCCCTTTTCCATGGGTCCGCAGTCTATATCTTCGTCGCTCTATTGGCTTCGATTTTATATGGAAATGCGGCATCAACAATGGCTTCATATTTTCCTCTCTCCCGAAGGCGCATTCAAATCCTTGCTGCACCTTTGACATGGTCACTTTGGATTGGGATGGCGGATGATTTATGCAGCCATGGAATGTCGTTTGCTTTTGCCGTTTTTCTTTTTATTTTTCTGCATTTTTTGTTTGGCTTTGGAGCATCGGCAGCAACATGTGAAAAATTAAGTGATATTTCGGAATTTGTTGGCAGCTCCGGAGAATCGTCTTTCGGATCGGCCATGGTAATTGATGCTAGTGCTCTCAATCGATGCCCAAGTACAATACATTGATGATCGGACGTTTTCCCACAGCTGGAAAATGGAAAACCGATTTTCCATCCCACTACTAATAGAAAGATTATTAAACGCTTGTGTAGTTGTTGGCATTGTCAGACGGCCTGTTTGCCCATTAATTCATCATTATTAAGATGTCAGCATTGTGGTTGACATTTGTGACCAACCATCCTCTGATCTCCACCGTATTTATACATGCGGGCCACTTGACATCTGTTGGCTGTCACTGAGATTTCGATTTGGACTCGGATTTGGATTTGGATTCCGTTTTGGATTTGAGGCTTGCTCATTTTTGTGTTGGCCGTCTGCACCTGCATTTGATTGATGCTAATTTTCCACGACATTATTGCAACTTTATCTAGAGTCCCAGAAATGACTGATGTCCCAAGAGCTGCTGTTTTTGGGCTCTGTAATTAATAGATGTGGGTGCCCTCCTTACTTAGAAACGAGATGGGAACGGCTAGATATCTTCATAAGATCAGGGACAGATGCACTAGAAATTCTGGTGGGTCCCTTTGTCTTTAATCAATTATGTTAGAAGTGTAATAAATGTGGTGGCTTAAAAACTGTAGCAGTTCGGATAAATACATTTATATATATAACAAATATTTTTTATACATTAATATCATTTTTCTAAATTTTATAAAACTTTAGCAAACAATGTTAAGTAGATGTTTTATAAAATAAATAAATAAAACTTTTTCTATAAAAAAGATATGATTTATTATTAATTAAAATTAAAGTATTTTATATTTAATAAATAAGAAAGCTGCTTATTATATTTTTACATACTTATATTAAAATTTTTTAAACAACGCCTAACGGTAATTTCATTTGAATAAACTTAACTCGAGTTTCAATTAATTTATTATATTCTTCTTTTAATTCTCCTTTTAGTTCCAATTAATTGATGCCAAAAATTGTGTCCCCTCCACAGACGCCACTCAAATCCCCTCCCCAGCGTCCCGCTAATTAATGCGAACTGAGCAAAAATTTACGTTTGAATGCTTAATTGGCTGACTATCAGAGCCGTCGCATCAAATCACATGGCTATTTGTTACTTCAACACCCAGACAACGAGAGAAACTGGCAGAGCGGGGGCAACAATGTAATCAGAGGGCCAAAACACGCAATCCCCTTTCGCACGCACAGAGACCAGAAGCCACCTAAACCACCGAACCACCCACCCACTGGTCCAGGACCCAGACTGGACCCACTCTCGGGGGTATATGGTATATAATAACTGGCGGGGGGCGGAGATGTCTTCCTCACTTTTCGCGCTTAATTAAACAATTAAATTTAATTACGGTTAATATGGCTCTAATTGCTGTATTTCCTACGTCCACACGCACAAGGAGAGGAGCTTTCCATCCTCCCCCGCAGAAAGCCAACTATCTGTATATGGCTATATATGGTATATAGACAGCTCTATATAGAGATGGGATGCTGGGTCTCATCGGGGTCTCCTTTTGTGCTCGATACATAAAAGCATCAAATTAAAAGTGCCAACGCCAGGTCATTTTGTGGCAGCCAGAAAGAGACGGCAATTGGGGGTGGTAAATCGAAAAAGGAGAAAGAAAGAGAGGCAGGGGGGCAATACCAGTCAAAATGTCCTTACACGGACTATCTGTCTGACATTTCTCCCCTTCCCAAAACCCGAACACAATTAAGCGGAAAGAAAAATTATTATAACTTTATGTTTTGTCATTCCCGGCACGTACACAAGTGCGACAGAGATGGCACTAGGGCATGTGGCATATAAGGAAGTTGGGGTAGAAGTACATAAACTAAAATCAATAAAAAACTACCCCCAGAAATTCGTGGGGATACGAATTCACCACAACTGAAGATGACTTTTGCAGGTGTGTTGAGTGTGCGCAGGACGAAAAGAGAGGGATGGAGAAATGGCAAGAAAGAGACGGCATGCCCGTACACTTTGTCCTGCTTTGTCGCCCGGCAAATTTCTTAACACTTGGCTGCGTTTATTTGCACGGGAAAATTGCAAAAATGGCGGCGCTGCCGCAGTCGCAGTCGACGCCGCTGCCGGCGTCGACCATACTAATATGTCCAATTGTGGAAAATAATTATAATGAAACAAATTTCCACTCACTTGCCGAAGAGGAAAGCAAAACGTCATATCCTTTTGGCCGGCTGACCCTTCTCGCTCGCACACTTCTGCTCTCCCTCTCTCTTTCTTTTTGATCTCAACCCCCCCACCCCGTTGAAAATGTAATAAATGGCTGCGTTTACCGTTACTTTTTTCCACCAAGGGGTTGTGGTGTAAAGCACTTTGTGCATATGTGTGTGCGTGAGTGTGGTTGAGTTGAGCGAAATTAAGTTCATATAAAATAAAAGCAACAATATATAATGGCAGTGCAGCCGTGGGAGTTAAATCGTTTCTACTTGAATTAAGGTGAATTGTCTGCCAGTTTATATTTGTGTGGTTGCTTTTGTGCCTTTTTTTCAGTGTATCTGTGTGCGTGGGCATAAATCTCCGTGTTGGTGAATTTTATTGTCTCCACTTGCCATGGATTTCTGAGTTATAATTGGAAGTGTAAAGCAATAAATGTAACTCTTCAGCTACAAAAAAACAAGAGAAAATGGAGAGACAAAAGAAAAAACATTTACCATTTTCAAATGAGAAAACCAAACAAACGGAAAAAATATGCAAAAGATTTATCTGCTCGGGGGAAATCCAATAGGAGAAATTGAAAAATGGAGAAATAAGTTTTCGTTTGCAGATTTAAAACTGACATTTCCGTCTGTCTTTAGGTTGTCAACTTTTTTGGGGTTTGATATCGGATTTGGAAAAGACATTGGTAAGTAAGATAGAACGGATTGGTGAGGGGTTTTTTTTGCATTCTTAGAGTTGAACTAATTCTAATTGAAACAATAATAAAACATTGAAAGAACGATAATTTCTTCGTTTATTTAAAAAGGGTTCCTGGGCATATTAAGGAGCTATTAGTCGCTTTAAGTGGGCTTGTAATTAAAGTAACGAACACCTAAATATTATGTATTTATTAAACACTCAGCTTTGGTACTATAAAGGATTAGTATCAATTAATAAACCTTGAAATCTATATTACTACCAGTTTGGTACCACCTGCTTTAGGATATTCATTACACCTCATCCTGTCTGTGGATCCCGTTGTTTCGGAATTATTTGCTATCTCCCGGAAGCAATCAAACATAATCAACTGAGCAGTGGCAGTACATCTCCCCATCTATGCCCCTTTACGGCACGCCCCTGGCCCACAACTCGAACTCGGATTGATGAATGAGAAATGGAGCCCATCAATGGCGCCCCTCGTTGTGCGGCAATCTGGCTGGAATATCTAAATGCCTGCTAATTTGCTTAATAATTGCATTTGGCATTAGAGGAGCAGTAGGGGAAGTATCGCAGCGGACAGTGGGTTGCCTTTTTCCATTTGCCAAACAACAATCAACGTCATTCAACGTTCCCTTGGGCGCCTAATGGCACCACCAGAATCGGTAGCACCACCATCTATATCTATATCTATATCCCCCGTAACCAGTAATAGCAACAATATGCGCCAAGACGAGAGCAAACAGCTTCGTATGGCAAGCCATCAATTCTAAGTAGATGACACCGCGCAGATAAATTTGTCCCACTAAATTGGCCAAAACATGAAATAATTGCGAATGTAATTAGTTATTGCCCACAAGAGCGAGAAGTCCGCACACACAGAGCGAGACAGGCGTCAGAAGGCCATGGGCGGGGTGAAGAGGGGGCGACGGCGACACAAAGATGCTGATGCAGATGCGAATTGGGAATGGGAATGGGAGTGCAGGGAATACAGAGGCTACGGCTATGAGTCTGCGGGAGTGACTGCTATGTACCACACTAAAAAAAAACAATGTATCTTTTATTTCCCGACTAAAGCTAGATTAATTTTTAATATTAATTTTGATAATTTATTTAAAGTAGACCAGAAACTCACAAAGACAAAATAAATTAGTTATTAGATTTTGATTATCGTCTAGGCAACTGACCATTGGTGTCTGGATAAAAGGTGTTTTCAATAATAAAGAAAATTGGCTTTAAAATTTGTATCAGTCAGTTAAATCTTTCTTTTACAAAAATAGTGTAGAATAGTGTTGAATTTTGAATCGTCTAATGTAATAATCTTATTTTTACAGAACTTTTATTAACACAAATGAAATTCCCTTAAGTGTTTTAGCCAAGGATCCACAAGCAATTGTTTTAAGTGTACTTTTGCCTGGTGGAGTCAAGTGGAATGCCATGCTGCAGATGCCACTTAATTTCGCACAAAAGTAAATTGTCTTGTTGCAACAACTACAACAAGCAACAGCAGGAACAGAAACAGAAACAACAACCATGGCACAAGAGAAACGGACAAACATTACATGCTCTGGCTTTAACTTGGGATGTGGATGAGGATGAGGCTATATAGATGTGGCTATGGAAGTGGCTCAGCCTCCACTCCGCCCAGTTTTCTCGCCGCCCCTTTCTAGATCAGCGCACTCTCTCTCCCTCCTTCTCACACTATCTCTGGCCATTTTCCCTGGGCTCCAGCAGCCTAGAAAACATTTCTGACCCGGCTCGAATCAATGGGAACAGCCTGTTACGACGGATCTTAGCTGGTTTTCAGCTGGCTCTTTTGGGGCCGTTTTGGGCGCGCATGCCGACGATTAAAATCTTCAGACAAATTTTGCATTTTGTTGGCGTCCCTGTCGCACACAATCCGGGCGCATGAATTAAAGCCTTGGCAATGCCAACTGGCCAACAGCAAAAGGAAAGTCCAAATACACTAACTATTAAATAAATAAAATGGAAAACTTTATTTACAGAATTATAAAGCGATTTTCTGTTTATCAATGTTTGTTGATTCTTGATATTTTCTAAAGCTTCTAAAATTATATTTACAATAGCATACATAATCACATTAAAATTATAAAACTTTTCTTTTTGAAATTTTAAAATTTCAAAAGCCAGAATAAAATTAAACATAAATGAAATCAAATCCGTAACTCAAGTTCTTGAAATTTGTAGGTATTTTTCCGCCTAAATTTTGGGACACGGTAAGTAACTAAGGTATTAACAAGTTAGGCCATTTTTTTTATTGCCAAAATGCTTAATTAAAAAAATATTTAAATTAAATATGGTTTCAAGAATATTCCATTTATTGCCAAAATGATTAAATAAATTAAAATAATTTAATACTATTTCTCATTAATGATACGAATATTTTTCTGCTGCATTTCTTGTTGGAAAACTATAGTAGGAAATCTTATTTATAGTCATATGCGTACACGTACATTCAAATGGTTTGTGATTCATGAATCAAATGGAAAGTCGAAACAGTATCTCCAAAACAGAACGACCCCAGCAAAGGGAGGGCATTTGAAATTAAATTGTATCTGCTAGCGACGACCTACACTTTCGCTAATGTTTCTCGTGGATACGGATACCCGTCGAGAGTACGTGCGTTCGGTTTTTGGGGCGCAAATTAATTGTGCGCCCAAACGGAGCGTGCCGACGACGACGACGACGCGCTTGATATGCGCGATTCCTTGAAATTGTTCGCATGAAAATGCAAGAGGCAGCACTGCATTTAATTCGATTGAAAATAGTGCGAAACTGCCGGGGAAAAGCCCCAGCAGCGGGCACAAAAATTTAATTGAGTATTCAAAAACGTAAACTCCCCGATAGGAGAGGTGCCGGGAGGGGCCTTTGGAGTTGGGTTCTTGGAGCGTTTTCGCAGAATTCTAAACTTGGAAATTAGGTTTCAGACACGACAGTGTTTCTGGCTCCTGGTCCTTCGTTTATCGGCCGCGTATCTCACGCTATTTTGTTTAATTGCATTCTCCACAACTCAATTCCAGGAAGGCATGCAGCTGACCAAAAAATTAATACCCTAAAAGTGTGGGAGCAAATGCCGATCACCGATCTTTCCACCCAACTAAAAAGTGTCATTACCGTGGAA
Organism: Drosophila rhopaloa; assembly: GCF_018152115.1. NCBI lineage: Eukaryota > Metazoa > Arthropoda > Insecta > Diptera > Drosophilidae > Drosophila > Drosophila rhopaloa. The sequence goes on along the minus strand of NW_025335059.1, from coordinate 10,129,636 downwards.
AATTATGAGCGATATTTTCCATTACTCACCCGCTATGAAATTCAAATTGTAATTACCAATTAAGAGTGCTTAGCCCAAGCCATAAAACCCACAAAATGTATCTAACTCACCTGACTCAAAGTCCGTAACCCCAAAAGGGAAATTTTGGCTTAAGTGAAAAGTAAATGGATATAAAATTGTTTTTTATTTTTTTTTTGGCTGCCCCGAAGTGCGAACAAAGTGTTCAGTGGAAAGAGGAGCACAAAAAATTTAATTGACGGCCAGGGAATTCCGTGGAAAATGAATAATTTGCATAAACTGAGTTGAGGGAAAAGGCGGTTTTTTTTGGGACACAGTTTTTCTGAAGATTTGGCGGATATATATATAAGACCTCTAAATGCTCTTTCGTAAAAGGTTCTGAAAATAAAATGGAACTTATGTTCAAATACAAAAACTATTGGCATTAATAGCTATGAAAGACAGGGAAGCCCTTTAGCTTATTAGGTCTGCAACTATTGTCTGCAATGTACATTAAATAAATAAATATAAACATCCATAATTAATAACGAACTAATAATATTTTAAATTTAAAAAAATCAAGGAGCTCAAAGTCTAAAAATATTAGTAAAAACTATTTTTTTTTTTTTATTAGATTTAAATTTAATTAAATGTACCGATATTTTAAATTTGAATTTCTTTAGTTTCTTTACGTGTGGTAAACTAGGAGTTTTTCAAATTTTCCCAGAGAGCTCTGTTGATTTTCCTATCAATCGAATAATTGCCTTCCTGTCTGCTCTAGATGTGCTGAAGAGTCTGAAGTCTGAAGATTTAATACCGAAGACTGGAGCACTTGCTGTTCGGTTTATTTCCTCCCTATCAGGTGGTTGCAACGATTCCGGGAATGATGGAGAGCAGCTGCTGCTGGCTCGAATAACGAGGTGAAAACATTATTTTTATTACCTAATTACCTCAATTTATTCGCGGTAATTGCGAGTGCTCTCCATTCGAGTTAATGGCCAATCGGATCGCCATGCCGTCTGCGGAGGAGTCTTTACGACTATATGAATATATGGCGGACCAGGTTTATTCCCCAGCCAAAAGCGGGTTAAGTAAACGGATTTCCAATTCGCTTGACTTTATGAATGAATCTTCTGTGAATATACGAGTATATATCTGCCTCTGGGCAATCTTCGTTTGTTGAACTTGCCGTCGGTTGATGAAGATGTTGGTGTTGGGCTGGAAAAACTATTTACGCGGGAGACGGTGGAGTTTTTCCAGTATCCATTATATCTTGCATAATCAGCTCATAATGAGCTCATTTGCATGTGTCCGTCTGTGGGTGTTAATTAAAAAATGTTATGCTTGGATTTCCATTTCCAAAGTGGTGTTACTATCCATGTGGCATGCTTTTGTATGAACTGAGTTCTGGTTGTAAGATAGAGTTTAATAGACACTATGAATTTATTTCCGCATAATTTTGTCAATATATTGATCTTTTTTTTAAGGAAAATTAACTTAAATTAAATTATTTGGAGTGTTTCATCCAACTATAACTATTAATTTTTGACTCAGAAAATGTAATTGAATTTCAAATTTGACAACACTCTTGTTAAAACTTTTTACAAAAATAAAATGTTTCATAAATTTAAAGATATATGCAAATTCACCTAAAGTCGTGTATTGTTTTCCCTCTGTGTAGACACGATGTAACCTCGCTCTAACATTTGTCTGTAGTTAATCAAGCTTAATCTGTAGTTAATCAATTAAGCAGAAAACAACTGAAATCAAGTTGTAAGCAGATCTTAACTGCTCTGCCCCAATTGGGTCCTCCCGTCCCTCCGTCTGTATCGATTGAACGATTCCCATTCTCAGTCCGTTGGCGGCTGGCCCATTGATAACTTTGAACACAAATATTATCATTGTAAATGCGCCGCCTCACAGTTGGGCGTTAATATCAAGCTGTGATTTTGGATGGGGCGAGGGGTCGCGTCCCGCTATATATACAGACATATATACGTTTGATTGGGCCCTGAGCAGTGGGACAGAAACAGAAAGACAGAGGGAGCAGGACAAAGAGAAAGAGACGACGACGCCAAACAAATGCCCGCAATCAGCGCAGGCGGCGCTCGGTCCATTAGGCCCGATATAAAGCTTAATTGCCGGACTCGGCCAAAATCGCAGCAGGCTACCAATGTGACCAGGCTGTGATTGTGCTGCCGATGCAGCTCATTTTCCTGATGTTGACTACACTGGGGAAAAAGAAACTAAGTTGGAATGTAGTATAATTCTAAAATTCAAAAATTTATCATTTTATTACTTGTTCATCGTGGTACTCCCATTATTTGCATTGTATTGGCCAATACTGCTTTTTTTGGTCAAAAACAATTCCAGAACTGCAACATTTTATTACTTACATTTACTTTAATGACCATCAGATTAATAGTAAAATTTTTTTTTCCAATTTTAAAATTTTTCAAAAGGGGTAAAATCACATTTAAAAAAAAAATTTATCATTTTCAGGATGGAACGCTAATAGATCGGCAATTTTGTAACAAGTTTAACAAGGTATAACATCCAATATTTGTTTCATTATTTGCACGGCTATAGTACAAAAATCAAGAGATAATGGCCAAACAATGTGAATGACATTTTCTGTCTGTGCATTTTTAGGCTCGTTTTTGGTCTCCTTTCGGTTTCTGTTTCAGGCTGTTTGCCGCTTGCCAAATGATTTGATTACGTTTTGATTAACGCATTGCACTTTCCAGCGCGGTGCGTTTTGCATGCAGAGCCACCTGCGGCTACCTGAAGGCGTAGCCGAGCCTAATTAATAAAGGAACGAGGGGGCCCAGCCACCAGTCACTGGCAGACCGATCCACCAAGCCACCAATCCAGCAATCCACCGATTCCCCGATCGCCCTATTCGAAGTGAAATCCCGATTCTTGGGGCTTGGGCGTCAACCGTTGGCGTCAGCGTAGGCAGGCATTGTAATTATATACGCGTAATTAATTGCGGCGACAATCGATTTGACATCCGAGATAAAAACAGTCGGCTGCCGTAGAGAATTCGCCTTTATTGGCGAACGCATTTATCAATACTTGATGAATAATAAATGGATATTTTATTTAATTATTTTATTGCTACCCAATAAAACATCACACGATTGCCTTTAATTGTTAACAAATTATAATCAAATCATATGAGTGGCAAGCAGGTGAGGTTGGATGTGTCGAGCGGAATTACGACAATTACATCAAACCTTGTTAATTCTGCATGTTGAGTATAATTTAGAAATAAACAATTTGAATAAATAAGCAAAGATGCCAGCCAGTAAGGTTGCTTACAAAGAAGTATAAAGGAAAATGGAAAAAAATCACCAAATTTAAAATGGCTTAGTAAAACTGAATATAGCTGTACTTTTATTGAATTTCTTTCAATTCAGCTTCATTTTTTTATTTTACGGACTTATTAAAAATTACAAGAAATTTTATTCAAATTAATATTTTGAAGTTCTTAATGTCATAAAACTAATTTTTATTTTAAAACATCTTCAATTTTATTTTTTAAATACCTTTTTCAGCAAATAATTGATCTCAGTGCCTTCGGGTAGGGAAAACCCCAAGTTAAAAACAATAAAACTAATATTTGGGCTGAGTGCTGAGTTCTCAGAAATTTTCATTTCTTATCAGGCATAAGCTGGCAAATAATAGTTTAATTTATTTATTTAGCACACGCACTAATACACCTAGTACACACACACCCAGTTGCGCAGAGCACCAACACTTGTTTGCCATTCGTAAATAAATCAAAATAGCAAACTTATTTGACGTGCTGCTCGCTGCTGCGCCGACGGCGTGTTATTTCCATTTGTAATTAAATTAATTGGGTTTTAATTCCAGGCGATAAGAGTCGACGGCAGAAAAGGCAAAAACCATACGTAGTGTTTTGCTATTGACGCTCGGCCAACTGTCAACAACAAATAAAGAAAAAATGTATTCGTTATTGAACCCCGCATGTCACTCGACAAATCGCGCAGAAATAAAAATTATAATGCCAACAATTTGATAATCACTCAATTCCAATCGTAATTCGCTGATTGCCAGCGCTAACCTCTGCCATATATTTAAATAAAGAGCTACTTGCTAGCAATACGAATACGCCATGTGGGCCAGCGCTTTTTGCCTCGGCAACCGATTGCCTGATTAATTAAATATTAATTGCCAGCCGATAAGGATGCTTCGACACTTCTCTGTTTTAGCTCTATCCGACACGATCGCACTAAATGATACAGCTGGAATTATGGGAATTACGGGAAAAGTCAATAATGGGTAACGGCGAAATTGTGAAATGCCCATGACAATCCGCAGAACTCATTATATTACTTTTTATTGGGTGCGACGGTGCCAGCGGTATTTCTACAATTTCACGCGAATATTGATGTTATATGGATGCTACTCGTTTCGTAACTTGCTAATTTTTTCCTCCACCGATTCGCTGCGGTCACTGTTTTTAGTTTTTCTAACTTCATTCCTGATTTGAAAGGGCTTTGCAATACCAATGTATTACAGCATATGGCAGCCAGTCGATCTTTTGCAATCAATTCGTTGAAAATAACACTTTATTTTTTAATCAAAACAAAATATTGTTTCCTTGAACTTAATGAGGCTGTCGACAACAGAGAACATCCACATAATCAGCGTAATCGTCATTGAGATACTTTGTACCTAAGAAATCAAATGAGTAATTTTAAAAGATTTGTTAGTGCATCAATCATGTTTTTTAAATTACATATTAATAATTGTTATTTTCCTCACGAACTGAAATAATTAGAATTTTTGAAACAAAATGGTCATTTTTTTATTTTTTAAATAAGCAAATCAATTCAAATATATTTAGAGATTTTACAATGGTGCAATTTAAATCTGGATTCAGATCAGGAAATGAAACGAAAAGTAATCTAGCTTACGTTTGTAAATGTTTCATAGCCACCTAATTTAAATAAAACGACTTGAATAATTTTTTTTTGTATATTTATATATTTTTTCAATGATTTTTGTATGATTTTCATTCTGCTCTTTTTGCATGTTTTTGTATTATTTTTTTCACATTTTTGTTTTTATGATTTATGATTAAACAACTACAGAGGATTAACGCTATATGGTATTCATAATATAATATGCATGTATGAACTATATGTATAGGTCTGTGGTATTATCATAAAGTACTTTTAACGGCATAGTTATAGCATTAGATTAGTTTAGTTTAGATGCTTAGAAGTATTTTTTAAATACACGATCGATCCATTTTCTAGACTGACTTACGTTGCAAAATACAATACAATCAAATATGAATTTAGTTAATGTTGTTTTTACGCTTATTGACTTGAGTTGTGCAAATAAATTACGTTCAATCCTTTTGTCAATTGATTACTCGAAACAAACGAACGAAGGTGTTTAATTGATTGGGTTTACATGCTAGATTTATGTACAATTAGGAAACATTTTTCTGCTTGCTTTTGCTCTTGCTATATACAAAGTTCGATTGGCTAAATCGGGTGCTTCTTGGTTTCTTATAGTTATTTACAGGGTGTGCATTTGAAACAACATTTGGAAGTATCGTAACGTAAAATGCGCTAACATCACAGCAAAATTTTGGGGGTTTCCGCTCGAGGACCGGCGACAGCGGCTATTTGGTTACCAGGATGATGATGATGATGGGGACTGTGGCTCAGTGGGCGTTGGTGGCGCACCCGATGGCGGTCGCCCACCAACTGGGCCGCCACTTATCCCAGGTGCATCAGGCTGGGGTGGAAGTACCCGGCCATGGCCCACTGGGCGCCCGGCGCCCCCCTTCCCAAGGCCGCCATCTTGATCTTCTCGATCTCGGCCTCCTGCAACCGCTTGGCCTTGGCCCTTCGGTTCTGGAACCAGATCTTCACCTGGGTCTCCGTCAGCCGGAGCGACGAGGAGAACTCCGCCCGCTCGGCGATGCTCAGGTACTGCTTCTCCCGGAACTTCTTCTCCAGCGAGAGCAGCTGCTGTGTGGTGAAGGGTGTGCGGGGCTTCCGGTTGGGCTTGTGTTTCCGCAAGTTGCACTTGATCCGCGGCGGTTCGTTGGCATCTGGAAAATAAATGAAAAATGACTTGATTAGTCGGCTGTTTTAATGGTTGAGATAAGGGAGATTTTACAGTAAATATTCTCTTATGCGGACATAGGCTTCCGCTAATAATAAGTTATTCCCCTAATAGAAAAACCTATAATTTAGCTGAATTACAACTTTTTATCAATATATAAGACTTTGCCCGCTAATTCGATTGTCTGTTCAATAAAGACATTAAAAACTGTAGTAAATATTTTTAATTAAAACTTAAATTAATTGTATTTTACTCTTTTAATTGTTTTTAATTTTTTTTAAGAAGCTTTAGAAATATTTTATTTACAAAAATGAGTTGTCAAGGGCTTTGTCCGCTTGAAGCAGATTTTACTGCATCATTAAACAGGCACAGCCCAGCCGCATGCTGAATGAAATGTGCTGTCAACTGCCGCTGTCCTTGGCCTTGTCAATTTGGCTAAAAGCGGCAGCGGCAACAATATACGGTAATTACTCCTTTAAGTGGCCAATAAATTTGCTGTCTAAACTATTTGTCAGACAAAGCAGCAGCAGCAGCAGCCGCAGCGGCAGAGACGGGAAATGCATTCCCCGAGTGAATCCCCCCCACTCGACTACCTCCTCAGCTTCTTCCCACCGATTCCCCGGCAATATCTCAGTTCGATTCTCTCCACAGCAAAACAATTTTAATTTGGGCATTTTGTTTTGGCAAACAAAGGCACAGAGAAGTAAAAGAAGAAAAAAGAAGGCAAAAAGAAACGTGCAGGCCTTATAAAGACGGCCGATCCGTGGAAAGGGGGGTTAAAGCAGCAGCTGTTGCAAGTTGCAAGTTGCGAGTTGCATGCCGGGAGTGTTGTTAATGAAAGTAATGAGCTTGCCATCGGGGCTGCGCCAAAACCACAAAGATGCAAATGGCATTTTAAAGATGCAGTCAGTCCGGGTCAGATCTTTAGAGCCCCTACCCCTCGAAGTCCCCATCTTCCTCCCGGGCACGCGTAATTTATTGGGCATTTTGTTTTCAGGCAAAACAGAGGCAGCAGTCGAATCAAAATAAAGACAAATGCAAATGATATGCAACGCTTTAATTTTACGCATAATTGCACAAATTGAAATTGCCGAGTGACAAACGTGGCCAAGTTGCATGCTTTTGTAATTGCTTTTTATGCTCTGCATATGGCAACGATGCATTAAACAACAATAACAGAAGGGCAGACCTCGTAAAATCACAGAAGGCATCGATGTAATCCCTAAACAGAGCAAAAACGGCATGTACAACTATCTTAATTTTTCAGGGTATTATAGAAAAAATACTACAAGTTTGCCTGTAACCCTGTCTCTTTTTATGAATTCATTACCAAAAAGGACTAGTAAATATTTACTATCCTAAAACATCAAAATCAAGCTCACAAGTCCTTAAAACTTGATGTGTTCACACACATTTTGCTATGTTTTGTTTTCGATAAACATATAAATGTCGCCGGGGCTGCCATAAGCCCATAAAAATTCAACTCGCGATGGAATCAAAACTAATAATCAAGCTGGCTTACGGGGGAACTTGAACGGGCTGACTGGCTCATTAAGTAATTAGTGTGACAAGTCGGAGTTATGTTAATGCTCCGGCCTTATCGGTCGATATGCATATTATTTCACTTATTTGTGTGCCTCAGTTTCTGGGCTGCAGACTGCTGCAGGTCGTAAAAGCATTTCGTATGGCCCGTAACAAGGTGAAACGAAATGTGAACACTCCCGATAAAGCCACCAGATGATTCCAGGTGCCCCAGACTTTATAATGAAGATGCTGCATTCAGAAATTTGTTACAGACTCCGCGACGCGGCCTCTATAAATATAAATATATTTTGTTATTCGCCTTGTTCTCTTAGTCAGCTTGCATTCCGTGTGAAGTTTTGATTTTGTTTTGTCTTGTTTGGTATTTTGTTGTCGCTCTTGTTGTATTGACCATAAATTAGTTGCCAAATTAGCATATAAACGAGGCGGCCAAACTTTTACAGCCCTTTTTCGCTTTTGTCACAGGTTGAGTTTTTGGCTTTTACGAGTTTTTCTTTATAATAATATTTATACTCTGCATGGCTTTAATATTTATATGCAATTTATGGCCCAAACATGGTTGTTTCGTTGATTTTAGTTTCTTTACTTTGCTGCCTTAATATATTTTTAAATTAATTGATCTTTTCTTTTAACAAAAATATATTGGTACTATAATGACTTTAATTTAAATACTTTCTCGGTTTAAAATGAATTAATAAAATGCTTTCCAAATCTTAGGAGTATTAATTGAAAAAGTATTTAAATGTTTAATCTATGATATGAATATGAATTCCCTTTTTCCGCCTCTGTAACTACCATTATTTATATGCCATATCGTGCTCCAATCTTGCCTTCTTTTCGTTTCAGTTTGCTTTACATTTATTTCAAAATTAATTGCTCATTTGTCGCTAAATTGTTGGAATGGGGTTTCCATTGCAAGTGAGCTGGATTTACCGCCCCCCTCGCTGCCCCGCCCACCGAATGCCTTTGGCTTGTTGCAAAACCTGCGGAAAAACTCAAGATTCAAGGGGGAGCGACAGAGACGCACGTTGAAACCAGAGTGCGAGACTTGTTTTCGCCTTTTTGCTCTTTTATAGGCATTGTTGTTGCTGCTGCTGCGATGTTGCTGCTGCTGCGATGTTGCTGCTGTGCTGCTGGTGCTGCGATGTTGCTGCCGTGCTGTTGCTGCTGGGGCAATACGTCGCCAGCATCGCCATTGCCAGCGCAAATACATGCCACAAACGCCAATTGTGACATTTAGCCTATGTTTGTAATGGATTTTCAATTAATTTGAGTTCTCCGGTGTATTGTAGACGAGACATCGTATAAGACCATCGAGCAACAACAGCAAAAACACCAGCAACAGCAACAACAACAGCAGCAGCAGCTAAATGAGACAGGCAACAAGCAATTGTGAAATTTACGCGTATCGTTTGGAGCAACAGCAATACCAAATATCCAAAGCAATCGCTGTATATAGCCGACGGTGACAACGCTCGATTGATTTGCGGTGCAAATTGCTGGCAATTAATTCTTCATTAAAGCGTTTTCGCATAGCACCATCCATCCAGCGATCTACACGGCGTTTTTGCAGTGAAAACCGTTGAGCAATATGGAGGATTGGAACAACCAAATGGGCAGATCGCTGGCCGGATGGCTAATGCAATTACACGCTTACGGTCAAAACGGCAACCGCTTGGGGGCCTCCTCGGGCCGATTTCATAATGAGGGATTTTAATTAGCACCAAATAGGTGTTTATCGTCTAAATGAATGATTAAGCCGCGAGTTTAATTGCGAAGGTCCTGGACGAAGGGAATTCCTTGGGCGCATAAAACATTAAAATTTACTTTAGTCGGGGCCCTAACACCGGTTAAACGAGTCAATTAATTAGCCAGAAGCGTGTTAATAACCAGTTGCCTTAGATAAGTCTACACGGGAGAAAATGGGGTCTTATAGTCAAAGAAAAATAATAATAATTTAATAAAATATATAATCAACTGAGAAAAAAAAATATTATCAAATGGGCCCAATATTTAATATTTTTAATTCTTTATTATTTACCAAAACTGCTTTTTAAATATTTTTGTCAGTGCACTTGCACTGCCCACTGGCAGTTCTTTGAAAATCTTGTCACATTGCGTGCTGGCCATATATCTATTTAGACTGTTTTGCAATGAAGTTCGCTGCCTCTGGGCAAGATAAGAGTGTTCAGATAGCCCGTGGGTTGGGCTGCCTCTTATGACAGGTTCCAAATGCCATTTAATTAATCAGGTGCAGAGCAGCAACATCCGCAGCAGCAACACCAGAGGCACAGCAGCAACATCCAACAGCAGCAGCTCAAATTAGTTGAACTACCAATTGTCTACAAATATTTAGCAAATGTTTTCTCAACCTCACGGATACACACACACACACATATACACCTTGCGATGGCACCCCTCTTTAACACCCACATGCCTTGCCTTAACCCATGCCATCCACTTTCGCTTTGTCTGGCTTGGTAATTTAATGCAAATAAATTTTATTTACCAAAACATACATCAAAATGTCTGCGCCGCCACACGCCCCCTGCTCAGCCCCCTTAACACCCCACTACCAATCGAAAAAGCCCCCCTTTCAACCTATGTCCATGTGTTGCATGTGTGTATTTGGTACAGCTTATGCACGTTAGATGGCGTGCAGAATGCAAATATTATTTTAGCTTTTGACTCTCTCGTTTAGGAGCCTTGCAAATGGTGTTAAAACGCATGCAAACGGCCGTCTTAACCCCCCACAGCCCCTCTTAGCCCCACCCTTGCCCACTGCCACTGCTCTTCCTTAACCCTCTTCTCACTTTTCGCCGGCCAGCAGCCGTCTGTCAACGTTTAAATTGCTGCCGGGGCTGTTGAAAATTGCGTGTTTTGGGTGGGCGTTGCTGACATGCCACACCCACCGTTTTGGCCAGGTTTTCTCGCTCTCTCTCTCTCCCTTCTACCAACTTACCAACAAGTTGTGTACTTGTGTGCGAGTCCGTTGTTTGCCCCTATGTATTTGTGCAATGACTCCCAAGTTGTTGCTCGTTTGTTCAGCTTGAAAATTAATTTCTATAATGGCTGCCAAGAATTGCAGCTGCAGTGCGTGGTGGTTGTACAAGAGCGAGGGGTTAAAGGGGGCAAGAGAGGGTTAAGAGAGGGGGGGCTGGCAAATGGGCAAAAAAATGGGTGGCATGTGCACCATACGTGACTTGACTGCGCTTGCAATTAGTTAAATTATGAAGGCACAAAAGGGAATTCCCCATATTGCAACACGAAAATGTTAATCTAATGGTCGGCGCAAAAAAATGCAGCCGCAAAGGCAGGGCGAAAAATTAAATGAAAATCCAACTTAAACGGCCCACACAACCACCTTGTTAGCGTGTGTGCGTTCCCTTAGTCTAATCGGAGGTAGTTTAATTTAATAGGCCATGAAAGCGCCGACAAACGGTAGCCCTGCCATCCGACCAACCGAACGATACAACCTCTATCTCCAGTTGCCGAGGCACTAAGTACCTAACACTTGACATAATGCCGCAGAAGATAGCGGCGCAGGTCAGAAGTAGAACCCCTGGCACAGGGGATCATCAGTCCACAAAAGACAGCAACCTGCTGCGCTAATGAGACACGCTGAATACAGGAACCAAAGAAACCGAAGCCAAGAGTAAGAAAAAAACAGCTGCCAAATGAAACGAAACGAAATGAAGTTGTTCGGCAATATTTTATACACATGCAGCAGTTGACAGCCAAATGACAAAATAAGCGGAAAATGTTTGGAATAGTTTATTCATCTTCTCCCGTCGCCATGGCCTCTTTATAGAGACATTGGGACAAAAGATAGCTCAAGTGGCTGACGAAGGGCCTGGAATTGATGGCCCACATTGAGATTGATTTATTTCGATTTTTTAATTTGTATTTAAAACCATTTTCCGGGATATCAGATTGTATTTTTTGTATATATTCTTATTAATGTTGTTTGAACATCATACCCTATTCAAGATTTAATTTTTTTAATTTTAACAATGCATTTTGTATTAAAGAATCTTTTTGAAATGCAAGTAACGCCTATATTTAGGATAAGTATTTTAAAACTTTAAATTGAAAATCCATAACCTACTTTAAAACCCAAATTCCCTAAGGCGACACCCTTTCAGAGCTCTTTTTCTATAGCAACCCGACAGCTTAATAAAACAATGCCTTGTAATGGCAAAAAAAAATCAAAACACTCAAACCGCAAACAACAAAAACAGGAACAATAGTTGCTGGGCTGCATATAAAAAGCAAATTTACACTTTTTTGCGCAGCGTTTTTGCACCGCCCTTTTTTGAGTGTTGGGCAACTTTAAAAAGCGGAAACGCAAAGTTCGCGATGGCCGAGTAAAGTTCACATGTCAGTCCGGCATCAAAGTGTGACTTAGCGAGTGTTTTCCCTGGGTTTTCCTATAGTTTTTTGTGGGCGAAAAGCGTCCAGGAAATGCAGGCAAAGTGTGAACTGTGCATGCAGATAGAGATCGGCTGGTTAGCCCGCCAGACTCGCTTCAATTAGTCTGGCCAGTTAGACAGTCCGGTTTTTATGCGTTTATTATTCGATTTTCGGACGATAGAAGGGGGCTGGCTGTCAGACCGGAAAACACCGAAAAACGGCGGTAACCACCGAGTGCAATGAATAATCAGACAGAGCCAATTGAGTCAAATCAAAACCGACGCGACGCTGCCAGCCCCATCATCATCAAATAATGGGGCCCAGCAATCAGGCATTTTTCATTGTTTTATTTAAGGCCCCGCAATAATTGCCACGCACTTTGACTACCAACTGCAGTCACGATCGTTTCCATTTCATCGCGATGATGACGACGAGGTGGCCATGATGGAGCACCCGCAGTTCGCCGGGCGGAGAGTCACCATCGATGCCAATTAAGGCGAGGGGCGGCAGTTAATTGAATTAAAATGCGACACAAAATTGTGTAGATAAACTTGCCACGGCGAATGGGGCATAAAACAATGGGGGTGGCGAAGCGGGAGTGCGGAGCAAATTCCTCCATTAAATAAATCGTTTTTAAATACATATCTCACTTTTGCTGCTTGCTAATGCGATCTTTGCTCTGCCCGGAATTTTACGAATTTCTATTGTTCATAGGTTAAACAAAATATTTGTGTGTTTTAATTAAGGTATGTTAGAGCAAAAAGTAAATATTATTACCTTTTTGTAATTTCGCATGCTCTGTTTTTGGAAAGTAAAGTTTATAAAAGTAGGGAAAGGGTAAAATGAAATACTTTCCAATATCTTCAATTTCTGTTAGGTTATCTTATTTAAAGTAAATTGATAGCTAGGTAAAAATCAACGAAATGTTGAATACAATTTATTTCATTAAGTTGTTATTTCTTCTAGACAAATCTTTTGACTATCGAAGTATATTTTCCTAACCAACTTGCTATAGCCAACATATCTAACATCTTTCCCCTCAGAAAAGCTTAAAATATATTTGTATATAAAAGTTAAGCACATGTAGCCGATAAGGTTTATCATTTCCTCTTAAGGAAGTGCAAAAACCACTAACAAGCTCCCGCAAAACGCCACTTAACCAGGGTAAATTCAAAGAAAGCGACACTTACCTCCACCGAATCCAGCTCCCGGAAACATGCCAGGCGGTCCGAAAGGCGCCATTTGTCTGGCCCCTGGCCACGGCACTCCGGTTCCCATTCCCGTCCAAACCGCCGCTGCTAGGGCACTGAAAGGAGTCGGGCGGATGGGCACATGACCGGAGGCCAAGGCCGCCGGCGAAAGAATTGCTGACTGCATATGCGATCCCGGCGGAGGACCGTGCGGAGATTCCATTGACTTGCCGCTGCCGTCCAAGCCGTCGGGCGTCGATCTGGGAGAGTCGTCGGCATTCATGTCCTCGATATCCACAATAGAGTCCTCCTCCTCGTCATGATCGGGTTCATGATCCTGCAGCATTTCGTCGTCGTACTCCAGCTCGGAGTCTGTGTGACTGCCCATTGGCGAATGGCGTTCGTTTTTGGCGGGAGTGGAGGCTACGATTCCGGATCCTTGAGCTGATCCTATGGGTGTGGAGCTGGGCGTGGATGTCGTGGAGGCGGGTGGGGAGTTGGCCCGGGCATCCGCTTGCTGCTGCTGCTGCCTCAGTTGGGCGGCCATCACCTGGTGCTGAGCATGAGCCGCTGCTGCCGCATGGGCGGCCTGCAGCAAGTGGGCGTGGTGCGCCACGGCGGCGGGATGGAAGGTGTTGGCGGGAACCTGTGCCGCCGAAGACACCGGCGGAGGTGGAGTGCTGCTGGCCTGGGAAATGGGTGAGGTGGCCGCCGAACTGGTGAGGTTTTGGGGTGCATCTCCTCCCTGGTTTGGTGGCGTTCTAGGTCTGGTATCCGCCAGTAAGGAGGCCACACTAAAGTTGCTCAGTCGGGAGGTGGTCTTGTGCAGGTGATGGGCCGGCGGATGCACTGCAGCCAGCTGGAGGGCCGCCTGCTGCTGCTGTTGCTGCTGCTGCTGGTGCTGGTGTTGCTGGTGCTGCTGCAACAGATGCTGCTGGTGGGCCAGCAGCAGTGCCGACGGCGAGGTGGGACTGGCCAGGGGATTGAGGCCAGCCGGGTGAGCTGGACTTAGGATTTGGGTGTTGCTGATGTTGCTCCCGCTCATGTTGTTGTTGCTGCTGCTGCTGGTAATGTTGCCCGCGGGTGTGTTGCTACTCGGCGGCACCGTGGGGCTGGTCATCGTCTGTCGCAGACCGGTAACTGTCATGCTCGCTGGGCTGAGCTTTAACATAAAGCCTCTTTCTCGATTGTTTTTACCGACTGTTCACTGTGATACGTTTGCTTTGAATGGCGGTTTATTGTTTCATTGAGACATGGCCTGCTGTTAATTTGTTTTCGATTAACTCTTAATTAATGCGCTTGTTAATCACACGCGCTTAAAACACACACACACTGTCTCGTCGAGAACGCACACACAGATACACGCGGCGTTATTTATTTTTTAGAGTTGTATATTTTGTTCAGAGAGAGAGACACGTCCTCTTGAGATCACGTCTGTTCTGCGACTGAACTATAGTGGCGATTTCGGATGCACCGCTGGCTCAGTGAGACACACAGATACTCACGCACACTGAGAGCGGAAGATTGGTGGTGGAAAACCGGCTGTGCAGAGTGTAGCTCTCTTTCTCTCTTACATAGAAACCCCTACACCACGACACCATTTTTATTGGTTTGACACTAGCCTTCTCACTCTTTTTTTTCTGTGTGAGTTTCTTATTTCTCCACTTTTCTGCCTTTGCACCGCCTTCTTTTCTCGCTCGCTCTCGCTTCAGTGTGGTGAGTTTTGAGCACTCTTTCAGAAAGAGATGGTGCACTACTACCCTCATGCTATAACCGTCTCTCTCACACGCCTAATTATTATTGAATAATTCAATCTTCAAAGCGTTTTTCCACTTTTTTTTTGAGCTGCTGCGCGTATTAGCATTTTATAACAAGCAGCGGCGGCAAACGCTTGTCCATTTCCACTTTGGTTTTCTGGCTTTTCTTTGGTTTTTCCTTCTCCCATCTCTTTCCCTCATGACTTCATTTGGCCAAATTGGAGTGATGTTTTAAGCTATATATGTACATATGTATAGACTTCATGGGTTTTGGATTTTAATTGGTACTCCTACATGTCCTTAGCGAGCATAAACAATATAATAAATAATAAGTCCATCATTATCAGGACCCAAGCATCGTCAAACGACAGGGGAGCAGCATTATCGCAAAGCTGCAATCTCGGTCAGGAAATTATGTTTTTTCTTCCTTTCTGCTCCTTTTCGGGTGCCCAGCCCACCTCAAAAGATAAGCCATAAAAATCGGATCGGGGCCCATAAATCGAGCATCCCAGGACCCGGCCAAATCAATCACATACATATAAACGTGAAATATGCAGGATTATATAGAATTTTGCCATACCCTATAAACTCTAAAAAGAACTGCGGCATAAATTGCATAAAAGAAACGAAAACCCTTTGCAAACCCGCTCTGTTTATAATTTCGGCTCTACAAATTAAACTCATTTTAAGGATTATTATGTGAAATTGTTGGCTTGAAAACTTTTGCCAGCCATTGTTCAGCTGCTCCTTTGTTTTCCGCTGCTCGAAGGACCAAGTTGACAGGGGAGGGGGGTTGGATTGTGTTAGTGGTTGGGGCTTTCCTTGGGTTTTCTGGTAGCAAGTTGGTGAAAGGATTTTAATGGCAATTGCCAGTGGGGGGAACATAAAGAGCTCAATTAGAACAGTTGACGAATGGCTGGCTGTGTGGTTCCCTTAATTAGTTGTCAACAATTCTACATGAGGAACGATTTGGGCCCTTGAAAATATATCATTAGAGAAGTTATTTCTTTTCAGAATTTTTTTTTAATATTTTATTTTCTTTTCAATTCTAAATGTTTTATCATAAGACTAACATTTTCTATAATTATATTAAATTTCACTTCAAAAGAGCCCCGGCAATAAATGTATTTATAATCTTCACACATTTCCCAGCTATTCAATTAACACTTTATATATCTCCTACCACTTTTCCAACGCCCCTTCACATCGCTTCCTTTGATTAAAACATTTTCCTACTTCCCAAAGTTGAGCACTTCATTATGAGAGACCCAACAATTCAGCTTTCTTTTCAATTAAACATTTCGAAATGGCTGCAAAATGTGTTGCGATGCTGCTCTGCTCATTAATATCATTGTCTTCGTCTCATTTTCTACACTTTGTGCCGTTGGCATAAACAATTATAGCCAATTACAAATATTAATTTCTCAGGCCAAGCACGTCAAGCGTTTCTTTTATTTTTCTCTACTTAACCAGCATCATTATTCATTGCGCTTTGAAATACGCAAATGAGAGCCGAAAAAAGAAATACAAAAACGAGGCGCAAATTAATTTTTCAATAAACATCATAAGCGAGCTCCAGCCCACTCAACTCCCCCTTTCGGCCATCAAGTTAAGATGAAACGAAACCGGCAAAAGCAGCAGCAAGTCGGCCACTAACAAAAGCACCAACAAAAGTCCACGCTTCGGCCGAGTTGGTCAATTGATAAATGGCCGTCGATTTGGTTGCGTGCAGTGCTGACAACTGTAGTTTTCGAAAAGTAGCTATGTTGAACCTCAAAACATCTTGTTAAATACGAAATTGTTAATGGTACTTAAAATATTACAAATTTTAAAAAAAATTGTACCGATTGGTCGTTTTTTAAACTATTATCAAGCCGCCATTTTATTCATTCCAAGAAATTTATTTTTTTTGTAATATTTATTAACTAAATAAAAAGACTGCATAAGTTATTATTCAAAAGAATAAAATACTGTTTTAACATCTGTATTTCGAAGTTTAAAAAACCTAAAAGTTTTCATTTTATTTAAAGCCGAAACTAGCTAATTAAATGCCAGCAAGGCAACACTATGTGCGTTGATCGAAGAGAGCAAGCCAATTTTTTTCTCCTTCCCGACTCCCCTGAACGTATGTAAATGTTTTGATAGTTTTTCATAATTTTTCGAATTTATATTTCCCGCCGACCGATTCGAGTTTGATTTTAGAAGCTATAAATGAAAGAGGGGTTGAGGAGGAATATAGTTAGCAATGATTGAGTGGGTGTGTATGTGGGTGTTGCATATTTATGTGGGTTGTTACTTTGGCTTCGTGTGCTTTTTTTTGTCCGGCAATTAAATGAGAATTTGGTGTTTTATTGTGCAATTAATTCAGAATTGAATTGCATAATTGTTTGTATCCGAGAGTGGGCAATTACCCAGTCAGTAAATTGATTATTATACCAGCTGGATATGAGATCTACTAGACTATGATATATTAATGGGTTGATACAAGCATTTAATTTGTTTCTGCCTTTTATTCTTTTGGTAGTTTAAATTAGAATCAATTATAATAAACTTAGTTAGAATGGTAATCATTCTATCAGATATAAAAATTTTAAGTATTAACATTTTAAAGTATCATTTTAGTTGAATAAAATTGAGTGAGTTGCAGGTTCACTGCCATCCTTCTCCAACGATAATTAGCAACTCCCCGAGTTTAAGCCCATCCCCCAATATCAAAGGACCTCTAAATGAGGCTAATTTCATAGCGACCCAGCAACCAGTCCGCCCAACAGAGGGCGGCACTGTCCCAGGATAACCAGCCAAGCGGCGCATAATCAAAATTTCATTATCCTTGCGATGCGTTAAATCGCTTAAACAGGCCGAAAAAGCGTTTACCACCCACCCCATGGATAAATACAACAAACACAAACGACGTCCCAGAAATAACCTTCCCGGCCAACAAACAGTTGACATGTTGACAGTTCAGAAATTTCCGAAGGACGCAGGACGAGGCTGTTGCGAAAGTCGGCTCAATAAACGTTATTGCAGGACGAGAGGAGAATGGTGGAACATGGAGGCTGAAGTCGGGGGATTTCGGGATGCTTTTCGAGGGGTTGTTTGGCGAGTAAATAAACCATCCCCCTTGCGAAACCCTGCGGTTGTCAGTCAGTCATTTAGTCACAGCGGCTGTTGTGGCAATTGCGGCTGCCTCACACAGATACACACCCATACAGAGGCGCTCTTATGCACACACACACACTCACACTGCTAAACGGTGGGGTGTTGATGATGGCGCACAACGCTCGTTTATTGAATTACATCCGCATGGCTGAGCATTTAACGAGCTCTCGGGTGTCGTTTTGCTGATGGCGTAAATGTTTGGCAAACAACAAGCAAATAAATAAAGTTCTGATTTGGCACTGATTGCCTTCGGTGGGTGGGTGGCTTTGGCTTCGATCGCCGGGTGGTTGATTGACAGCGCAGCCTTTTTATATCACCCACTTTGCTTATAGAAAATAATTGAACGGTCGAAAAAATGCAAATAAAACTGCCATTAATGCAAAATATTTGTCAATTAAATAATGAGATCAGTATTTCCAAAAATATATATATTAACAAGGTTTTTAATTATTTTTATTATCACTCAGAGATGATAAGAAGATGCTTCTAATGTATCTTGTAATGTCACTTATACGCGTTAAACATTTATATGCAATTAAACATGATTTCGAATATAATGATTTTAGTTATTAATCTTTTAACCTTTAATAGTAATATTAAAATAAGTGAATATATTGAAACTGAAATGGTTTTTTTTTTCTCGGTGCAAGCCAACAAAAAAGCTGGTCGTGCGTCGCAAACTCGTTTATGATTATTATTTTTGCTGCCATTTTTATTAATTCATTTTGTATTTACTCTATTTATTCTATTCGGTGCGGTGTGCGCCGTTTTATTCCCACCCTAGACAGGTTCTTATCTTCATTGCCGGCATTATGTGAGATAAGCGCAGGACGACGACAACGACGTTGGCAAACAACAGGGAAAATTCCACCCAGTTTGGAATTATCCACCCACCCTGTGCGCCAAACGGGTGCCCCATAAAAATGTAAATCAAATAAATTTACCTAATATCAAATTTCCCCTTCAGCTGGCAAGCTAACAAGGCAGCCGCCTCCTGCTCTTCCCCATTCCCCCATCACCGAGCATTTTTCCCGGTGCCAGGACTTTACACCCTCTTGTCAGCCTTCCCCTGCCATTTTCCTTTTTCCTCCCCGGCCAGCAGCATCATCATCATCATTCACGCTCATCCTTTATCCGCTCGTTTAACAATCGTTTAATAATTTAGCCTGGTAAATAACACTGGCACTAACACTCCAATCCCGACCAGGCTCAGAATCCTGCCCTTCGTCTTCGCATGGTGCGACGTTGGCTTTTCTGAGCTATGCGTTTTCCCAAAGATGGTTACAGTGGGAACGCACTGGCCCAATAAGGTATTTGGATTTATTACCTTAAAATTGATTAAAATGTGTATTTATTGGATTACTTTTAATCAAATTTCAAGTTGCATTATGTTTTGCAACCTTTTTATTTCTTTGTGTAGTTATTAATTATCTTCATAAAAATATGTAAGCTTGAAGACGATGAATTTTATAAGCGTGTCATTCAATTAAGTTATTTTATACTTAAAGCAGTTAAGACCGTGTTCTAGGAAATATACCATTTATTACAAAAGGGAAACAGATCACTAAACTTTATAAAATATTGTATGCAACTGTTAAAAATCTTTGTACATATATAAATTTTTTTTCTAATTTGTGGCAGCCTTATTTCCATGTTAACTCTTTTGTCAATCGCAGTGAAATGTATGAAAACATTTAAAATATTCGTAATCCTCTTAGAATATGTTTGTATTGATTTTCTGTATTCTAGCATGCCCATGGTATCCTGTCTCTCCGTGTGAGCCTTATCCTTTGCAGCATATTAGCTACTATCATGCGCCAAACCGCAACCCCCCAAAAACCACCCAATTCCCCCAGAATTTTCCACCCGAAAGGCAAACCAAATACCCACTGAGCTGGTGGCTGCTGGTTGGAAAAAGATGGCTGGGAGGATACTTGGCTCGAGTCATTTAGCCATTTAACTTTGGCTTAATTCAATTTGCAATTTTTCAAAAGCCTTCGGGCTTGGTTTTCGGTTTCGGTTTGGCCTCCAGAATCACGGGGATGCTGTGTTGGTTTTACTAGAATGTTTGGGGGCCGTGGAGAGCATACGCTTTTCAAGCGTTTTTATGGCCTTCTGCCTTTTGGGGGTTGACTTTTGTAATTTCAGCCGGCAGCTTCCTGGCGCAGGATGTGCGGTTCTGTCGCCTTTTATGTGCCACCATCCCTCCGCCCTTCTGCGCATATATTTACTCACATTCACATCCCGGGGGCTCTGGGATGTGCAGAGTCAACCCCGACTTTTGGGCCCTTGGCTTTATTTGTCGTCGCTTGGCTAATGAATTTTGATTGTTTTTCGCGTGGGAGGACGACAACGACGCTGCTCCATAAATGGCCGACTTGTCGGCTTGCCTTTGTGCCGCTTAATTACAACTTAATTGCGCTTTATGCGTACAAATTTCCAGCTTCCTTTAAGGCAAGCCCCACAGGCCAAATCTGAAATCCGAAACTCGGGCAGCTAAAATCAAATTAGCTAAATGTATTTATCTTGTCAATTTGCAGACGCGATTGCAAACTGCACTGACAATCACACGATCCCATGTCCCGGCAAACGGACAGTGCAGTTCATTAGGCTCGACTCGACTCGGCCTCAACTTGAAGTTGAAGTTGAAAAGTTGCTAAAATGTTTACAAGTCACTTTGCGGCGATACTAGTCCGCTCGCATATCCATATCCCTGTGCTCGCCTTCAGAAGCTCCCAAACTCTAGATGGACAAACGCTCTTACTGTTCTCCATGACCAAGCTGTACACAGAGGAAAAACTAAAAATATTATAAGAAACATGCTAACATTTAAGTCGAAGTATTATCGAAAATATTGATTTCTCAATATGTAAGAATGCATTGTTATGAATATACAGAGTGATTTAAGATGTTAGTATTTGCAAGTCAATATTTTAAGTTGATAGAGAAACTATTAATTTTATTATCGATATTTTAAAATATTTTTTAATACATCTAAGTTATTATATAACTTATTATGAATATTACACTAATAAAATTCATAAAATTCTATGTATTGTAATAAATCAAGGTAGTTATCGTTAGAAAATAATAAGATTATTTTGAATACATTTTTTTATTCTTACAATACAAAAAGTTGTATAATGTTACAATATTTTTTTATTTTGATATACCAAAATATTATTATGCTTATTTAAAATGCACTTTGAAGTGGTAATGATGGAAGAATAGACTTTAAATTAGGACTGCCAAAATTTATAGATATTTTTCCCCCTGTACAGGTTCGAGGTTCCAAGTCACAGAGCCCGTCTGGGCCATATCAATTGTTTGTTTGCCTTAGATCTCTGGCTCCTTGGCCCGGCACATTTGTTTGTCAACTGCGTTGGCCGTTCATGGTCGCTGGCTTTCGTTGGCTTTCTGCTTTGCACTGATTGCACTTTGCACAAGGATTCCGATTCTGCCGGCCAGTAGCCAATTCCGCAGCCAGGCTAAAGCCAGGTCCGAATCCGAATCTGAGGCTTCTCGCGCGACGCACATAAAGTGTCATTCCATAGCTGCTAATTGACATCGCACACAGCCGCCAGCGTTTCGGCGTTCCTCTGCCATTTGTATCTGTGGGCCAGGCCAACTGCAGTCGATTCTCTTGGCCGGACTGGGAGTCCAACTGAAAGCTGAATCTGGACACTGGACACTCCAGCTGAAGCTGCTCAATTGTTCTCGTGGCTCGAAGGCCCATTGATGCGATTTGAATGCGCGCGCGGCGCGTTTTTGATACCCTTTCTCAAGGGAAGTTCATTCACAAAGAGATAAAATCTCTTCTTTCAAGAGGAAAAATCGATTCACTATTTTGATTTAAAAATTACTCGACCTTAATAAAAGTAAATAAAATAAATGTTCATTAAAGAAACAAGAATCTTATTAACAACAACTTTAAATCACATAACAAATGTATTTTCCTACATTGGGCTATTTTATTTTAATTATTTCAAGAACATATATAAGCGAACGATCACTTCAAATTTTAAAAAACAAAATATGATTTATTTCAGGCTGAAATTACATAAATCATTTCTCGCATACATTTATTCATACTTCTAATGGTATTTGAAATTATTTCCTGCAAGGCCGCTGCTTTTATTTGAACTCTCATAGGGGAGAAATTGTTTAAAAATGTATGCTAAAAATTGGATGTGTCATTCTAGCCTCATCAGGTGGAATGCCTTCTTAAATCTATAATGATCTTTCTGTTCTGCCAAAACCATGGGTATAATGTTTTAAAGCTCAGTAATGATTTTTTCATGACTCCAACTATTTATAAAGCTGTTCTTTAAAAGGTTTTCAGCATAGCCCCTTGTTAGCTATTAAGTTAGTGCATCCGTGATTCCACCCATCGACTAGAGATTGTCCCCCCATTTAGATAGAGTTTATTTATAGAGCCCAGTAGCTGTTGCCGTGGCACACACACTCAAAGTGTCGCAGTTAATTGGCAAATGTGAGTCAAAGTTTATAGAAAATCTGCCACAACAACTGGCGCGCGTTACCGCTTTGAAGTCATAATAGATGTAGCCAGCTTCCGAAACTGAGGGGGTATACATATACAGTCCACAGTCTCCGTATCCCAAGAGAAGTGCCGACTGGCCAGGGGACACCTGACAAAGCCGGACCTCTACCATATCGTTTTCTTCCAGCCAGCGGACTGCCTTATTTGCATGGCAAATGTTGACGCTTGGTAGTTGGAACGTCCCAGCCGATGAGCAAACAAATCATAAATACTCCGAATGCTGGACGATGGGTGATGGGTGAAGTGATGGGTCCGCCGACTTCTTGGCCATGTTTGGCAAAGTAATTGAGTAAGTGGCAGTGGCGGTGGCGGTGGCGGCGGCTGACTTGTCATACCCATTAGCATTTGTTTACGGAGGTGCGGATCTGAGCGCAGAAGCCGAAAGTCATGCGGCGGAACACAAATGCCACATTAATTGTTTCAAGTTGTTGACGACTCCGACCGACGACGTCGTCGTCAGCGGTTGCTCTACAAATATTTGCGATCATTTTCAAGTGGCAAGATTATGACGCATTCACGGCAGATCGAAAAGGAAAGAGAGGTAATTACACTCGGGAAAATGACAATCCTAATTCTAAAAATATATAAAAAAGTGATTTTATTGTTAAGAGAAAAATGCATATAAGAGATCATTATTTGTGAAGTCATAATAATTTTCAAAACCATTGTTTTTATATGGACAACTTGTTTTTAAGTTAAATAAATCACGCTTTTAGATTTCAGCTTATAAAAATTGAATTTTAATTAAATCCGAATTATTTTTGAGATTGGATATTTAGTAATTTAATTGCCTGGCTGAAGCTCTTAGGTATTTTTTGATGTTTTAATTGCAAACTTGCTTTCATTTTATTTTCCTAGTGTAAGTAGAGGAGAATGAGATGGGCTGATCGAGCGATATTTGCACTTAGCTCGGCCCGGTCCACTTGTGTGTTCCAGTTTCAGTTTCCAATTTCAGCTGCAGTTATTAATTGGTATTTAAAGTGAAGAATAATGTTAACTCAAACAAAAGGACACACCACAAGCACTTGAATCCTGCCGTTTCCCCAGCGTCTCGCCTCATCCATCACTTTGCATCACCCACAGCGTCTCGAGTACCTATTGCAGGTAGGGTGTCCCCGACCCTCCAGCTTATTTCACCGGACAGCTGGATACCCTGCCTCGCATCTCAAGTGCGCACTTGAGCCGATAAAGGAATCAGGGGACAGGAGGCAGGAGGCGGCGCAGGAACCGCAGGACACTTTCTGCACACTATTGGCAGGTTTATTATTTTCACACTCGCACAGAAAAATAATTGCATGCTGTGAGCTTAGCCCAAAAGCAAAACTAGCAGACTCGGAGGCACCACACCCTGGTAAAACGGATACCCAGGTGCCAGAATACCAGAATGCCACAAACTAACTCTAGACCTCGTGGCAACTGTCGCTGGTCTGTCCCAACTTTACGGCACTCGCTCTCTGCACTGGTAGAAATTATAAGATGGTTTAAGATAATTGGTTGCAATAACCATACATTCAGCTCACTGTGAAGAAAAATAGAATTTTACAATTTAGTACATTTTAAATACCAGTTTAAAGAAATGTGATACGTGTTGAAAGCGTTTGGAAATTAATAAAGTTCATAAAATGTTATTATAAATAAACTTACATTTTAAATTGAACAGTCCTTTTCCAAATTTAACATCTATATTTATTTTTTTAGATTTTAAGTATACACATTTTTAACTGGTAAGCACTGGTTCGCTTTTAAGCAGCTTAAGTGATATT
Organism: Drosophila rhopaloa; assembly: GCF_018152115.1. Lineage (NCBI taxonomy): Eukaryota > Metazoa > Arthropoda > Insecta > Diptera > Drosophilidae > Drosophila > Drosophila rhopaloa. Next base: position 10,105,140 of record NW_025335059.1, on the reverse strand, counting down.
AAAGACTTATAAAGTTTAAACTTAAAGGTTATTTGAGATATAGAAAAAAATACTTAGTTTAATCCGAATCCAGTCTTATAAAAAGTCTATTAAAAAATAAATAAAATAGAAATTATTAAGTTCTCATCTAACATTAGTTTTTCTTCTACTGCATGTTTATGACACTCGCTAGCTGGCAGCTGGGCCCAGCCAAATGGTTGGGCACATGGCCCGGGGACTCGAGCTAGCCGTTAAAACGACTGCCAAAACATTCAATAAATATGTTGGCTCATATAAATTATGGCGGCTAATGAACACGGCGAGTGTGTGGAGCAATCCTAGAGAAAACTCAAACCCAAACGAAACCCAAGCGACACAATAAAGCGCAGTTGCATCTGCCACTAAATGCTGCAGCACGCTTATCAACCGCCACGCATCTCTAAGATTTCTTTGGAAATTTACTATATCAATAGCCGGCGAGAAGACAACAATGTCGACACTTGGGTTAAGGTTAAGGTTAACCCATGGCAGCAGTCCCCCTTCCTTCTCCCTTGGCTGATTGAAATTTGTGAGCTACTTGGCTGTGGCTTTATGGCCCGCTAATTAATAAAGCCAGAGTCAGATGGTAGCAGTTAGTGGGATACAAATGGGACGAGAGTCCTTGATATATAAAACTTGCAATCGAAGGAGTGAAATAAAATCCTTTCTAAATGAGCATGCTAACAAAAGGTGTGGTACAAGAAAAAACTGAATCACCTAGCTATTATTTAATTTTGTAAGACAACGATAAGAAATATTTCACAATTGAAAACCATGTTTGATTAAGTTAAAACAAAATCGTTTAGTACTTAGTTTTTAAAATTAAACAATTAATATTTCAAAATCCATTAAGGATTCTCTATACTTCGCAGAAGAAAAATACTCATAAGACCATCTGATAACGAATCAAGTGAACAATTGTTTTTTCATCAATGCTTAGGGTAAAAAATCAACAAAAAAATACTCTCCCACAGCTAATTCATAAGCGATTATAACCACTGGCAAATCGGATTTGTTTTGGCTTTCAGCATGAGCAGAAATCGACCATCAAATATCTTTTAATTACGCTGCTCTCTCATTTTCGAACAATACAAAGTAGAACTCAGACAGCTGGCATATGGGGAATACGAGGGATCAATCAAAAAGTGCAACTTGTATGGCCCATAAGCGCATAATGCTGTTTGCACTTTGACTTTCAAATTGGCTGATCTCCTCCAGACAAAGGCCCAAATCCGGCTAATCCTCTTGTAGGAAAACGCTGCCTTTTTGACACCCATCAAACGCCTGAAAGAGCTCAAGTGTTCAAGTGTGTATCTTTTGCATATAGGCATACAGGCACTCGAATCCTCTTTTTTATACCCTTGCAGAGGGTATTATAATTTTGGTCAAAAGTGTGCAACGCAGTGAAGGAGACATCTCCGACCCTATAAAGTATATATATTCTTGATCAGGATCACCTCCTGAGTTGATATAGCCATGTCCGTCTGTCCGTCTGTCCGTCTGTCCGTCTGTCTGTTTCTACGCAAACTAGTCTCTCAGTTTTAAAGATATCGAATTCAAACTTTGCACACACCCTTCTTTCCTTTGCATGCAGTATATATGTCGGAACGGCCAGGATCGGCCGACTATATCCTATAGCTGCCATATAACTGATTGATCGGAAATGCCATAACTTTGGTGTTTTTAAAGTTAGGATGCTGTGACTTACTATGCGTTTTATATTTGGCCAATCAATCCGACCTACCAAATTTCATAAGGATCGGCCGACTATATCCTATAGCTGCCATATAACTGATTGATCGAAAATGCCATAACTTTGGTGTTTGTAAAGTTAGGAAGCTGGGATTTCCTATGGGTTTTATATTTGGCCAATCAATCCGACCTACCAAATTTTATAAGGATCGGCCGACTATATTCTAAAGCTGCCATATAACTGATTGATCGGAAATGCCATAACTTTGGTGTTTGTAAAGTTAGAAAGTTAGGATTTCCTATGGGTTTTATTTTTGGCCAATTAATCTGACCTACCAAATTCCATATGGATCGGCCGACTATATCCTATAGCTGCCATATAACTGAACGATTGGAAATGCCATAACTTTGGTGTTTTTAAAGTTAGGAAGTTGGGATTTTTTATGAGTATTAAGAATGCATCATATGAATAATTTTGGAGAATATAATTTACAGAGTATTCTGCAAGGGTATATCAACTTCGGCTCCGCCCGAAGTTAGCTTTCCTTTCTTGTTTTATTTTGAAATTCTGGCGAAACGAAACAATCAAACAATTGGCCTGTCAGCAGAGATTGGATGTCAAGGGAGCAGCGCTTAGAGGGAATTGCACTTCATACTCGGATCCATTGTCCCCGACGAGTTCATTATTAAATCATTTTTGGGCATCTTTCCCTCCGCTCCTTTTCCTTGACACGTGAGCTGACCACACACACGTTCGGATAGGATAGTTTGGCCAGAGATACAGATACATTTGCCAGCTGGACATGACTTGTCTGAAGTCGATTTCATATGCAGATTGCAGCGGCGACAGCTGACGACTTTGTTTGCCAATTATGGCGATTTCTGTTTTTATTTCCTCGTTGCCAATCGATTAATGACATCCCCAGATGCTCAACTCGAAAATCCCAACATAATTGGCTTGTAGCTCGTCATAAAGCCAAAAATAATGAGGGTGTCTGCACTCTAGACTCCCGCACAAAATATACATGCAAGGGATTTTCACAGTTTCCATGCGAAACAGATAACAGATAAACAAAGATAAACATCTCGGTAATGAGACGATCCATGGATATCGTCCGAACATATGCTTTAATTGCCGATTGTTGGCCAGGACTTTTATGCGGGCTGTCTGATGGCAGGAATTTAAAAGTGCCAACAAGCAATTGACACAATGGGTCCGAAACTCCGCTGAATTCTGTAATATTGTTAGGGAAAATAACAATCGACAGTTGTTGGACAAACGCAAGGCCAAACGCCCCTCTTCGATTCTCGATTTTTGCAATTTCTGGGGAGTGACCAAAACAATTTTCAAATTAAAAACCACTAAAGATGCCGTTGACACGCTTCATATATCAACGACCGGACTCCAGCACCTTTTTGATTTCCGGGAAAAACAGAAATCGGCCGGCTCGAAGGCGTTAAGGCCAAAACACACTTGGCACTCGGCACTCGGCTGGCAATTAGATGCGCTTCACTTGAACCTATTTAAAATACAATCGAAACACGGCCGCCTCACAAAAGAGGTGTAAAATTGTGTCTGTTTTTGTGGACCGTTTTTGTTTTGTATTTCGCAACGGCCAACAATGCCCGGCCACTGATAGGAACAATGGCCGAAAGTCCGGGCCAAGATGCCAGACAATGCTGCTGATTTTGCCGCTGCCTACAACTGCGCCGAAAAGGTGCAGTAAAAACAATGAGCGGGCATTGTTTTACCAGGGCAATTGCAGATCGCCTCAGACCCAGCCCAATGCCCAAGCCACACGTAGGGAAAATATCTCCAAAATTCGCCAGCAATTAGGTATTTTTCTATCTATTTGACTAGGCAAAATAACATTTTTAAAAATCGTCACAACTCCTCAAAAACTTTTTTAGTTAGCACAATGCAATGTTTAAAATTATCAATCATCCAAATGCATAATATTAAAAGGTTTGAGCAAAGTTTAGTTGAATTATAAATGTTTTTGAAATAAAAGTGGTTTAATCTATCTATTATAAGATCATTTTAATAATTTTGTTTGTTCCAAATCATTTATAATACGCAACTTACTACTAATTTTGGTTGTGCATTAATCTCTCAGCGGTTTATCACAATGATTTTGTTTATAATATTTTTTGGTTTTTCCGTGAGTTCAATAACCCCCCTCGAAGCAGGCACTCGACTAATTTAATAAGCTATGAAAATTATCAGCAGTATTCCATTAGGCCCGCGGGAGCCACTCTTCACTATCAGTCCAAATTAAAACATAGCGCTTGTAATTGAGCATAAAAAAGGATAACATCGCTGACAGCAATCCCGCAATCCCAAAATCCCGAAGTCTTATCGCCAAGAATTCTCTGGAGTTGGGCCACCAAACTGTCCCCTTCTCCAGTTGTAATTGAGGCTGTCGTCTCCATCTAATCGGCAGGCATAACGCTTGACTAGCCCCAAATGCTTATCTCCACCCGATTCACTCGCACAAAAGACGTGTAATTATGTGGCAGGGAGATAACCCTTACCCTTACTCTTACCCAAAAGAACCAGTGGAACTCCTAAATGGGGAAAACTCTGTCTGCCAGCCGACAAGATTTATAGACTTGGTCTTACAATTAGCGCTGATAACTTTCGATTTCGACTGGATTCGATTTGGTCTGGGTTTCGGGTTCCTAAAATTGAAATTGCCTGTCTAATTTCCTGAGTTATGGCGCCAAGTTCAGAACATCACTGTAATTATTGAATAAGAGGAAAATTACTCAAGCATTGGAAAATATGAGACTTAATATATGTATGACAGTCCTCGCAGGCAGCTGGGCAAAAGAGTAGGCGTGGCCACTCCCCTGGCCAAACATTAAACGGTAGTTAGTCCGATTAGAGAAAGGTTCTCGAGTGGTAAATATTGTGCCTCTCAGACGGCTTTCTCCGCGAAGCATGCTCTTGCAGGCCTATGTCCATGTGAGATGGCGCCAGAGGTGGACACTTGTCGCACATTCCGCCACGGTCGCTTTCTTTGTGGATCGCATTTCACTCGAAGGATGGGGCAAGCTATAGCCTCTCGAGGGGAGTCATCCTTCCAAGGCACGGCTCATTAATATCTCTCATATTTTTCACGCCAACTAAAAGAGTTTCGGCGGTGTCTAATGAGCAAAGGGTTTTCGCCTGAGTCTTGTTAAAATAATTAATGAGTTCGACTGAAAGATATTTCAAAAATATTTCTGGTATTTAAACTTCAGATCGTGTAAAAATACAAATCAATTTCACCAACGGGACTTACTTTTATTCGACTTATTTAAAAAAATAATACATTTTAAAGAAGTCAAGCTGTATTTACTTTTTAAAATACGTGAATAGGATTTAAGATTAATAAAAAGTATTATAATAAAAAGTTATAACAAACAACTATAAGAAAACTGGGAAAAGATTTTATTACCATCCAAAATAATTTAAGTGCTAAGTAAAAAAAAAAAAATATATATAGGAAGTTCATTTTTCTTCCCCTAAATTCAAAACAATTTTCGCATTAGGTCCATCAATCTTTAATCAACTATTTCCCATTGTGACATTTTCTGCTGGGAAACAGAGGCAATTTAATCAAACTACTGACACACAAGGCATGAAATGCCAATGAAATGCAATTTTCATCAAATTTATTGTTATTGTGAGAGTGCCAGCCAAATGGCTGGGAAGGTCCGGCATGCAAATGACATTTCGGCAATTGCATTAATGGCGGCGATTGTCTCGCCAGCGAAGGGGAGTTGTTTCGGAAGGGAGAGGGGAACCACATCACACTCGACTCGACTGGGCACATTCATGCTGGTCAATTGCCAGAGTGACACTATTAACATCCAGTCAGGCGGGCAGCTCCGATTGAGGGTATTATTATTGTTATCCTTTCAACGCAAAATGGCCGCCTGACATGGCCATAGTTTCGGCATTCAAATTTCGCCATCGCCATTGTCTGCGGCTAACTGTGCGTGCCGAGCATCCAGAAACTCCCAAAATATCCCAGCGGGCAGCTGACGACGGGCGATTAAAATCTCAGTCGGAACTCGGACCCCGCATGAGACCAAAGTACAACATATATGCTGAATAGTTTCAACCATGTTGCGATATTCGATTTTGATATATGCCTTTAATTAGAAAGGACTACTGAAATTGTTAGCCTCCAAAATAAAACATATTTAAAATATGTTATAATTCAAATGTAGAACAATATAACTTTTTAACATAGATCACAGAAATGCTATAAAATAAATTTTAAGGTAAATTACAAAAATAACAAAATTAAATCGATTACTTTCTCAAGAAAAAAAATTCGATAGTTGGATTCCCTGAAAACTAATTCGACCACAAGCCGCCATTTCACTAGAAATAGAAACTTCTATAACTTTCCTGTTCATGAGATGAGTCGTTAATATAGATGCTGGGATTGACAAGTGTTAAAAAGTTAATTATACTATTATTTTCTTGTTTCTTTAAAAAGTGTGATACTTCTTCCCTTTCCTCTTTTAATTAAATATAAAAATTCTTTAGTCTTAGAAATTACAAAATGTATAATTAAATAAAATAAACTTGCTTAAAACCGCTTCAAGCTGCGTTGAAAGGAAACGTTTTTCTAGTTTTGCAGCTGCTTCCGCTTGATAGGTGAGCATAGAAAATTGTAAATGATTATAAATGTTTATTAATTGTTTGAAAATAATTGATAATTATGAAGCCACTGAGGATGATCGGTGGCGGCTCAGTAGGAACCTGAACCTGATCCAATAACGTGGCGCGGAAATTCCCACACGCGGGCGGAAATACGAGAGGGATAGTGTTCGGATCGGCTCAGATCAGACTGATTGCCGCTGCTAGGGATCGTTAGTGGCAGACAAGTTGGGCGCAACCGCAACAACACAATTCCCGTGAAAATGCGGCGAACACACGCGGCGTTTCTCGAGCCTAGGATACTGGATATAATGGGATATGTGGCCTAGGATGTGTGGGATGGGTTAGGAATCGGAGGCGTCAGCGCCGGCGGCGTTGCAGATGCCGCAAGTAGCTGTCACTTCCAACACATGTTTTGACCGCGTCAATAAATCATCACATGTCGGGCGTGTCAGCAGCAGCCACAGAAGCTATAGCTTCCAGATCCGACAGTTCGGAAATATTTCCTGATTACTCAGTAGTGTATATTAAACGAATATAAAGAGTATTGAGCAATCATGGGATAAGCCCATTTATTATTATAATTGCAACAATAACTCAATACAAAATACTGATTGTTCATATTATTTATAAAAAAATATTTTTTATATACTAATATTTCTGACATTATCTCTTTTCCAAAGGTTATCGAGGGGTCCATTAGGAAATGGCATTTAGGAAAAAGCCCCCAAACCTACAGGTTTTAAATTGCTCGTTTGTCTTCTCATTAAATATTTATAATTCTCACTTTCTTTGGAATATTAAATAATAACTTAATACACAATACTGATTGTTCACATAACATATTATTTATAAAAACTGTTTTTATATAGTCTAATTCCCGACGAAATATTTTTCCTAAGGTTATCAAGGGGTCAATTAGAAAATAACTTTTTTGAAAAAGGCCCCAGTACATGAATTTTTAATGAAAGTATTTAAGTTCATATTAATTATTCATTATTTGTCGATTCGGACTTTAAATAAAGCTAAATCCCCAAAAACAAATACGAACTTAATAAAAATATTTAATCATCAAAAGAACCCACATAAAAATAGTTTATTCATACTTCAAGAATGAATTTACCGCTTTCTTTTGCGAGCATGGCAAATGGTTTTCCATGTTTTAGACAAAAGTCAATTACCTACAAGTTTTAAATTGGTCCTTTGTCTTCTCATTCATTATCCATAATTCTCACTTTCTTTGGAGGCTCAACCAGCATTCTGATTTATCTAGGCTAGACAATCTAGAAGAAGCGACAGATGAGATGGGAAATGGCAAAAGAGATGCAAAGTCAAGCTGGCTACTTGCCCTCAGTTCAAGTACTCAAATAAATTTCAATGTTAATTTAAATGGAATTCATTACCCAGCCGAGGAGTCTATTATAAATCACGTTCAAATTTTCGTAAATTCATCGCCACTTTAGTTAACCCCTAATGACTTTTATGTAGGAATTGTTTTGGGCAATCAAGTCAGGCCAGCCCGGGGTCCTGACCAACCCCCGAGTGTTAAATTAGCCCAGGATAGGGGAGGATTTCGGCAAGGACCCGGCAAAAGGTGCAAAATGCACAAATGAGTATAAATATTTTCACAATTAACGAGAAATTAAAGGCGACAAAGATGCATGGCGGCGGTAAAAAGCGGCAGCCGCAGTTCGATATCCACATGTGCACTGAGAAAAAAAGGTAGCGAAATAAAAAAATTATTACAAATAATGAAGGCTAACAAAAATATTTCATAAGTATATCAAAGTGGTTGCTTATACATGGACATTCTTTTAAAAATATCAATTAAATTAGATTAAAAGTTAACTTAAATTTATATTTATATATTAATTTAATAAGTATTGAAAAATACTTGCACTTGTTTGAAAAGTTCGTAAATCATAATAATATATATTCTTAATTTATTTTTATGACATTCTGACAAAAGCAATTAAAAATTATTAAATTATTAGTCGAAAAAAAATATAATATGTGAGGATCAGCTTATATATTAAAAGGCAAAAATGTTCTGGATTATAAAAATGTTGCTTTAAAGAATTAAATTCAATATCAAAACGGAATCAACATTTAATATTTTTGTGTCCCAAAGTGTATGACAATAAATGATCTTCTAAAAAAATATATTAAGAATCTGGATTCGATCGAGGTTCTTTGCAGTGCAGTTTTAGTTGATCCTGCGGCTATCCTGATCCTGATTCGAAGTCGGAGTCACCCGAAGAGACAACATGCAAACAAATAACAACCCCAGGAGCAGCAGATGAGCAGGCACTCGAGCACTCGAGCCAGACAAAAGGGCAGAACACGAATTTAATAGACTCCGATGCTCCGATGATGATGATGTCCTTCTGCCATTTAATGCGTACAAAACGTCTAATAAATTAACTTCACTTCACTCCGTATCTGTGTGTTGGGCTTTGTGTAAGTGGCCTGAAAGAAAAATCGTTTTCAAATGAATTTCAATGCAACGAAGCGTAAAACATTTTACGCCGCGCATCGCATCGCATCGTTTAGGGGAATCATTTTCGGAGGGTTAACAAGGAGCCAAATAAAAGGACATGCGGCGGCTGCAGGCACTCGAGATATGGATATGCTATTAGACAGTTTATTAATGAATCCTTTCAATTGTTAGCGCGTGATTTCACTTTCACATGCCACCGTACCCCGAGCCATTCGAGGACAATTAGACGAAGGACTCTACAAAAAATAAATTGCAGTTTATGAAATGGGACTTAATGACCCAGAAAGCATGGACCTGAACTGCTTGTAAATATGATTGAACAAACAGTTGGCATCAAATGACACAAAGGATAACGCACATGAAAGCTGCTTTGCCGCTACCGAACATCCTTTTCGATTCGGTGTCAAATATTTTCCTGGAGTTTTGACGCCTCGTTTTTTAAGAGGAAATCCACCGATTTTGTTGTGATTTATGCACTCGGCAGGAGATCCTTTAAGTGGATCGGAGTGTTAGGATGCGACTCCTCTTAAGTCCGATCGGATGACACTAACCGGAAAATGAAGTAACACAGTGAGGTAGTGTTAGCTCAAAATATATTTAGTGGTTTAGGAATAAAACATTTAAAATATACCCGTCAAACGTATGTTCTGACTATGATATGTATATTATATGAACAAAATTATTTATTTAAAATAATATATATATATATAAATAATAACATTTTATATTATAATATAAGATAATAAGGTGTCAGTAAACTTGTTTATTATTGAAATATTTATATAATCAAAAAAAAAAATGATTCACCTCGTGAGCACAAATAAGTATGCTATGGCAATACAAGTTCAAAGGACATTATGCGTATACCAGGACTATTGAAATTCGATTTCCATTTATAGCTCAGAATCTAGTCTTCGTTTGAATTGGTACATCTGCCTCATGAATATTTTCGATTGTCTAGGCAGTTACCATTACAAATTAATATTATTACCCGTTCAAAATCAATTGTCAACCTTTTATGTTTAAATCTTCGAGCACATGTAGACGAGTAAAAATGAGAACATTGTCGTTATGAATTGGTTTTAGAGTGCCAATGAATGGCATACAAAATTGTAGCAGGGTTTTCATTATGACCGACCCATTGAACAAATTTGTTCTCTCTTCCCAAATTTCATCTATATAGATATAGATGGATGCTCTTTCTTTCAGCGCTCTATGCTCTTTTTTCTTCTTTTCAGCTAATACGATTATAAATATACGATTATTAACACACGATTGCCCGCTGACATAATTAAGACACAAGAGGATGCCTGAGCAAATAGCCGAATAAATGGTGGAGTGGTTATAGAAGAACAGATGAGGGGATTGTGCCATGTACATATCGGGGAAAACAATGGAGAAGTCTGAAGCTGGATGACACTCGTCCTCTATAACCGACTGACGTTGGTTGATGCCCAGATATAACTGACATGTGCTCGATGCATCTCCCGCCATCCTAAATGGCCTACTAATAGATGTTCAACATTTGAAATTAAAAGTAAACCGCAAACGGGCCGGAGATAAATGGCCAACAATGGGTGAAGCCAGTTCCCCCAAAAAAAACCACATCGGTAGAGGGTGATTAATGAGGAAGTCAGGCGGATTAAGTAAATAATGCGCTCTGTTATACCAACCCCTTGAAAAGTGTGTGAAAAAAAAGTTGTTGTATTTACAATTCATGGGTATTTATATAACATGGACTTTCATCAATTATTTTTCTTAACCATTCTGGCAATCGGAATTTCCAAACTCAGTAATTTAATGAAAATACTTACCATAATTTCCTAATTTTGATATAATAATAATCATAGGTACCATTTTATTATATATACCTTTAATAGACTTTCATCAATTATTTTCCTTAAGCAATTTCCAAATTTAAGATTTATTAAATTGATTAATTGTTTGCTTCTACACAAGTGTATATACAACTTTTTAACATTCAGTTAAGGTTCACTATCCCCTGTGTGACCTATCATCCTTCATTTCTTATGTGTCCAATCAATTTTGCTCACCTTATACAAAGTTTCCTGCTCATTCACTTCAATTCCCGCCATAATTAGCTTAAGCTCGTGATCGAAATCGCCGCACCTTCAAGGTGAGCTTGGTCAGGCTCGTTTAGCGCAATTAGCCACAATCGAGTTGATATGTCAAATTAATAAAATATTAAACTGAAGGTGGCCCCTGCCGTTGGTCGAGGTTAAGGCGCATAAATTTAGCAATTCGAGGCGTTGATTTGTTGAACGTGCTTTCGTTTTTAAGCAACTTCACAGGATGCAGGGACGGCAGGACTGTCAAAAAGTCGTAATTTCTGTTTAACTTTGCGCGGCCAGCCTTCGATAAATTATCGCAATTTGCGTTGCATTTGCAGAAGTTGAGGCACTACTAGCAGTTGCTAAATTAACAGAAGCCGAATGCAACTAATTTGCGACAAAACGCCCTCAGGTAGTGGCACTGGGCCAATAAATCACGTCAACCTAAACTGGAAGCCAGCAGCCAGAAAGCCAGAATGCCAGAAACCCAGAAACCAGCTTGGCATCATTTGGCACTCGAATTTGTTGTCGTCGTCTGCATGCGCGCTAAATAAATTGCCCTTGCCAGCGGTCCAGCCTTTGGGCTTTTGGCTCTCAGCTTTTTTGCCGGCTTTTTAGCTTTTGGGCCGGGTTCTCTGGCTTTCTGGCCCATTGCGAGGCGCAAACGCGGCCGGCAATTGTGCAGGATCACCATGAAATGGGATTAAATCGGACAAAAATGTTCGTTAGCGTCAATGAAAAGGCCAAAAAGAAGGCATGAATGGAAGCTGCGACTTGTGGCAGGCTGCAGCCCTCCAATTCAAAGGTGTACACTTTTAAAAATAAAAAAAAGTATATCATCAAGATGCCTAAAGGTTTGAAATTGCACACCAAATGTTACAATATATAGAAACATTTTAAGAAGAATAAAAGGCTTTAAATGTATAAAGCGCAAAACTTTTAAATTACCTGGTTGGGCCTGAATTAATACATGGGTATTGCTAACATTTTTATTGCAGTTCGATTGATCTAATATGACCGATTTTGTATTGTGTCAACGAATTTCGCCAAGTGCACTATCTGGGCTGGCTGGGCCAACAACAAATTAACACCTTGGCTTTTGTGTTGCCACTTTGGGTACAAACAATAAATAAATATCACTGCACGTTCACTCTCCCCGCGAGTTGGCTGTCAGAAGGAGTTTCGCCGCAACTCGAACAAGGCCAGTTCCTGTGCTTTGAGATTGGCAAATTTATCGTCTTTTAATTAAAGTGCAGGCGACCTGGTTCTCCGTCAGTCGGCCAGAAAGAGATCGCACTAATTGCCACTCCCCGTCTCAACTCCTCCTCCGATTAGGAGCGATGATCGCAACGTGATCTGCATATATATATTACAGGATATGGATGGCCAGCTGCAATTGTGCATCTTCAACTGATCTTAGATCTTGACCAAAAGGCGATACAAAGAGTACACTAAACAACATAATGTTTCTAAAATTCAAAAAAGTTTATAATGCCAACTATCTGTTATAAAATTATGCTCTTTTTTTGCTAATAAAGGAAAAAGAAAAGGCTATAAAATTTGAAAGCACTGGTATTTGGAAAAACCGGAATCTTAGTACAGAACACAACTAATTATACCCGTTACTCGTAGAGTAAAAGGGTATATTGTATTCGTGCAAAAGTATGTAACAGCTAGAAGGAAGCGTTTCCGACCCTATAAAGTATATATATTCTTGATCAGGGTCACTAGCCGAGTCGATATAGCCATGTCCGTCATGAACGCTGAGATCTCGAAAACTATAAAAGCTAGAAGATTGGCATTTTGCATACAGATTCTAGGAGTTCCTACGCAGTGCAAGTTTGTTTCAAAAAGGTGCCACGTCCCCTTTAACGCCCACAATCGCTTATATACGATTTTAAAAATTTAAATATTTCGGAAAAGTAAAAATGCAGTTTTATTGTGTTTATCAATACCTATCGAAATGTAGAAGAAATTTTTCAAATCGGACCATTCGTTAAAAAGTTATGCGTGATCAAAGTTTCTATCTCCATCTCCCTCGCACTCCCTTTACCTGAGTAACGGGTATCTGATAGTCGGGGCACCCGACTATAGCGTTCTCTCTTGTTTTATAATAAAATAATTAATTTAATATATTTTATATTTCCTATATTTTGGATAACATATTGCCAACATTTTGTGTACTACGGGTATTCTCTGTTCACCAGTGTAATTGAGCAGTGTATCTGGCCCCATGGCCCTGAGATTTGTACACATCTCAGAACTGATAACTAACTGGGCTGCCCAGCCGCTTCAGGCTACCTCCACTCAGCACTCGGCATCAAAATTGAGTAATTTAACTACTCAATTCACGATAAATATCCTACTGGGCAGCCCGATGCAGTGGATCACCGATCAACGATCAGCGGGGGTGTCGAAGCCTCTTTTCCCAATCCTAACCCCTTCGCCTTACCCTTTTATGCGGTCTGGCATCGTTGTTAGCTGCATTGAAGGTGTTTTTGAAATTGCCGATCATTAAATGGAGACGTGCGCTGCGACGGCGAGGGTTGATTATAAAGTTAGCAAAACATAGTGTGAAGGACTTGGATATTTTCAATTTTTAAAATTCTATAAAATGATTTACTTTAGGAAGTAAAAACATTTAGAAATACAAGACGTAGTTTTAAATAAATTTATTACTCTACGCGATTGTAGAATAAGACATTATCAAAAAAATTGAAATGACAGAAAATATGATATACAAAAATTATTTTTGGCCTACAGTGATGTATTATTGTTTCAGGTAATACTGCACAATTGAGTATCTACTTAATTTGTTTTGGATAATGTTTTTGTCATTAATTAAATAACAGGTAAAGTATAATTTGAAAGGAGAAAAATCTTTAATCGAACCACTTCCAGCTATAATCCTCTGTACCGCCCCATGATCGAAACGATCGGTGCTATGTTTTGTGATCTTTCCAGCGATCGTTCAACTTAATCACAACGTTCATTGTCCAGACTCCCAATACGCAGGAAAAAGCGAGAGGGAATATAAAAGTGGGGGCTACGTTAACAGCTACACAGATGTAACTACAAGATACTACATACTTTGTTGGCCAACTGCAATTTGGTTTATTGTTATAAGTGAGTGAGGTTAAGTGCGCGAGTAATCTACGAGGTAGTCCCCCCGATCCACCCGATTCCCACTGAACGAGTATACCATCCGATCCTCGTCATCGGCATCATCATCATTTGTAAAGGAGAAGCGAAAAAATCACAACTGATTGCATTCCAATCGAGCGGCCAAGTAAGTGGCGAGTGTGCCGGAGCAAAGGTGTTATAAAATTTGTTTAACTTAATTTCATCGAGCGCCGCTCCGCGAAAGAGATGGCTAGCTGCGGGGAAAAAGAGATGGCAAGCGGCAGGGGACGCAAAAGCGGCGCTCCTTTAATCAAGACATCGAGGCAGGACGATCAATCAAGTCATCAATTTGAATGTGTTGTAGCACAAAATATAGTAATTTTCAATATATTTTCAGCAATAATTCAATTTGCAATTATCTCAAGTGTTTTGACTCCGAAACTTCAAGACGATCCACCGACTTTGGATCGATGGATAGATGGATCGATCAGAACAAATGATCGCTGCCCGGGGGCTCAGCTCACGAATTGGTGTAAATGAACCCAATTGATTAAAGCGTAAATTAACCTGGGGTTAACAATGTTTGGCCGCAATTGTTATTAATCATTTGGGGTATGAATGCCTAATCAGTTCGGGAATTATGAACGCTCTTGGGGGCGGCAATTGTCAAAGCAGTTGCTTTCCCATCGAATTCAATGAGTGATGATTGGCCTTTGGAGAAGAAAGTGCGATCAGAATCTGGCTAAGTGAAATAATGGAGCGAAGGGAAATTCCCTAACCCTTGGCAAATGATATTCAAAGCAATAAATAATTGTTAACAATCCGACAGATCATCGGAGGAGCCTTTTCACCGTCTTGGCAACGCATTGAAAGCCCTTCAATTGAATCAGCATCATGAGAGCAACAATCCTCACATTTTCCATCTATCCCCATTGACGAGAGTTAATTTTTCATCATTACAATTTCCCAGCCTCCGAGCCGCGCTTCAATAAATCAATCAACAATGCAATCGAAGCTGCCAGACATCGCGTCTGGGCCAAGTCATCGGCCCTGGAAGGTATATGGCTAATATGCCAGACAGTTTGGAGCCACCAGCGATCGTTGATTTGTTTACGATTTGACTTATCACAATTCATGCTTAGTTGGCACTTTTTTCGGGGGTTACGGTCTGGGGATGTCCATTGGATTTGGCCCCTCGAAGGTGCAACTGCGGCGGAGGCTTATGTCAATAGAACTTCTTCAGCAGCGCACTTTGAAGTGGGAAATTGACAGGCTTAATGATCTGGCTTTGAACTCCGTCGATTTTCGGATGAGGGTCCAGCATTCGGGCATTACTAATGCCGAAAGTTCAATTTGAATGCAATTCGTCAGGGTATTGCTGGGCAAGGTACTCATTTGAAAAAGGATTGAAGTACAGAAGCAGATTCTATAGATTGAATGAAAAGCCACTGAATATTTATAATGACTCACCTTTAGAACCCCTTATCACATATTGAAATACAAATAAATAAACAACAAATAAGTTCCTTTTTTGTTGTTTTGTATTTACTAAAGAAATAATTAAAGCTTGTTCTAAAGAACTGTTAGTATGGCTAGGAGAATTTTTTTAAATTTTTATAAATATTTTACCAGTTTGATATAATACGTAACATTATTTCTAAATACAATGCTTTTATTTTATTGCATGAAATAAAATAATACTTGACTTAAAACTAGTTAATGTTTCATCTTAACTTTGGGTTTTATGAGTATATATTAACTGACTTTCCTGCCTGCTTAAGACCCAAAGCCTTTGCTAACGAACCCAAAAGTAGGAAAGTGCCAAACAATTCACTCGACTGTAATCTCTGGACAACAATATTTCAAGCTTTTTGTCGCTGTGGAAATTAATTCAGTTGTCTAATTTTTGCAGCATTACTAAATAAATTGGCCAAATGAAAGCATCCCATTTGGCTCTCCTCCACGTCGCTGTTGGACCTCCCAATCAAAAAGCGCAGGCAGCCAGGCAAAATGCAATATGCAAAAGACCAAATCCCCTTTGGCAACACAATAGGGGGACAGAAAATGGGGAAAAGACCCGAGGCATATAAAATATTTTGATACCCGAGCTGCATTCATGTTAAGTTAAGCCTGGTTTATGAGTGTTGAAAGTGCCAGTGGACCCGGCTCCGTGATTGCAACTATTGTTGCGGCCCAAATGTGGCATGAAGTTTAAGGCTGCCATCAAATTTGGTAAAGACAATTTTAAATGCATGGCCCGGCCGTCCGGGCTTATGACTGGTCGTTCAGGCCAGGCCAGGAAATTCTTCGTAAAAGCCCACTCGGGGCATTGTAATGCGCCTTTGTGTTAAACAAATCATAAATCAATAAAAAGAAAAACTAAGCAGCGGCATTCCAGCTCCAATGGAGTCGCTCTGGCTGCTGGATCCCGATTCCGATCCCGAACCCGATCCCGAACCCGATCCCCGAGCCTGGGACTCGCCTGTCCACGATAATTGCGCATACACCTCGACCAGACAGACTGCGGAGACAAAAACATCTTAACTTAGTGGTAAGTGCAGTCAACTAACTGCTACCACTAACAAAGACAACAAGCCAACAACCGGCCACGTTCCGCGACCAGAACGCAGCATGTGCTATGGAAAATCGTGCCCCAAGCTCACGACTCCGTTCCGGAGGATCAGGGGCAGTCCAGGGAAGGGGGAGGGGGAGGCAGGGAACCGCGCCGAGCCCCTTTTGGGCCGAGAAAAGAAGGCAAGTGCCGGAGGCTGTAAAACACTCAGCACCCAAAAGCGAGTGGGTGGCTGCAGCGGGCCAAGCGGCGGACCAGTCCACACTGAAGGCAAAGACACTAAAAGATTATTTTCTTGAAAGAGTGTATAAAAGACTAAGTTCTATATCCGGCTCGACGGACCACAGTCACAGAAGTTTAAAAAGGGTGGTTTTCTATGGGATTAAAAACTAAAGCTGTCCTGACTACTTTAATTTAGTTTTATACGGCTCGAATAGTCCATCAATAATTTAATCAAAATAATATGATGCTTTTTATACCCGTTACTCGTAGAGTAAAAGGGTATATTGTATTCGTGCAAAAGTATGTAACAGCTAGAAGGAAGCGTTTCCGACCCTATAAAGTATATATATTCTTGATCAGGGTCACTAGCCGAGTCGATATAGCCATGTCCGTCTGTCCGTCTGTCCGTCTGTCTGTCCGTCTGTCTGTCTGTCCGTATGAACGCTGAGATCTCGGAAACTATAAAAGCTAGAAGATTGGCATTTTGCATGCAGATTCTAGGAGTTCCTACGAAGTTTGTTTCAAATAAAAGGTGCCACGCCCCTTTTAACGCCCACAATCGCTTATATACGATTTTAAAAATTTAAATATTTCGGAAAAGTAAAAATGCAGTTTTATTGTGTTTATCAATACCTATCGAAATGTAGAAGAAATTTTTCAAATCGGACCATTCGTTAAAAAGTTATGCGTGATTAAAGTTTCTATCTCCATCTCCCTCGCACTCCCTTTACCTGAGTAACGGGTATCTGATAGTCGGGGCACCCGACTATAGCGTTCTCTCTTGTTTTAAATTTAAAATTTTTCAACATGTCATATAGGCTACCAAAAATAATGTTGAGTTATCCGGCTTTAGGGACCACTACAGCCGTGGGAGCTGAAACTTAATATATCCTTAGGGTTCTGAAGGAGACTTAGGATGAGTTATTTATTATTATACAAAAATTGTTGCAGTGCACAAGTAACCAAGGAGGACGATCTGCAGCTATGGAAAATTGTCGCGCCGCTTAATCGACAGCAGTAGCAAAAGCATCAGCAGCAGGCAACCTCAAATGCCTCCTGGAAAAATTATTATCATAGTCGCTGGTCTTAGCTGATGGTGCAGGGAAAGCCTTTTGGCTTGGGGCTTGGGCTCGGGCTCAGTTTTGTGTCAACACAAAATGCTCAAGGTGTTGGAGAGTTCACGCTTTTGCCAACAACTACTTACCGGGCCCTCAACAAGCATATTAAGCCACAAAATGAAGTTATCGCCTGGCCCGGGGAACAAAAGGCGCGCTCTATGAAAAACTGATTCATGACTTTGGGCCAGGCCGAAAAAGCTGGAAGCAATTTTTTCCCGCTCTTCGCTTTTTGTTTTTTATTTTGCTTATATTTTGTTTTTTGATCGTGCAGCCGCGGCACGGCATAGTTGTTGTAAATTTGTTGCAGCTCTTGTTGCTGTAGCCAAAGTGGTGATTTACGGCATGCGTTGGCCAAAAGAGCTGGGAGCTGGGAGCTCTTGGCCAAAAGAGCTGGATCCTGGGCTGCCATCGGAAATTTGCATGCCCAGCAAGCGATCCTGCAGATAATAAAAGCGCAGCTAGACGGCAGCCGGCTAAGGCGATCCTCGCGGTTTTGGCCGATCTTATCTCCTGCCAGAGTCAACGCTTTGGGCCAAGTGCCATTTGAACGCAGAGACCAATGAACAGAAAAGCTGAACAAAAAGGAAGGAAAACAACCTAAAACAACAACGAGGACAAGAAGAACGCCACGTTTAGTGTGCGCATTTTATGATTATGTTGTTTTGATTTTCACGATCAGCGGGCTGTGGGCAAGTATTTAGTGTATTTGGTGATTGCAACTAACATGGCTAACAGGCCAGGGTCTAACCTTTGATCGTGTTACTGATCGTGGCATAATTATTGCCTTGGTAGCATAATTAACAAATGAATTTGTTTACAAACTGCAGACTAAGAACTATCTTGGTAAAATGTTGGTAACAAATCAATCACTAACGGTCCTCGATTGGCTTAATGAAGTCAAACTATTTGGGATCGTGGCATATATTTAAATTTTCTATCCAATTATTAGACGAATTTAAAAAGGTCTCACTCAGAAGAAAAATAAGGAAAATAAAGCTGCCTTGATTATAAGTAGATGTCGTTACTGATAAACGTAAAAATTAGAATAAAATCAGTCTTAAAAGTCTTACAACTCTCTTAGACTTTTGTTCTGCAACCAAAAACAAAACAATTATTTCGATTGAATTAAAGATCAAGAATGGTGGTTCACGAACCACCAATCATGACTTGGTTAACATTTAATTAACAAATGGAGTTGTTTCATTGGCAGTTTGATCGTGTCACTGATTCAGGCACAATTAGAATACAATCTTTTAACTGGTTTATTCTCATGAATTGCCATACAATTAATTACAAAATAAAGAACTTTTTACAAAGAACAATACAAAACAGCAGCAGTTGTTAAAAAAGTAGTTTGATCGCGTTACAGATCAAAATACAATTGAAGTTTAGCAAACAACAACCGTTTAACATTTTAATTCATTTATTACTTTATTTGTGATCAAATCATTTCCAATATTAACTACAATTTAAATTTGGTTATACTGCATAGAATGTTTTAAGCCCTAGGTGGCAAAAGATAAAAAAAGTTCAACTCAATTGTGTTACCAATCGCACCACATTTAGAAAACAATCTTTAACCATTTTATAACGTATTAATCATGGGGAATTGTGTTAGATCATAATCGACGGTAAATCAAAAATCGTAAGCAGTAATTAAAATGTCACAAATCCGAGGAAGAGTTGCCTTTTGTGATGGTGTTCGGCTGTTAAAGTGATTTATGCACTGCGAGGGAAATATTCAAAAGAAAATCAGTTAATAGTTTGGCCGGGCTCGCTGGGCATTTAATAAGGATTTATTGTTTCTCGCTAGATGTTAATGCCGCCCGCTAGGCAGTTCCAGACCAAGACATCCCGAAATTTACAGCTGGCGAACGTCTTAATGGGCTATTAAGTGGATATCTTCATGGGAGGACCGTTTGGCTGGAGATGTTTTAATCAGCATTCGAGATATTTGGTGGCTCTCGACGCTTAGTTGGGGTTTTACGAGCGTGACCAAGACCCAAGCTCCAGTCCGGGTATTCCAACCAGCTGCCACTGCCGGCGGCATTCCAAAGATCCCACTCATCACAACATTTATTTGTTATTTGTAAATCAAAAGCGCATTTAAATGCCTCTGCCAGCCAGCAAATAAATCATGGCATTGTGACATGAAATTCGAGTAATTTAATGGACCCAGTCCATGATTTTATGACACCCGCTTCTTTAATTTGTTAATTTGTTTTTTTCTCTCCTCCTCTCTGGGGAACACATGGTGCAATTTATGCCTCATGATGGGCACACATATAAATGACAAGCTGTGAGGCTTTATGTATTTTTGAAAAGCTTCGACAACACTTCCCGGAATCCATAGAACTAACTGGCCCTCTTCAGGCGATTATAAATATATATTTTATATTTCGTTCGTATTTCTGATTGTTGTTATGAAGCTGCCAATTGATGCCTGTGATAGTGTCAGTTGGCTGTCCCTGAAAGGACTTTGCTCCGTTTTGCGAGGCAGTAAAAACTTAAGGGGTGATGGGCTAATATATTTTTACGTTCTATAAAAATTATTAACTTATTTTGAAATTTTTGGAATTTTTCAATCCGCCTCGTCAACTAAAGCTAAACATGTAAGCCATCAGATCAAAATAGAAAAACAAATGCATTAAAAGTATTTTAAGATTAAGTAAGACTAACGTTATTTGTAATTTAGTCAAATGTAAAATCTTAATTTTTAAATTATATTTTTTATTTGTTTACTATTTATTTGCACCTTATCTGTTTGCTATTATTATTCTTACTCGATTTAATGTTATATGGAAAATGACTAGCATCCTAGTATTTTTTAATGTCTTCCACAGTTTTTAAAAGTCAAATTGGTTCTACGTTTTAAATTAAATTCCAAGTGAGTGACTCTGAAACATAAACTCCTTTTCAATTTTATAAGAACTTAAGAAATCGCTTCGTTCACGAGGTACCTCAGGTGCTGCTCATCCGACCAGAGTCCCTCCAGTTGTTATTTTATGTAGCCGCTGTTAATATTTTATTGTTGAATGAATGAACGAAAGGAAGTTGCAGCATTGCCTTCACATATTTTTTAGCCCTGTTTTTCTGTTTTTGTTGTCAGACCGAAGCGTGGCTAGCGGTTGTCACGTTTTGTTTGCTGGCAATTTATGCGCTGGCTGACGATCCTGGCATCCCCAGCGGCTCACTCAGCATCCCCAAACGCCCGACAGGAAAAGGGGGAAAAAAAGGAACGCCATCAGCAGAGCAATCCTGTCGAAGCATTCATCAAAAAATGGAAACTAATTTCCTGTCAGTCGTTGTTGCTGTTGACGCTCACAATGCCTTACACCTTCTTCATGATGATTTTTTGCAGCTTTTTGTTTGGCCGTGTGCGATGCCATTTCGGTTTTATTGTTGCTCCATTTTTTACTTGGCTTTTTATTAATTTTTTGCTGTCTGCCGTTGGTCGCGATACAATGAAGTGAAAATGGCGCTGACTGCACATAAATTGCCGTCGATTGCTGTGCGTTCTTCTCCTTCTGCCGCCGATGCCCCTCATCCTTGTTTTTGCCGCCGTTATCCTTATTGTGCATATGGCGAAGTTATCTTTTGGCCCTTTGTTGCAGCCACTGCCATTTGACTGGCCAATTTTAATTGAAAAATTTTGCATATTGATGGAATTTTTCCCTCCAATTTTCGGTTTGCATATGGATTTATGAACGCGGTTGATAAGGCGAAAGTACATTCAGAAAAAATGCTAATGAACTTAGAAAAGTGTACTTCACTTACAGCTTAAAGTAATTAAATATTTTCAGTTTAAAATTCTACTTAAATATTAAATGATTCCATTTTGACGAAAGAAAAAATATTTTGTGAAAGTAATTTAATTTTATTTTCTCTTTTATTCGATACTAAAGAGTTATTTTAAAAGTTATTTAAAAGTTTTTCCTTAACGATAGAATTTGCCTTTTTAAATCTCATAAATAAAATATTGTACAAAAGTGAGAACGAATTCTTGAATAGAAACGATATTCACTTTAATATTTAGAATTAAGAATTTTAGAAGAAAAATTGTTGTATACAGAATATGTCATTTTTGGTCAAAAAAATAAATGAGTAATTCCTAAATCAGAACTTTTTATACTTTGAATTTATATAAAATTTTTAAATGTTTTCGAGTGCAGTATTAAATATAAAAGCCGTTGCGCGATCAAGAGGCGGCACTTGAGGCGTCTGAAATTATATGCTTTTAGGGATAACTTTAATACGTAATTTTATTGGACGAAATTACAGAGAAGCAGCAGATTTGAGAACCCAGCGGCATTGCAAGCCGAAGCTGCCAATTTGCTGCCGCATCAAGAGGGGTTTTTTCTCCTACTTAGCCTCTTAATTTGCGACAATATACTAAACCATCGGTTGGCTTTTGAAAGGAAGTCCAGTTGGCTGGAAAATAACTTTGCCGGGCCGAAACAAAAAAAAAACGAAATTATGAAATGCAATTTGGAAAATATTTGCAATTGGTTGCGCGGCCATTAAATTGCCGACTGCGAGACTCGAAAAAATAAAGCCGACCCGCAAACAAACCGAAACGAAACGGAATGAAATGAAATGAAAGGCCGCAATAATAAGTAATCATAATAATTGCAGCGAGAGGCGCTATAAAAACCAGGAGACGGGGAAAAAGCGAGGAAAGCTGGGCGGAGACGAGTTAATTAAGACGTTTTGCCCAGCGACCGTTACAGGCGGCGTATACGCAATTAAAGAGTCGCCAGGCATTCAAAATATGAAGAAAGCTGCCTCGGAAGCGGCGACATTCGTCGTCCAGCGGAAGTTTGCTTAATTGCGTAACGAGATGGGATGGCTAGGTGGAGGTTCCACTGGCGATATAGAAGTCTTGTCCAGGAGGAGCCGGATTTCAGGAATTTCGAGTGCCCTCTCTGGACGAGTAATTGACAAATAACATAAAATAATTGCATCGTTATCAAGATGACTAATGTGCTACAGTGTCTTGAAAGGTGGCACTGACAAATAAATTTGACCAATTACTAAAAATATATATCTACTAAAATAAATTATTAGGAATATTTTTATATTATTAATGTTTAATAATTATACACTTTAGACGAACTGTGCATATTGTAAGTCAAATTGACATCCTGGAATTTGGTAAAGTTGTATCTGTAATTCCAGTTTAAAAGGAACATTTATCATTTTTAATTAAAATAGCTTTAATTATAATTTTCATATAACTTTTTATATGTTATAAGAAAATCTTTTTCATGATCCAATTTAGTAGTTGTACTGTAATATATTCTCAAACACAAAATACTTTTTTTGTTCTTAGTTGGAAAAATGTAATTACTTACTTTATTAAATGTGAATATATATTTGTTTTTGTATATTAATTATGAATGATTTTCAAAGGAGTGAATGGAGTTTCCTGAACCCCTCTCTAAGCGATATGCTGCTGGAGCAACCTCAAGTATTCTTCTGGCTAATGACTTACATTGAACTTTAACCCGTTGACGATTTTAGAGACAGGCATTAGCCAGGCTTGGTTAGCCATGGCCGCGGAACAAAAACACCTTTGGCACAGCAACAAAATGGCAGGTAGCACTTGAGGCTTAATTGCCTATTAGCAGGAGCTGCAGCAGCCGCAGACACGACCTCGTCGAGCACTAAAAACAAAGCCCGGAAAGCTCGGTCCGCAGCAAAAAGCAAAAAGCTAAAAGCAGCATGGCTGATCCCAGAGCCAACTCAAGTGGGAGTTGCAAGCCATTGGCAATTAAGTGCAAGCCAATCAAGCGATTTGTACATGCCCAACACTTACACATGCCAAGGTGCTCTCGGTCTGCAGATGGAAAACACTTCCAAAATTAATGGCTACTAAAGCGAACAATTTGGATTTAAGCTAACACATTTACCCAACAAGAAAACCCCTTATGTTAATTTTGTAAAGTTAAATACAACAATTACCGATCGAAATCCAATAGACAATCCCATGATGATTGTCTATTATAATTAACATGGCTTAAACAATATTTTGAGTACAAAATTGCCTTATTTTGTTGAAACTTACCAATTTATAACAATAGTATACTTAAATATGCAATACATTTTTAGATGGCAATAAATTTTGTATAAAGTATTACTCATAAAATATAAGAACCCAAAAAGTCTCAATTTAAAATGTTTCATGTTATAAACTTATAAATTTATGAAATCAATAATAGTATTGATTGATTCACAAATTGTATATTGGTAACACCATTTCTTTTGAGGAGTATTGTAACCCTAAAATATTTTTTTTAAACGGGTGTTAAAAATATTTAAGTTAATTTCAGGCATTGGTAGATTCAACATTTTTTACAGTGCATAGAATTGGCCAGAAGGAAAACTCATTTGAGCCCGCTTGTCGATGATCTTGGGCAGCAGCCCAACGGGCGGCGGCTGAGTTGGCCAACAGCCAATGCGCATTGACTCTCTTTTGACGCCTTGGGCAAAACGCGCTATAAACTTTAATTAAGACATAAAGCAGTTTTAACTATGCACTAAAAGGTAGCCCCCGGCAAAAGTGAAAGAAGGGCAACGTACCTGCTAAAATACCTGAGGATGGGCCCGACTTTTCGAAATTTCGACGATGGGGAACTTTAAGTGCGCTACGTGAAGAGCATAAAATCTGTAACGGAACTTTAAGTATTAGCCCAGTCCCGGATCTACGGAGATAGTGTGCGGGGAAAGGTGAGAGTTCCGTTTCATTTCGGGGGGTGTGATTGAGCAAATTGCGTGAACAGTTTCTTAAGGTATGGTTATATCCCATACCCAACAGTACCAGGGACATGCTATAATCTTTGTCAAATTAAAATACCCACTTTTCTCACGACTTCCACGATTTTTAGACATACCATAAAACTTAAACAGGGTTATAACTGCTCTTAAATTGGCAGTAGGATTTACTCGCTTACACCATAAGGATGTTTATGCGGATATTATTGCCATTTGAGCGCAGAATGAGCATTTAAAAATGCATTTGAGAATGTTAATGGAGATAGTTTTGCAATTCTTAAATTAAATAATTTTTAGAATAATTATCATTGTAAGGTTAAAATTGATATATTTGCTTAAGAGAATCATCATTCTTTTACTTTTAAAATATTTTGTCAATAATTTTATATATTATTTTTTTTATTATTTATTTTTGAGTTGTCAAAAACTGTAAGTATTTTAATTTAAATTTGATTAGTTTCTGGTCAAAATTGTATCTAAGTTTATGTTTAATTAAAAAATGTATCAATCAGATACCGATATTGACTAAAAATTAGGATATTTTGTTTAAAGCTTTAAAAAACGTATAAAATATTCAAATTAGCATAATTAGTAATAATTATAGAATAAGTTCATGACTTCATTAATAGCCTTTCCCATTCCTAAAAATTAACAGACTTTTTCAAAAGCTTTGCGGAACTGCGAAAATTCTTGGAAAATTCCTGCCGAAACCCATCGGATGCAGCTTTAAAGTGCTCCAAGCCAAAATATGTGACCAATCCCAGGCACTCACTCACTTACAGTTCACATGGCGAATGAGGAAAAAATCAACGTCTTTTTTGCAGTCGTTACAAGCGCTCTCAAATCGCTAACCAATTAACTTGGAAAGTTCACGAAACTGCAACCGCGCAGCGAGCACTAAAAATCGACACATAAAATAAAGTTATAAGAATGCTGAGCAAACCGCAGAGCAGATGGATGGATGAAGGATGCCTGCGGTTGAACAGACTGAAGACCGAAGACTTGAAGACCGAAGACTGGAGTCTGAAGAGCAAAGACTGGTTTTGGAATCCTCAGATCGTCGTCAGTCAGCAGCGATTTAACGTGGCGCACATTATTCATTCCGTACGTTTTTATTACTTCATGTTCGTGTTATTTGTAATTTTAACAAGATAATTTTGTTCAAGCATTTAATGACAAGACGCAGAGTGGAACCAACGGCAGCGGCAGTCAATTTACTTCCACTTGCACCGATGATCTTCGGCCGACCAGGTGTATCTTGCTGTATCCGAAGGATACATTCAGGCCAAGTGGACATACACTTCTTAATTGCCGTGGAGCGGAAATGTATGCAACGGGCCAACAATTCATGTGATTTTTATGCTGCCAAACCAATTATGGCAGCCTTTTTCATGGGATAGCGCAACTTAATTGGCAAAAATATTAAATCAGCCAATTTGTAAGGAAAAACGCCAACCGACCTGGCTGCGACTGCATAATGAAGCCATCAACGGGGTCCCGCTGCCACGCCTTCCGACATCCTTCTGCGATTGCCCGGAATCATCCAATAAACATTCAGACCATATATATCGTGTATATGGCTCAACCCTCTGTTCTTTTGGCCAAGATCGTTTATCAAAATCCGCTGCCATTGTGGCCATTTTAGCCGGGCATTCAAATTCCTAGAACAATGAAATAATTCCATAAATTCGATCGCTATTTAGCCAGTTGGCCACCATTTTTCTGCCCAGTCACCATCTTGGGCAAAGCTCCTCCTCCTTTTGGCTTTCTGGTAGGCGGTTACCATTGCGATCGAAACGAGTTTTCGTGGTTAAAACTTGTTGGCCAAAAACAGGTTTCCCCTTTTCGGTGGCAAACTAAACTCAACTCGGGAGGGAGCTGTAAATGTTGGCTAAAATGTCTGGCCCCGGTGGATTTATGGTCAGTGAGGTCCGAATGGGTTTTCCACACCGTTCTGGCCATTCAGTTGGCCAAGTTACTGCCCCGATTTAGCCGACGGCAGTTACATGTTCGCACCCTGACCATTCGATCTCATTTGCGTCAACTTAGTGTCATACAATTGGAGTGTTTATCTATTTTCACAATGGGAGACCGACTGTAAGTTGCAAGTTTGTTGCAACTTCCTGAATTTCACAGTGTGTGTTTTGTGTCGAATTTTTTTCGAGTGTGGTTTACAAGGGGACAGGCAGTTTTTGCGCCACAAGAATATATATTTTCGAAGATACTTACAGACAAAATGAAAATTTGGCTTAGTCTGTTTTAACTGTTAGCAGTTGATGACATATCTTTGAATATACATAAATGCAGATGGGTTTCAATCGATATATAGCTCTAAATTTAAAATAAAAATCTAATATTAATAAATCATTGGGACAATAATAAATGATGACAATTATTAAAAGTATAATCTAAAACTTATGTGTCTAGATACAGTTAAAAAAAATCATAAATTTAAAAAATGTAAGTTGTTTTTCTTGTATTTCAGAGAAATTAAAAGATAAACTATAACAAATGTTTTTCTAATAAATTTTGTAATAAATAAAAGAAGAAATGAATATAAAAGATTTAAAATTTAGTAGATATAAGAGAAATAGTTTTTTTTTTAATTTCCTTGCCTATTTGATCAATTAATTTTTAATTGGTCAAACGTGTTAAAAAAAGCACAGCGTCCGCAACTATTAACATCCATTTCAACCACTTCAAACAAGATCCAGCCAACCATGGCCATAATTTGTTTACACTGCCACATTAATATCAAATTCCCTGCCGCTGCAGCCCATAAATTAATAATAATAATTTCATAGAACCCATTCTTTGTAGATAAACGGAAAGAATTAGCCATAATTACGAGCAGCGGCGATTAAGTGCACCATAGCACGCAGGCGCCTCCCAGTCCATCCGTTCAGGATGGTTCTGGTTCTCGTTTCGGTTCCTGCCGATGGAAGATCTCCCTCTGTGGTAGCGAACCCAAACCAAACTTAAGAGATCCGTGGAAGTTCCTTGAGGCAATGTCGAGGGCAATTAAAACGAGCAACGGCGCGCAAAACGCACGAAATGGAATTAAAAAGGCATCTTGTTATTAATTAGGGAGAACAGTAGCTGACAGATATAAAATGTTTGCTAATTTGAGATATATATAAGTATACGCGGCAGATATATTCGCATTTCCTTTTGGCAGCGGCTTCCTCGCATTCGGTCAAACGAATTTTACGATAAAGCGAATTTCAATGTCTTTAGCTTATAATTGGGCACCACCGTCAGCAAAAGGAGACGACAAAAGATACACAATATTTGGAGGAGGACGGGTCGGTCCTCTATCGTTAATATTTCGGAATTCCATTTGTTCTCGGCTTCCTCGGCAGATTGCTATCGGTGTCGCCTCGAAACTTTGCCAGCTTGGATTTTATAGTCGAAATTAATTAACATGACTTCCGTTTTGCCGAGATGCTTATTATGCCTCCGCTAATTGGGTATTTGCAGCCTTTGTTCTGGAATAATTCTGTGATTTCGGGCCAACCTCCCCCAAAAGCACTTCCCCCATACAACATCTTTATCATCCCCAAATCATCGCAGACTTTCGCTTTTCAAACTGAACCAGTTGCCCAATGGCGTGTCGCTTATGCTTTATTTATTTCCCCTGAATATTGAATTTTGAATTCCTAATTCCCGCCACTTATCAAAGCCCCGAGATCTCGATAGGAAAAAAACAATACAAAGCGACGCGTGCAAATTGATTTTCGCGTTTTGCATGCAAATTTCAATCAAAATTAATTAGTTAACATTTTTATTGTTGTACAAATGAGCAAAAATTAATTTGCATGACTATTAAAAGGAATGACTTTCGTGCAATAAATAATGCCAGTCCGGCAGCAACAAAAACAGCGAGCTGCCAACAATAAAACAACAAACGACCACTAGCAAGTGAGCAGCGAAACTGTAAAAGCCAAAATCGACTTTTTAACTTGGAGACTAATAGTTATAAATAACAAAAAAAAATAGGGGAATTCGAATGTTGGATTTTAATTCGAAGTCGAAATGCTCTTCTTTTAAGGAAATTTTCTTTTAAAAATACTTTTTATTATTATTTTTTACATTTCTAATATTTCAGATTTGATTAAACATTTTTAAATTTTTTTGTCCAATAAAGATTTTGTTGCCTTCACGTGTTGTCTGGTTTTTTAATAACCCATTAAAATAACATTAAATATTTGTTGATTTATTTAATAAACCTATAAAAATTTAATCAATTCCTGTTTATAATCAAAGTCATTATGTGCTTTCAACATTTTAGAAAGTGTCACGTAAATTTGCGGGGCATTAATGCAGAAATCAGCGATACCAATATTTTAATCACTTTTTGATGATTTATAAGTACGAAATTGGAAAATCAAAATGCCCAATTGATTACATAGAGTATACATATCCCGACCCGCTTAACACCTGAGATGCGACTGCGAGGTGTGCGACGGTGGAGCGAAATTTATGAGTGCGCTACCACAAAACTACAAAACTATCGGGTTACAAGGCAACGACAAGACAACCTACAACATGTTCGGAT
This sequence comes from Drosophila rhopaloa, assembly GCF_018152115.1. Taxonomy (NCBI): domain Eukaryota; kingdom Metazoa; phylum Arthropoda; class Insecta; order Diptera; family Drosophilidae; genus Drosophila; species Drosophila rhopaloa. The sequence continues at coordinate 10,075,831 of NW_025335059.1, read as the reverse complement.
CTCGAACAGCCGCCCATATGCTGATGACGTTGAATGTGGCAAGTAGTTTTGGTGGTATTTGTTGCATCTGGCCCAGAGTTTCTGCCTCTGCCAAGTGGCAATGGCGTTTTGTTGGGGAATTTATCGATGTACACTTTTTGAGTGTGTGTGTGGGGCGGATTGACCCAGTTGACGGAGGTCTTTCATAAAGGTATATGGTTTGGACAAAACGCCTTACGATCCCCGATCAAGCTTATCAGGCAGATCAAAATATTTCGTTGATAACAAATGCCAAGTCAAATGGAAATCGGAATCCAACAATGCCAAGACCTCGCATAAATTTATAAGCTATTTTAATGGCCAAAAAAAACAAGCTTACGAAATCTGAAAATCTTAGCCAGGCCATCTACAAAAACGATATCGACCGACAAATGACCGGCGAAGAGTGACAGATCCAAAGGCGAAGCCATAAAACCAATTAGTGGTACAAAACCCGAAAGTTCTCTGGAGCCAAAAGCCTCTGAAGAAACACAAAAAAACTTTCGGCTACTGTGCACGCATATGGAAGGGTAAGAAAAACTGGAGTATCGGAGAATGATATACAATCCAATCCGAAAGCAGTACTCGTATATCAAAATCACAAACGCCACAAAATCAGGGAAAACATGCAACAGGCGAGAGTCGGTAGCCCAGCACCTAAATAGTTGTTAATTAAAACCAGATTCTGTTTCTTGGCCCCTCTCGATTTTCTCGTTGGGGTTTTCCAAGGATCAATTAACAAACGTTGCTGGCTGCACATTAACCAATTAACTGCTAATCTAATTTTATAGATAGTAGAGAAATGGTTGAAGGCAAGTCAAAAGAGTCAAGAGACATCAACGTAAATCTCGGGGAATCCGCTCGTTGAGTTTCCTATATTATCAATGAAATGCAATCCCAACGAACCCAAAATCGACGAGAGGAAAGAGCCGAAGAAACCCTTTAACTAATTAGCATTTTTCACTAAATTCCCAAAGTCCAATTAAAAAACACGAAAACACGACGTTAAGAACAGAGCGATAATTTACCTACATCAATGAGTTTCATTATTCGTATGTGTGTGTTTTTCTCCCCGAGAGGAGATCTTTATCTTTATCTCAAAAACTGGGACCCAAGAAGAGCTCTGATTTCACAGCAGGGTCTATAGAGTCGGGAACCCACACGATAGCCCATAGAGAATGTCATTCATAATTAAAAGCAAAACTTATACCAATATGTCAAGCATAATTTTTATTTGAATGGCCCCAAAGAAGGGCCAGAAGAAATCCCTTGGACGACCCATAAATATCGGGGATAATCGACGCAATGTTGAGAAATATTCTCACCTCCGATCGTAAGAATGTAGCTTCCTGGGGACCAGAAGAAACGCAGACGAGGCAAATTAACATTTCTGCTGCCTTTGGGTCCCTCTTATCCGTTTGTTTGGATTAATTTTAAATTCAGTCTGCCTCTGCATCGGGGCTGCATTCTAGTATTAATTACTTTGGCTTCCGAAATCGAATTTACATATTAAAGTCGTTTTAAGGCAACCACGATTCGTATCGTGCGCGAAGAAATCAAGCCGCATCCACGAGGTGCAGCTGCAGTCCCCAGTCATTCGGTCCTCGGTCTTTCGGTCCTTGTGTCTCTGGTGCAGCAGGTTAAATGGAAATCAGCCAGCGCCAGTCCACTTTCCTCACCTCACCTCCCTAAATGCACTGAGGGAAAAATCACTAACAAATTGATACATTTCTCTCATATCAGAGTCTCAAAAAGGGATGTTTTTCTTCATAAAAAGGGAAGGCATTCTTATTTAATCAGAATTTATTTTAAATTGTTTGAAATAAAAAAGTTTTTTATTTTTATTTTTATAAACTTGTACCTTATTTAAAATAAAAAATTATTTTTTCCAAGTGTCTGGGTGAGAGCCAACCCATCGACGACCATTTCACAAATCGATACAACGACAGGAAGAGGGGGCCCAAGTGTCGACTGTGGGCTGCCTTTTGTTTTGTCTTCTTTTATTTTAATTTTTATTTTAATTGGAACAACATAATTCCTAGAAGTTCGCACGAACTAACCACAGAGAGGCCCAGTAAAGATCTGCTAATGGAGTTCGTTTGTTTAGCTGGGCATGGGTTTTTGCTTGGGTTAGGGTTTAGTTTCTTCCCTCTTCCCTGGGTTTGTATTTGGGTTTCATTCGGTTTGGGTGTCATGCGCTGTGCCGGCGAACCCAATCACCATGAGGCCATCGTAAATTACTCGATCGTGTGTCTGGTGAGGACGGGAGTTGGCTTCGGGCCTGGGTCTGGCCAAAGAAAAGAGGATTGAAAACAATTAAAAAATTGGCAAACACGAATCGATTGTGATTACAGTAAATTGTTGTCAAATTAGCGGCAAAATGAGCGAGAGGAAGGTGGAATGGTGCCTCGAGTGGGTGTGGATAGGATTGGATGGGATGAGCGATGGCCGAAAGGTGATAAAACTGGGTGCGGAGTGGCCCAGAGAAAGTTTGAACCCTGGTAACAAAGTGGTTCGCAGGCGATCAGATCGAATGCGACAATAAAAAGTCAGCAGAGACGGAGACAATTCTGCATGCTATAGATCTACAGAGATTGATCGGTTGAGAGGTGGAAGATCAGGAGGGTCTGCAGAAGAATGCCAGAACTGGCGGAAAGATGGAAAGTTCTGATCATCAAAGTAGAGTAAAGATCAACAGGTTCATGAGGAGATGCTCAGGAGTCAATAAGATTGGTTAAATTAGAAAGACACACAAAGTAAAAACGTTTATAAGAATCAATCGGAATTTTGTTATAAAATGTTACCGATTAAAAAACTTGGTTACACTTATTTTTAAATCCATTTTCAAAAATTATTCTATATTTTTGTAAAAATAACAATACAAATTTATTCATAGTTTTCTATAATTTATTTTACAAGTTAACAATTTATCTTAAGCATTTTATTGATTCAATTTTTCAAAAGTAAAAGTAGTAGCATAAATCACTAATATTATGTTTTTAACCAGCGAAATCTTTTGAGAAATACCTTAAAATATAATTGCTTATTTAACAATACACAAAAACAATGTTAATATGGCATTAAACAACCACGTCTATCGTGCTAAATAAATAAATTTTTAAAGGTCAGCATAATCGAACTGCATAGGTACAATTAAAAATACACAAAAAACACTAGTACTAAATTTTATTCCCAAGCGCAACCAAAACCGCGATCATAGGATAACAAATAATTAGGCACCAGATCCATTAACATTTTGTGCCCCCAAACTAACTACAATCGGAGTAAAATCTTCTGGCATTTCCAGAAACTTGAGGCAAACCCACCTGACAACATAATTACATCGAAATATCAATAATCCTATGTGGCCCCATGCGGTTATCGCCTGAAATCAACATATCAAAACAGACAATTATACAAAACAAAAACCCGTAGGTACGAAAGTATCTATCACAAGCCATCTTCTGCTCACTCACTCAAAAACAAAAAGGCATCGCGCAGATACAGATTGATCGATCATGAGAGACGGGACCAGATTGGTATACTCTATAGAGTGTCTGAGCAGCCCAGGCAGTTGAAATAATTATGAAATGTCAAACCTGTGTTCGCGCTCGATTACGCCACTTGACATGGCCAATTAATCTCGGCTTAATTGGTTTGTGCCACAACAAAACCGAGATACAGATACAGATGCAGCCAGATACACGACATCTGATATTGATGTGCATTCGCTTCTGATTTCGTCTCGTTTTTTTGTGCTTTTATCTCCAAAGTGCTGGTGGTTCCTTGAAATTTGTCATATTTACCGACGGACAAGTGATCGATATGCGCTGAAAGGCTGGCGAAATCGGGAGGATCTCGGGGAATATGGGGGACCATCAGCTTCTTTTTCTGGCATCCTCGCTTGTAGACATTTTATCAGATTCTTTAATTGCGTAAAACATTTTTGGATTCTTCACGTACGAAATTCCAAAACACCGAAGCTTGTTAAAATTCTTCTATCACTGAGCAGGCAGTCTTTTTTTTTTTGTGTGCTGGTGAGTATCTGAGTGTGTGGGTCTGGGTAAAAAGAGACAGCAAAAGACACCGAAAGAGACGGCTATCGCCATGTGGAACGTACGAAACGCCAATTAAGAAATTGACAAATTAAAGCTGAATGCTTTTTATAATCAAAACAGACAAAGCAAATAAGCACGGCCAGGCGGCCAACAACTTGTTCGAGGTTGCTTGAAAAATGTATGAATTTTTATTGTCTTTATTGCCCGGCCACGAGCACTCAGACCAACTGCCAACTGGTTGTTTAATTTGTTATATATACTCAGCATTTTGCATATTTATACCCTTGCAGAGGGTATTATAATTTTGGTCAAAAGTGTGCAACGCAGTGAAGGAGACATCTCCGACCCTATAAAGTATATATATTCTTGATCAGGATCACCTCCTGAGTTGATATAGCCATGTCCGTCTGTCCGTCTGTCCGTCTGTCTGTCCGTCTGTCTGTCCGTCTGTCTGTTTCTACGCGAACTAGTCTCTCAGTTTTAAAGATATCGAATTGAAACTTTGCACACACCCTTCTTTCCTTTGCACGCAGTATATAAGTCGGAACGGCCGGGATCGGCCGACTATATCCTATAGCTGCCATATAACTGAACGATCGGAAATGCCATAACTTTGGTGTTTGTAAAGTTAGGAAGTTGGGATTTTCTATGGGTTTTGTATTTGGCTAATCAATCCGACATGCCGAATTTCATGAGGATCGGCCGACTATATCCTATAGCTTCCATATAACTGATTGATCGGAAATGCCATAACTTTGGTGTTTGTAAAGTTAGAATGTTGGGATTTTCTATGGGTTTTATATTTGGCTCATCAATCCGACATGCCATTTCATAAGGATCGGCCGACTATATCCTATAGCTGCCATATAACTGATTGATCGGAAATGCCATAACTTTGGTGTTTGTAAAGTTAGGAAGTCGGCATTTTCTATGGGTGTTATATTTGGCCAGCCAATCCGACCTACCAAATTTCATAAGGATCGGCCGATTATATCCTATAGCTGACATATAACTGAACGATTGGAAATGTCATAACTTTGGTGTTTTTAAAGTTAGGAAGTTGGGATTTTTTATGAGTATTAAGAATGCATCATATGAATAATTTTGGAGAATATAATTTACAGAGTATTCTGCAAGGGTATATCAACTTCGGCTCCGCCCGAAGTTAGCTTTCCTTTCTTGTTTTTATTCGCCTCGTCTTGAGAAAAAATAAGGAAAAACAAAACTTTCTATTTTCGTTGATACCTGAGATGTCTGCCCTGGCATTTACTTTGTTTTATTTTTTATTTCGGTAGCCAATCGGCAGCGGCAAATTAACGCAACGGCTTGTTACAGACGCGTTTTACAATCTCGGCGCATTTTTTGCCCGATTGCAGGTTGCACGTTGCTTGTTGCTCGATGCAGGTTGCCGGTTGCAGCAATCAATCGATCAACCGATCAAGCGATCAAACGAGCGAAAGCTGCGGTGATGCGGCCATGTCAAAGTCCTTACAAACAGCAGGAAGGCCGAAAGGAAATCGGGAAAAAAGGCTAAGAGCCAAAAGGCAGGAGGAGGAGGACCAATCGATGGCCAACGATGGCTGCTTGCTGCATTCCGAAATGACAAAACAGTTAAAAAATAATTAATTGCGTTGCCTTAAATGGCCTAAAGCGGTTTGGCTTTTTCCCTCCTCCAGTTTGCCTCCTGTTGCAGCTTTTTGCTGCTCGCTTGTTTGCAAGCTGCAACAGCAACAGAAATACACTGGGGAAAATAATAGATGGGAACGAATATCTCTTTAAGTTTAAATTGTACTTAAACACGGAATATTGGATATGAAATTTATTCACTTTTTGTTTCTCAACATTTTATTTGTGAGATTTGAACGTATTTGTATGTTAGTAATATAAATATTAGTAATACGTGCAGCAATACCCAATAAAAATAGTACACGATGTTTTTTAAATATGTGAAAGATAAAACTTACTTATAAATAAACCAAATAAACCAACTATATTTATGTTTAGTATTCAAAAAAGTTAAAAATGTCTTGTTCTATATTATAAGTAGCATATCAAATAGTAATAATAAATCGTAAAAAAAAAAGATTAGAACAACACATTTTTCCCGGACTTAAAGAAAAATTGTGAAAAGTTTTGAAGAATCCACTTAGCAGTTAATTTCAAACGTAATGTTTATTTTAAAATGTCCTTATTTAATTAGCGTTTTTCTCAGTGTATTAGCAACTACAACAAGATCAACAAGTGCACAAGCTGCTGCTGCTGTGCGTTCGCCGCTCATTGCCCATTTTGGCCATTGTTTTTATTGCCCGCCTGGAGCGGCCATCGGGCAGCCACTTTAGGGCTTATTAATGATGGATTCTCCTCCTCAATTCCTTGGCGACTCTTGTTTTATTGCGCAATGCAGCCGAGCAGCGGGACCTGTCCCCCCGAAAATGAACCCAAGTCGGGCTTGGGATTGGGACTTGCAAAAACAAAGGACCTGGCCGAATGTATGTCAACGTTATTGTCCGCATGACAAATGGACAATTGGCGGGGAAAGAAACTCTCTGGTGAGAGCGGCGTACTAAACGTTTTGGCAGCTTGGCGACTAATTTGGGCCAACACACTGACGACGATCATTACGAAGAAGTAAAATCGTTAAAACCGAACTCAAAAAAGGGGTTCGAAATATTGTTCATTAGTCAACTTAAAACAATTTAATATTTTTAAGTTGTTATAACCTAAAATGCATATATATGTAGGTTAAATATTATAGAAATTGCACCGTTACAAATTATAATCTGATTATTATTGCCTTTGAATTGGTTTATAGTAATTTAAATTCATGTTTATTTATTTCACGTGACATTGAACCCGAAAAACCTACGGGAAAAGCTTTCTGATTTCTATTAGTTTTGCTTTAATTTGCTGATCTTACATAAAACACACTCGTAATATAAATCAAGATTCTTATCGCTGAAAACACCGACAAACCGAGTGCAACAAATAACAAATTTTCACTTTTATTTAACAAATGATCGAAGGGAGACCAAGACAACACACAGAAAACTAATATCAAGATCCTATCGTTATGGCTTTGTAAAGTATCCATAACGGCTTAAAGCGCTGACGACTTCCCATAACTTTATACCAAAATTGGCAGCCAACACGGAGTCAGGGCCAAGATATTTATGTAAGCCGAAGCGGACTCACATACTCATGGACAACGCCCTAGAGAAGATTACGGATCTCAGACCGTGGACCGAAGTCAATGCATTAGCGATAAATTTCAATCAAATCCGATCGAAAACAACACACAAAACATCGCCCCACTCAGAAGAGATCGTTCGTTGCATAATTAGAAAACGTCTAAATTTCGTTTTGTATTCCAAAGAACACTAAATTAGATTTACGATTCCCGATCAAAGCATTCGAACGCATGGAACGCAATTAAAATCAGCTTAATAATTCTCCCAAAAGAAAGCAGATCAGATCGTCTGAATTCTCAAGGTGTGATAATAATTTTTATGAAAGAGTCCAACGAGGCAACAAATCAATTCCGCATAATGCCAATAAAAAAGATTTGAAGAAGGCATTTACATTCATGAACATAAATCTCCGCCCGAGCACAATGCCTAAATAAAATAAGAAAGAACTTAAGAAGACATCCAACAATTTCATTATGAGGCCATGAATGAATGCCAGAATGACTGAGGGAATGAATGAATGAAACTAGATGCTGCTTTTCGGGTTTATTGTTGGACCCATTTTGGCGGCGAGTCAGTTTTTTGGAGGACCTCACAATCGGCCAACGAGCATTACGGGCGATTAGGTGTTAAACACACAATTCGTTGGGCATATCTGCCCGAAATGGTCTGACGTAATTTATGACCCGTGGAACATTGCCCGTACCCAAACCCTCTGTCCAGAAAAGGGGGTTACAATCACTGACGAGCTATGGATCTGCAGGTAGGACCCACCTCGGTGGTCGTAACCCCGACCCCAGATTACCAGATTTTCACTCAAGTGCAAATCCTGAGCATGCGCCGCTGGACACTCCACTGAAAATTGCGGTGAAAGAGCCACTGAAAGTTCACTGAAAATATTTTGTTAAAATTATTCAATAATCTTAAATTAAATGTTATAATTTAAAAATATTGTTAAGCTAAAAAAAAGTATAGATTCAAAATGTTTAAGGTGACCAATATATCTGACTAACGCTATAAATAAATGGTTGATGGTAATAATTAAATTAATTAAATTCTTTAAAGTTAGAAATTAAAAAATTATTATTATAAATAAAACCTTCGTTTTTTGATACCTTTCCTTTACCTATATAAATATTTTGAATTACCTACAGATATTATAGCTGAATCGAATAAATTGACTCAAATGGGCTTAATTGCTGCATGCTGGACATAATATTACATTTCCCAGTAAACTCTTTAAATATGTTATATATGTTATATGTATATTTAAATACTCAAAAATATTCTCTGGGTGCATCTGTGAAGTTTTTTCGTTGGCGCCTCGGCGCCGCAATTAAGCAGAAATCAGTAAAATAAAAAAGAGCAAAAATTAAGGTTAATGTAGGCCGTGGTCTGCTAATTAAGATATGGTTGCCTGGACGCGAACGCTCCACTGATTCCGATTCTCCGGATTCTCCCTGCACCTTTCGACAAGTCATTGAGCTGTTAAATTTATTTAATGCTTGCACAATGGAGGCAAACATGTTGCCAGTGGCTTTGTTGTTAATTTTTATTGCTGTGCGATTGAGACAAGTTAATTTTTCCACGCAGACCCAGCCATTCTTATTCGCTGGAATTGTCCGAGTCACGGACGGATTCCCAGGATCCCCGAGGATCGTCGAGGATCAGCGAGCTGCCTGCTGCGCTTTTGTCTCGACCTTTAAGTGCAGGTCCTTTTACCGGGCTCAATGAATGAGATCCTTCATTCATGTCTTTCAGTTTCAAGAGTTTCCATTCAGGCCCGAACTCCCAGTTTTGTGGGTGTGTCGCACATGGATTACACTAATGCGATGGTTGTCCCATAATTTAATGCACTCACCGCACTCGAGCGAGGATTTAATGATGTTCCCACCAAGTTCAAGTGCTCGGTGTCGGCAGATTCGCAAAAAGGATTTTAGGGATTTTGTTCGAGAGGCAAACAACAAAATCCTTTCACATGTTTCAAGAACCCTTCATATTTCATCGGCACTTGAGAGTCAGTGCCGCCAGAAGTGTTTATTGTCCCTGGACATTGTCTGCAGGACTCTCTCCGGAGATCCTTTTCTGAACTTGAAACTGATCCTCGATGCCATTCAAGTGCAGGTGAGCACGAGCCCTATTTCGCTGACTAAGCGACTTTTTGAACTAAGGATTTTCTGGATATGCTGGAACTGATGCGCTTAACTCTTTGACTTTGTTTTTGGGTTAAGCAGATCGGCTTTTGGTAGGATCAAGGGGAACCTTAAGAATCTTAATCTAAAAAAAGAGGTTACAACACTTGAGAAGGGTTTCTACATATTTCACAAAAATCAACAATTTTATTAGGAACTGTACTTTTTTTGCCTATTAAAATACTTTCTTGGATTACGTTTTTTGAAATTTAAATTAATTTATTACTTTTGTACTACTCTTAAAAACAAACTTATTAAGCGTTGTAGTTTTAAACTATTGCGCTATCACGAGTCCAATTTAATTGACTTTATGACTAAATTAGGGTAAATAAAGAGCAGATCTCTCTTGTTATCGCACACTAAGATCTTAAACTATGTTTACTTATGTTCTTTGTTTATGCTTTAAGACAATCTTATATAGTGAAACCAAAACTAATTGCTATGGCGTTTATTTAGTTAACTCTTTTTATGTTATTATTTACTTCCGGTACCACATCTGAATTGTCCTCATGCGCTTAACCTTCTTCTGCAGCTGCAGAATGCCATACATTAAGGCTTCGGCGGTGGGCGGACATCCGGGCACGTAAATATCCACCGGAACAATCCGATCGCAGCCCCGCACCACCGAGTACGAGTAGTGGTAGTAGCCACCTCCGTTGGCGCAACTTCCCATGGAGATGACCCACCTGGGTTCCGGCATCTGGTCATAAATTTTGCGAAAAGCCGGTGCCATTTTGTTGGTCAAAGTTCCAGCCACAATCAGGACGTCTCCCTGGCGAGGAGATGCCCGGAACACCACTCCGAAACGATCCATATCATATCGGGGGGCGGCGATGTGCATCATTTCCACGGCGCAGCAGGCCAGGCCAAAGGTCACGGGCCACAGCGATCCCTTGCGGCCCCAGTTCAGCAGGTCGTCCAACCGGGCACAGGTCCACTCGCCCCAGGTCTTCTGGTCCCTCCCAAAGGCCGAGTAACCCCACTTCGGAGGATTCTGGCAGGTGTAATCGTACACCGGCATGGTCTTCTGCCCACGAAGCCACTGAGATTGTAACGCCGATCCACGGGAAAGCAACAGCCTGCCAGCGTTTTTGGATAAAATCAGGGAACTTATCATCCTTACAAGATTTAAAGTATATTAATTTTATTTATTTTGTACTTGCAATGAAAAAATAATGAAAAATATAAAAACTTACTTTCGTATTTTCTGATATTGACATTTATATTTGACGGATTTTGCTATGAAAGTAAATGTATAAATTAGTAATTACAAATACCAAAAGTAACGTTTAATCCCTTGCATGGACAAGGTAGAAGTGCAAAGTATTTTACATTAAATTCGACATTACGAACTTGGTTCATAGTTACATTCACAGCTTTATAAAAACAACTATTTTGTTTATTCTTGTCCTAACTTCACCTTTAAAAAAAACGATTAATAATTTACGATACTCGTTTACACCTTAGCCCCGACCCCTTTTAAATACATATATTATTCGAATATTTAGCTCCCAATCCCGTTTGTCTCCCCTTAACGCCACCGCTTGGCGTCAAAATCAATCCAAAAACCAAGGCACCTAAACGCTGGGCGGACAGCGAACAGGAATCGATGGGCTCATAAATACGCATGAAGATGGGGCCTCCATTCATGCAGCATCGAAGTTCGAGCCGAGATCGTTTAAAAGGAAATTATTAGCTGATTGCAGCAGCGCCATCCCCCGCTGCTGCACTTGGGTATTTAATGGGACCTGAGGACCTGGGGACATGCAATCCGGGACTTGGGACAGATGCATCCGCGGAGAGCTTACGCAATCGATGCTCGAGCTCATTACGGAGGCGACACTGAAGAAGATGCACTTGTAAAAATAATGGACATTCAATTTATTATAGAAATATTTTAGATTGGAATGGATTAGAAAATTCCAACAGAAATGTTTGTTTTGCATATAAATAAAATACAAATATAGATACCTAGAAATATAGATCCATTCTTACATTTACATACAAGCAATTACAGCTTTGTCTAAATATATATTTGGTATTTATCTAAATGGATTAAAATGTTTACTTATTAAATATTATTTTTACTCACATAAAGTGTTTAATAATTATTTAAAGTACTTTATTTCTATATTAATGCCAAACGCTAAAGAGTAATTTAATTCTCATCGTCAAGATTAGTTGGTTTTAATTAAGGCATTAACAATTTTTAATAAATCTTATTTAATTTAATTTTAACGAAGCTAAAATGTATAAAATCTATAAACTATAAAAACAGTAGCCAAAATGTAGTAACTTAAAAAATCAAACAAATGTACGTTGCATTTGAGTGAATAACACTTTAACTAATTTCAGAAAACTATTATTCCCAAAGTGTATAAATCATCGAATAATATTGGTTCTTTTTTATAAATACCAAGATAGTTCTATTGAGGAAATACACGCTTAGCTAAAGAAGTAATAAAATCATTTTGGTTTTAGTGTGATTCTCTATTAATATTACTGACCATAAACTTAATTCATTCTGAATTAATAGTGAACTTCTAAAGTTTAATGACTTGTAGAAATATATTTCCAAGTGTGAGATTGGAGTCATGGCGCTGGCGCAGCTGGCAGTCAATACTTGGTGGCAAAATGGCAACTGCCACTGGGGCTGCTGTGTCTTTTTGCGGTTTTTAATTAACGCTTTTGCACAATGCTTGTCTAATTACGCCTATGGTGCCACAGGCACGACAACAAAACGGCAGCAACTACTAAATCATCAATATTGTCAAGCAGCAGCTGCTGATTTGGCAGACAGCCGAAGAATCCTCCAGGATGAGCAATAGAAAAAAATGAAAAAGAAAATACAAACAGGAGACAGCAGACGGGCAACAGCCACTGACGACGATCATCGCATGGCAATTAGGCATTGGCTGCATTTGATGCATCATTAATTGAATTAAATTTGCATTTAAATGCGCGCCTATGAATGGAACAGGGCATTCTGCAGAACCGCGTTTTTCCCAGCCAGCCAGCTAGCCAGCCAGCTCGTCTGCCTCGACAATAAACCGCTGATGAAGTCATATACGCCCGGCTCGAACGCATTGGCCAAATGCAGCCGGTACGCAGCAAAAATGCCAATTTAAAATGGCTAAAATAAATTGGTTTCGTTCGGCATTGTTCGCTCCTCCGATGGCTGGCCAACGCAAAATAGACTATCATCAATTTAAAATCAATATGTCACATAAATTGGAAGGGAAATCAACGCCAAAAGCCGCCAACGATATTGGCCAAGGAAAATGTATAAAAAACGAAAAGAAAGATGCGAAATAAATAAGTAAAGGCAAAAAAGAAAGGAATGAAATAGCAGGAAAATGTCGGATACCCTTGGGGAATTAATATGACTAAAATAATTTGGACACAATTATTGTAAGGTTAAAACAAAAACGGTATTTAAGAAAATACTTTTACCTGTAACTAAAAAATTATATATTTTTATTTATTAATCGAACTCAAAAACAATTTTTACCTAGGAATAACCCTATTCTTTAATAATTTTAAGAAGCGAAAATGTAAGAAATTTGTCATTATTGAGTAATATAATAATTATCGAAATATGTATGTATATGTATTGTTTTAAAAAATTATGGATCTTCAAAAAAAATTTTAGAAAACTTCAGTACCTTTGCAAGGGATACTTTTTTGATAGATTACATTTTGTTCACTATTAGTTATTAATTATCTTTTTTTATTTTTTATTTTCGAGACATTTAATAAGGAGTAAAATATGGAATGTCCTTTGTAAGGGTATGATCAAAATGGACAAAGGCTGCAGTTGCGACTGCTGAGTCCGAGTGCGATTACTTTGCTATAATTCGTCGTCATCGTTGCCGCAACTTCTGCTTGCTGCAACTGCAACAGCAACAGCAACGGTTGCTGCAATTGTTGCTGCTGCTGTTTGGTGACATCGTCGCTGGGGTTTTATTGGCCACTTTTGGCCACATCAGCGACAACGATGAGACAGGCGAGCGCGCTTCCTGTCTCATGGCTCATAGCATATAGCATATATCCACTATATGGACTATTCGTATATATATATCCGTGTGTGCCGGACAACTTGCCATTATTATGCGCATGTTGCATTGCATTGTTGCTGCTGGCCGGCTGCTGTTGTTGCCGGATTTGTCAGCGATCCTCAAAGTGATAAAAATTGCTCGTAAATCCTTAACGAGTGGAACTAACACGCGCTGGCTGGCTTACTAACCGAAACTCAGCCCCCGCATCCACACACCACATTTGTCTTTTTAGTGAACTCCTAAAACAACATGCCAAATGGAACAATGGCCGATCCGCAGACCGAAATGGACGCGCTCATCTCTTGATCTGCATTGTTAGCGGCCAGCAGCAGCAACATCCACAGGAGCAACATCAGCAACAGGAGCAACTTCAAAGCATAACACAGGAAAAAAATATATGTAGACTTTTATTTAAATATTCTTTATATCTTAAAGATCAACGATGTTGTGGACTGCATCGTGAATTTAAAAATTATAATATTTTTAAATCACATTTTTATCATCAGCACACATGAACACATTATATTTTATCCTTTAAAAATTTGTTATACAGTTTAATATTATTATTGATACTTTCACTGTTTATTTATTGGCGTTCTTTTTTAAAAATGATTATCCTTATTCTACATAAAGTATATTAATTTCTATTTCAAAACAAAATACATTGTTAGATTATTTTGTCTGCTTTACCTATAAGAAAATATATACTTTTCCTCTGTGGAACAACATCTCCTGCTTTCCGTTTTCATTGTGACTTCTGGAACTCTTTGCATTCTACAGAACTCACACCAATCCATTGGTTTTGGACAGTTTATGCATCACCAAGCACCAAATTGACTCCATTAAATTCCAATTGTGCCAATGTTTCCTTAAGTTGGGGGAGGAGAGGCCAAACAAGTGGTGAATGCTGGCAAAGTTAATCGTTTTCTGCAACAATGTTATAAAATTGCTGTTTACTATTTTCCACGAAAAACAAAAAATGCAGTTCTGGAATTTTAATAAAGTCATACGAACCTAAATGTAGTTCTGTCTTTTCTTAATTTCCGATCCCCCAACTTGCTATAGCCAATGATGAGCCGCAATTAAGCCTTAATGTCCGCCCGATAAACACTAATTTAACAACCCCACACAAGAAGCCAAAGCAAAGTTACAGGTTAACGCTAACAAATCAGATCGAAACCATATGGTTAACCAATTAAAGATGCAAAAGACAAAAAGCCAAAGCCCAGCTGACAATAAAACCAACAAATTTTCGTATTTAACGATCGGCAAATTAACATACATTTACACATGCCGGGAACGGAGAGCGGGACAAACGAGTTTTCGACTTTTCGAGGCGGGCCACCGTCAGTCAGAGTTTCCGACCACCCAAATGGGAGATGGAGAAGCTGTGATGTCGGTTTAGCAAAATAAAGCTAAAACTTTCAACAAAATTAATATATTATAAGCCTTAATTTCATGAAAATAACATAACATATAGTACTAGCCAATCTAAAGCATTTTTAGCGGATACTCATTAAACAAAATATTTTATTGATTTAGCAAAAATCGTAGTAGAGTGTGTAAATATAAAAGTTTGGAGGTTTTCAAATGATTTTTTTAGTTAGAAAACTTTACACATATTGATACATACATATACTATACATATACTTAACAAAAGGAGTATAGTTAGAAAATATATAACAAATTATAATACCAAACAGTTCCCAAGAACTTACAGGAAAGGACAAAAATGAAATAACTAAAAAAATATAAATTAAAAAAGGATAAAATAATTTAAAATAGCTAAACTGACAGCACTACCTATGAAGGAGGAAAAGAGAGCGAAAGGGAGGGGCAGCAGCTCCACTACGCTTTAAAAGTAGGTGTTGACAGTTCGTTATAATAATAACTACTTTAAAATAAAGCCCCGGCCAGAGCCGATAATTAATTACGAACGATTAATGACAATGTTATCTAAGCGCATGACAAACCCCGCGGGACAAAAATAACAACAAAACCGGCGGATTGCTCCACTCGTCGACTTTCCGCTCGAGTTCAGATGAGTTCATGCATAACACCTCCGCCTTCTTTGTGGGCGTGGCGACCGCCTGCTGTTTCAGCTAACTGTTCTGCTTAATTTGCGAATAATTCGATCAACAGCTTCATCTTGGGGTTTTATACAGTAGATATTGGTTGATTGCTAAAATATTTATTATAAATTAATATAGCAAGTTCATTTGTTAAATGAATTTCAACATGGATAAATGGTTGCTTGGGAACACATTCTAAAATATTTGAAAACCTCTAACATTGTTTTAGGAAATCAGACTAAAAAATTATGTTTTTTTGGCTTACAACATTTTGCCAAAAGTGAAATTTGAACAGTCTTATATATATTCGCAAACACATAATTTTTTACAATGAATCTCAATTTTTAGCTTTCACGTAATGTCGGTAAATACTGTATTTTTACTTAAAAAACACCCAAGTCGGCTTCTTTGAACTGCTTGTTGCGGTTATTATGTAAAACACACAAAATCCTTTTAATACATAATGTCACATTCACATCACTTAACCCGAAAATTTGTATTTGTCTTTGTTTTTCGTTTGTTTGTTTTTGGCTTGTATTATTTTCTTTTTGACCGCACTTTCACTTTCCCGCTCTGCTAGGGATAATTAATGTGCATCGCGACCCGGAGTTTTCCCCTAAGTAGGGTGCTCTATATATCCGTGCGTCCCCTCCTAATACATAATTACGTTGTTTCATTAACAGCATTAGCAGCGACAATATTTCACCCGATTTTCAAGTAGGGACTCTCCATATTCCGAACTGAAGTGGAGGTGTTTCATCTCGTTTGCTTCCATCCACTCGCAGTCTTGATTTATCGACATTAGGTGGATAGTTCGGATTCCCTTTTCCGTGGGTGGCAACTAGAGATGAACTGATGCGATTTTAGTTGTTATGTAATAATACATAATATTTCCTATTTTAAAAAATGATGACTGATGACACTGAAATTAAGCTTGAAACATTTACTAAGATCAAAAAAATTATGTATTTAAATTGGACTTACAAAAAAATAAATATTATAAATATTTATTTAAATATTTAGACTGCATTAAATTGAGTTACTAATGATAAATAACCAATTGATAGCAGTAATAAAATTCGATAATCCCCGAAAATATAATACTCATATAATTAATTGTATGTAGTCATCCCAAAGAATAAATTTTTTGTATAATTTTAAAATAATTTTAGACAAAACTCACGCTCTCATCTCTAGTGCCCGATCCCGGCGTTATGGATTATTAATGCAATGGGTTGCGAACGGGCAGATGAGGCGGCATTGATCACTCTCCACTCCCCTGAAGTGTTGTCCCCCTCCTGATATTTTCCCCCATGTTTATTTTTTGGGGGGTGTAAACGGACTAATGCAATCTCAAGTATGTGCGACACGCTGGCTGGGGCGACTACTGCAACATGTGGCCAAATGCTGTATATGAAGTGGCATAAAAAGATGCACCGCCCGACGAATTTATGGGATGCGGCATGTTGCCATTGGCCTGATGCTCACACGCATTTAAATACCTAATAAAAGTTACACTTGAAAATTAATGAGCAGCGTTTTCAGCATTTTGTGGAACACGACAAAGTGACAACACTTGAATTAAGTTGTTCCCGGTCCAAGGATCGCGGATTTGGCTCCCTAACTCCAACTTCACATCATTCCCCGCCCCGTTTCGGATGTCAGATATGCCGAGATTTCGTTTTAGTTGGAGCAATAAATTTTGTGGTTTAATGGGGCGGGCGTAGCGGCTCGACTCTGAAGTTTTTCACTTTGATATTGGAGCGTCTATTAATGAAAACGTTGCGCTGCAGTGAGGCGGCCTTTTTTGGCCTATTTTATAGGGCACACTTCCTTTTTTAATGCAGTCGAACGAACGGGGCCCGAGCGAATGGCTTTAGCCAGGGCTTGAGGCGCATAAACGGGGCTATTAAAGTGACAAAAATTGACACTAATCATGCTTGGATGCCAGCCAAAGGGGTGGCCGACCATTTGTTTTGGAGGCCGGGTAGAAAGAGTCCACATTTTGTAGCGCTGTCATGTTCCAGGCGGTTCGTAATTTATGTCTTAACACTTACAGATCGTTAGCAAATGGAAAGGGTCAGGTCGGGTAAAATAATAGGACTCACTGGAAAGAGACCGCATGCAATGCGGCATAATTAGTTAATAAAGATGAACATATGTTAGTGATTTAGGATATATATATATATATTTTAATAAATTTATGAATGGGTTAATTAGTTCTAACTAGTTTACCTAATTGGATTCCGGATGTAAAATATTTAAGGCAGGCTAAGATTAACTAATTTTCATAATATACACGATCACAATTATGAAATTACTCAATGAAATGTATAAAGAAACTATATGGTTTTAATAAGAAAGCAAATAAGAATATCGAGGGTTTTACACAAACTATAGATAATGTTAAAGTTTCTGTTTTTTATACCCGTTACTCGTAGAGTAAAAGGGTATATTGTATTCGTGCAAAAGTATGTAACAGCTAGAAGGAAGCGTTTCCGACCCTATAAAGTATATATATTCTTGATCAGGGTCACTAGCCGAGTCGATATAGCCATGTCCGTCTGTCCGTCTGTCCGTCTGTCCGTCTGTCTGTCCGTCTGTCTGTCTGTCTGTCTGTCCGTATGAACGCTGAGATCTCGGAAACTATAAAAGCTAGAAGATTGGCATTTTGCATGCAGATTCTAGGAAATCCTACGCAGCGCAAGTTTATTTCAAAATGGTGCCACGCCCCCTCTGACGCCCACAATCGCTTATATACGATTTTAAAAATTTAAATATTTCGGAAAAGTAAAAATGCAGTTTTATTGTGTTTATCAATACCTATCGAAATGTAGAAGAAATTTTTCAAATCGGACCATTCGTTAAAAAGTTATGCGTGATCAAAGTTTCTATCTCCATCTCCCCGCACTCCCCTTTTACCTTTTTTTTTTTTTTTTTAGAGTAACGGAGCATCTGATAATTCTATCGCAAGGCACCTCGACTATAGCGTTCTCTCTTGTTTATATTTTAAATTTTGTTTGAATATAATTACTCATTGGTTGTTTAAAGAATATTTTTTTAAATGTATATTCAAAATAACATTCTAAGATTACGCAAATTTCGGTGGGTTACGAGGCAGATTAGACACCATACCCACACCCATTGTCCCTCATCCAAACCCGTGCCCAGATAAGCGAGCAATAGCAACACCATCGCTAAACGCACCAAAGTAAATTGTTCGATTAATTGGATTTTAACAGCGACAAGTAGCCGCCAGGCAGGACAGCCAATGAACCAATGAACACCACCAGACAAAGGCAATAAAAAAGAGTGTTGCTAGGTTGGGCGGTTTGAGAAATAAAGAAAAACCAGCAGCATTCCCTGGCAGCAGACATGAAATCTCTCTGCCGAGCGAAATAGAGATGAATTTACAGCTACAAATCGCTTGATCAGTCAACATTTTAGCAACGTCTAATTGTCAGTCAGTCAACCAGACGGTAAAACGTCGACAACAACGGCAATGGCAATGGCAGTGGGCAGTGGGCAATGGAAGCAGCAACTGTTGCTGCCCCGCAGCAACATCCACGGCACGGCAGCAACATCGCAGCAAAAAGAGGCCCCAAAGTTGAATTTTTATTGTTGTCACAGCAATTTCAATTGGTTCGATGAGCATTCCAGCATTGCACGCGGCCAACTAGCGGAGCGATCGCAAGAAATACAAAATAAAACCAAACAAAGCCAAATAAAATGAAAAATAAAACTGGCTTAGACGAGAGACGCTGGAGACACAGCTCCATCATCGATATTATGTCGCTGGCAGACGATTAATGATTGCCAAGGTGAAGATCTCATCGACAAGCGTTCGCCTCTCGCTCTTTGTTTTTATTTACAGTGGGGCATCGCAATGAAGAATATTCTGTAGCTGAAATTTTATTGAAATATAAAAGCATAAGATTACTAAACTTTTTCTTTATTTGTATTTTGTAACTCTTTCTAACGTTCCACGGGTTTTTTTTTAGAAAAACTGCTAAGCATATATTTATAAATTTTTGAATTAATTGTAAATTTAATTATCTATAATATTTTAGAAATTTTATTTTAAATTTAAAATATTAGCTTCCAAATCCAACTTATGTATACATTTTTTATAAGCAATTGTATTTTCAAAACTTTACAAATAATAAAATTTAAAAATTGGATACCGAAATAAAAGATTTAAAGATGGTTTAACTTAGGCAGTTTTACTGTGTTCATCTTTTTTTTTGCGGCTCAATGTCAGTCCGCCAGATTGTCAGTTCGTCAGTCTGTCAGTGTCGCCGGGCCAAAGCGAGCAACGTCTCTCTCCCCAACACTTGGTATTTATGCCAATTAGTATGAAATTTCTTACGTGCCCCCAGACAGCGGCCTCAGTCGAAGTCGCAGATCCAAGATGCAGCTCCAGCTCCCGAGATCCAGAGCTCCAGCTCCAGCTCCATCCTCATCACAAGCCATCGGTTGCGGTTGCTTCCGCTTAAACTGGTCCAGTTTCATTTCTCGATTTCACCCTAATGCCAAGCAGCTACTGTGACTATATCTTATGTCTCTTATTGTCTCTCCGCGGGCTTAGCGCCATTTTTGTCGCGCTTTTCTGACTTTGGCTAATCTGGGTGCTTAAATCGACCGATCCGCAAATATTTCGTATTTCGTATTTAACTTGCTGCGCTGCCTCTGCTCGGTCGAGAATTCAATTCAAGTATTCCCCTATCTTCGATTAAGCAAAAAAAGTTGTTCGTTTTATAGTTCAAACAACTGGCAATCAATTTTTTTAGCAGTTGTGTTATGTAATACAATACGTAAAGAATTGAATTTGGTTATCAACATGCCAACAAACTTAATGAATGCTTTACTGAAAATAAGAAAATTAGTGATTGGCGGTTTTCAAGTTTCAATCGGAATATTCTAA
Source organism: Drosophila rhopaloa (assembly GCF_018152115.1). NCBI lineage: Eukaryota > Metazoa > Arthropoda > Insecta > Diptera > Drosophilidae > Drosophila > Drosophila rhopaloa. The sequence continues at coordinate 10,055,324 of NW_025335059.1, read as the reverse complement.
AGTGGCAACCTTGTATGCTTTGGACTACAAAAATATGCTGATAGAACAGTACATATAAGGTAAGTCCTTATCTCATAAATGTCAAGGGCTACCAAGAGCTTATAAAAATTAATATTTCACTCTCAATAAGCTCAGTTTATAGCAGACAGACCAGTGGAGCAGTTCATATTGTCAACTGAATTAAAATGAAATTGCGGACTTTAAGATTTCTAACGTTTTTGTTTTTGGTGGAGGTACGCATATCTCTAGCCGATTTCGACTCAGTTAAAACTTCGATAACTATTGAACAAAGCACGGAAAACAAATGCAATGGTTACTGTTTTTCGGTTTATAAGCCCATATTCGATCTTGTTAATTTGAAAGATGATCAAATAAAAAGGCAAAATGAAGAAATTATTAACCTAAAAAATCAAATCAAGTCCATGGAGACAAAGTGCGAGCAAACTACCGAAAATTTTCCGGACTCATGTCCCAGTGGCAATAAAAATGGAATTTACCAAATTAAGATAAAGGGTATGGAGCCATTTAAAGTGCCTTGCATGTCGCCTGTTTCTGGATGGTCGGTAATCCAGAGGCGTTTTGACGGATCTGAAAACTTCAATCGTACCTGGGAGGATTACAAGAATGGTTTTGGGGACGTGAAAGGGGAGTTTTTTATTGGGCTAGAAAAGTTGCATAGGATGACTGAAGAACGAACTTATGAACTTTATATTAGACTTCGAGATGTTAATGGAATCAATCGCTATGGTGCTTATGATAGTTTTAAAATCGGCAGTGAAGAGGAGTCGTATGAGTTGAAAACGTGGAGTAGATATTCCGGTAACGCCGTTAACTATATTGAAAACTACGGGGGAAACAAGTTCACCACTTTTGACCGGGATAATGTCAATAATGGAAACTGCTCTGAAGCTTACTACGGTGGTTGGTGGTACAATGAATGTGCCGAGAGGTAACAATTTTTGATCAAAAATAATTACGATCTTTAAACTAAAACCATTTCAATTACAGTTCGCTAAATGGAATATATTATAAAGGTCGCAACAGAGATGAGTCAGAAAGAAATGGAATTTTCTGGAGTACCTCGGATGACTACTATATTGAGAAGTCCCTCACATTTGTTGAAATGATGATTAGACCGATATCTTTTCAAGATTTAGTCTAAGCTTAAACTGAAAAAGAAATCATTTGAAAAATTAAAAATAAAACAAAACTCCATTACATTTTTTAAAGAAGCATTAAATTAAATTAATGATAATCAAAACAAGTTGAAGGTTATATTTATCCGTTTTGAATAAAATTATATGTATTAATTATTTTTGTTTTTTATTCATATACATATTGGTTTAGATTTTATTTTGTATATATTTTAATTTTGTCCAAATTTTAAATTTATCAAACACTTCTAAAATTTATCTAACCAAAAATTGTTTTTTATTTTCAATGTTACATGCAAAAAAAAATTTTAATATAAGCGGTGATTTGGTTTATGGAGAACATTATAGAGCGAATTAATTGAGTTAATCCCTGCGTTCCCTTCTTATTAAAGTCTCCCCCCCTTAAAAGAACCTAAGATCCCCTGTGTTTACTTACCAGACACAGAATAATGCATCCAGTTTAGCCGAAGATTTTTTGCAGCCCGCTCCAATTAAGTTTTACCTGCACCCATGCTGACCGCAGCCAGACAAATTTCGAAAACAATTTTCCGCCCAGCAAGTGTGACTCGTTAGGCGCTTCGGCGGTGGCTCTACTCGTAATTGAGCAATTATTCATTCAAATGGATTGCCAATTTCGCCGACCAGCCCACAACAACAGAGGATACGATACTACGCGATACGATGCGATACACCTCGGGGCCAATTTAGCGGATCGAACTGCGAACTGCAAGCTGCAATTGCGATTGCAATTATAAAACAATCACTTGTCGGGATAGGCGGCTCCTGGTCGCCACCTTTAACGGCTGCCCATTATTTCCAGTATCCGATGCGATGCTTCTTGTTTCTTTTTTTCTTTTTCCTGCTGGCTTGTTTTTCTTTTTCTTTTTTCTTTTTGGGCGGCGGCCACGCAAATTGTGCTTACTTAATAAGTCGTACAACCTGCTAATGTGAGCAATTTACCAAAGGAACGCTGGTGGTGCAGGTTCTGTTCGCCGTATTTTTCTTTATTTTTCTGCATTTTCTGTGGTCCTCGCGCATGCGCAGTCGCCGATTGCAATCTGCGCAGAAGGAAGCCGCCACAAAATAGCAGCGTGTGTGAGTGCGCACAATAAAAGGTGCGAGCTTAAAGAATTTATGGGCCAACCACCGGTCGATAAGCCAAGAAAAATAAATAAAATAAAATAAAAAAAGAAAAGAAAAGAAAAAAATAGCCAGTAAAGGAGCTCGCTTCGTGCAGGCAAAACAAAGTCGCTGGGACAGCGCACCTAATTATTATAAATAAACCAATCGAACAATAAAGATCTGCTGGCCAACTTTCCACGAAATGTGCACAGTGGCCATAAGAACTTAATCGCAAATGAGATTCCGGGCCAGTTCGAGTCCCAAAAGCGGAGGCTAAAGCCGGCAACGCCATCGATAACACAATCGATGATGAGGCGGCTCCCAAGTCCATTCCGAACCCGAATCCAGGCTAACAAGCGGTTTGATGGGGCAGCCAGTCGGCTGGATTAATCGCTGACATGGCCGGGGGAAAATTCTGGATGGCAGCGGGAGCGGGTCCCAAAAAGTCCAGGCTTACACTCAGGCGAAATGTGAAGTTTTTTATTTAAAAATACATTTTTGGAAGAAGAGCTAGAAATTTATTTATTAGGAATAAACTATTAAATTAAATAATTAAATTTAGTGTTATAAGTGTTATGTTCAAATTAATTAAATTCTTGGGCCTTTAGAGGTTTAAGTAAAGTTAACTTAAAGGAAATTAAAGAAAAAACGTCTCTAAGAGAAACAAGCTGTTTTTATTTTAATTATAACTTAAAAAAAATTAACCCAAATTTATTGAAAAACGAAAATGAAATTAACTTTAAAATTTTGTTTATAAAGGTGCGGTACTTGCGAAATATTGATAACTATATCGTTTCAAAAGTATTTCGTAAAATTTCGAAAGTATTAACTTTGAAAAATATTTTTATTTTAAGAAAACTTGGTTGCCTATCAATGTAATGTACTTATTCATAAATGGAATATACCTTTATATTATCTCTTTTAAATATTTTGCATCTGACAAATGAACCCATATTAATAAAATATAAATAAAATGTTTAACTGTATAAAGGAACTCGTGATTTGTGAGGCATTATAACAAGATCCCCATTTTTCTCGAAGTGCAAGTCCTTGGAGCCGCAGATAAGGCGCTGACGTAGTTAAACATATTGTAATTGCTGCGATGCCAGAAACGGGTTTCCGTCCCGGCCTGGTCCGGCAGTCTGGTCATTGTTTCGGAGTGGCTTCTGTATCGGTCCCAGCATCAGATTACCACTCTATGTGCAGACAAAGGCGCAGCATCATCAGCCAATAAATGGAAGGCGTCGTTGTCGTCCTCAACGGCATCCCGATCCGCATCCCGATCCCCTCCGCTCCCTCGTTCCCCGCCCCTCATCTTCTCCAGCCTCCTGTCGCTGTCGTTACGGCCTTTGATTTTTGTGGATCAGGAGCAGCACAGTAGCCGTTCGATAATTTGCTATGGCATTCCAAGTGTATGTCTCCTTATCCGCATGTCAATCAAGCTCCTAATTATTCGCCGAATGCAAAAGATAATTGGGCCGTCGTTTTTGGGGCCTTCAACTGCTACCACCAACTGGATTTGGCCAAAACCCATTTCAATATAACAAATGAGAAAGGGTTCTGCAGGGAGGCAATTATGACAAACTCAAAAATCTGAAGGGGTCCGTGGCATCCAATTAAATCAAAGGGAATAAATAAGAGAAGTGGGGATAAGCAGGAGATAATACGGTGACATATGCGTTGAGATAGAAGGAATATTTAAACATAAGCCAAAAATATGGGTATTCCTTAAAATTCAAAATAAAAAACACTTAAAATAAAAATTTTTTAAAACAGTTTTTAAACATATGTATGTAGTTTACAAAAAAAAAATACAATAAATAAATAAAAAAATTAATTTTAAAAAAAATGTCAAGTTTTTAGTTTGTTGGGCCTCTACATAGCTTAAATAACTTAAATGTCCTAATAGTCCCTATTGTCCTTATTGGTAGTAGCTACATATATATTCCCCTTTTCAATTTTTTCAAATTTAAAATAGAGAAATTTATTTTTGCAGGTTACTCTATTTGGAACTCATGATCTCAAGAGAGCATCACTTACAGCCACATCTGAATTTTTAACGGCAGCTAATTCATTTGCCGTCCCAGCAGGTTTCCAGCTGCCTATTTCTATATATTATCAGCGAGTGGTAATCATGCTGGGAACGCATTGCACTAGGTTCACATGATCGCATATATGTCCTGTTCCTGGCCACTCGAATGCACACAGAAAAATTAATACAATACTTTAATGTTTCTATATGTTTTTAAACCCAAGAAAATTACATTTTAAATTATTAAAAATTAAATCACAAATATTTTAAAAGGCTTATAGAAATAATAATTAATGTATAATAAATTATTATACAGCTAATAAATCACTTACCTCCTTTTTTAAAAATGTTACAATTCGTAAGCTTCAGGACTTTATCTTATTTAAAGTCTTATGATATTTTTTCTATTAAAACTAGAATCTTAAATATCAATATAGAAAGAGCTTAAATAAAAAAATTATTTTTTTATATTTAAAGTCGTAAAGGACTTTTTATTTATACTATTTTCTCTTTCATAAAATCTTGTAAAGATCTAGTTAGTTGCTTAATGAAAATACATCGAATCGTGTTATTTCTTTTTGTGTATCTCCGAGTGTAATGAAATCACACATAGACGGGGAAAATGAAACTGCGATTGGAGCCGTTGAAAAAGCGAGGAAAAACGAGGCAAAGAGCGGGGCTTTACGACATGGAGACCATCGACACTTTGTACGTTGTTGTGTAAAACGATTGGCGCGTTAATCAACGTACAAATTTCCGACTTATATGGCCAGCGAATTAAATCGTTCCCCCGAGATCGGCCAGCCTGCTCAGCTGTCTTCCTGACAGCTGCCGATTAGAACTGGAGCGATAAATTATACAATTGCCATGCGTGAGACCCGCAAGAGAGAGGATCGGTTCGGGATTGGATCGTATTGGGCTCCATATATACACATATATATCGAGGACGCGGCTCCCGATTCCCCCGGCTCATCGCAATGACAATTACACTGATTACATTAAATATATGAGGCCCATATTGGGAGCCCAGTGCCGCTGGGAGTGTTAACTGTTCGCCTGTCCTCTAAAAAAAAATTAAAGTTGCAGTCGAGCGCAACTTGCACAATTTGCTGCCCCTTCAAGTATGCAACACGAATCGCTGGCCCAAAACTGATGAAAACTATGCAAATTAGTTGGGAGTTAAAAATGGGTGAAGTGGCCTTAAGAAAAGGGTGCCGTAAGTGAACATTAGACACTCTAATATTGCGGGTTTTATCCTGTTAATATTAAATCACACAACTACATCACTCAGAGTTAAAAAGATACTATAGAAAAGATGAAAAAACAATGAAAAATATGTATTAAAAAAAATGTTTAGAAAACGACTTAAAAAAGAACAATTAATTAATAAAATATAAGTAAAAAAAATAACTTTGATTTATTAACAACTCGAAAATATATTTTAAGGTATATTTCAGTCAGCGAATGAAATATTTTCAAGCTATTTAAATAAAATTAGTCTAAGATTTTTATGTTTAATTTTATTCAATTGTTCCAGTTTAAATATTTCAATTGGCTAACAATTTTCATGGCAAATTTGAACCTTATTAAATAATGTTTTAAAGGAAATTAAAAGTAAAATATAAATCTAATCTACCTCAAATACTCTACTCTTGAAAAAATCGACAAGCATGTATTTTTCGACTTAAAAACAAGGGTCTGTTTGTTATGAGTGCAGTTTGCTTAAAATTCTTGTGGCGCGTCATGAAAAATCAATTATGTTAGAACTTTCTGAGCTAAACGCTAAACAATTGCGCATAATTACGAGAGTTTGGGTCCGCATTGCATTGCCGTTGCCCTCAATTTGTGCATTTGCATAAGAGAAGGGTTGGGGTTTTAGGAGCCAAACAAGAAGGAACAACAATTAAGGTTCAAAATGGCAAAAGTTAATGACCGAACAATTGAGGAAATTCACGTAAATGACTTCGGGGGCCTGATACGGATATGGATACGGACTAGAATTGGGCGCATTCGAAAGAATGCAGGAAATGTTTAACTGGGAATCGTTTTTAGAACTAGGAACTGCGGGCATTTCAAATAATATGTGAAACGGAAACGGGTTCTGAATAAAAGTCATTTTTAAAACGCTCAGGGCGGGAATTCTGTCGAGAATAAACACTTAGTTTTTATTGTAATCAACATAAAAATATATTTCAAAACTGAATTTTAAAAAGTCTTCCAATTTTGTTTTAAAATAGTATTGTTTTTTAAAGATACATAGTTAAGACTGTATGTTATAAAGGTCATTAGCTAATAATAATTCTTATAGTTGATTTAGTTAAAAATAATAATAAATAAAGAATAAATTAAAAAATATATCAAAAATAATATCATATAAAAAATGTTTTAATTGTAAACTAAAAAAGTGATATATTATGTAAATTGTGTTTTTCGCCGCGAGCCAATTGGAAACTGATTGGACTTAAATTTCGCGGCAAAACGCCAACTTAACAGCTGCTTCGGATATCGATAAGCAGAATAGCCGCATTAGTCAACACTGGCTTACGATTTTTTAACAGTTCTGCTAATTTATTCTAACAGTACCATATCTAGAATGCGTTTTTGAAATGTAAAGAAATATCGGTACTTATTTTAGTCTATTTATTAGTTTTTTTTAGGACTGATTTAAAATAGAGCCTTAAAAGGTTAATAAATTGATAGTTGGTTAAAAAAAATTAAATATTCTTCCCTTCTTAGGCTTTGTGTCCATACAAATAATAATCTACTATTTTAAATTGCTTAATTTATTAATCAGAGATCCCATTGATGATTTCCTCTAAGTTGCAAACGGGGCATTGTCGAGCTTCATACATTGTTCCAGTAAGGCACAATATCCAAAAACCTTCCATACAATTCAGTGCTAGTAAAGGTGAGAGCAAGTAAATTCGGATTTTATCGACACAACTGAACCAAGTCTTGATCTTCATTGGAGTATTGAGATAGAGTATTCTCAATTGGCCAAGGTCCGGAACATTTTGAAAGCCATATCCTGTAATCTCAAAGTCATCATTAATCTATGAAGCGTTTTCAGAAAAGCTCACCTGGAACATCAATAAAAACGTTTGAAGAGTGCTCTTGAGTCTAATGGCATTTATCAGGACCTGAAACATGTTCAAATGTTCGGCGTAATATTGGGATAATATTGTCGCATATCCTTGCCAAATCGATTTTAATCACTTTCGTCGCTTGTAAAAAGGCGAACTCGATGTGAATTTCTTTGTAAAGGTCATAGTTCCATTCATTAAAAACTTTGACGAACCTCTCGCAGCTGATTACAAAATTAATAAGATCCCAATAATTCTCAGAAGTACGTCTGAGTACGTTACATTTGATCTGTCGAAATATCTCGTAAAGTTGGTGGTTGTGGTGATTATATTTGCAATTCTCCATCCAAACTCACAACTATTTGAATAAGACTTATAAAAACAACTGCTCAGTTGCCCTGCAGTAGTAGTGATTGATCACATAAATCTTATCGAAGGAGGTTCAGGTAATGAGGTAATGAAGATACATATATAAGATGTAATTAAAGCTTTTTCACACCATAAGCTGACCAAAATCTCTTTCGGAATACAACAATTTTAAACGGTCCTGGCTGATATATCCATTTTTACTATGAAGATTTTGATTTATTTCTTTCATATTCGACTTGAATGTTTTAGTCATTTGTTCATTCAAATTCATTAATAAATATTTAGCTTTATATTAAAAATTATACCCAAATTAAAATAAATCTCAGTTATAGTTTTTAAAAGGGAGCTGAAAAGCCCTATAAAAAATGACATTATGTTTGTGATTCGGTGAAGCTAATAAGTAATCAGCAGTTTAATTTGTTGCCCACCACGATTTTTGGTTTACCACTTAAATTTCTGACGGTATCAAAAAGAAGGCTATGCCAGATCCTTTCGAAAGTAGTTTTTAAATTCTTTAAATTTAAATTTCTAGTACTCCCGCCCGACACGCACACAAAAGCCGAACCATCCGCTTACTGCAAGCCGAAATTCAAAAATAGCAGACTGCGCGCCAAAGGAACAGCTGGTTCGGTCTATCGATAGCGGTCCGAACAGACGTTGGCCAACACTGGCAACACCGATAGCCAGGGACTATCGATAGCTGGGGCGAAGAAGGAGGAGGAGAAGCAGAGCAGAAAAACACAAAAACCAATTGTGAAAAAGTGTAAAATTCAAGGAAAATTCTTGAGAGTTTTACCCCCCACGACCACCTGCCGAAAACTACCTTATAACACTAGGTTTTTAGGTTTACAAGCGAGATTTTTGCACCTGCTAACACGCACACAGATAGAGCACTCACCCACACAAAAACCCAAATCGTCATTCCCTTTTTTTGCGAAATCCAAGACGAAGGCCACAACAAATGCAGATTGGAGCTTGATTGGTTTGCGATTACTGCCGAGTCACACGGGATCAGCAAACTATAGCCTATATAGACTATAGTTTTGTATAAAAGCCAAAAAAGAGAAAGGCGAAAAGCAGCCATGTCCGTGAGGACAAAGGTTCTGGGTCTGGTGGACGTGATGATGCGCGTTCCACCGGTGATGGTCATAGATGAGATCCTGAGGATCGGAATGGGTCTGCCCACGCGACTCTATCCGGACAAGAGTCCCGGAATACCCGCCAGTGATAGCCCTCCAACGGAATCCCCACCAGAATCGGACCAAGACCCCTTCGCCAGTATCAAGGAGTTCTTTGGCCTCGGCGGAGATAGTAGTTCGCCAATGACCACATCCGCCGCGGGAACCGCTCAATCTGCCCTGGAACAGACGATCGAAAATGCATCCAGATCGGCGCAGTCGCACGGAATGCTCAGCTCCGGATTCAACTCCCTGATGGACGAACTATCCCACGACGAAACGCTAGCGCATGTGCTCAGCATCACCACTGTCAAGTTCGTAATCTGCCTGTTCGGTGAGTAATCTTAAATAGTCAATTTTCCTTACCTAGGGCACATGGAATTCTACTAGGAGAGGTAACATACACGTCATTTTAAAAAACCCGGGTTAAAGTACCATCAATATATTGTATTCCATATATCGAGTAGTTTCAATTCTTTATCCTCGTCGGTCCTTATGTATGACTTACAAGTATGAATGGCCGATAATACATAAACCAAGTAAAGACCATAAGTAACAACATTTGTCATAAATATGTGGAATGGTTGTTTATGTTATAAAATACAGACGTTAGCTTATTATTTATCATTTATTTTTTAAATGAAATACTTAAGTAGACAACTACAATTACTTGTGGACAATTAATGTTGTTTATAACAACGATCTCTATCAAATATTATCAACATTTTTATTACCCATGCGCCCTTTTCTGAATCATAGCTAACTACAAATATTTTAAAGGTAATTTTAGGAAATTAAGTGATTAAAATAAATATAGATTGGCTAGTAAAGGGAGATAACATGTTATCAAGCAGTTTTTAACTATTCTTTCAAGTAGAATTATCTTTCTGAATGGTAGTTTTTGCAAAATTCAATCAAAGGCTTATTTCTTCGAGAAACTTACAACGTGACCAACAGGATAATTTTGTATGATTTATACCTTTACGCGCAACGAAAAAAGGCCGCTGATGTAAATAATCGTAATCTTTAGCATATAACAAAATCCAAGCTATATTTTGATTGCAACCAAAATGTAAACACAATCAATAAAATTATTTAAAGTTCACTGTATTCGACCTGCTGACGAAACCAAAATTCCAAGGGCCGCTTATCGGACGCACTTTGAACACCATTAAAACGTAAATATTTGATTAAATTTCTTCGTTTTACTGCAGGTTTCCTATCCGCCGCTTGCATCTTTATGCTATGGACCCGTCACCTGGTGATGGTCTACATGTTCCTCACCTCGCTCGGCCTCACCTTCCTGTCCTACTGGTCCAATGTAAGTGCCTTGGCGCTGATGGAGCGGAGCCCCAGCATACTGGAGGATCTCATGTCGCTGAACACCACGAGATTGCTGGATTCGGGCGGGGTGGTCATGTCGCTGGCGCCGCATCTGATGGCCCAGTGGTTCATGGGCATGCTGTTCGCCTACATCCACCTGGGTCCGAGGTTCGAGATGCTCCAGAAATGGATGCCCATCATCTTCGCTAGTCCGATTCTGGGGGCCATGCTTCCACTGCCGCCCAAGATGGTGCAGCACCTACCTGTTGTGGCCGGATTCGCGCCCATCATCCTCACGAAGATCACGCTGATGCACAGCGCCATGGAGGCCAGTCGAACGGTCTACAATGGGTATCAGTACGCCATGAACTTTGTGTCCAACTTTGGACTGTCTGCGCTCATCGAAAACGAATGGCAGCGCCTGAATGTGCCCAATGTGCTAAGGGTTTTTTGGACCATCAGGTGTGTTCAGATATATTTCTTTAATTTATGTTAATTATGCACATAACACAGTCTAATTGTTTCACTTTCTGCGGTAATGTGTCAGTAGAACATGGTCATTAATCAACTTGTTTTTTAAATATTCATTAATTTTTCTAGAATCCAGATCCTCTGGATGCATTTCCTTAAAATCATAAACTAATAATCTCCTAAATTGTATAGGATTATTCAAGGCGGCTATGCTTTGGCCACGACGGAATCCGAGGAGCCACTGGAACTGATGCCGGCTACGCAGAAGCTTCTCGTCGATGGCTGTGAAACTCTGACGGCGGTTTTAGGAATGACGGGGGTCATCTCGATGATCTGCCACTACATCGGACGCGGCTTCCAGTGGTACCTGCTGACCTACGACAACGACGAGGAGAAGTCACTGGGCACTGTCTCAGCAGTGCTTTTCTACATCCTGGCCCTGCAGACGGGACTGACTTCCCTGTCGCCGGACAAACGCTTCATTAGGTTGTGCCGGAATCTGTGCCTGCTAATGACCGCCCTGCTGCACTTCCTGCACAACATAGTCTCGCCCATTCTGATGTCATTGAGTGCGGCACGGAATCCCTCGCGAAAACGCCATGTGCGCGCCCTCACCGTCTGCGCCTTCCTCGTGGTGATGCCCGTGTCCCTTCTCTACTACCTCTGGTCACAGCGATCCATCTCCACCTGGCTTTTGGCGGTTACTGCCTTCTCCGTCGAGGTGATAGTCAAGGTGCGTATCTCATTCGAAATTGAATTTTAAGATTGATAACAGTTCGAAATTTCCTCAAATACAGTCTTTTTTGTACACCCATTCAACTTAATTAATGAAATGTAATCGATGTATTCAATCATTGAACTTTAGACCCACGTTTATATATACTTTTATTTTAATTGTTGGTTTAATTTGCCAATTAGTAGCTTACCTATTAATATTAACATATTAAACCAATTAAAAACATACTGTGAATATCAGTATTGGCTGATAACTTAATATTTTATATATATTTTTTTTAGATGTTGGTTAAATCAGACATTTAGCTTTTATATTAATTATACACTAAAGATTCCAGTAAAAAACAACGCAGTACACATAATATAAAAATAAATATCAACTTTGTCTTCTGTCTCGGCAGATATCTTGCAGAGGGTATTACAATTTTAGTCAGAGGTTTGCCATTTAAAGTTTACATTTTCTTGATCTGTATCAACAGTCTTAGCAATCTAGTCTCTAACATATAAATCTATCAGTGTAAAAGATTGACTGAATCGCCGTTCTACCATACATCTGCCATAGGAACGATCGAAAACTTCGTATTGTTTATCGGAATAACTTCTTTGTTTTAAAACATTTACGCATAAGACTCGTTTGTTGTTACTAATGAATAAAAACTTCATTTTTTTTTGCTTTTTTACACACGAAATTTAAGAACTGTTAACACTAGACTAATTACATATTCTCCCTCAGGTGCTCGTCTCGCTGGCCACCTACACACTCTTCCTGCTGGACGCCAGACGCCAATTCTTCTGGGAGAAGCTGGACGACTACCTGTACTATGTGCGTGCTTTTGGAAACTCTGTGGAATTCTGCTTTGGAATCCTGCTTTTTATCAACGGTGCTTGGATCCTGATCTTCGAATCGGGTAAGTTGATGGCCAGCCTCCCTCGTCCTTGTTACATTAACACATGAGTAAGCAAAGCCATCGCCGCCATCGATGCCTATTTGTGCATCGGATCCGGATATCGAATCTCGAATCCACATCGTTTCGCGTCCAGATTTTCTGTTCTGTGTGTGCATGTAATATTTTTATTTAATTGATTTTGTGTACCGATAACTATAACTTGATAGCCCAAAATGCTACAGGCGGCGCCATCAGAGCGATTATGATGTGCATCCATGCCTACTTTAACATATGGTGCGAGGCCCGGGCGGGATGGTCGGTGTTCATGAAGCGGCGTTCGGCGGTCCACAAAATATCTGCCCTGCCAGAGGCAACTCCTGCTCAACTGCAGGCATTCGACGATGTCTGTGCCATTTGCTATCAGGTGGGTTTTGCCTTACAATTTCAATACATTATTCATTATCTTATTATTTTATTCAGGAAATGTATTCGGCCAAGATCACACGGTGTCGTCACTTCTTCCATGGCGTCTGCCTACGCAAGTGGCTGTACGTCCAGGATCGTTGCCCCTTGTGCCATGAGATCATGATGTACACGGACAAGGCGGAGGAGAACGCACAGGAAGTGGAGCCAGCGGCGGCTGCCCAAGCCGAACAGCCACTCCGTATCTACCCGCGAGACGTGAGTACAAAAAGGAGGGATATTTTAATACAAAAATTAGTGCTACAAGAAAATATCATGTTTAAATAACGGTTAAAACAGTCGACTCATAAATTATGCACTTCTTAAATTCGATTCCCATTATTTTCTACAAATTTTTGGGGACAGAAATTATAGCAATGATTTTTAAAACAAAAAGCGCAAAACTAAGACCTATAATAATGTTAAAAGAAATATTGTTATTGATATTCCAGGACGGAAACAACGCTGGTGCGCCGCGACGTTCCCCCGAGCGGGTTCCAGTCGAGATGCCAGAGGTGGCCACCACTTCGTCCAATGCAGCAGCGACGATCGGGGCGGAAGCAGCAGCGGCCATTGTGGAGTCAGCAGCGGCTGTTGGCGAGGCCAGGTCCCTGGGCAATGTCTCCAGCAATGCCACCCAGCGAATGAGCGCCAGCGGGAGCAGTGAGAGCAGCTTTATCACAGCATCCGCCCAACCTCCTCCACCAACGGCCACTTCTGCAGCTGCTGTGGCCACGGCAGCGGCCAGCAATACGACGCACATGTTTCGGATGACGCAGGACCAGCAGTAATCGGATCTGATCGGAACGGGAGCGCTCGGCGTACCTTGTTTATCTTCTTTATCTTACCACTTGGATATGTTTTGTGTGTAGTGTACTTATGTAAAAATTGCAAATCTTTGTAGCGATCCAAGGCATCTCTATTCCTTTCAAGAGCAATTTATTCCTACCACACGACGACACACTTTCTATCACACAAAACACACGACAAGACACCTTCGATCCTCATAGGCACAGACATTTACGTATATATATATAAAACACGCAGCCATGCTTAATTAAATTATATACCATGCATATAATAGCGCGCTGAACGATAATGAGACGATAATTAAACCAGAGATCTATGTACGTTAAGTTTATGGTAAAAAGTTGATCCAAAAATGTTGAAATACACACAAAAAAATGTAGCCCTAAGTTTGCAGCGGATAAAAACAGTGTAAAAATACCATCAGCGGATGAAGAAAAACAAAAACGATAAACATTTTATGTGGTGAAGTCTGAAAATGATTTAATCAAGTTACCAAGTAAATCTAGTTAAAAACATAACACGAATTCAACATAGATGAAAAATGAGAGCAAAACGAAAAATTGCGTTGTATAATTTTGTAATGTAAAGATAACTTGAATAAGAAAATCCTTGTTTTGTTTTTTATTTAAATTACCTATGTACGTTTATTTAGATTTAATGTAATTAAACGAAAGAAGCGGAAAATACAGAAAACATCAAAAACAGTCTAATGTAAGAAAAAACACACAGAAACAATTGTGTTGACTTTTGACTAGAGGTATGGGTGTTTAGATTTCGGTAAACAATAATATTAACATGAATTACAGTGCGTTTCAGAGCAAATTAGGTTTATTTTTAAAGAATCCTTTAGGATATGCTGGCATTATCAATTTTTCTTTGCTGTTTTTCGTAAACTGCCTTTCAGCTTTGAAACGCACTGATGTACCAGCCAAAATCAATTCCTTAGTTGAAAATCAAATCATTATAGTTGCGGAGGAGGTGATATGGGGACACACGGCAACAGGTGGTAGTACGGACCACGGTGATACGATCGGCACGTTCGAAATTGGCTTTAACCGTCTCATAATAGCGACCATCGCTGGAAACAAAATAATGTTACCAAAAAAAGGTACAAAATTATAAATTAAAACAAACTCACCTGAGAACCATGCAGCGTAATTTGAGGCATTTGACACGCAGTATATCGATGGCCTTTTGGCTTTTGTCGGAGAATCGCAGGTTATCCGGATCCCAACGCAATTCCAGGCGCTCCAAGTTGCCACAATTTGAGGCGATGGTGTCCATCAGCTGGTCCACATGGATGTTGACTCCTAGCTTTTCAGCGGTGCCCATGACAATGATCCTAACAGGGAAGATAATCCATTTTCTTATTCATCCCAATTTTCTAATTTATATAACCTACTTGCAGTTGCCCAGCAATGGAAGAATGCTCATCCACAATTGATCTGTGATGTGCGGCATTCCGGAGAGGCAACAGGCGCTAAGCTGGTGACCCTGACGCTGCACAAACTTAAGGAGTCCCTCATCCGTGATGTTGTCCGACGAGTCCAGATCCAATGAAATAAGGGATCTAAAAGGTAAAAAAAATATATATACAACGTTGTAAACATGTACAACTTGTGTTTCATCCCACCTGGTACTTCCAGACTCCATCCATTGCTTCAGAACGCCGTCATTAAATCCATTGATCTGTCCGGCTGACAGGAACTTTAAGGCCGGGATCCTGGTAAGCATATCCACCAGGCACTCGGGCGAAAGATCCGTGGCCGTGATGTCCAATTCCTGCAGGGCGCACTTATCCCACTCGGCCTGCATCACGAACTCGGACTTCAAACTGGTGCCGTTCATCAGCAGGCAGGTCAGGCGCTTCGATCTCTGGATCAGGGTCTTTAAAGTGGAACCTGTGACCTTGTTGCAGAAGTTAACTGCCAGACACTCTAGCTGAATGCAGTTGGAGCTGAAGGCATCGATGTGCGAGTCGTCGATGAAGTTGATGCCGTACAAATTGATCACACGCAAATTGGGCGTGGCCGATTTGAGTTTGTGGACATTGATGACCTCGTAGATCTCCTCCTCCTCCTCCTCGCACTTCTCATAGGTTCCTATCAAATGGAGCACCTCCAGTCCGTTGATGAAGTTGTAGATCTTGCGCATGAAGCCCTCCATGAAGATCACTTCGGAGAGACAGACACACATGTACCGGAGTTTGGTGGGAAAGGCCTGCATCTCGCTGAAATCGTGCAGCTGCATGGCTGAAAAGAATTAATAGTTAATTAAATAAAACAATTAATCAATGATCAACTGAAATACCAACCCGTGGAGAAGTCCAGCAGCATGTGGGTGAGATTCGGACACTTGGCAGACAGTTCGTGGAGCACCGTGTGCGTGATCAGCTCAATGGGGAGTTCTATATAACGGAGAGTAGGACCAAATCGCACGGAGATCAGCTGGAGCAACATCTCCAGGGAGCCCACATGCAGTCCAGACACCTCCGGCCGCAGGGAAACATTCTTCCAAAGACGTGTATCGTAGGCAATTTGGCGCCATCGACGACAAATCCGGGCCAGGCGACAGATCTCGCGGTGCGACAGGTATGAGAATATGTGCAGCAGCACCTTGTCGGGCAGCTTCTCGATGGTCTGCGGGTGAGAAAAATATTTTAGATACACAGAAAACAAATTAAAAACATATATACGTATTCGTAAGCACTATTTTCCTACTTATTTGAATCAAATTAAACGAAATATAAAACTTTTTGGATGGTTACCAAAAATCTACAACTTTTTATAAATAGTAAATCGAACATATTAAAATTGTTCTTAAAATTATACACATTAAATTCAAGTACAGGTTAATTATACTTTTTGTATTTATTTTAGAAATAATCAAAAGAATTGGAGAACTTCTAGTAGTATTTCAAAAAAGTATTCAATTTTTGGTGAGAGTAAAACACTATGATATTAATTTTCAAATATTTTTTGAATATTCAAATAATGATTTGGAATTTTTGTTGTATGGTTTACTACTAATGGTATTTATTTTATTCGATTTTTTATTTGAATGAGAATACGCACAAACTTTCACACAAATGTTTTTATCATGTTCGATATAGTTGTTCATATATTCAAATGGTTTTATATTTTTGGTTTGAGTGCATTTTTTTATCAGAGGGGGATATTTTCTCCTGGTTTTCAGGAGATAAGTGAGGTCTCAAAGTAATCTTAAAAACTCGCTGTACCGTATCGGCGAAGGGACTGCGAACTGTGCCATCGGACAGGTAAACCTGCGAAGCCTCGACGGCCAGCTGACCCCAGATATCCGTGGAAATATCCATTCCTCAGGCCACTCGAGTATATAGTATCGATTCGAAAGCACTTGCTTATATAAAATATAGGTAAGAACCGAGAAGACTACGCGTGGTCTGGCCTGCCAGCTGAATATCCGTCGGACTGAGCTACTTTCGCGCTACTGCGAGAAGGAATCCCATCGACATCGACATCGGAATCTCCAAAAGAACCGCCAGGCAATAGACTCAAGAGAACCAGGCCACTATTTATAGACGAGCGCTAGTAACGAGAGCAGTGGCAGATCTGTCTCGGATGCATCAGCTGTTCATGGGCACCGCACCACTCACGCACTCTCCCAGAACCACCCGACCACCTAGCCACCCACCCGGTGGTGCACAGAAAAATATACCACTTCATCAACAACAAACAAATAATTGGAAAGATATGATCCTTTTCAATATAGAGTCCTAAATATTATCCGTTTTAAAGTAAGCTTTAAAAAAAGACTTCCTATAGCAACTAAACAAAATTGCATTATTAAAATGTTTTTATCTAAATCGAAAACACAGCTTATTGAATTGTAAACTTTTTTTAACATTCGGTTCTAATTTGTACCTTATCCAAAAACATAGACACATTACAATAAATTGGTAAATTTCTAAAAAAAATGTGATTCAATAATACAAAAAGCCAAAAAAAAAATTATCTATCTTTTCCATCTATCTACTTTATAGGGAATTGTAATAGCTTTTGAATGATTGTAAAATTTTCAAATTCAAAACGATTCATTTCTCAGTGCAAGCGAAAGCATATAGAAACGCATGTTGTTTGTTGCCAAGATTTCTATATACACGCGATCGGTGGTCTGGGTTTGTTTTGTTTACTATATCCCATAGCACAAAGTACTTACCAGTCGCGTCTTCACCGCCCCAGAATCGTGAAGTCCGATGGCTGAGGTTTGCGCTGCCAAAACATTCCAATTATCCATCGTGGAACTGGCCTAACTCTTGGATCGGATCAGCCGGGGAATTGTCTGTGTGTTCTGTTGTATAATATATAGTTTCTCTGGGTCCGTGTAGTTCTGGTTCTATCTATGGGAAATATACAGGCTGGCGCCGGTTTGTGTCGTCGTGGGAGTATTTTGCAGGCGACGTCTATAAGAAGCACAAGCATTCATTCATGAGACAAGCAAGATTCTACGAGGCATTCCTGATTAGTCACGTTTCGATGCTGTTTCTACCAATTTCAATCTTTGTAATCGTTTTTACAAAATTGGGAGATTAACATTTGAATAACGGTTTGTTTTCTTTAAGTTGTATCTTCAATATATTTAATTAGAAATTCAAACAATTTTAAAATCGGACCATTTCTAGAAATGTTAGCATATAATCTGTTACACGTTTTGACAGACAATGAGATGATTTTTTCATTTTATTTCGTAATAATCCGATAATAATAGTACAGTACTGAAAAAGCTTCGTTCTACTTCTTAACTTTTTCTGTATTGTAAAATAAATAATACTATTATGTATTTTAAGTAAGAGTGTTCGATGCATAAATCAAGCCACAAGCATTTCCTTAACTGCATAGTTCGATATCGAAATGAGGTTAAAAGCGGCATAAAACATATAATTACCCATTTGATTAATTGATTAAACAAAATTGTTAGGCACTCTACAAATAAATGAACACGAGAACAAAAGCCATTAATTAATTATTTATTGCCCCGCCTCAAACTGCAGTCAGTTGGTTAAAATAGCCAATTTACAACAATAGCACTGGCAAATTTTGAAGAATTTAGTGAACATTTTTTTTTTTTTTTTTTGATTTGCGAGTACACATCAAAATTTTGTTCACCCTTTGCCTGGGTTATTTATAGTCGGATTCGCCTGGTTCTGGTCACAAATTGCGAGGCAGCACCGAAAAATAAATGCAATTTCGTAACTTTCACAGAACAATGTTGGGGGTCGAACATACTTGGCAAATTGCACTTGAGATTTCACTTCTTTGATAGCAAATTACTGGCAATTAGTGGCAAAAATCCGGCGAAAATCGATGGGTTTTATGGCATTACATGGGCCAAATTTTCCGCGTACTTGACGGCTCCACAACTCTCTGGCAACTGAGAAAATCAGGCGTCCGCGGAAGATGGTTTATGCCAAAATCCACTCGGCTAGTCGGTCGTATTATATAGTTGGATATGGAGGGGTAATTGGGGGACGATCTCAGTACAAAGAGCGAGTGCAGGCGTCATTTGCCGCAGCCGGCAGACATGGCACCCGGCCAACGGAGGAGCACCTCACGATCATTAGGAAACATCTATAATAATATCAATTATTTTACATCCAAATTAGCGTTTTTAAATAATTGACTTGGTATGTACTTTAAGCAAGCCAATCCACCCTCTGTCTAATTACGTAAATTTGTAGCTGTTAAGGAATCATCCCGAATATAAAATATAATAAATAATATATGTTCCATAGCTGAACACTACACTAGAGCGGATACTCCATAAATCCAACCACATCCAGATAACATCTTATTGTACACGCTGGCCTTTGGAGTAAAAACAACAGACCCCAGATCTTAACAAGATTGGATGTTGTGAAGAGAATAAAATATATATTTTACAAAAATAAAAAAAGCCTATTGGACATAGGAGGCTTAGTATCTCTACTCATAAAAACAGTAACCAGACCATGATACAATAACATAAGGTAGTCTCGTCGGCTGTCTAAACGTTCGGGTTTTGGTCAGTGCGTGTTCGTCTTTCGAAGGGAAAGGTTGTCTTGTATTGTATGTTATTGTATCATGAACCAGACTATTGGAAATATTAAAGAATACGAATTTAAACAAGAAAGGAAAGCTAACTTCGGGCGGAGCCGAAGTTGATATACCCTTGCAGAATACTCTGTAAATTATATTCTCCAAAATTATTCATATGATGCATTCTTAATACTCATAAAAATCCCAACTTCCTAACTTTAAAAACACCAAAGTTATGGCATTTCCAATCGTTCAGTTATATGGCAGCTATAAGATATAGTCGGCCGATCCTTATGAACTTTGGTAGGTCGGATTGATTGGCCAAAAATAAAACCCATAGACAATCCCAACTTCCTAACTTAACAAACACCAAAGTTATGGCATTTCAGATCAATTAGTTATATGGCGGCTATAGGATATAGTTGGCCGAACCTTATGAAATTTGGTAGATTGTATTGAATGGCCAAATATAAAACCGGTAGAAAATCCCAACTTCCTAACTTTACAAACACCAAAGTTATGGCATTTCCTATCAATCAGTTATATGGCAGCTATAAGATATAGTCGGCCGATCCTTATAAATTTTGGTAGGTCGGATTGATTAGCCAAATATAAAACCCATAGAAAATTCCAACTTCCTAACTTTTCAAACACCAAAGTTATGGCATTTCCGATCAATCAGTTATATGGCAGCTATAGGATATAGTCGGCCGATCCCGGCCGTTCCGACATATATACTGCGGCAAAGGAAAGAAGGCTGTGTCAAAGTTTCAACTCGATAGCTTTAAAACTGAGAGACTAGTTTGCGTAGAAACAGACAGACGGACAGACGGACATGGCTATATCAACTCAGGAGGTGATCCTGATCAAGAATATATATACTTTATAGGGTCGGAGATGTCTCCTTCACTGCGTTGCACACTTTTGACCAAAATTATAATACCCTCTGCAAGGGTATAAAAACGAGACTTTGATAAGAAGCAGAAATGTCGCACATTGTATTTGCTTAAAAATTAGAAATGGAGAAAACTTTCACTTTTTGATGTTTATCATGAATATATTCTTATACATTATAGGGTCGGAATTGTTTCCTACAAAGCGTTTCAAATTTTCGACGGAAATTATAATACTTATTACATTATATTTCTAACCTCCTCTGCAGAGAAGGTTAGAAATATAATGTAATAAGATTTATGATTTTATTCTGTGTAGTGCCAAGAAGCATGAAATGGGAAACTGGCTTGATCTTTTAAAGGTTTTGGTATCAACAATGACGCCACAGTGGACTAGTACAATTGGTTAAATCGCTTTAAATCGCATTAGACTTATTGGGCAACTATAGATGAACATGTCGATGCTGTTGAGCTTGCCAGTTTTAAATGCTCATTTTCAGTTTTTAATATTATAAAAGATAAGATGGCAAACAGAGTTCGAATATTGTTACCAAATCAGGGCAAGAATTTTGAGTCGTCTACAAAAATGTTGAGACGTTTAAAAAGCTAAAAGATAATTGCGCTATTCAATGTTAAATTTACAAGAATGTCAAAAGAATAATAATAAGATGAAAAATGTATAATAATCACTAATATTTCTGACAAAGCTTTTGAAATTCAAGGTGTTTTTAAATTTAGGGGAAAAACTGGATTATTGAAACGAATAAGACGAGATTATTTAGGGCAAAAGCAGAATTTGCATCTGGCAACACTGCTTTTCTGATCAGTCGTTCTCGCGGTGATATCGATATTCGTAGGTGTGTCTCAGTGCGCGTGCATGTGTCAACAGTGGAGTTTCCTTGTTTATTCGTAATTTCTGTAAGAACTGCAAGGTAAAGTCAGTCTGATAAACAACTAATAGCTTTTAAAAACAGAAAGTGAGCTGCCCAACTGCAAACATAAACTAACATATGCAATAACAAAGTTTGTTTATATTTTTATTGTGCACTGCCAGTTGCAACCAGTTGTGTGTGTGTGTGTGTTTTGGAGAGAGACGCCCAACGAGTTGTAATTGTAATACCTATCGAACAAAAGTTGTAAATTACCATTTCAAAACAATAGTTTTTTACCGTAATCCTTTAAAATGTATATTTTATTAATATACCCTTATCAATATAATATATAGCATAGGTAAATAGGTACTTATTACGAGGTCTATTGTAAAAATGTTGATCTGATGTTTTTGTTATTAGGGGTGGTCACGTCATGGACTTAAAAGTGTTATCATTTTAAAACATTTGTTTATAAAAAGAATAGTTTTAAGAAAAATTTCGCTGTTTATATTAACCGACTTTTAAAATAACGCGAGTCATAAAATTTGTATTACGATTTTTGTAAACTATTGTTTTGTTAAAATAACTTTTTATTTATTTATTCGTAATCTGATATTTAAGTGAAAGAAATATTATTCCTCCTTTAAGAAAATGTAAATGTAAAGCTGGATTACACCACCCACAATTTCCCTCAAGCAATTGTCGTAAACGAATTAGGTGTAATTACAATTATCCGAAATTAGAGTGCCTCAAAAGTGCCCAATTAATTAAGACTAACACAATTTAAACTGCCGATCCCAAAAGACCAAAGACAGATTGAAGATTACAGACATTTTTACCCATAAATCTATTGCTAAATATAGTTTAGAGATATTTAAAATAGCGTTAGGCTTGGTATTGTAAACGAGTTAAATTTCGAAATGTCCATGTTTTTATTTTAAATATCGTAATTATAAAAATAGTTTTTTTTTATAAACTATGACTACACCAAAAGGTTTCACATGATTTTAATTGCAGATAAACAAGACTGTTCTAATACGATTTAGATAATCATAAAAGCCATCTAAGAGGTCTGTCCAGAATAAATATGTCACACCTTGTATTATTGTTCCTAATAATCTGTTCAATGATTTTTAATATAGTCTATTTGCCTCAGGAACTACGGTACACCGATCCAGACCCCAAGATGTCATACTCAGCGGAGCGAGCATTGTCCTTTCTGTATCCTCTGGCGATCGTGGCCTCGGTGATCTGCTGCATCACGTCGGCGGTGGCCTGGTCGCATTGGCAGTACGTCCTAAATGCCTGTCCGGACACCAACTGCGGATGTGTGCTCCACGCCAGGAGCACCTATAATAACTTCGAGGGCGGAAATATCGCCTATTGCCATTATGCCACCTATGGACTCCTGTTGCCCCTGCTTTTCGCCGTCGTGCTGGGCGTCTATCATGGTTATCGGATGTGCATCGGGCGTGGCAAACCCAAGGCGGGCACAGCCACCATCCGGCAGCGGTAAGTATTCTAATTCCGATCGAGTGTCTGGGGGTCAAGCGGGTTAATCGGCTTGCCACATTTGTTTGCTCGCCATCATGGGGCGTCTGGGTTGGCCTTATGCTAATGATGACCACTCTGCGGATGAGTAACGCAGCAATATGTGCCAGGCCTCAATAAATCAATTAAAAAATGGGAAGTTTAAAAGAAAATATGGATATTTTACCAAAATGTTAATTAAAAATTAAAAATTAAATGAAATAATAGTGCGAATTGTGATAATCTTAATTTAATTTGGCCGATCTGAAGAATTTTATGAATTTCTATCAACAAATATTCTTTAATGGAATCTACATTTTTTATTTAATTTTATTTCTGAAAAAATATTAATAAAAAATTGAACTTTAAGCCTGCAATAATCTGTTAAGATAACCTTTCTTTTGATTTATTGCTAACATTATAACATTTGAGCTTAGCTGAGTTTAAATAAATAATTGATTTATAATAGTCATGTCTAATTGAATTTGATATTCAATACAAAATATATATATTTAAGACTTAATTTCCTGTTCTTTCCAATAGTTCTGGAGACATGATTGTGGTAACCACTGAGTCTGAACTAACTCCCGACGGCCTCTCACCTTACTATTGTGAGTTTATTGCAGAACGAAGGTTTCCCGACATAATATTTAATATCGTATTTTAATTTTAGGGCTCCCTGCCACTCTCATCTCGGTTATCATGTTCATCTACCAGCTGATCTACTCTGCCATATTTACGGACGGATTTGAGGTGACCTGCAAACAGTACAGGGAGTCGCTTTTGAAGGAAATCCAGGGCGTGGGAAATATAGTGCCCGTGATCAAGGGACGACTGTCGTGCGCTGCTATCTTTGACTTTATGGACTATTTGGTGGAGAGTGTATCCTATGAAAGAAGGCGCTATGGACGCATTAACACCGCGATATGTCTATATTTCACTCTGATTTTCACCTGGGTAGCTCTGTTTGCCTGGTTTGCCATCGGTGTGATCAATATCGTCCACCTTCGACGCACAAAAGCCGCTAGAGTTTAAATATACCGGGCAGTGGATTAAGAGGAGCTGGAAAATCCTGCCAACACTCGATTGGAATTAAAGAAACAATGAAAAATTCACCACGCACATTCGCCTTATATTTAGTCGTAGCCTTACGAAGCGCCACTTATTTATTAGTAGACACACACGTCCACGGTTCAAATCAAAACACATTGTACAAAGAAATGTATGAACAACGAGCGATAAATTAAATCACGATATAATTTTTAATTTACTTTTTTAATGGGTAACGGACAATAATATTACAATGTTGCAATCATCACAATGATCCTATAGGATAATAGTGATTTTATTTCTTACTGAAACATTAAGACCCTATTTGATCTAAATTTTAATCTTATCAAATTTAAGCTGTTTAATTTAAAATTGTTACAACTAATAAGGAATATTTTTTTAGTATTAATTGCAATTTTTGCATAAATAAGAAACGAGTAGTTGCACTGGAAAGTCTTTTATAAAAGGTGTTTAAAAGGTAACTCATTTTCGCAAAAAAAATATTAAAAGTATTGAAATCCGTTTGTCTAAGATAAAATAAGTTTAACAAAAATCAATAATAAACTTAGTATTAATTGAAGGTTAACGGTGTTTGATAAGAAGTACACCAAAACTGTACCTAGGTACGTAACTATCTAGGTACCGTAACGGTATTTCTGGTATGTTTTGTGTAGACTAATTTTAAGATTTTATTATACGCACGGTCATACCGTTTATATGCTGACGTGCCGCAAAGGAATTGTTTACGAGAGAACTAGCTAATTAAAAGAAAAATCTCAAACAAAATGCTGGACATACAGACTCACATGGTAGGGCATTTTATTCCTTAATCCTTGAATGCTTAATAAACCTTTTATTATTGCAGGACTTTGCTGGCCAGGGAAAAGCTGAGCGTTGGTCCCGCTTTATCATCACATTTTTTGGAGTTATCGGCTTGATTTACGGAGCCTTTGTGCAGCAATTTTCGCAAACTGTCTATATCCTGGGAGTCGGATTCGTGCTCTCCTCCTTGGTAAGTTCCTTAACACTTTAACATATGCACTTATAACTCCGTATAAACCCATTTCAGATCACCATTCCACCCTGGCCCTTGTATCGCCGTAACGCTCTGAAGTGGCAAAAACCCATCGACACGGATGCCAAATCCTCCAGTTCCGAATCCGGTGATGAGGGCAAAAAGAAGAAGAAATAGTCGTAGCCAACAGTAATGTGTATTTCTCACTATCCATTATAATATACATACATAGATAACTAAATGGGACGTCGGTATGATATTAGATCATTATGATCGTAGTACTTATGAATAAGATCGTACATGTTGGCGAAGAAAAACAGCAGGTTGTCATATTGTCCATTGTAGGGAGATACCCTATCCATGTCCTCGATGGAAGTATCTATCTTTAAGGGTGCTGCCAGTTGATAAAACCCTTCGGTAATTTCGAGATTATCTAGTCCTCTGTATAAAGAATTCAAGCCCCAGGCATTTATGTGCACTTCGAGGAGGAATTGGTGAACGGCTTCTATCGTGGCCAGATACCAACGTGGACTTCCCCGCTGATGACGCCAAAATTGGGATAACCTATTTTGTAAGACTACGGTTCTAAGACTCCGAATCCTTTCATCTGCGTAGATACCGCGACTTTGGTTCCAAGTGCTGTCTATGAAGACAGCTCGACGAATGGGCAGGTTCTCCAGGTTCCAGGTTTTCTTCGGGGATTCCTGATCCTTCAAGTGGGGTTCCTGCACCTCCACCTCATCCATTCTCCTTCGCAGCATGGTTCCCATGTGATGACCTTTTGGCAGTCCATAGTTATCCCCTATCTGCAGCTGGATGTTCCTTTCAAAAAGTTGAGGTACCGTCAGGGCAGTGGCACTGGGAAATATTAGAACCACTCCTGGTTCCTGCCGGTAGTCGGGTATATCCGGAAAGGTGTGAATCCTCACGTGTTCCGGCGCCAAAACAGCCGCATGAACAGCAGTACTTTTGCCGTCTATTTCCTTCTTGTGCTTGATTATGTCTATTCTAAGCGGTAGCTCAACGCGTGGTAGTAGCTCCTCCAATTCTCCCACCGGTGTGTAGCAACTATAGCAGAAAAACTTGCGCGAACGATTGCACAATTTGCAATTGTGGCGGCCCTCGATGGAATCCAGTATTGTGTGATCCGAAATCCGCATATTTACAAAAGGATATTTGCGGGTCCGCTGCGGTGCCTCCAACGGATGCGACATTTTCCCGGAAAATCCCTATAATATAACCAAAACAATTGGAATAACAAATTTGTAATGGAAATGGCCAACAAAAATATCGATAGCAATCAGCTGATTTTGGTAGGGCTGGCGGTTACACAAAAAACATGTGCGCTGGAATATCTCGATTGCGACATAAAAATCATGTAAAATATGTGTAAAAAAAACTTTGTGTTTTCAAATCTTCTTCAGTGACAATAACTTTAAATTTAAAATTAAAAATATATTTTTACTCCATTGACCTACCTTTCTTTATGTTCAGTAACTTAATAAGTAGTCCGAAGTGTCCCACAATTTTAAAGTGCCATGTTTCTAAGGATTGGCATATTGTGGATTGATTCTCTAAAAATCTGCATTCAAATTTTCTCATTTTAACGTTGATCAAAATTTTGACTCAATTTTATGTTAGTTATTTCTAAGTTTCCGATGCCTTGTAAAAAGGTGTCCCTTAGTTGGATTTCTAGAGTCCATAAGTTAACCATATTTAAGCCGATTTTAAAGCGGCATACCTCTAAAGACTTCTGGATTGATTCTCTAAAAATCTGCATAAAAAAATCTGCAAATTTTTAATTTTAACGTCGATCAAAATTTTCACCCATTTTTATGTTAGTTATTTCTAAGATAGCGATGTCTTGTAAAAGGGTGTCCCACAATTGGACTTCTAAAGTCCATAACTTTACAATATTTAAGCCGATTTTAAAGTGGCATACCTCTAAAGACTTGTGGGTTGAATCTGCATTCAAATTTGTCATATTAATTTCAGGCCAATTTCGAACAGGCAAATTTCAAGCCTTATAAAGTTTATATATTCCTTGCATCACCATGTCCGTCTGTTCGTCCGTTTCTATGCAAGCTATTCCCTCAGTTTTAAAGCTATTAATATGCAACTTCTTATTTTTGTTGTAGGTAGTATATAAGTCTACCCGGGCTTACTATATCATATAGCTTCCATAAGAACAACCGGGAAAAACAGGGAAATGAAATTATGACTTTGTTGCTTTTAAAAAAAATTATCTATTTCATCAAAGATATAGTATTTTTTTAAAATTTTAGAAATACGGTTTTCATATAGCTGCCATATGAACAATCTGGATGAAGGGAAATAAAATATAACTTTATTGTTTCGAAACATATACCCTATACTTCGAGATTTAGTGGATTGAGAATTTAGATTTACTTTTTTAATTGTAAAAATATAACACAATGCACAATTAGCAATTGTGCAGACCCTCGATGGAATAATCTAACCGCTGCAGCGACATTTTCCCGCAACATATTTTAAATTGCCAGTAAAGTAATCGATACCACACAGCTGATATGCCCAGGGCTAGAGATCATAC
Source organism: Drosophila rhopaloa (assembly GCF_018152115.1). NCBI lineage: Eukaryota > Metazoa > Arthropoda > Insecta > Diptera > Drosophilidae > Drosophila > Drosophila rhopaloa. Next base: position 10,027,713 of record NW_025335059.1, on the reverse strand, counting down.
AAAAAACACTTTTACTGGAATATACCAAACGATATGTAAAAATCATGTAAAAAGTGTGTATGAAATATAACAAAATAACATACATTAAACTTCTTTCAAAAAAATATGTAAGTAAACTTAGATAAATAATGTGTAAATAGAATATATGGTGGAATAATGTTTTGTAAGATATCAAATAATAAAAAAGAAACAATAATACTAAAATGTGTGTAAATGAGCGCCAATAACTTCCCACTAACCATTCATAATGTTTCATGATATCTAAGTGCTCCTAGGTAATGTTCTCAAAAATCTAATGCTTAAAAAATGGTAATTTTTAACGTTATGACATATTTGCATAATAGATACAAATCAAAATAAAAAACTCTGCTAAAAATATGTCAGTATCATTAATACTGGTTAAATTGTAGTTGTTACATTGTCAAAATAAACTTGGTAAACACTTATAAGAAAAATTCGAACTTTAATTCTGAACTCGCTTAAAAATGCGCTACAAATTTGTACAAATTTTATTACCCAGCCCTGAACCATTAACCAGATGGTAAATTTTAACATACCTCGCACGGTCACACTGTTCCAAGCAAACCAAAAGCCGGCAAAATTGTGCAAAAGTTGGCAAAACACCAAAACGTTTAAGGAAATGTAACTAATTATGCGTGGCGTTCGCAAGTGTGTTCACTGTGGTGCTGTGAATGGAAATCGCGCACAGTTTTGCCGGAATTCCTACTGTCCGCAGCGCAGGAATGTCCTTGACGCCGTCCAGTTGGTTTCCTTGAGACCCGGATCCACTGTTTACTCCTTGCGGGCCAAGGAAAAGGAGCAACAGCCGCGGAACTTCGTGGTCATACAGGATGTCACCCTGTCCTTGCAACCGGATGCTGCAGTGGTGTCCAGCAAGGCCGAGTGCTACGTGGAGTCCTGCCAGAAATCTGGAGGCGATTCCTTGGATTGCGTCCATGTTAAAGCTTGTAGAGAACTGGGCACCGAGTTTCCCAAGGCCCAGGTTTACCGAGTGTCCCGGGAAGTTCTGTGGAACCTTAATATAAACCAGGAGCAGAAGCAGCATCTCTGGCATCTTTATAAATATGCAGAAGAAAAGGAGTATCTTCCTGGAGTGCAGCGATTGAACCCAACCACATTTGCAGTGAAATGCGATAGGTCAGAATCCTTTCCAGCTGCTCGTCTACATGTCACCGTTTTGGCCAATGTTTTGTCTAAAAAGAAGGGCAGCTACGCCTGCGCCTGCAGGAAGCTAAAGATCATAGTGGAACCGGATAACTCTTTAGTGATGCAGGACGAGATCTGCGACCATCTGCTGCTTGTTTTGGCGGCAATCCTTAGTTCCCCGCAGGGAAAACGGGTTTACGGCAACTTCACCAGTGGCTTGCAGAACTTTTGGATGCCCTCGCAGCTGGAGACTCCATTGGGAGAAATAGAAACAGAGGATTTGCGGCTCAGTTTAAGCATGGTGGATGATTTCGACCCCCAGGTGGACATACTTGTTTTCGGGGATCAGCTCGATGTAAGTTTAACCTTTAAAATCCAAATTTTTCAGATTCTTCCTAACGTTCTTCTCTCTTTAATAATTATAGCTCCATTTACCGGATCTCTCCGATGGCGTTTTTAATCTGGACAACATGCAGGCAGCCACCTCTAGTCACAACACCTCAAATACCAACGATGCCTTCGTCCATTATGCCAACGATTCGCAGCTCTTGTCCAATTGTGATGTTTTCGCAGAGCCAATCGAGCTAACCGACTGCAATATCGAACTGATGGATCAGTTTCAGCCCACGGATCAGATAGATATTTGCAGCGAGGACATAGAACTTCCGCTGATCAGTGAGCATTATAATATTCTGGCTGCTCCACCCATTTTTACGGAGGCCACTCCTTCAGTAGATACCGATCAGCTGCCAATTGAACTGGCCACAATATCAGTGGTTAAAAAGGCACCTGTCAAGGTCTCTGAAATTGTAAGAGAAGTGAAAACCCGAAAGCAGCCTCCCTTACCAGCCAAAAGGGATTTGATAGTAAATAATTCAGATAAAGTTACTCCAGTTGTGAACACTCTTTGCTTGGATGCTTCAGTTCAGCCGGCGTTGTCCTACTCAGCATGGCTGGATCATGTGATAGAGCTTCTAAACGAAAGATTCGAGCCATTAGAAACTCCAAACGCGGGACTAACAAAACGTTTGGTCCAACAAAACTTCCATGTGCACAAGGTAAGTTGAGGTATACACACCACGCCTCTTCTTTAATCTCTTATTAAATACCCTACAGGACAGCTTTTCGCACTTCTGTAAGAGTTTCAGTGCGGGATATAAACGACGACCCTTAGATAAATCCACTGTGATAGAATCGGGCAAATATAAAGGGCTCAACCAGTACACCTGGCATTTTACTTCTTCTCACACAGTAAAACGCATCTTCAGTACCCCAAATATTGAACTGCACTTGGAACGTGCCTTCGAGAGACACGCGGAAGGTAATTTTGTGCCTTATGTGCGTCCAGCTACTGAGCCAAATGTTCCGGGTAAAAAGCGTATAGTTTACACCAGACTCAAGCTTTATATGGTTAAGATCATCTTCGAAATGTCTCCAAAGGTTAGTTAATACTAAAATTCCTATAATCAAGTGCCAAAAAAGAATTTGTAGTGTTAATAAAGGAGAGTCCCCACTGTATAATATAAGATAATACTTCTCCGCAGGATCAGTCCGGCAACGGACTTCTGTTGACCTGGACCCCGGATGTGCTACCCCGCAGCCAATTCGGGCTTATGAACGTGGAGTTCACTGTGGAGACACGATCGCCCATCTAGGGTAAGTTTGCAATTTGATGTTCTTTATTTTGACGCTTTCAATTTTGTCTGTTCCATTTATCTTTAGTCCATTTCAACTTTTCATTGGCTTATGAGTAGCTTAGGTGTACATACATATACATACATATCTTTATATATCATTAATTTTGTTTATCGCGAGACGTTCTCCGAATTTGATATCGGATCCTCTTGCTTCAATGGCCTCTACAAGCTGCGGGAAAGTCCCAACATTCTGGGTCTGCAAGGGGCAAATTCTTTTTTCTTTAAAATCTATGGTCTGCCTCTGGGGTATTTATCTTCATCTATTTGCTTAGCTCTAAAATCGTGGGCATGCTTACTTAAATTCTCGCTACATTCAGCTCTTTCTTACGAATTTTTCTTTAATATTTCTTTTTTTTGTATTTTCTGTGGTTTCTTTTTAAATTGTTTACGCTTAACTTTGACATTCATCACATTTATAAATTGCATAACACCGTCAATAAGATAATCTGTTGTATCTGTTGTTTTGTATCATTTTTTTTTACTATAGTTAATGTGTGAAGGTAGTTTAGTCGTGGAAAGGTTTCCATTTGCTCGAAAAGTGTGTGCAGTTTTTAATTGGGGGATTTCTGTAGAACTCTGTGTAATCATTGCTCTTTTGCAATGCTGTTGATTAAGCTTTTCTTTGGCTGTGACGCAAATCACACTCATACAACATTATGTACATAATGTATAGAAATATCCACCTATAGTTTTATCGTACATACTACTATTTATGTGTTTAACAGTTAAAATGCATAGTTTTTCTCAATATTGTATCGAAATAATATGATTCTTGTTGTTTATATTACAGATGAAGCATTTGTTACCATTGCCGGTGTCAGTATGAGAATTTACAAGCCCTTCTAGCGTATAAGTAATCTTAATCTATGTCCGGTTAGTGCCTAAGAAACATAATCTCACAAAAATTGGTCATTAGTTGGTTAATACGTAGAGCCGCCTATTTGGTATCAGCTGACAAATGATTGGATTGAAATGCTCTTGCTTTGATAAGATCAAGATTGAAGGGTGCTCCCAACCCAATCAAACCGATCTACCATCTATATCCTCAAGTAGTCTGACTACATTCGATTGGGTGGACACGGGATAAATCTAAGAGGAAACTGAAGGACCTTTGACATTCGTTCATTTACATAATCAGTATACATGCTTATTTAAGTTAAAGTGTACAAAAAACCAGTCTTTAAAACATGTTTGTTTATCGTTTATGTTTTTCCCATTTATATTTTACACATATAATGTAAAAATATTCACTAAATTATTTGCGCTCTACTTGCTGTGTGTGCGGGGCAGATATATTTGACTAAATCTGGACAATTCCAAACCATACATCTCCCTAGCTAACTCACACACAGGCATAGCTATGGCAATTCAGAGTGCTAACTTTAATTTTAAATCTTATCCACATCCGCGGCTAACTTTAAGAACTGTACAGATTAATATTACGCCGATATTAGGGGTCTATCAAATATGGTAACACCCTGTGAATGGATAAGAAAAAAACAAAACTTAAACTTGACTTTTCATTGGGATTTTCTTTTTATCTCACTTTTCACATGAATTGTATATTTTAATAATACTTTGCTTGCGATTACTTTTAGACTTATTTTAGTTTTTACAATATTCTTAGCTTGTTCAGAATGATGAGTCTTAGGTTCTTCCAGTTGTTTTCTGGCCTAAGCACGTTTTTACAGTATTTTTAGCTGTTTCAGAATAATGAGTCTGATTTTCTGGCCTAAGCTTTTATTTACAATTTTTCGTGATGCCCTTGTGCTTCGTGCTGAAATTGTGTGAATTTGTTATATTTATTTTGGGATTTACAGTGATGTGTGGAGGAAAGAGTGAGGGTGATGTGCTCCGTGTTAAGTGCTCGGTAACTCGAAATATTTGCCAATAATTCGTTTCTTTTCCTACTAAATTTGCAATTAATTTGTTGCTAAGTTTCGCTTGTGTTTCTTCATTATTTTTGGTGTATTAAACTGGAACAAATGTATAAGAAGACAAAAAACTATAACAGATTCTAGGACGGACACTGAATCGATTCGAAATGCAAAAGTGCTCAATCAACTACTAGGATAACTCGATAATTCAACTAATAATGATTACTTTAGTATGAGTTTGTAGGAGCTTAAAAAATCATGGCACAAGTGTGTGCAGAATTAACCTGCATTAACGTTATTGTAATCAGCATATATAAATGATTAGACAAATATGTTTTCTTGTTTAATTCTACTTGTTCAATTTGTGCATTTTGCTACGTTTCCACTTTTAGATTTGTGATTATTTTTGTTTTTTTACTGCTGTTTTTGACTTTTCTTTTCCTTTGTGACTAAATGTAGGTAAAGTATATTAAAAACTTAGTCATACGATATAAAAATGATAGAAAGACAAAATAATTTAGATAGTATTAAAGATAATAACTGAGGGAATACATTAAAGTAAAACATGGAGCTTACACGGCAAATGAATAATTTATGGACAAGGCGCTAAACGCTTTGTTCCCACCTAAAACGACTTAAACGTTAATAAATACATCGCTATGTATACGTAAATGTACGGTGTTTAAATTTAAATATTTATATTTAAACATTTATAAAATGATTTAATTTCTCTCTGTAAATTTATCTTTAGTTTAACCTACAATATCTAAGTTTTGAGCATCTGTCGCTGCTGCATTTGTGACGTTGTTATTATTATTATTGTTGATGATCGTTCGTGAAGTGGTTGGTGAATTATCCGTATTGTTCATCAGTAAATCACCAACATTGGTGTGATGTTGATGCGTGTTATATTGTTGTTGAAGTTGAGTTTGTTGTTGCATCAAGGCCAGCATTTGTTGTTGTTGATGTTCCATCAGATCAGCAGCGTTATTAGTAACAGTATGGAAATTGGCATTAGTAAGGGTTAAACTGTTCGGGGATGCGAGTGGTATTGTAGGAATTATAGGTAGGACTGTTGTTGGTGTCGTTGGAGTCGTTGGTGTTGCAGTTGCAGTTGCTGGTGTGGCCGGTGATGTTGCATTGGCGACTGTGGGTGAGATCTGGTGGGACAGGTCTAATGGCGATGGCAATTGGATGGTTTGTGGGGATGGTGTTGGAGAACTTGGTGGTGGTGGTGTGGATGAATTGGAGGACAGTGGAGCGACTGTGGGCGGTAACAATGACAGAATGGGCAAGAGGCTTGGATTAGTATCGGTTGTTGGTGTGCTGACTGTCTCATGGAGTGCTGTCTGTTGCTGCTGCTGCTGTTGTAGCTGCTGCTGCTGTGTCTCTATGTGTTGCTGCTGCAGCTGCAGCATGTGCAGCTGCTGCTGCTGCAGTATGACATGCTGTGGAACATTACCATTGCTGCATATTTTGCTATAGAGATCCGGCGTGGCCGTTGTCACATCCTCGAATTCAGTCCGAAGCGCCGTGCGCTTCAGCAGGTTCAAATTGCCAGGCAAAAATGAAAGTATATTATAGATGACGCGAATGTCCTCGCTGGAGGTCCACACCCCGGGTCGCTTGTTGTGGTACAGCTTCGCGTACTGGTACACATTAGCCGTGCTGCAGTACTCCATCTCGATGGCCAGCGACGAGATCGCGCAGAAGGTGCATGCCTGGGCGCCACCATACCTACAAATTGGAAATTTTATTAAAACATATTTTTTAGGGGTTTGAAAATATTTTCATTCTGGTTTTGCACTCATAGAAAACTTAATTTAATTTAATATTCTAAATCAGAATTAAAATGATCAGACCATTACTTATAACTATTTACATATGTGTGATTTTTTATAGAGTTATGAAATGAAGGCCCAATGCATTTCTGTCTCGAAATAGATTTTAGGATGAATTCTCTATAAAACCTCTAATATAACAACTCAATTGTAACGTACCTATCCACAATGACAATAGGACCATTGCGGTAGTCATTGCAGCGCTCGTGCACGTCCACGATAAAGTCGTAGATGCTGTTGGGATTGGACATCTCCGGCCAACTGGGACAGTGCAGCATTTTGACCGTCAGCTCGTAGTCGTCCTGTATCGACTGGATAACAAAGTCGCGACTGACATAGTCGCTCTTGTTGGTCTTGTTCAGATACTTGACGCGATAGTGATCGCTCTCGATGGGCGTGGCCTCATCCGGCCAAAACTGGGCAAAGTTCTGAAAGGAAATTATAAATTAGTAAACTTCTCAGAAGAAATATATATTCCTATTTTTCTTATAAGTTTCCAAAAGTTTTATTTTGTTCTACCAGAAATATCCATAGAACTTTAAGACACCTGAAAAATTTTTTTTAAAACTTTAGAGATTTCTATACTTACTATATCATCCAGTGATGAAAGCAGCACGACGGTCTGTGCATTGTGGTCCCAGACCATCTGCCAGAAGTCCTTTATCGTGTGCGCCATGGGATGTTGGGTGACTATGAAGTCCCTCAATCTCCGGAAGCCGTGAAGCCAGGAGGCGTTGATATAATCGCTACCATCCTCGCCCGGCTTGGGTGTCAAATGCACCCGACTGCCCTCGATGGGGAAGATGGCTCCGCGGTTCTTGATCGAGTTCACCTGCTTCATGGCGGATGCAATGTGAATATCCTTTGGCTGGAACTGGATGATGTTCTTGTACTGCTGCTCCAAGTAGGGAGTGCAGTTCTTCAGCTCCTCCACCTGCTCGGCCATCAGATTTGTCTCGCCAGAGGCGATGGCCTCCACCAGAGCATCGTGCAGGAATATGTACTGCTCCTCGGTCTGGACAAGGAAGTTCCTCTGGGCTCGAATGTGACGCAGGAAGCCGAAGACGTTCGCAATTGATTTCTGCTGGATTTGCTTCAGCATGGCGTCCAGGACGATGTAGGTGCCAGTGCGACCAACGCCAGCGCTAAAAAAGGGAACGAATGTTTAGATATAGTGGAAGTAAGATAGCCTATTGATGACTATTGGAAGTATTAACCCACCTGCAGTGCACAACAATAGGACCAGCCTCTGCGGGATTGGCGGCTGATGATTTCTTGACAAAGTTCAGAACAGGAAGGGGATGATCGGGGGTTCCATGATCGGGCCAGTTGGTATAGTGATATTGGTAGACCAGTTTCTCAGTATTGCACTGCTTCTTCTTCTTAAGCTTTGAATAAAACATAACATTAATCAGGAAATTACTAAATAAACTAAGTAAAGCTCACCTTCAAGTGCTTGATCTGCAAAGTGCGAACAGTGTACGTGGACATGACTTCCTCCTCGATAAGTTTAACCTGGATCACTCCGTAGGTCTCAACGCCATCCTTCGGCCAGTACATGTCGCACTTGCGTCTTCCACGCTCCACAAGATTGGTGATCATCACAATGATGGCCACTCTCTGCTCCCAAATCATCCGCCAGAAACAGTCAAAGGTGTCGGGCAAAGGTCCCTGGGTTCCGATGAAGGCATGTCCCTTCTGGTAGCCATCGATGAAGTTGGCGTTGATGTAGTCGAGGTTCTTCTTTTGGCCCGGTGTAGGATGCAAATGCACCCGACTGTGATCATCTGCGTTTTTAGAAACAATTAAGCAGTTAGTAAGGGATAATTAAATGTAAAAAAGGTTTAACTGCAGTACAAAAGTTCGTTGTCATAAAAATACTATTAACTTGATTAAGTAAAACTATTAACTTGACTTTGACTTACAGGCTGTGATGTTGAGATAGCGATTCTTGCGTTTGTTCTCGGGATGCTGGGAGTGCTCACATGGCAGATCATCGCTGATGCACTCGTTCTGGATGGCCTCGTACTCCCGACTGAATCCTATATCTCCATCGGCATGCAGGGATGCCACGTGCTTGGCAAATTCATTTACGGGTACAGCTGCGCGGATCTCATCGCCGATCTTCACGGGCACTTCCCAATCCACCTGCGGGGCATTCGGGTGGTGCGGTGGATCATCCAGATAGTAGTAGGCAGCATGGAAGCACTTTCTGCTGAAAAGAGTTAATGGAAATACCAAGTGTTAAACAGGATTGTTAAATGAAAAATAATTAATTTTCCTAAATATTTGTATAGCAGTAAAAGCAACAGCTTAATTAATATAAAAACAGACAACTGTGATGTCTTTGGATTTTCATTAAAACTAAAACGTCTAATTCTGCATAAATTTTAAAATTGTTATGCAGTTATATCATAATGTTTCCTCAATGGGTGAATAGGTCCCCTCACCATTCAAATTAATTCCCTTTATTAAAATAACAAGTGGCGCTTTAGAATGTAAAAGGACCTACGCTTTAAGAGGTTCCTTGCTCCTTTAAACACAATCCTATTAAGTGTAGCAGCAACTAGAGCAGAAGTTTTACTGACCAGTCACAAAAGTATCCTTTCTCAATTTCCTTACAAATGCCGGGCTACTTTGAAAAAGTGTAAATTCTATTTAACAGACAGAGAATCATTTTCTTTACAAAAGTTGTGAACTGTGGAAATTATGAAGCAGCTGCAATCAGTTAGAGCAAAATCAGCGAAAGGTGTCAGATGGGCGTGGCCGACAAGCTCTTGGCAAAATCAAAATGCATAAATAAGCAGGTGGCAGAAAAGGAGATGGAAAACCAGCTAGATAGACTCCAGGAAGTGGGTAGTGGTCAGTGCTAATGGCATTCAGTTGCAGCCAGGCATTAGGAAGTAATTCTGTGACAGGATACTTTCGACTGTGCAAAAATATTTGCGCAAAGCTGCTTTAAATGAGTGACAATAATGACAAAAGGTGGGCCTTAATGCTGTTCAATTTCTGTACACAAATGGAGGTTAAGTTTTGTAATTGGCTTAAGCGATTACAAGGAGCGCAGAACTTTCTTGCACCAAGTTTTGCTCACAAGTGCACTCGACCAACCAGTGAAACTTGGCAACTTCCCAGCTAAGTTTTCCACTCGCAGTAGCTGCTTTTATTGCCGGATTTCGCAGCCTTGGGAGAAAGTGCAGGACATAATGGAAATTGAGTGGTCCAGACTGTACTGCCAACTTTTCATTCTGTCTTGTATTGTGGCTCGTTGCACTTTGGCAAGAAATATTGCGGAAATAATCTTGATCTGCATTGAACCAACATCGATTTCCTAATGTTTACTGCAGAAGTCATTGAATTTAATAAATTTTTAAAGGGAATGGTTTTTAAATGGGAATTAACCTTAACAGAATTGCATTGATTTGTAATGCAAAGTTTGTATAATATTTACTGCTACGTTTTATATCTAATAAAACGTGAATAACATATTCCGAACTTTATTTTTTTTAATGGTATCTGTTTTACAATATATAAAATTATTTCATATATTTTTTTAACTTCTGCCATGCTTAAATCAACACGATATAGAAAGCTAACAAATAATAAGTGACCTTCCCTTATTAGTCAATACTCCCAATTTTTCCAGCTTATTCTCTATGACTTCTTCCAAGTACTGATAAAAAGTTTATTTCTCAATGTTTGCTCTTTAGATATTAAAAGCGATACTGATCTGTCGTTGTTAGCATTTCCGCGGAATTATTCACAGGTTTCTTGTTTATTCAACGAAGTTTCGCAGCATAAACAAAAGTAGCCGGGGCATCAAGAACTTTGATAATTGTTTCAATAATTCTTATCAGCGGAAGACCGAAATTCGGCTTGTTTATTTTTTCGTCGATAAAAAAGTAAATAAATAGCTAAATTGGGGACAAAACCAACCAGAAAATAAGAAATTCCTTCCTTCTATGTATGTACATATATTTACATATGTTTTTCTTGATTCCCAAGCTTCCCTCCACTTTTGTTATTGTTTATCAAAGACTTTTGTTTTTCTTGCGACTCTATTACGCACCAACAAAAGTATTTATTTATTTTTGTCGACTTCCGCTGTCCATTAAATATGCAACCTGACTGTAGATATTAGTTTCTTTATGATTTTTGTTTGGCAAACACGTGACAGTTGCGCCAAGTGATCGTTTTCCCGGGGGTGCAGCTGCGAAAAACTTACGTAAACCAATTTCCACGTTGCGATTTACGGCGCAACAACCTTGGTGTTGCTGCTGTCGCTTGTTTTGCTGTTGCTGTTGCACTTGCAATTTCTGATGTTGCTGGTAGCATGGGGCTGCTGCAGCGTTTTTCCCTGCAACCTGACATAATGCGTCGCCTTCGCTAGAATTGCATTGCCTTTTTTTTGCTTTGTATATTCGCGAATTTTTGCTTACATATTTACACAAATTACGTCATATTGGCAATGCAATGTCGCCAGTTCACTTGCAAAAATAGTACGCAATAACTACGGAAAACACACACCACACTGTCGAATAAATAATTTAATGAGGCTGTGGTTGTGACGTTTTAAAAAAATAAGAAATAACAATAAAAAATACAAGCAGGTGGCTCTGGCCAGTTATCGCTTATTTTTTTCAGCGTTGTTTATTGATAAGGTTTATTTTTATTGGATTTTTTATGTAGGTCTCTCGGCGGCACAGAAAAATCTCTAGTTTTCGTGCTGATGAACGCGCGTGCTCTGGAGAACTGAACTCTTGTCAATTAGCAATCGACGCGCAGCCAGAGCTTTTCCTCAGTTCCCCGATCTTTTGGCCGATCGAGAGATATAGAAAGAGCGAGCTTTTTGGGCTTTGCATCAGCTGTTTGATAACAACTGCACGTTTTTTTTTTAGCTGCCGCTAAAAGCCTGTTTGCCATGCCCTCTTTCCTACAGTAAATATTGGTTGTGATTAAACCTTTCTAAAAACCTATGGGTTTTATTATACACACTTCTCAAGAAAAACAAATAAAGTGTTTCAAAGGCCATAAATAAAAAAAGTAGTCCTATAAACATCTTTAAAAAATGTTCTTCATATTTAAATTATAAAATTAAAAGTTCAAGATATATAAAATTGTTAAAAACTTGGATAAATTTTGTGACCCATTTCAACAGAATTTAGTAATTGCTTTTAAGCAGTTTGAACTGTGACAATTCCAGTTAAAATGCTATATAATCATGCTGTATATCTTATCTACATTTGACATTGATTTACCCTTCTCTGTTGCATATATTATTTACAATTTTAATGCTTTTTTCTCCCGTGTTTGCTTAATTAAGTCTACTGTTGTTTACTATTGTTGCTGCCCAGCTAGCTCATCAATTAATCAATTAAAAAACGCAATGTTCAGTACTTGCTGCCATATAGGGAATCGATATTTGTTAATCGTTCAATTGCGCCAGACAACTTCCGCAACAAAAGTTACATTGAAAGAAATTTACCCTTGGAAAGTTGATAACGTTGGTATTTAGTTCATCAATACAGTTGATAAAGTCGGAGAAAGGGCAGGAATATGGGGAAAAGCTGGACCAAACTGCACACTCCCTTAACCCCTCACACATTTTGTCTATTTCCATCGTTGTTATGAAATGGAACTTTTTGGCAAAAGTTACCAATACGTTACCCAAAAACAATTTCTTGTCTGACTCTGCTATTCTATTTTTGGCATAGGGAAAAGTTCTATACAAAAAGAAAAAACCAGACACGCGCACACATTTGCTGGCAAAATAAAGCCGTCGACACAAAAACAATTTTCACAACTGCATCAGATATGAAAAAGTAACACACAAGTCGACATACGTTGAGACCCAGATAGAGGGAAAAGTGTTCTCCATTTTCTTATTTCGGTGTCGGAATGCAAATGGAAAATAATATTGAACTCAGTTCATAAGAAACTGAAACTGAGATACTCTTCATTAAAAATTCTAAGCTGGTAATGAAAATATTCGCTTGCTGTTTACGATAAGTTCTATGTAGTTTGAAATATGAAGTTAAAATTGTTTTAATTGCATTTATTGAACAAACGAAAATTATGTTTTAACTTTATTTTTCATTTTGTAATTAAATATTTAAAAATTAAATATGAAAAATACAAATGAAAAATATAGGGTAACTAACCAAAATATTTTATTCACCAAACCTCATTTATTTTATGAAGTGAATAGTATTTCTCTAAACTATTTTTCCTACTCTAAAAAATGTTGGTCAGGCAAGTTAGAAAGATGGTTATCGCTGTTGGCAGCAAATTGTTGCCATAAGAAATTGTAAAAGTATTTCTACTTGGCGCACAAGTTGCCAGTTCTCTAGTGTGTGGTTAGGACTTAGTTAACCTGCCACAAGCCGCAGCAGTTATTAAAATAATTTCCACACCCCTTGACTTTTTGCCATTCAAGCCTCCAGTGGCGGCCACTAAACGTTGATTAGTGCTCTGCAAATGTAAAAGTAAATGTAAATGATTTCGCCAAGAGCCGCGAATTGAGTTCTGCGAAAGAATTTTTCTCGCCCTCACATAAAACGCAAACCCTTTTTTCTTGTTTCCCTTCTGGTTTTTTTTCCGCCTGACTTTTGTTCTGACTTTTCCAACCCACCCCTTCCTCACTCTATATTTGTTTGCATTGAAAAGGAAATTGTAGAAATTCGCCTTTGTTTGCTTAATAAAATATAATTTTTTCCGCTCTAAAACTTGGGTAACTTGAAAAATGGGATGGCAACACTCCAACCTTCTTCTTTTCCATCTCCTCACGCTGTTATGCGTTCTGCTTTGCTCGCAGGGTATTTGTAAAAAATAAATAAAATGGCATTAATTTGTTAGGGAACCCGAGAAGGGGTAAAAAGTGGTTTGGGTAACTTTCATTTGGCATATTCGCGGCAGCATAAAAAATCGCTTCGACAGAAAATATGCAAAATTCTTTCCCTTGAAGTTGGGTATAAAAACGCTTTTCATTTTCCCCAACACATTTTGTCGTCTCAAATGTTTGCCGTTGCCTCCGGCAAATGCGAATCCGGATACGGAGTAAGATTCCCGTGGTCTGGGCAATGGGTTAACCACTTTTACATTTAATAAAGATTTTAAGTAACTTAAAATTGTTTTGCTTGTCTTTGTCTTTGGCTTCGCTTGGACTCTTGTTTTTTTTCAATTTGAATTTTAATTAACATTTCCAGGGAATATGAGGATAGCCCACCTCCCCTTTCAAGTTTGTGGTAGCTGGTTTCCGCTGTTTTCAGAAAGAAAAGCAGATTGAAATGGTCGAGTTATTTTCTTAATTATATATTGGTTAGAGGGACATTCCGAAAGGATTAAACATTTTTTCTGTACTTCTATTTGTATAATTAATATTGGCGTGGAGATGCAGATAGCATAAAGTCCACTAATTGGTTAAGTATTTCCTTCTTTTAAAATTAAAAGTGCAATACAGAATTGGCTTTTATACAAAGGGATAAATGTGGAAGTTAAAATTAATGATGACAAGCTATTTAAATTCTTCTAGATTAATTCCAAGATTCTACATGTTTTTACTACTATAAATTGTAATTTAAAAATAGGCAATTTCTATAGCTGCAACGGGCCGACTTAAAATGCTTTCTTGAGTTTATTTTTAAATTCTATCGACGGGAGTGGGAAGACAGCGCTTTGCACTCAACACTTTTCACAGTTTTATTTATGGAACTGCACGCGACTGTCTACGGAAAAGCAGCTGCTTCTACGTCTACATCAGCACTTGCTTCTTGCTATATTTTTATTTTCGAATTTAGTGCTTAAATATGGCATGGAGCGCCACTTACCTCCACAGGAAGAAGGCCATGATGATCAGGATGATGCCCGAAACAGCTGAAGATAATGCCAACCAAAACGGCGAGGTTGTAGTCATTATGCGATTGACGCAGCAGCGGTTGGAGTTTCTCGCAATTCGGTTGTAGTTGAATCTGTTTTGTGAAAAATAACATTTTGTTAAAACAGTTTAAATATTGTATGGATAATAATTAATATTCTATAGCAAAATTCTCAAAAATTCTTGAGCCATTCACACAAAGTCAGTTTATTTAAATAATTGTTTGTTAATGGTTTGTTAATTTAGTAGGTGGTTATGAGGACCTTGTGTATGAAATGTTGTTGTCCCCTACTCCTTAGATCTTCAATTCCTTGTTGACCTCCGTTTCTAGGTTATCATGATTCCGATTTCTATTGGTCATACCTAAGCCAGTTTTTAAGATACCGACTTCTTTCTACTTTTAAACAGATCGGCTGTTAAGGGTGTATTCTTAAATTGACAAAAAAATTGTAATGTGTTTAAAAATAAACAAAAATAGTTTTAACCAAAACGCCCATTAAAAATATAGTGAAATTTACTTGCTTTTTTATATTATTTTTTTTTTTTTTTTTTTTATATTTTATAATTTTTTTTTTTTAATTTTTAAAAAATTAATTTTAAAAAAAATTTTTTTTTTTTTTTTTTTTTTTTTTTTTTTTTTTTTTTAAAAAAATCTTTAATTTTTTTTTTTTTTTTTTTTTTTTTTTTTTTTATTTTTTTTTCTTTTTATTATTTTTTTTTTCCCCTCCTTTTTTTTAATTTTTTTTTTTTTTTTTAATTTAAAAAAGGAAAAAAAAAAAGGGATGTTTTTCACCCACCAAAAATATAATTTTTTTATATATCACTGCGTTGCACACTTTTGACCAAAATTATAATACCCTCTGCAAGGGTATAAAAATATAGTGAAATTTCTTGCTATAATTTTTTCCTCTGTACGTGTTTGAAATGCACGTTTCAAATGTGTGTAACTCTGTTATCATTATATTCGAGCTTTATTTTTGTTGATTTTTCCTCCCTTTGTTTGTTTTTTGCGCACTCTTTATTTGCGCTTGTTTATTTCCGCTTTTTGCATACGATTTCTGCTGCCACCCGAAAAAAGAAAGGATTTAAATGAGCGCCATTTTCCGGGAGTTGGGGACGATTGTGAGCGCAGAGCGGAAAATGGCAGCGGGCCATGTAAATGCGGCCAAAAGGTGCAGGCCACTTGAAATTCAGGCATTCCAACAACAACAATGCCAATGAATTATGAATGAGCGAGCGAGAGAGAAAGGGCGAACAAGAGCCACAAAAAATATTGCTGCATACTTATGAGGGCGTGTCGCTGCGGTCTCCCCCCTCCTTTGACCCCATCCTCCCCCTCCACCCACGAAACTTGAGGTCAACTAAATTGCTATATTTCTGCCACAACTTTGGATTATATTTTATGCATGCAACAAAGTTTACGGTGTGTGTGTGTGTGCGTTTGTGTGGAATGTCATTAAGGATGTTGTTATGACAGGTTGAAGGAGTTGCTGTGCGGGTCCTAAATGTCAATAAACTTAGGTGCACAATAACAAAACCCTAGCTTTCTTATGTTTTGAACCGATACATTCTTAAATATGCTGAAAAGTACTAAATTTATTATGAGCCAATATAAATGTCCATTTTTTTTTTAAGAAAGGAATAAATTTTGGTGTGTAATTCAAAACCCAAAAACCTTATTTTGGTTAAAAATCACAGAAAAAAGTGTTTTATATTTCAAACTATTGTACTCAAGTAAAATCGAATTTACCAAGGCCTTTCTAAAAAAGCATAAAAAAAACCCTAATTATTATCACTAAATTTGTTATGACCAGAAAATTTAAGTGGAAACTCTACGAACACAAAACACAGTACTTATAATTTTCCCTGTCTAAGGACACAATTGAGTGGGCAGAACCATTCATTGTTGATTGGGGCCCGTTAAATGCGCATAAGCCTCTCATTACGCATACGCCCCGGGGTCCACTGGCTAAGGACTCAATAATGCATAGATACAAAAGCTAAAAGCGCATAAAAAAGTAAAGACATTTCGCTAGTACTCAGAATACTTTCGCCAAGACAGGATAGAATTTTCCCCACAAAATATTTTTTTTGTGGGTCCCCCGCAAAAAAGAAGAGCCTGCTACCTTTTTGGACATGTAATCTGATATGGAAACTGACAACGCCGAGGCTGCCAACTTTATGGCGTGCCACGCCCCTGCCTTATATAACCGCCCGACATTTTGGCCCGCCCCGAAACAAAATGCCAAGTTGTTCCGCCATGTGGCAGGTGTTGGTCTGTATGTGGGTTGCATTTGATATCTTTATGCGCTACTTACAATCCTTGACTCCGAAAATTTGCCCAGCACAATTCTCTTTGGATTTATGACACTGAACGTTGCCGCTGCCACTTTGACCTCATAGTACGAGTTGGTTGTCAGATTTTGTAAAATCATCTGCAAGGTAATACAATAATATAATAAGCATTAGTTTATTGAATACATACCAGAACTAAAAATAATATAATATTTCTAAAACAAAATAGTGGAAACTTTAAATAAGTTCAAACTAAATATACACCTTTTTTATTTTAACAAGCTTAAAATTTTATAATTTCTAAGCAATAATTAACCTAAAACAATTTCAATAATACATATACTCAAACAAAGTTCTTTGGCTTTAAATATAACAAGGCATTAAATGTACCAAAGTAATCTTTTTCATTTTCCATTGTTTAGCTTTAGTTTATCACAGCCAAATTTTGGTTTCGAGATCCGAGAAATATTCTAATTTAGTTTCCATTTAACTTTATTAAAATTCTGTCGCATTCATATGAAAAAAACAAAAAAATTTGGCATTCCCAAACTAACAATGAAAAAACAAAAGTAAAATTATGGCCATTTCTGTTGTTTAGTTGTTCAACAAAAAGCTTGTTTGCTGCTGCAAAATATTTCAATTACAAAAATATTTTCAACTGGCCAAAACAAGAGCAAGGCGACAGAGTACCCCGAAAAAGATAGGGGGCTTCGGGGGAAGAGACAACTAATAAAAAAAAATAAACAGGACGAAACAAGAACCCAACTAGTTTTAGATATGGAAAAAGTCAGCTATGTGTATGATAACATTTTATTGTTGTGAAATTTGTTTGCCTCGCCACATTCCCCACGACAAACTTTGTTTTTATTTATTTACTTTTGGTAATTTTTTTTGCGACTATTTCGGTCGCTAAATAAAAAGGAAAGACGCGGCACAAAGGCGGACAGGAAAAACAACATAAATTTAATTTATTTTCGCAGGTGTGGGCGGGTTTTCATGTGTGTGGTGTGGTTGCGATGCAGCGGAAAAGAATGCTGCCCATGTGTGCGAATTTTTTGGTATAGAAATTTCTATGAAATATTTACGGGCGCCAGGGCAGGTGGGCTTTTCTGTATTCCGTTTGTTGTTTGCTGCATAAAAATGCAATTATTACTGCCGGCTTTTTATTTGTCTGCTCTTAACTTTTTGTTGCCTTATTGCATATCTGTCTGTATTAGGCAGTTTATCATAGAACTTTTCGTTTTTTATGGGGCCAGTCCGAGCCAAATGGCCGCGATAAGCCGAATTGATTGACATATCACAAGACGACAATGTTGCCAACATGGCAGGCCAATAAAATGCTTGCTAACAGCGCGGAAAATTGTTTTGTTTTTTTTTTTAACCTGCGTATGAAATATTACTGCCAGACTCCACAGGGATCAATCCATTTAGTATTTGTTTTGCGATCTTATACACAAATTTCAAATTTTCTCCTAACTGAGGCCTTTCATAACGCAAAGCTATTTTATTATTTAAGCTAAGCTAAATATTTAAAATACTTCTTGAGTCTTGGGAAAATAAAAACTTACCGCAGTTTCCAGCTCCTTGGCTGATGCATTGATCCTTATATCCCGATGTGTATCCTGTCCAGCTAACCTCGTCTTGATTATGTAAAAATCAATGGTGTTATAGAACTCGTAGGGTCTTCGCCAGCGAATAGTGATCGATTCTTGGGAGTGGCAGGTGAGGTTTACAATCGCCGGAGCGCTGGGACCTCCAACATCAGTTCTCTGGGCGATTTGATCGGATGGTTCGCCCTCATTTTTGGTGGTAAATGCCTTTACTATCACACGGTAATCGGTGTAGGGTCCTATAAAAAAATGTATAATATTTCGTAGATAATATATTAATAAAGGGTAGGAAAAAACGAATGAAGTACACCAATTCTTTATTTAGTCTTAATTGATTAAATAAGGTAAATATATCAAATTTTGATAGCAGAAAGTAATTTGAGTAAATTTCATCAGTTATATACGAAACTTCCGTATTAAGTGCGGTTGCTCATTCATATTGATTATTTTATGTGAGCCTTTAATAAGCTTAATTGTCCTTTGAGTACGTTTTGATCCGACAGTTGGGGCTTTTATTGGTCGTAAAGACCCAACACGAGTGTCAGTTGCATTTACGTGTATATTCGAAAATATATAGAGCACCTGCCAAGCTTTTAGCCACTTTATATTTGGGATCGGGCATCCTTTTCTTGCTCTTTATGACCAGCGTCACCGCATGTCACTGGATGCAGAGAACAGAAAACAGCCCCGCGGTTTCTGTCCGGCTTTATAATTAAATTTTACTCAGCGAAAATGCATGGGACAGCGGCAACAATAACAAGGGATTGATTTTTCATGCAGAGGGGAGGGAAAAAACCAGTACCTTGAGTGGAGCTGTCAGCTTAAATTGGATTTAATTAACAAGAGAAACTGCTGACATCTACTTGGATAAAATTTGCAAATAATTAAACGTTGTCATGGCGGCACGGGGAAAAGCCAGCATGGCGCAAAAAGCAGCTCCTTTTGAAATTTTCGCGCAGAAGTTAGGCGGAGATGCAGATGCATTCTGCTGGCGGAACTGTGCACCTGAGTAGTGTAATTTAATTAAACAATGTGGGTGCATGAGAATGTGGAATGCCGTGCATAACTTTGTAGCAAGTTAATTGCATGGCTCGAGGGCGCCTTAGAACCTACAAAAAACACTTTGAGCTCTCAAAGGGATTCCTCTAAGTAGCTTCTGATGCGGTGTATCTTATGCGAATGGTGTTTTCTAGCCTAAAAGACACCATCCTCCTTAATCAGGTAAATTAGCCGACTTTGGGGTGTACAATTATAAGCGTCAAAAGTTGTTGGCAAACAGAAAGTGGCAAGCGAGTGGCACTGAGCACTTGAAACTATTTAATTACAAAGCAGCTGGCAAACAATTTGACTAGCGCTCATTTAAAGGTAATAATAGGCCTCGGGCAGGTTCAAGGGGCTTAACATTGGCGGAAGAAGCGGAAAAGTGTGGTGGCTTTTTACAAAGTGGGCGTTCGACTGTTGACAGTTTGAAGTTGAGCTCTAAAGTTGACAGGGCTCGAATCGACGGTTAAAACTTGGAAATCCTTTGATTGGTCTGCGCTTTCAAAGTTGTACAAATTTATTGACCGAAAGTGTGAATACATTAAAAGTTATAGAGTTAGACCATTTGTATTCGCTTTATATATATATTATTTTAAGGATACAAATTTATTTAATAAAAATATCTATACATCTAGTTTGTGCACTAAAAGTAATCCATTTAAGAAACTTTATATTGGTATTAACCATGGTCAATTGGCCAATAATGGAAATATTGTATTAAAAGAACAAAAAAGGGGAAAAAACATCTTTTTCAATTTACACTTTTTAGGCTCTCGAGACATACAGTATAATATTTATTATAGAACTTACGTAGATTCTGCAACTCAAAATGGATGAGTGTTTCTACCGAATTCCGAGAGTTCTTCACGATTTCCACGCCAGTTTGGTTGTCGTGGATGTGGAACACATGGTAACCGGCGATGGCTCCGTTCTGATTCTTTGGCGGATGCCAGGACATCGTAATGCTATTGGCCAAAACATCCAGGATGGTGAGATTCTGGGGTTTGCTTGGAACTGCAAAGAAAAGTAAATAAAACACGGGGATGAGTACAAAAGTCAAAAGATAAATTTGCTCATGTTCTTAGGCCATGTTGTATACTCTTCAGCTTAGAACCACGAAGTTGAACAAACAAGATGGTTGAAATTCATTTAATAGACGGTATAGAATGTATGATACCCACTTTGATGATTTTATTTTTTTGACCTTCTTAATAAGATGTTTAAGGATGTGGTAATCACCCATGCAATCAAATAAATATATATTTAGAATGGTTTAAATATTAAGTATCCCCCTTACAAATTAAATGTATTTCATATTCACAAGTGCCCTTGTGGAAATGTTTACCATATACCCTTGATTTGTGTAATTTACGGATACAAAAGTTGATTTCCAACTCTGGGTTATCAAAGTCGTCGCAGCTGTTTAATGTATACAAATTTTCCCAACCCCACCACAACTTTCTCAAAGTAATCCCGAATTTGTAAATAAAAAATGTTTGCATACTTAGCGGCGTGTGCACATAGAAAATGGCAAGTCGGATGACGCCAAATGACAATGCATAAATAATTTATTTAATAAAAAAAAGAACAGAGGAAAATAAAACCGTAAAAGGGGCAGAGGAAGACGAAGCAATCGCAACGAATGAAGAAAAGTAAAATAAATTGAAATGAATATTTTGCAGAAGCAGATAAAACAATTTATATTCAAATGGCAGGCGAATCATGTGTGTGTATGTGTTCGAGAGGGAACAAAAAATTATATATTCAATTACGAGGGGGGAAAACGAAGAAAAGAATTGGCGCAAGTAAAGCGCAACGTAATCGAAGCGCATAAAGAAACGGAAATGCGATTGCTAGCAATTTATTATGGCCTGCACTTGCCAGTAGGAAAACACATACACAGATGGGGCGCACACACAGATACACACCCATATAGCTGCAGATGGTGGCTTATAATCCAGCAAACCAGCGGATGCAAAAGCCCTGGCAATAATTTCATTTGCAAGCCAAAGGACAACACTCGACCATGTGTGACAGCCAAAGGGTTCTTGTGTGTGTGTGCGTGTGTGTATTCTGAGGTCTATATGTGCTTGCCTTTGTGTGTGTGCAAGTGGCAAAAAGCACTAAATGGTAATTTATTTTACTAATACAACAAAAGCTCGACCATCGAGCAAAAACGCTCTGCAATCAAAAGAACAAATGAGTGACCCGAGGGCGGGAACGGGCACTTGACCCTACTCCGCCCGAGACTTTTGCCATGCAAATGCGATAAAGCTTAACAAAACACACACTCAGTCCCTTTGCACATTGAGAGAAAAATGCGGGTCTAAAATTGAGGAATAAATAGGTTACTAGGACTTTATATATTTATTTGAGCCGGTGTTTTTTAAAAAATAATTATTTTAGTTTCCATTTCTATGGAGGTGATAAACAAATCTTTTCAGATTTGAAATCTCTTAAAATTTTTTGATTTTATTTTAAAATTAAATAGACGAAATAATCGTATTATTATAATTCCTTAAAAACTTTGTTTTGAACCATTATTTGTATTACCCAAGCAAATTTTTATTTTAAGGTCTTTATACAACTAAAGATAGAGTTTCTTGGACTTGTTCTATGTGTAAACAAGTAAGAAAAAGAGAATCCCACACATGAACAGTTGGCTGTGCAGAATAAACAGTCGCTGTCAGTGTATAGAAATTTATACAATTCAATAAATGGCATTTCTAGTTTCTTTGCCTTTGCCTCTGCCCATTTACTTATTTCACTCCCATTTCTCTGCCCGTTCTACTCCAATTTCTTCTTGTACTTCATCCTTGGCCCGTGCCCTCTGCAATTGCAAACGGAAATGGAAATGGGAAATGGACAGGCAGCTGCTGCATCTGCAAAAAGGGAAAGGAAAAAGCCAATTTATAGACTCGAACTCGAACTATGAAAGCGAACGACTCACTTGAGGACCTGATGGTGAAAAAGGAGCGGGGTACTTGTATTAAAATCAATTAAGCAACAAAGTGCTTCACATACACACAAACACGCGGGCAAAAGCGATAAATGTCCTCGCAGGGAAAGGAAAATGGAGAAAGGGGAAAAGGGAAAAGAAAAAGTTAATAGGTTTGCCACTCGCAGAAGACAGCTCGAAGCTCACCTCGACAGGTTACTGTGTGGGCACTAAGTGCTCCTGATTGGTTTTTGTTTGCCAAATATAACATAAATAATTGGGAAAGCAGCCAGCAGTAACCGTTTTGATAACGCGAATCAATCAACCACTGAATGATTGAAAAACATTATGGGCGGGAAGTTTGAGTTCGTAAAGTAATTAATGAAGAAAAGAAAATCTATTCACGGAAACAACATTTTTATAAAAGGGTAAAGCTCACAAAAAAAAAAATAATTTGTAAAAAGTAACAGGAATTAATTAATAAAGAAATGTATTCCATAGGTGGTCACAATTATTAAATATAAATATTTTTAAAATGGCAAATACTCAAAATAAACGTAAAAATTTATAAAAATACAAAAAAAAAAAATTGTTGGAAATAAATTATTTAAATAAAGGCTAGTCCGTTTAAAAAAACATTCATAAGAAATAATTTTCAAAATAATTAAGATTTTCTTAAAAATAAAGATCTATTCGAATAATAAACCCATCTGCAGAAGAAATCAGATTTCTCAAGGAAAAAACCGCCTCCACGTTCGACATGTCTGGGCAAATTAAAAGAAAACAATAGCTGCGCTTTCCTCACTATTTGCTCAGCCATCGCGCCGGAAGTAACCAAGTGTGAAAAAGCAAAGGAAAATCCGTAAAGCCTGGGAAAACTAGGGGGTGCACACTCAAAGCGCGCGTGATTATTTTCACAAAGGCAAAGGCAGGAAGTAGAAAAAATATAACTAGGAAAATGGAGTAGTCGGAGGAAAATCGGGGAAAAAGAGTGTGGCGGCTGGAAAAACCAATACCGACGACGTGCTTAAGTTGTTAAAAACTCCAAACAAAAGCAGGCATCAGCTCGAGGACACTTAGGGGGGTTTCGGGGGTGGTGTTCAAGGTGTGTTTCTGTTTGTGTGTGTGTGTGTGAGGAGCAAATAGCATTAAGTTGTCTGAGCCTCGAAAAAAAATGTATATATAACAACAACAAACGACTTGAAGAGCAAGGAGCAAAAAAACTAAGCCCGAACATGAAGATATATAAAAACAAGTTAAGAGTGGGCTGCCATTGTTGTTGGCCATATGCCTTATTTAGTTGTTGCTCTTCGTGCTTTATTGTTGTTGCTTAACTTTACGAGCTGCTTTACGGATTTGGCCAGACGTAAAAACTAAACAAAAGCCGACGGACGGAGAGTAAATAAGAAAGAGCGAGCGAGCAAACAAACAAACAATTAGAGAATACACACACGCCAAAAAAGGAGGTAGAAATCCCAGGTGACTGCCTTTCAAAAGGCGTCAAAGGCTCTACCGCCCCGAGAATTCGCACAAAGGCGCAAAAATTATGCGAAATAAAGGCCAAAAATAAAAAAAAAGCAGAAAAAACAGCAGCGACAACAAGCTGCGAAAAAAATAAAAGCTGAAAAGTTTTGTCCCCCAAAGCTTTGATGGCCAAGAGCAAACAGTGAATGGTCCAAAAGGCTCCGGCACTTAGCGGAAGTAATGTGGCGGCCATTTTGAATGCACATACGTAAGAGTGTGTGTTTGCGGGGGTTTGTGTGTGAACGACCCTTTTTGCACTTTGATTGCAGAGAGACAGGATCAAACACGACTTTAAAAACAAAGTGATTAAAATTATTATGATTATTTATGGATGATATAATTGTTACACAATTTATGTTTCTAGTTTTTGTATTTGTTAGACTAAGACGGATAATTAAAGTTCAACCTTTTTATTTTCTTATCAAATATTATATATTTTGCTTAAAAAAGGTACATAAAAAGAATTAATCCTACAAAAGTTAAAATGAATAATTAATTATAAATAAGACTGCAACAATTTCGCTTGCCGATAAATTAATTTGACAAGTCCATTGAACCCAATGAAAATGACTTATAATATGCGTTATTCGAATGGACATTTTGATTAAATTGCTGTAATTTGTGTAATGGCAAGTCTTTGGATAGGAATTTTGCCATTATGCCTGCGGTCCCTTTTTGGAACTCAAAGCACTGTCAAATGCACAAACAAAGGGCCAAAACACAACTGACACACTTCAAATGGGGCAGCACACACACAAATCGCAAAAGCATACTGGCTCTGACAAATGGACGAACGACAAAATATATTTGTTTCAAAGTGCTCCTGCCACTCGTCCTGTCAGTTTAAAATCTACCGATGATCCTTTTGTTTGTGATTTTTATTCGGTACTCTAATGTTCACTAATTTGCATCGTTTTGAAATCCTTTGACATGTGTCTAGTTTGGGTCAAAGCCATAAAACTCTTGTGTTGCCCTAAAGGGTTAATATTGGAAAATGTTACTGTCACAGTGAAAAATACAGTGGTCAGTGGAAAATATTCTGTTTTAGTCGAGAATATAATAAATACTATTTACATTTTATATTTTAAATTGATATTGTATAGTTTTAAGAATGTTTCTTTTTTTGAGTAGATTCCTGAAAAATACTTGTTTTCTATACGATTATATAAAACAAAACTTCTATTTATAATTTTTATAAGGAAAAAAAAACATAGAATTATACCCGTTAAAACCTTTTAAAATTTAATTTTAAATTTTTTTAATTCTAAAAATGTTTTAAAATGTATGCAAACATTTTTATGGATATGTAGATATTTTGTTAGGGATTTTTATTTTCACGTTGAATTTCCCTGCCTTTCGCAGCTTTAAGGCGAACTTTACCCGCCTCTCCGGAAAATGCTGGCTAATTAAGGGCGAGTGTCTGGTCCGTAGAGCCATGGCTCCTGACGGCTGCATTTGCCTGCTCTTCATGGCCAAGAGCGGAGCGATAAGGCCAACAACGGCGACGGCTTTTGTGGCATGTGTGTGTGCAAAAGGTTATCGGCAGGAAGTTGCACATGGAAGCACCGTCACCTCGGGCTCACCACATCCACATCCACATCCACAGCCACAGCCACGTCCACATCCATATCCACATCAAAAACCCAACCTTCCGGCCAGAGTTCGCTTGTTTTTCGATGCTTGAGACACGGAAACTGTTTTGGGCTTCGGTTTGGATACTCGGGCACACCGGCACCGGCACAAAAACAGGCATCAATGTCACGTTCAAAGTGTCGAGTTGTTGCACTAACAAGGTGTTTATGATTTAAAGCGCCGCTCAACTGGGGGCTGGGGCTTTTGGCAGACAAAAGGCCTCCATGACAAGTGACTTGGAGTGCGGCAAAAAGAGGACAAATTCCAACTCACACTCACACATGCAAGTTGAGCTGTGAGTTTTCCTCTCGAATGGCATTTTTCGTAGGCTTTTTGGCCGAGGGGTTGATTTTTTCTTGTATCATCCATCTGTTTGTCGGGGACAAGAAAAATTGACATGTTGAAGTGCAGTTAGGCGGAAGTTGTCGCCGAGGCAACATTTTTCTATCCCCCTCCCGCCGCCCACCGTCCTTGTTGGAGTGGGCGTGTCTAAATGCGGGTTGGCACGTGGTCGGGCGATAAAAAGCAGAGAATTTTGTAGAAAAAAAGGGCTTATCTATGTTCTTGATTTTGATTTCGTTTTTTAAGCTTTGTTTGTAGCAGTGACGGAGGCAATATATCAAAATGTTTGCGTTCACTGGAAGAGGGTATAATTCTTTTGTGAAGTAGGCTGAAAAATAACTAAAAGTTGTATTTTTAGAAAACCTTGTATTTACGTTCAAATATTTTTATTTGAACGTAAATAAAAGGATTTAAATTTAGAAACTTTCGAAGGCATTTTGCATTCTAAATTTTTACAATATAAATGCAAGAGTATACAAGTTTCTTGAGGAACAAGAATAACATTTTTTTACGATTTGTTTTCCCTTGTTTTTTGTTATCTGAAGTCCTTACGGAAGTTCATAAATTAGCGGCAGCACATTACAGCCGATAAGTAGGCAGCATATTTGTATGCATATCTGGCTGTTTTTCCTTCACATAAGGGAGTGAACATCACAGAGGGAAAGTCCTTGTGACAGGCCGTGAAAAACGCAACTCAAAGTGAGCCAACTCTCACCATTATTTTCCCAACTCTTCGCAGCAAAAGCAAAGTACTTGGGAGGTCTAGTCAGCTGGCTTATCATTTTTGAGACGTGCAAAAGACGCCTTGAGCACGATTCACGCCTTTTGGTTGTGCAACAAAAGTCCTGAAAGTCCTCGAGAGCGTGTGTTTGAGCCATGTTGCAAATTAAAACCAAGACAGCAGCAAAGCCACCTAAATGATTGATGGCTGTTTTTTGAGAAAAGCATAGAAGCAGCAGGCAAAAAGTTCAATGATTTATGTTTTCCGTTGGGCCAAATTTGCTGGCTACTAAATGATTGTTTTTATCCACCCAAGCTGGCTGCTCCACTACTTTGCACTTTTAATGTATTTTTTGACAAGTCATGTTCATAACTCAGTGTCCTGTGAAATTTCTATGGGTCGATAGAGAGAAAGTTTTCACTGGATAAAGTTCAAAATCAAAGTTTTCTCTGCTGCGCTCGGTTTTACTTAGTTATTTTCGTCAAGACTTTTTGTTTTTTTTGGTTTTTGCAGCAGAGGCAAATCATTTGTCAAAATACAAGAGTACGCAGCAAAGTTGCTGCCTGTTTGCCGTTGACAAGCCGAAAGTTGTGCCAATTTGTATTAGGAACTTCCTTGGGCCTGCGACATGTCCGACTTTGGACTTTGAGTGCGGCTATACCATATAGCCAGAGATCATGGACAGGGGTCAGTTTATGTGGCAAGCACTTTGCCAAAAGTTCAAGCTGCGAGTGGAATATTTAAGTTCACATTGTTTGTGTTGTGGTTTTAGCCAAGTAAAACCACATAAAACACTATTTATATTAACTAATCATTTGATTAAGAAAAAGTCAAATGCCAAAACTCGATAAAATGATAGGAAACCAAAACATGTTTCTGACATTTTCCTAAATGTTTCATACATCTAAACATAAGTACATTTTTCTTTGTATTATTAAATATTTTTACATTTTAAAAATAATAATTACTTTTGCCTTTCAATTAATACAAAAAAGTGAGTTCTAGCTTTTGTGTCAACTGCAATTTATGTCCCATTATTTCATTTGCACTTGGTCATTAATTTAGAATTTTTGTCGGCAGTTTTCGGCTTTTAAAATTGTTTGTCAACAGTTGTTTGTCAAAATATTCAGCCTGCGAGCTGGAAGTATCTGACAGATACTATTCGCACACTCTCTTAAATCGGATTGAGGTACTCTTACCCCTTTCCCTTAACCAATTTGAATTTCATGCCTCTCGAAAACGTTCAAGGGTGCTCGGCACTTGTGAATCGCCCCTTTCCACATGAATTTATGGTTCGTGGGTGGCGGCAGCACTTGATGAACTGCACTTTTCATCACGGCCACGAGCCCGAAAGTGTTACTCCAAAAATTGTGACAGCTCTCAGCTGCGCCTCGGAAGTGAAAATGAATTTACAAAAAATTAACTCGACACCCGACGAAATATGGGAAACAGCAGGAGCCTGGTCGTGGCACTTGGCTGCACAAAAGTTGGGCCAAACAATTAATTAAACTAATGACTCGGTGGAAATCTCGCAGGAGGTGGTCCAAAACAATGATTTGTGAAAAATTTGATTCAGCAGGTCTATTAATTAAAGTGTTTCACACAAGATGAGTTTACATAAACTAAACTTAGGCAGTAATTGCAGCAAATATTAAATAACTTCACATTTCTTTTCATTTGATTGCTTTGTTAATTGAGGCGATGAAAAGTTCAATTATTTAAATTTTCCAGCCATTCCCGTTTATCATTTGCTATAACGAATGCACAAATGTCGTATACTATATTTGCTGGCAAATATTTTCTGAGAAAAAACTAATGAATTCGTTTGACTGAAACTGTAATTACTGACGAGCAGCGAAGCATTCAAATGATGAGCTGTCCGGCAATTTATATAAAATTTATTTAATTTTCGCTCAACCGGCGCAACACACTTTTAGCTGATCTATTCGACTGGACAAGCTAATTGGCTGTTAGCTTATTTTTTCATAGTTCAAAATTGTGGGACTTGTTTACCCATTCGCATTTTAAATCAAATTTAAGTGGAGTGATTTAATTTATGTTGTTTTGGGTAAACGTAATAATGTAATTTATTATTCGTTTAAGTTTCCTAGTTGCTCAGTTAACTATTAACATTTTAAGACCCCTTAATTGTAATTTAATATTTGATTTTTCCCTGCGTGCAATGAGTTACCGTTGAAGGTTCAATAAATCAAAAAATGAACCTTGAGCCAGTAACCCCTTTGCCCCTATTACGACCACTCCCAATGCCCCATATTTTCATATTTATTTGAGGGGCGTGTCTGCAGCACCTGCCCTAAAATGCAACTTAATACAAGTTTAGCGTGTGGCCAGCAAATCAGGTTGCCTTTAGCAAGTCTTAAAAACATAGTCCTGCAATTTGCCAGCTGTCAGCCTTTTCCAGCTTAAAAGCACGCAAATTGCTCGGAAAAATCGGAGGTGGCATGCAAATTCATCTCGTCCGAATTTCTTAAGACCTATTTAAGACCTGGCAGCTCCAATTTAATGACATGCCCATAAAAATAGTTGGCTGCAGCTTAACAATAAAATACCAAATAATTGTGGGCCATAAAAGTTAAGTTGTTAATTGTGTTGTGTCCTGTGCGCATCGCGTGTCCCGTTGTGTTGAAATCGAGGAAAGCCAGAAAAACTCTGGTATGGGTTTGTGAAACATGGCTCACTTCCAATGAATTGTTGCTGTTTGGCACCACCCGCCGGCCAAGTTTTAACGAGCAGGCAGACGGCTGCTTGTCAATGCCCGCTCATATTTCATGAGCTAGGCCAGAAAAAAATGTGTATAAAAATAGCTACAATAAAAAGTTGCTTTAGAAAGAAAAATATTAGAAATGTACACATTATGAAATAGACATTTTAAAAGAAGGTCATAATTAAATAAAAATACTCCAAATTTCTTGAAAACTCTTTGCATTTAAGCTTTTAAAAAATTTCATTTAATTCATAGAACTATTTACTCTTGCTGATATTTATCAATTATATAATACTTCACATATTTTTTATTGAATTAAAATCATAGCCAAATACAATTTTTATTTTCATCATAAACGTATTATTATAGCAATAGAGCTTTTTTTCTCTGTGCAAAAACTTGCCCCAGCAAAAAACAATGTTAAATAATTCATTTGGCCAAAGCTGAAAGTTTTGCGTGAGAATTTTGCCATATTACTCGAAGGCAGGCAGTTGTTGACGTTGCCCCGCCCCCAATTCCGCCTCCGCCCACAAAAAAGGGGCTGCGTGCTAAACCGGAAATGAAAACACTCTTAATTGCCTTGAAGTATGCAATTGCTGTTGTTGTGTTGGATTTATCTGTGTATTTTATTGTTGTTTCTTCAGCAGATAATAACTGAGTAACTACAAGTTCTTCTTCGCCGAAGGGGCTAAGCGGGTTAAAGGGGTCGGTCAGGGGTTAAGGTTTTGGGGGTTGAGAAAGTTCGGAAAAGTGCGGTGTCAATGAACCTAGTTGAGCAACTATAATTGCCAATTCTTGTCGAAAGCCCATCGAACTTTTTGTTTTCGTTTTGTCGTTGATAACGGAAGTTTTTTGGGGGCAGGCCTAGGGAAACTTCTTCGTTGCTTCAACTATTAAAGCGATGGGAAAAGGGAGAGGTCTGTGGGTTATTTTAATAAGTTGAGTTAGGGTTCGATCCATCAAGTTTATTTTGTCTGGTTTTTGGATAATTATTACTGATTTACTGTCACTTGATTGATGCTTATGAAAGTTATATGAAGCACGTACTCTATAATGATTCACCTCGTTTTGTGTTTCGGCTATATCATAGTTCTTGAAAGATAAAGAAAATATTTGGTTTATGCATACATTTTTGCATAATATCTCTTCATCAGCTGATCAATATAAAAAGAGGAATGCGACCTTGGTATGCAACAAAAATATAAAAAAATGTCTAATATAGATGTCAAAAATGTATAATTAAAAAATCAAAAACTTGACTTAGAATTTGTACTCGCCAAATCAAAGAAATTGAGGAACTATTTACCATAATTATCATCGACTGTTGCATAGGGGGGCGTGGCATCGTTATAACTGCCGCTGAGAATGTGGACATTTCCGTTTCCCATTTCACCGGCCACCGGAACCGGAAACGCATTTGCGAAGGCCAACGTGGTGGAGGGCACATCCGGCGGCTGATCCTGCTGCTCAATGGAGGTGGCTGCCGTGCTCAGTGGTTCTTTCACTGGCTTTTGGGTGGTGGTTTCTACGGTGGTGCCCGGATTGAAGTCAGTCTCAAGTGTTTCCCAACCGGATCCGGTTGTTTCGGCCTCCGGATTGACTAGATCGGCCAGGTTGCGATCGGAAGAGCTGGCAATGATGACCACCGATGATGCAGTGGTGGTCAGTGGTGGTGCAGCGGTGAAGGGCGACGGCGAGGATGGCGATTTGGAGGAGTTGGTGGGCAGGGCGGTGGCACAGTGCTCCGCAATGCTGGCGAAGAGGAGCAACTTCAGCAATGCTCTTAGAAGGGCGTGGTGCTGGGGACGTGGCATTTTGATTCGATGAAATTTGACGATTTCGGCTTATGTTTTCTCGTTTTCGTGCGATTTAATTTTATTTTTTCACTCTTTGTGCGTTTTTGTCCCACTGTTCAGTAGGACTTGATTTTTTTGTAGTGTTTATCTGTTTGCTTACAACATTTTGTGCGTTGTTTTAAAGTTTGTGCTTGTTTTTATTTATATTATGTTAGTTCTTAATAGATTCGGTTTAAATTATTTCCATTTTGGCACTAAACATACACAAACAAATTTCAATTTGAATAAAACTACAATCAAATTATTTGAAAGGATTTACCAACTCAGATATTGATTTATAAGAACTATTGGTTTGATTTGCTGGCCTTATCTAAGATTTTTTTGTATTTTCCTTAAGTATGTATTTAAAAATACAAAGTTCAAGTAGTTCAGTGGAATATTTCATTAGAATTTCAAAACCTTGAGGTAAACAATTTTATAATCAGTTTTGTTTTGGTGTTTTATAATGTTTTGATTTTGTTTAATTATTCAAACTTAATGGACTCAAATAAATTCAAGACTGAAAACCAACTAAGCTGAGGCATCTAAGTTGTGTTTATCTGCGATGATTCACTTTTTTGTGCCCAGCCCATGTTGTAAAAGTCGCTATTGCTGTTATTGTTGTTGTCTTGTGTAACACATTTTTCAAAGCGGGCCAACCCAAAAAAAAAATCTGAACCCCATCAAGCAAAAGCTGGCCTTTTTTTGTTTTACTTTTATTTATGATAATTTATTGCATTTTTTCAATACCCCTCTGCCATTGTTTCAGTTCTCTTTCTCTCTTTCTGTGTTCTTTGCCGCTTTTTTCGCATTTTCTTCACACTTTTCTGCGCTTTATTGTTTTTTCGTATCCCTCGAAACGAAAAGAGTTCAATGGGGTTCATCCGCCGACGAAGATGCAGCCGCATTAAAAATACACTCTCCGCCATAAGTGTGCTCACACTCACAGGGCGTATATAAATAAGCGTATGCCCATATATATGCGATATGAAGAGCTTGCCAACAAATTGGCAATGCCCACAAACGACTTTCTGACGACATGTGTGCGCCATCTGTGGGTTAAGATGAGCCGATGGGTTAGCCGGGGGTTAAGGTGGGAGGGGCGGACAGAGGAGCCAACAAAAAATCGCGTAAAATTAATGATTGGGCGTATAGATTACGCCAGAGGCGATCATCGAATGCTCTGCAAAGGAAAATCAACGATAAGTATAGAATAACCTAAAGTATTCCAGAGAAATGCAGAGAAGAAAATTGTATCTATTGATTAACAAATTCTGCATGAGAAAATTATTTTTAAAGAGACTTGATTTACATTTCATTTATAAATGGAAAAATACGTATAAATATTTTAACATTTCAGATAACATCTAGGAGGGGTACTAAAAAAGGCTTTTTGCCCAAAACATATTTCTTAAAAATGTTTAAAGCTAAAGACTATCAAAACTGTTCGATTCATAGCCGGACATTATGCAAAAGTAGTTGGAAAAAGGGCTACATTTCTTACTAACTAACTCCATGCCCAAAACATATCCCCAGCTAATCGATCTCAATCCATAAGCTGCCTAAGCACTACAATTTCCAGCTGAGTTTTTCCATGCACGGAACCTCAACGACACCGGATAAGTGAAACATTCCATCACTTTTCCGTTCCTCTTTGTTCTACAATTGCACTGCACTCAGAGTCGAACAAAGTGCAAATTACAGGGAGCTCGTGCTGATTCATTCAGAATTAGCCTCAGCACGCCATATTCTCGGGGTCTCAAAGTCGGGTGAGGCATTCTATATGAGCTATAGTAAAGTGTTGTTGCTTGATGCTCGTGTTTGGCCAGCTAACCGCAACCACAACCGCAGTCGGCCCAGCTGATAATTAGCAGCTCATCAAATTGCCGCATGCAAAAAGTAAGCCAACGAGCCGAAGCTTTAGCAATACACTGGGAAAAATTCCTAAAAAAAATTCGTAGCTCAAAGTCGACAGCATATTTTTTAAATAATAAACATATAAAATATCATATTTCTAGATCAAATTTTAAAGGAAAGCCTATACCAAAATTATTTTTTAACTCTATATTTATCTAAACGTTACTTATTTATAATGATATATTTAAATGAATAACATTAATTGAGGTAATATATTCTTTCCATTTACCTAAATAACTATATATGTTGTCAATTATGGAATCATCAGAATATGACCAGACTCACTTTTAATTTATTAACACATAATTTTTAAATTGACTGACTAATCCCATTTTCTTTCTGACATGAGCAAGTGTAATCACATTTGATATTCCTGTTTTTCCCTGTGCAATCCAGACGCAGATGAACTGGCGTTGGAGTGCCACAAGTAAGGGGGTTTTATAAAAATAGAATCACAAAAGATTATTGAATCCGCGCCGAGTAAAAGGGGCCACCAAGAAAAGGGGGAAACTATAAAATGAAATGGTTAAACGGGTCGAAGTCGCGTCCAAAGTCGCTGATCCGACCATGGAAATTGGCCAATCAAGCGACAATTGTCGGCCATTTGTGGCCAGTAAGTGCTTAATAACGCTAAACGGGTCAGACACTCCAAAGTGGACAACTCGGATGCACGGATTCTACCACTGATTAGCATTGGCCGCTGACCCGTCTATGACAACAACTGACAGATAATTGAAAATCACTAAAAATACAACGGGCCAAATGGAAAATCAATTGGCGGAGGGCAAATTGCCTGACAACTGCAGGCCAAAACCAGTGGGAAGTCGCCTCTTCTTCGTATTTCTCAGTGGGTTGTGTAGTATTTGTGTGTTCAAAGTCCGGAAATATTCGTCCCAACATGGCGCCCCGAATGAGATCCATTATTCAGTGCCCGTTAATATTCAAATAATAGTAAATTTGCCTGTCTCAGTTTTTGAAGAAAAGTGAAAATGTCTGGAATGGGCAGTAATTTCATAGGTAACCGGAAGAACCGTGTGGGATAAGTGTATCTATCAGATAACGGAAGTATGGCTTATTGCGGTTTTAGCTGCTACTTGACTGAGTGAATAGACTTAAGCCGATTCCTCATGAAAATGAGTGGGTTAAAAGTGAATTTTTCTATAAGAATCCCACATTTTAACAAAGAGAAAAGAGGATTTATTTTGTACGGTTAAAAATAGTGACAGAGCTTATTGTTATAAAATAGGTATAAATATTTTATCTTGTTGAATATTTTTCTCTTTCAAGCATGAATATATGCTATTATTTTTCAAGAAATTATCTTTGAGCAAGAGAATTATAACCTGCAATTTCAAAATAATAATAAAAATGGAAAAATGTAAACCGATTCTGCTTGTAAACTATTATTAGCCCAACATTTTAAGCAATTTTACCGCACCCCGAGGAATTATATGCATTTTCCTGGAAGCACTCGCGTGCCGCAATCACACTACCTCAATCCAAACAAATGCAACCTCCGGACTCCTCCCACCTCGTAATGAGCGTGAGATTCTTTGATAACCCACATCCACGTCGGAGGAGTCGCCCCACTTGGGTATCTGTTTCTGTTTGGGATTCAGATACAGCTGGTGAGGCATGTAGTACCAGCAGTTTGTTTACCCAACGGAGCCCCCAATCGCCTCTTATGAATGGCCCACATTGTGAGCGCTATGAAATAAAATCACTTGTTTGTTTATCCAGCCAACACTTCGAATGGCGTTAATTTGTAAGCCAAACAAATGTGTACCTAAATGCAGTCAAGAGAGTGAAAAGTAGCTGGGGATTCGGGATTATGCACATGGAAAAAGTTGACTATGAAATAGAGATCTTCTCAATCATTTTTTTCTAGAGACCTAAAAATATTCTAATGAATAGTACCATATTATTTTGTCGTTAAACTAGGTTTGTTAAATTAAATGTAAAATATGTTAAATGTGTAATACATTTAAGAATAAAGTATTTCTTTTCTTAATATTAATATTTTATTAATATTTCTTAATATTTTGAAATTATATCTTTTTATAAATTTATTGTATGTAAAAAACATTTTTTTATTATTAAAATATCTGGTAAAACAGTATTAGATTTTTTCACTGATTTCAATTGCTCTAATAGCATATTATTTAATGATTTTAAAAGGTTTATGATACGAATTAAAAGATGTTTCGCTAACTTGTATGAAATTCTCTATTTGCCTTTTTTAATTACAAGCAATCATTAAGAGATCTTTCAAATTAGAAAATTAAGTATATTTGTCTTGTGAATCGCTCGTATTAATCTTTTAGATGTATTTACTTATTGGATGCTATTATTTCCCCCAGTGTGTCCGAAAATGTTGACAGTCATGGGCTAAGGTCAGTGCACTGGGATTGCGAAAATAGATGAAAATGCTTGAAGTGAACATGCGCATATGCAGCTAGAACGTAGAGTCCCAGAACCGGGAACTGGGAAATGGGGAAAACGGGAAAATGGGTGCCCGTGGGCTGTGCGAAAAATCAATAGAGCCGGAGTCGCAGTGCACGTGCTACGAATACGGATACGAAATACGGATGCGAAAATGGGGGGGCTGTGAATTCGCTGCAGAAAATGTGCGACCCAGCCCCAAAAAGACATAAAAAAAGAATTTGAGCCGGAATTGTGTCATTTAACTGTCAGCGAATTTGCGCAGTTTATAATTTTTGTATTTTTCAGAGGGTTTCTTTCTTTTTACCCACCATCCGGTAGTATTTTTTTTGTTTTTTGCGTCTGCTCAATATGCTAAATTATTGACATAATTTGCCTGGTAAAATGGTTTTCCAAGTTGAGCTTCATTCGCCGCAGACCAAGCGGTAAAATGTCAACAAAACACAGAGAGAAAACGGGGAGAGAGAGTCTCAGAGAATTTTCAGAGAGGGAGAAATACTCGTTTCTGCGAGTTGTGAGTTCTTTTTTTTTTTTTTATTGATTTCTTGAAAGGTACACAAAATGCTATTCGCAACAACAACAACAAAGGCGAACAAAGGGAGCAACAAAAACAAGAAGCTGAAGAAGAAGCAGCAGCTAACAAAATTTGGAACTATATTTTTTGTATTCGTATGGGATTAAATGTTGTTTTTCAAGACTTTTTAAGGTCTCTTTTCGTGACACAAATGTTGGTCTTTTTGTTTGGTTTTTGGTCATTGCCATTCTTTTTGGCGTTATTTTCTTGATTTAACACAAACACTGCACTGTTTTTTAGAGTATATTTTCTTGCGAGATACAAAAATATCTGATGGATTGCCTTTAGGTTTTTCGTTTGGTATTTGATTCGAGAAAAAAGGCGGCTGCTGCGCACAGAGCAGCCTGTTCTTTTTTACTAACCACAAGCAAGACACCTGGTTTTCTATAGGATTTTCACAGTTTTTTGGTTGTTTTTCATACGGTTTGTTTCAGACACTATTTAACTTAAGTTTTGGATAGTTTCAGTAAGGGTTTTGTTCAATTTTCCTAGATATTTGCCTCTTTTTGCATGGCCACAATCGGAATAAAAACCACAGCGACGAGACGACGACGGCGACTGATGATGATGACAGGGAAAGAGACAGATACATTCGCCGCGTTTGCGGCGTGCAGATAAATTCGCCGTCGAATTGCGGCAGCTGCTTCGCTCGGAGAGTAAAAGAGGGGCCCTCTCTCGAGCGAAAGAGAGAGGGTGTGTGCCATGAACTCGCTCAACTTTTAATCCCAACGAGTTTGAGGGAAATTTTACCTTCCAAACGAGAAAATCCCTCGCTTTGGCGCGCAATTCGAATTCGCTCTGACTTTTTCAATTAACAACTGATTGGATTTCCCTAATTAAAATAAATGCTTATCGCACAGACGGGTTTTTTATATCAGCCGGCAGGCAACTACATGTTCTTATTGGGTTTTCCCTTTATCTCTGGGATTTATGGCCTCGACTGCTTTTATCGATTGTAATTAG
Source organism: Drosophila rhopaloa (assembly GCF_018152115.1). Taxonomy (NCBI): domain Eukaryota; kingdom Metazoa; phylum Arthropoda; class Insecta; order Diptera; family Drosophilidae; genus Drosophila; species Drosophila rhopaloa. The sequence continues at coordinate 9,990,699 of NW_025335059.1, read as the reverse complement.
TTTGTAGCACTTCGATAAAGATAAGCTTCTTCTTATCGTAAAAAACGTCATAGATGTGTAAAAATTGGAGGGAAACCAATCTCATTATTATAGTACAGTATTAAGATGGAATTCCTAATGTGTTGTTGTCTAGCAATTTGTATTTTTTTATAAACCTCTAGTAATGTGATATTCTTTTTTTACAATACTTTTTCAATATTTTTGATTCTATTTTAGTTTATACATGTTAATTTGGTTTTTGTGATTTTACTATTGATTCTGGAGTTTTAATTTGTGTTTTAACTTCTGGACTTTTTAATTTTTTATTTTAAGCATGTTGGAAAACTTATTAAAACAGATTAATTTTAAGTATAAATACTTGGCTTACAACAGAATTTAAGATGTGAAATTACAACTTTTTGACGATCAATGCACTCAAAATTCGTTTAACTAAAATAGTTGGGATGAAAAGGCAGTCCCTTCCACCGACCGTCCCTGTTCATTGTGCAAGTTTCCTCCCACGGAAGATACATCATTAGGCATTAGAATGAAATTACCTGCCTATGCAGGGAACCACTTGAAAACTCATTATAACGGTAGCGGGTAACCAGCACACATCCACCCACTCACCCACACACCTATCCAAGCTCACAGACACCGACTTTGGTAACTGGCAGTTACATCAGCCGCAAAAGTAGGCGTTGCCAAGTCGCCCCAAAGGCGTTAAAGCACTTAGATTTATGGCCCTACACGCACACAGCCAAAATACGCCCACACCCAAAACACACACACACACTCATCTAAGTCCTGTGCATATATATAGATTTATATAGGTATGTGGCATATAGCCTTTGGCAGTCCAGGACTTTGACTCGTTTTATGCATTTAATAAAAACTTTCACTTCGGCGCTCATACTTCATTTCTTATTATTTTATTCACTGGAAAAAAAGATTCCTTCATCAAATATTCTAGAAAAGGTTTTTTTTGAAGTAATATATAAAGTAACAACAATGCTTCTCAATATTCTTATTCTAATTTTTTACCAAGTTTTATTTTATTTTTTGAATATGTATATTGTTGTTTAAAAAATCGTAGAAAATTGTATTTCAATTATAAAAAATGTTGATGATTAAATTAATTTTTATTTGAATGTTAAACTAATTCCATGCCGATTAAATAGTACTACAAAATGTATCACTTAAGAGTTAAAGTAAAAACAATGTTTGAAGTAAGATAGGTCAAGAATTGTTTCAATTATATAACATACATTTCAAAGGGTCATAAAGGCCAAAGTTAATCCATTTTGAAACAATTATTTTTTGTTTCAAAATTTTAATTTGTATTATCCCTCAGTGTTTTTAGCTTTAATGCAGCCTCAAAACTTTTGCCGCTTGCATTGAAGTTAAGTACTTAAAAAGCAATTTCCCTCGCCGCGCATGTAAAAAAAAGATTCGCGGCCCCAAAAATGTTAATGAAATGATTTGAGTTATGCTTATGCTCGAATATAATATTTTTTTGCTTCCATATTATTTGTGGCTTATTAAAAAGTTAAAAGCCAGGCGGCGAGGTGTTGCCGGGCATGACCAATAGCCAATGGCAACCGCAGCTGCTGTGGCGAGAAAGAGGCGAAGTGTGGCTGCCAAAGTATGAAAAAAGCATAAAACCCATCAAAATAATGTTAATTCATTAAGTGGCAGTAACTTGGTCGGGCGCCCAAGTGTAGGCTATAAAAATTTAACGCACAGAAGGAGTCGCACGGAGCCTAAGGATCCGGCGGAAAACAGGATCTATTGGGGGGAAGCAAAAGAGGAGAGGGTGTTGCCCCCGGGCTCCGACAACGTGCACAAAATGAATGATTTTTATTTATATTTTATGGTTCTTTTTTGTGCCGTCTTCGGGGTCCCGGTAATTAGAGCAGGTTTATGCCGCACTCCGTTTTGACCAGGTGTGTGTATATCGAGCCAGCAGCCGCTCACAATAAACTGGAAAATTATGTGAATGAGTTTTCTTAACTTCTTTTCTTTTTTCCCGGTTTTCCCTTCGCATTTCTCGTCCTTCGAGATTTATTCGCGGCACATGGCAGCCCAAATCCGAATACAAGACCAGGAGGAACGGATGGCGAACAAGACAACGGAGCCAGCAGACCAAATGAAATGAAACAAACAAGCAAAGTTAAATGAACAACTTTTGTGCATTATTTATCTGCTGAGTGTAAAGTGTGAGCACCAGTGAGAACAAGACGAAATAATCCGCTTGGTGTGAGTAATTCGAATAGGGAATACTCTATCATTGGGAGATTTACTTAAAGTTTCTATGTCTTGATATCCTTAATATACATTTTTATTCAATTAAATTTAAACATCAAATAATATAATAACAATAATAAGGATGACTTTTGTGCCTTATTGCTTTTAATTAACTTATGTAAATAAAAACGGGAGGATTCGTTCTTTTAGCAATAATTTTAATATTTAAAAATTCACTTTGGGGAAATAATATTTTATATTATATAAATTTTTAGAACGAAATATATGATGCATAAAATATATGTTTATATTTTGAATATCATTCTAAAGACGTTGGCTTGAAATGCCCAAGAAAGAAACATACCTTCCTTGAGTTAAAATATGTTGAGTTAGGGCTTGAAATGTTGGTTATAAAAATCATAACCACAACTGTGGCAAAAACTCGGTTCATTTTACATGGGCAGACATGGCCTGTGGCATTTTCCCCCTCCATCATGAGACTTATTTAAAGGCCTTTGTACCTTAGTGTGTGTGTGTGTTAGCCACTTAGTAAATATTTTATGAATTATCTGTTTTCTATTAAGATATTGTAACAAAGAAACAAAAAAATGGGTCGTGAGACAACCGCACGACCATCGAGCTTAGCCGAGATGAGCGCTATAAAATCTAATAAACATAAGTCTGTTCTTAACAATACAAGTGTGTGTGCTTGTTGTGTATATTTTCCTCTTTGCTTGTGTGGTTTGTGATGTTTTACGAGTTCGGGGCCCATAATGTTGCCTTCTTTTTGGGTCTTTATTGATACGGTTCGCTCTCGTTTTAAGGAACACCCTGAGGGATGCGATTTTTAATATGCATTAAAATTAATAAGAACACGTGTCGCTCTCTCGCACCCGCGTCATTGTCCTTGTTGTCGTCCTTCCGTCTTTGCCGCCCCCATAATTCCGTTTTATCGCGCACAAATTTTTATAGCTGCGCCGCAGGCGTCGATTTTAAATAACGCTCAGTACCCCAAAATCCCTCCATCTCGTCTTCTTACGTTGATTTTGTCGCCATTTTGGTTGGTTGTTAATTTTATGCTTATGAGATAAGAAATTGTGACAAAAACGCTGGAAAATTTATGTGCAAAGCGCTCCGAGAAGGTGAGCCCGAGCATATGAATAAGAGATTCCCCCTGAAAGGCGATAAATGCTAAATGGAGACCCAGCTTCTTCATCAGCGCTGCCATTGAAAATCTTTTTGCAAAACCGGGGATAAACAAGTTGCCTGGGAACGAATACTGTGAGGCTTGCTATTGGTATTTAGCCATGAATACATTATCGCCAGGCGGTCCTAAAAATAGAACTCAGTTGAATACCGATAAATGGTTTTTAAAGGAATTTTAAGTGCGGATAACAATGCGAACTCGAATGTTAAATGCAAAGGTTGAATATATCTTGTATTTTATTTTTAGGAAAATACTTTTAATGATACAGAGTTAGACTAAAACACATTCTAAATGTACTTTGCATGTCTTTTTATTTTTTATGTCTCTTTAATCTTATGAAAATGTTGCCATGTTCTGCTGAAAAGTGCAGAAAACCAGAAAGCTTGCCATTATCCCTATTCGTGTTAATGCTTATTTAAAGCCCAACCTCCGGTTGACTTCCTGGTAACAATTGCACTCCCTTCCATCCGTTGTCAACGCAACTGGCAAGCCAAGTGCAAGTCTAATATCCGAGTCAAGTGGGGACATGTCACATGGACATTGAGGGTGCCACAATGTTGCAACTTCTGTGGGCCAGGTTAGTGGGTCAATTATATTACAAATCTCCTGCATGAGAAACCGAGTAGAAAGGCGGTTACTGTCGCTTTGACAACTGCCCTTTGGTCCGCTGCAAACGGAAATCAGTGTGGTTTTGGCCATTATTCGATTTATGGTTCCCGGGGCAGTGGGTTAATTATTGTTTTATGATTTGTTTGCAGCTCCCTTTGAGATGTGGTGTGTGTTACGAACATCCTTTGTGGGAACATTGCTCATACGCCCCGAGTTCTTTTGGCTGGTATGCCAAATGGTAACCAGGCGTCACAGGTGGGCGAAATGCAATTACCACGCCCATCACTACTCGGCACACTCGGCGCCCTCGACCCCCGTTGTTTAACTAACGAACAATAAAACGAAATTGAATTTTGCGCTTTTAACGCCAAACGCACAAAGGCAATAACTGAAAACGAGGGAGCGACGGCAAAAATGGGGGGACAGGTCACTGAATGCAGGTGTGCACTTAGAAAACAAATGCTAGCCGTATCTAAAACCTAAAAAAAACCTATATAAAAAATTATAAAGAAATCTTTACATATCTAAACATATTTATTTTGTAAAAAAAAAGTAGTGCTTTTTCCAATAACTGTTTTTTTATTTAAAAATAAATATTTTGGTAAATAAGAAAATGGGCTTATATTATCTAAACTTGACTGACAAGATCTTTATAATAGATTAAATGGTAAAAATATTTGTGTTTAAGGGTGTTTTTGTCTGTTCAGTTTATTGCCGAGTATTCCTAATATAAAGATGATATTTTTTTTCAGTGCAGTGGTGTTTGTGTTAGTGTTAGTGTCGTACAGTTGCAGTTTATTCGTAGTATTGCGTGCGACAGTGTGTGGCAGCTACCCGTAGCATTAAGCCAATTATATGCTGCACTTTTGACATTAAATTCGATTCAATTTATTTGGCTGCCGTACCTTTTTGGCCAGCGGCTCTTTTTCGCCAGTTCGTACGTTCCGCTCCGCCCCCGGAAATGTTTTTGTTATTGCTGGTGTGGCGTTGAAAATGATGCTCCTGCTGCTGGAGCTTCTAGCTGCCTCAAAGGGTTATTGTTGTTTGCACGGAATTTAATTTCATGCTCACACACTCATCGCAATTTGCTGGTTGGCGTTACAAAGCAGCGGAAATTATCCCGCTCGGTGCCAGCGAAATGAGTAAAAATATTGTATTTTGACGTCGCCCAAGTTTTTGGGTAATTTTTAATGATATTCCCCGGATTTAATGCTCACCCAGCGGGTTTTTTGATAATAACAAGAAGTTTATCGCGCATTAAAGTGTGAGTTGTAAAATAAAAGTGCTGCTATTTTAATGTCCTAGTGGGTTCAGCATTTTTAACTTTTACACTTTGGCTAACATATAATTTAAATGGCATTTTCAACTTTTACGCTTTAAACAAATAATAATTGAAAACATTTTTTTATGAGATCTTTGTCTTTTATGAGGTAGTAGAAGTACAAAGTATTTATTTTGACTATACTGTAAGACTAGTATTTAAATATTTAAAAATTATTTTGGAAGCGATTTATTAAATTCTCTTCATGCCCTAGTCAGCTTTTTATTGAAAACAATTTTTATATAAGTTTTTTTAATTTATTAAACATTGAAAGACATAAAACACTCTAGAGGAGGTAAGGCATCCAAATGTGCAATAAAACTTTCATCAAGATCCACACAAAAGCCCACAATGATTCAGGTATAAATCTCAGCTATCTCTCTTGAAAAAAACACTTCAAAAATATTATTGTGCAACTCGTAGTAATTTGCTTGCACACATGACCACTGAAGTTTGGTTTTGGGCCACCTGTTCGTTGGGTTTTCCATCAACTGTCACATGATCAACCCGTGTGCCGAGACATATCAATTGCAGGCGGCATCAAGAGCTCGGGGACAGACTGTGAAATTTATGATTTCCATTATGGGGACCCCTGCTCGAGACTCACATACGACATCGTGGAGCTGGCTTTTGTTGGACGACCATCTCTGCTCAAAGTGCCGAGTTGTCGAAAGAGCTGACTAAATGGCAGACTACATTGTGAACATAATGCTGGCATAATAATATTTCTGTCGCTGCAATGATCTGCATGCCAACGTCCTTACAATGGAATCACCAGCTCTAAATCGAGGAGCCCAGACTCTGTCGAGTTGGTTGCCATTTGTCTGGCCCATTACTCACAGTAAACAATCTTCGCAAAATGTGGGGCTACCATTTCCACTGCTCCACAGCTCAACTGCACTGCTGAAACTTCAATAAATTCCATAGAAAAATGCAATTTTATGGAAAAATATTTGCTGCTCTTTTCGGGACTGCTTTTGCTGCCTTTTTCCTTGGTTTGTATGAGCACAAAATGAGCAGACAGAGATAAATAGTTGAAACGAAGAACATGATCACACATACTCTATTTGGTTTAATTAGAAACCTATATGTGTTTCAATTTTTCACATTTTTTGCTGAAGGGCTTTAAGCTTTTTTTTGTTGCAACAACATGTAATGACTCACACCTAAAAGGTATTTGGCCAATAAAAATTTATACCTTAACAAAGATTTGCATTTTGTTCTGTTTACATATGAACGAAGGGTTATTAAAATGGAAAAACTAAAGGGGAAAAGCATATTATTAAGTCAAACTTGAAAGAATTTCTAGACGAAATAAAACTAAAAAGAATATGCAGACTTAAAGTTTAGACAGATAAAAAGATAAAATAAAAGGTTTCATTTAAAATCTCTTTGGTAGTAAGGTTTGAAAACTAAAGGTTAAATTTTAAATCTGCAAGGTGGCAAAGGCAGCCAAAATTATTTCTCTACTATATATCCTTTATCCTTTTTCGCTTTCGTTCCCCAGGTCTCATTTGTGGTGTGTGTGTAGATGATATCCCTGCGATTTCATCACGAAACCGAGACGTATGATGATGTTGATGATGATGATGACACACGCATACCATCTCACATGGGCAAAAAAGGGGCGCTGAGGTACAAGAGGGAGTGGCAGCAGAGGGCGTCATAAACAACAGACAAGTTGCACATGCACTGGAGCATAACTACTCGGTTGCACAGAGCTCCATGCGAACTACACCTTAGGAAATAAACCTTTTTAATGCTAGGGATTACTCCCGTTTTCAAAAAAAATTATTTTAATTCAAATACTTACAAATATGTATATGTACTGTTGTTAAACTAAGATTATTTCCAAACCCATTTCGTCAAATATAATTGTAATATATTATTATAGCTCAACTATAATGCCCCAAAATGGCTTGTCTTTTGAATAACTTTTCTGCTGGCATTTTACTCATAAACAATAAAAGTCTAAAATCTTCTGCAGTGAATGTAAATAGATATTTAATATTATGTGCCATGATTATTTTTTCGAGTGCTTTTTCGTAACTTCTCGGGCCAAAGCGAAAAAGTCAGGCCACCAGCAAGGAAAGGGGCCAAAGGAATAAAGGAGTTTACCGAGGAACGAGGCGAAAAGAGGGGAAACTGGCAAAGGGAATCAGTTTGTGCATATTTTAACTCCCACAGGAAAAATTTCACAAGACAGCTACGGAAGTATGACGAACGAGAGAGGCACCGGGTGGGAAAATGGGAAATGGAAAATGGAAGGAGGATGAGATGTTGGCCAACAACTGTGACCAAACAATGTTGAAGCTTTGATGAACCTTAAAAGACAGCAACAATGCCAGTTGCAACAGGGAATATGACAAAATATAGAATGGATATAAGAGAGAGAGAGAGTGGGAAATCGGAGGGGATTGCATATCGGAGTGTGTGCAGCTGCATGGCCAAAGGGGCGTATGAGTGTTAAAAATGCTCACTCCGGATGAATCCAAGTTGCATTGGGCTTTGAGTGTGATACACCATATCTCCTTTTTGTTTTTGCAGTGTATCCGAGGGTGTTGAGGCGTCACTTTAAGCAAATGGTGATGAATGCGTCGTTGTCGTTGGAAACCCTTGGAGATCCCAGAACATTGGCATATTTTATGCAACACACCGCAAAGGACGACAGCACAAAGAGTGCTGCATTTTCAATAGTTTTGAGGTTTTCCGACAAGCCAACCATTTTTCAATTAATTGTCAAGAGGTTTTTGTTGAGATTGATCAACTAAAAGGTTTAGCCTGGCCAGTAACCAAAGTCAGTTAAATAAAGCCTTTGTGGCCAAACCACAGAGCTCTCAATCTCCCTCGCCATTAATTGATAAATGCGTTTGGCAACAGTCTCTAATTTGGATTTATGCCGCCCAAGTGTATTAGAGACCAGATCCGAAAAAGAATCACAGCTGTCACATAAATAATGCTGCCTGCATATTTATTACATTTAACTCGCTTCGTTTTTGAAATGCATCAATTAGCAAAATGCCACGCCCTGAAAAATCTGTGTCACACAATAATAGAGTCTATGCCTTTTTAGTTTAAATTGTTAAAGAGTTCTGTGACATTTGGATTTATCTGTGGTTTCCGGCTTCCTTTTTCGACTGTCATGTTCCCAGCTGGGCGAAAAAAGTTTGCTATCGTTATAATTGATTAATTAAATCTTGCCGGCAAGATTGAGCAGGACACGCAGGATGAAACAAAGCACAAAATGTATATATATATAGTATATGTGCACAGTAAAAAATAGGTGATTTAAATTCAGGAATAATGATTTAAAAATTGATTGAAATTATCTATCTTAAATTAATATGTAGGTCACATTAATACCAATCTTATCATGCTGAATAGTTAAATTTATGATTTCAATAATGTAGTAGCTCACTTTTAAAATCGATTTTATCAGGCTAAACTGATGATACTGATAATTATTAATTATATGCTATAAATGGTTTAAATGTATTTATAACAATAAAAATATAAATTAATTGTCTCTCTGTCATTAATAAATTAATCAATTTATTTAAAGCTGATACTAATGCTTCTAGATTTATAACCGATAGATAAAAGTGATTCCTTACGCTAACCAGCTCTAGTTTTTTTTATTAATAAATACTGCTTATCTGGTGTTGTTTTGCTTTAATTTCAATATTGAAGAATACAAATTAGAATGTATTTTTCTCCATGCAATACATATATAGATTCAGATATGTGAACAGACTGAGAGTTGCATATTTTGCTGGCAAAAGTTAAGCAAAAGTTGTCGCAGCTGAAAACTTTTTATAGCAAACATTTTTTGGCTCGCACTGGCTGGCTGGCTTGTGTTTTTTGCGTTGTTTTAACTTTACATATTTCCGTATGTACGAGTGGAATTCTCCTGCTGCTCACTTGTCATCCTGTCAATTGGCAAAACGACTGACAAGAAGCCAGCTTCTCAGAGCACTCAACCTTCAACCCATGCCATCGCCCACCACCCACCGCCCACTCACATCCAAGAACAGTCGACGTCGTCAGACTGATATGTCATTACTTATATGGGCACTTGAAAAGTTTCGAGTGAAATGTGCGCCAGTCAGGGAGGGGCACTGAATATTCTCACAGATAACGTGGAAATTCCGTATTTGTAGATAACTCCTTCTGCCACTGGCTCTGCACGTTAAATATAATCAGATTAATAACTGTAAACACTTGTGAGGGGGTTTTGGCAAAGGTATAACTTTTGGGTGGTATGGTACAGATTGGATTTCGCATTTTGAAGTTGAGTTATTGCAAACGGAAATCGATCCTCGGCACTCATTACAACGTCAGCTCTCCCTATCCAGTTGCAAGGATTGTGATTAGTCCTGCGACTGGAGGGCAGGACGAGGCAACTGAACTGCACGGAGCTTGATTGATTTATATTCACGTACGTTCGTATATGCCAGGCGCCCTGCAATCGAATCCTGTTTGCAGTTAGTTAACTAAGGTGAAAAATGAGCTGGCAAATGTCCAGGGAAGTTCGTTTCCACTTTGGGTGATTTTACACCGAGGTAGTAAAATTCCTGAAGTGCAATCTTTGAGATTAAAAATCTTTGAAATTTGAATTTCATTCTTGACATATTTCCTTCTCATGGGTGACATATTTTGCGAGTTCATAAATTAAGGGCAACAAATGTAGAATATAAGTTTTGCTATGATGGATGCATTTTTAAGAAATTTATTTCTTCTTTCCAACTAAAGTTTTCTGAGATATACTATTTTAAATACCTTTATTATACATTATACATATTATAAATGATGGATAGTTCTAAACCCATGCTTGAAGCGCACCTTATAAATCATTTTATTCATTTCTGAATAACGCTCGATAAAGTTGACTTTCATATTTAATTATGCGCCAGTTTTCCGCCCCAAATGAAATGGAATGTGTTCAAATATTTTCACTGGCCAAAACCCCTGTCACGATTTTAAAATCCCATATGAGACAAGGCCGTGGGCTAGCCGCGAAGCCGAAGCGTTAAATAAACAATAAAGCCCCGCACTTAATTAATTGTGTTGTGCGGCCCGCGAATGCCATTAAATAAATATGGATTTAGTTGAAAATATTTATTATTTTTAAGCTGGGCCGCAAAAACACGCGAAATGCTGTCAGAAGGCAAAGTGAGTTATGTGCGCGAAGGATGGAGTGTGGGAACAATGGGGAAATGTCGCCGATGGGACCCTGAAACTTAATGACGAATCGCGCCGTGGTTTGGGTGTATTGATAATTTTAATTAAGCGCTAATATTTTAATTTATTATTATGATGTTGTCAGCTTGTCAGGTTGTCGTGTGTGTCTAAACAAATACCTGTATAAATATGTAAATTGTCGTCTGCTTTTTATGTGACAGCTGCAGAACGGGGCGTATGAGTGACGTGATATGAACCTGCCAGAAGAGTTGAGTCTATCAATTGCCCCCCGTATTGTCCCGTCGTCGAAATGGCGAAGGAAGCTATTTAATTTCATGAATTATTGATGCATATTGTGTATTCTCACTCGTGGCAAGCCAATTAGGCCTGCAGCTACTTTTTATATTGCATTTGTGTGACTGAGCACCGATGATTTATAATTACATTCGCCTGACTGGATCAGCTGCCCGTTCCCGTTCAATCTGCGGCTGATTTATGCGGTCGCTCAACTCGGGATTAGTTTTATTTACACGCCATTGGCTGTCCGCTGAATCTCTCTATATTTGATTGCCCTCGATAGTACCGGTGTATGGGTGCGTAGCTATCTGTGTGCACTCTTCATGCTGCAGTTCATTTTAATTAAACCACTGACAAGTCATACGCAAATTATTGGCTGATATATTGACATACCCAGGCATAAATTGCAGCACACATCGACTTACCTGCAAGTGGAAGAGAGAAGGTATATTTTAATTAATTAACGAGCCAAGAGTGTTGGAATTTCAATAAAATTAAATCAAATAATTTACTTATATGCTAAGTGTGTAACTCATTCAAGTCAGCAATTTAATAATAATAATATGTATATGTATGTATATATATTATTAAATCATTCAATGTTAAAATGTTTAATTGGTTTTAATTTTTTACAATCGCTTTTTTCTAGCTGCCTATTGATATTTAAAATTTAAATTCAATTTGAAACCTTAAAGGCTTAAGGATACACATTTTTCTGATTTATTTAATGCAAAGAGACTGGAAGACATTAATTTAACATTGAATACGAGACGCACCAACTAATCCAACATTATCCAAATTAAAGTTTATGTGTCATCCAATAGCGTTGTGTGGAATTAAATTTCACATCCAATCAATTGGGAAGTCCTTCTGAACTTTCTTTTTGTTGTTCCTTATCCCCTCCGGGTGATATTTAATATTTGCCCCGCCACTTTCTCACTGCCTTCCGACTGCAGTGCTCTGGATAAATACGGAAAAGGGAAAAGGAAAGGCCTTGCACCCAAAGGAAAGTCGACTGAACTGGAGCCCGTCGACGGCTTAGCGGCAAAATCAATGACACAATAAATATTTGTGCAGCTCTTAACCGTCGAGAGTTTAACAAGACGAAGCCTGTATGTTCGCTGCAATACATACATAAATTTATAAACTTATATAGATGGAAACTAGAATAAATAGAAAACTTTCGCTTGAAGATTGAGGCCAGGACACTTCTGTTTTATTTTCTTTAAAGTGCTCACAGGAGCAGTTGACACTAAAAAAATGTTTGCAAGCTCAGACACAGACAATAAGCCTTATTTATTTGATATTTAAAAGTCTGAATTTAAAGTGTTGAGTATAAAGAAAGGTGTTCATTTTAATTGAGTTGTATTTATGATTGTGTAAAAGAAAACCATTTGAACTTATTTGTAGCCATTTAAAGCTCAAGTCTTGAGTTCAACAGTTCATAATCCCTTATTTATAAATTGAAAAATGTACCGGCTGACAAATTTACTTAAGTTAAATGAAATCCTTTAGAATGAAGAAATTTTGTTCAGGATTAATTTTTTTGATATTTATTCTTATTTAAAATTTTCCAGACTCAATTTCGTTCTCTTTTTGTCTTTTTGAATTTAAGTAGGCCATCCAAAGTGTCGATATACGAATGTGTGGGGCTGTAGCGCGCATGTTTATCGCACTTTGGGGAATTTCCCAGCAGAAACACGACCCAACTCAACCCAATTGGAGTGAAACCCGGTCCCGGTTTGGACCGCTTAATGTGGCAGAAAAATGTGTAAATTTACGTCGAAGGGAACTCAGAAGTTTTGCCGGCTGCCTGGGTTTTCGTTTTCTTTTTTTTTCTGGTTTTTTCGGGTCTAGCCCCAAGTCTGTCCCCAAGTAAATTGAAAAATGTAGCTCACTGGGCGGCGGCAAAAGTGTGGCAAGTGAAATAAAAATGGCAAATGGCCAGAGAGATATAAGCAATGAGCTCCCGGATTACACGAAACTAACTTGTGTGTGGGGGCTGACATGTCGAGGGTTCTAAATTATTTTCTTGGCATCTTTATCAACGGGAAAAATCAAGATGCATTCGTCGAGGGAAATGCGTGAAACAAGGATGCGGAAGAAAGACCGAAAAAAGATATTTTAATGGCAGCATAAAATGCATTGCAATGTTGCAAGCGCTCAGGAGAAATCATAACAAATCATGGCCAAAAAGGCAATGTTATAACTCAGCTGTCGCCTCATTGTATTCTGATTTTTATTGCTCATCACCAAAGGAGTTTTGGTTTGGTATCTGGATCTTTTATTTGTTTTACTCCGTTTGTTCACTGGAGGTTATTTTTTTCTGGCAACCCACTGCATGGTTATCCATCTCCATCTACGAAAATCACAAATATCATATGCGAGAAATCAGAGAACGTTGTTTATGTGATTTATGCGCTAGTGCGCAAAAGGGGAGAAAAGTTGTGAGTTTCAGTTAAAAGCTCTCCAACAATGTGGCAAATGAAATGCACACGAAATTCAAACAGACAAACTAGGGGAGTGGAAATGGGAAAATGGTTTTTCCTTTTCCCTTTTTTTTGTTGCACTAAGGGAACGTTACTAGCATTTTCATAAATAAACACGCAATTGTGGCATTGGGAATTTCCGTAAGATACTTTTGGGGGCGTACCGAATTTTTTTCAAAATAAATACGGTCGATGAGGCCGTCAGGCAACAATTATAATTTGATTGCAAATTTTTTTGGCTGTTACATTTCTGTCAATCAGCGGCAGGCAGGCTTCTGGGCAAAAGCAAAAGTTTTTCAATTTTGCAGCAACAAATAGCCAACAATTGCTGTTTATACACACAGGCAGGCACTGTCCCCTCGATTCAATCAATACAGGACACAATTGGTCCATTCACACGCCCATTTCCTTTAAAATATCCTTCCAAAAAAAAAAGGAGAAGGGAAACTGCGAAGGGGCAGCCGGATCCAATTCAGCTCAGTTTGGCCAACTTTAGCTAACAAAAAATTAATTTAAAAACTTATTTCAATACCGAACTGTGCTCAACACAGTGAGTGATAGAGTGAAAAGGAAAGAGGCTGGCGAAGAGAGAGCGTGTAACATTTTAATAAGATTAAAATGAAAATGTTGTAACAGTTTGGCCATGTCGAAATCGAACAATGCAAAAAATCGAAGAAGCAGCCTGATTTGTTTTTTATACTTTGCTCACTTTCTGAGTGTGATTTTCGATTATAAAGTCGTTTAAGGGTCATGAAACCCAAAGTCAAACGACATCAATTCAATTTTCATTTCCAGCATTTTGTAATAAAAATTTAATTTTTCATTTGGTTATTTGTGTGTGCTTTTTCATATTTTGTCTGCACTTTTACAAAGGTTAATCAATTTGTTTGCACTTTTGTATTGTCAATATTATTTCCGATTTTTTAGTGAACAAAAATCAACACTTTTAATATGAAATATGTGGTTCTCATAACTTGATTTAATTACAACTGAATTGTTTGGATTGCTTCCAGTTAAAAATATTGGCAAAGCTGGAATATCAATTAAAAAATACTAAACTACTGGAATTTTAAATCAATTAAAATAATACAATGCCTTATTACTTTCTGTAAAATAAATTTGAGCGTGTCGAAACTGGCTGAATATTTATTTTATCAAGTTTATTGGCGAAACAGGGAATTAAAATCTTTATGTTCAAGTAATTAAAATCAAAATAACATTGATTAATTTGGCGAAACAGGGAATTAAAATCTTTATGTTCATGTAATTAATATCAAAATTCCATTGGTATAACATTTTATTTTTATATTTTTTGGCGGAGAAACCATCAGGCAAACACAAACAAAAGCAAAATTACATTTAAAAAGTCATTGCTTAAGCTACCAATCGATCTAAACTAAAAACCCATAAACCCATAAATCCCAAACGGCTGTGGAATGTTATTAATTTGTTTCATGGATTGCGAATCAACGAAAATCTCATTCCCATAACTGGTATATATTTTTCTTTTCGTCGGGCAGAAGTAACTAATTCGTCAGCCGAGAAACTGTTAGTAAAAACTGTAGCTATAGAAAGTGCAACATTTGTTACACATGCAATAGAGCAGGTCCTTGAATGAGGCGTTGCTGAAGGACTTTAGAGTGAAACAAGAAAGGAAACTAACTGGGGACAGTAAAACCAGAACATTCTGTAAATATGTTCTTCAAAATTATCATATGATGCATTCTAATACTCATAAAATCCCAACTTCCAACGTTAAAAACACAAAGTAATGGCATTTCCAATCGTTCAGTTATATGGCAGCTATAGGATATAGTCGGCCGATCCTTATGAAACTTAAAAGGTCGGATTGATTGGCCAAAAATAAAACCCATAGAAATTCCAACTTCCTAACTTTACAAACACCAAAGTTATGGCATTTCCGATCAATCAGTTATATGGCAGCTATAGGATATAGTCGACCGATCCTATGAAATTTGGTACGTCGGATTGGTTGGCCAAATATAAAACCCATAAAAATCCTAACTTCCTAACTTTAAAAATACCAAAGTTAGGCCTTGATCGTTCAGTTATATGGCAGCTATAGGATATAGTCGGCCGATCCGGCTCGTTCCGACTATATACTACCGCAATAGAAAGACAACTTTGGGAAAGTTTCAAGCAGATAGCTTTAAAACTGAGGGACTAGTTTGCGTAGAAACGGACGGACGGACGGACAGACGGACATGGCTATATCAACTCAGGAGGTGATCCTGATCAAGAATATATATACTTGATAGGGTCGGAAATGTCTCCTTCACTGCGTTGCAAACTTCTGACTGAAATTATAATACCCTCTGCAAGGGTATAAAAAGGAGTAGCGGGACGTTAGAGCATGCCACATGCCCCCGAAGTATTACGACACGAAAATGGCATTGCTGCGGGGGCGTGACACATAAAAAAACAACCCATTGAAGGAGGAAAACCCGCCAGCAAACCAAACAAAACACACAAAAAAATAGCTAAAAATCATTCAGCGAGCAGAGGGCACAACATAAAAGCTGAGCGTCTGGGTGGAACTTCATTGCTAATGTTGCCCAACCCCCATAGAATTTTCTCAGCCGCATTTTCCCCGCCCGTTTTTCCCCGCACTGCACTTGTGCACACTTTTGGCATAATACAACAAAATTGATTTGCCGCATGCATCATTATCAGCAACGTCGTCGTTGTTGTTGTCGTCGCCGTCATCATCCCACCCACTTTTCCGACTGCTGGCTTTTACTTAGACTGCTGCACTTGAAGGTCCTGGGATCCTTTGGCTCCAAAACTCACCCCCTCCCCAAAAAACACACTCTTGTGGGCCATTGAATGCAATGGCGCTCATTCATTCAACGTTTTGCAACTCATAAGAAGCAGCAATTGAAGCATCATTAGCTGCAAGTTCTCGAATCCTTCGTCGCACCCCACACTGCGTATGAGTAATGCATGCATGCCATTTACATTGATTTGTGGCGGAACGTTGACTGTCGATATATATGTATATATACGCAGTGCATACACACTCCCCAGCGCTTAAAACTTTCTTCTAATGCTTCAGTCAAGTGGCTCGAAGTGGGGCATCGATGGGTTTTCAGCTTAACCAAAGCCATCAATTATGGGGAAATTTCGCTGAAATTTGTGCAGCATTTTAGCTTCACTCGCAGCAATCGAAAATATTTTTTCCACCAACTTTAAAACTTTTGCGTTCAAGTTTATGTTTGTGCCGATAATATCGGGATTTCTTGACTTCTCGGCGGAAAGCGTGTTTTTTCCTTCTTATTCATGAAGGCGGACCTTTTCTACTATAAAAATAAATTCAATACGCTTAGCGAAGAAGACAACAAAAAAATAGAGCAGAGTCTGCAAAATAAGCAGATGCAAACAGACACAAGAAAGAAAAGTGTGGGCTTTTGTAGATTGATTACTTTCTTATACTTTTTTCAACCAACTTCTTAAAGTTCTTATTCAATTTCAAAAATAAATTTAGATATAAGAGTTTTAGAACAGTTAATAAACTTTTACGATTAAATGACCATTATAGCAAAGTAAAATCGTTACGTTTTAATAATTGTTATTGACAGTGAATATTCGCTATCGAATTCATAACGGAAAAGTGACATTTATTTGACGTTTATTTTTATTGTTAAATAGAAAAAGGCTAACGCATTTTAAAATATTTTATTTCTATGTGCACCTATCTGTACATATATATGCGAGTGGGGCTGTTTTGGATCTTAGCATACATATGGGTTGCCTTAGCTGCTTGTTTTTTCCGCTATTCTTGGGACCGTTGTTCCAGAACGTTATCACGTACGCTAATGCGACAAAAGCGCAACGACGAGCAAAATGTTTTGAAAATTTACTTAGCTCGGCTTCCTAGCGAGTGGCCCCTCCTTAACCCCTGGATGCCTTACTTCCTTCCACCAAGTTCTGTGGCTTCGACAGGCAGCTTCTTAGCCATATCCTTTGTGCCCGGCTCAAGACTCTGTTTTCCTTATTTTATTTCTGCTTTATTTGCATTCCTTGGGCCACATCCGTTGTCGTTTCCTGGCGCTTCTTTAAGCGCAAAATACTTTTCCGCTGCTCGAGTGGCAGAAAAATGAAAATATTATTTGGGGCGCGTGCTTTTTGGCCATGCGGCACACGCGGCGTATACGTAACGCTCAGGTTAAACGGTCACATACCCACATATACGATCTCACAGTTAAGGTCAAAATAACAACAGTGAAAGGCTTAAGGGAGATTTACATATTTATGTTTATTTATGTTCAACTCAAAGTTATTACTGCAAAATATAGTAAAATTCTTAAATTCGTAGTTGCCTTTTGATAACAAGTTTTCTTAAAAAAAAATAAATCTGTATATCTCATGCTATAGTTATTGTTTCATTAGAAGTATTTTTCGATGCGCTATTAACTTAAGCTTGACTGTATGTCAGGCCCAAAAAATCCCACAGAACCGCAAATGTACAATGCAGGCAGGAAAGCCTGTTCTGTTCTGGTTTGGTTTGGTCTTTGGTCTGGTTTGGTTTTCGGTTCGAGTCTGGTTTTGGTCCGATGCTCGGCTCAGGTGCGGTGTGCGGTTCTGGGGGCGTGGCACTCGGTCGTAGGCGCCGTGATGTGTTTATACATTTCGTGAAATGACAGAAATTGAATAAAATTTATGCGTTCAACGCGACGTAGGTGGAACCGCATAGAAAAACCCGCACGGTCCCGAAAGCGTAACAAAAAAAAAACATCTAACGTATATATTGGCGGTCGGAAATCCACATTTTCTCCCACCCCGCACCTTGCTGTCACAATTTCGGGTTTGAAATATGTGCGAAGGTCGTTTGATGTTTGCTCGCTACGAAATGTTTTCTTTTTGCCGCTGTTTTTCGAAAGAGTTGACAGCGGTTTCGGGTTTTGTATTGTAGGTTAAATGCATAACAAGGTGCAGACGGGAAAACACACAACCAGAACTCGAATTTATGGTTTTTAATATATTAGAGTCTACTTTGTTTTGGGTATTAAGGTCAGCAAGACAGCCTTTTAAAGATTATAGTGCAAATTTTGACTTTTGAACTTATAAACTTTGAAAGTAAAAATAAGATTTGAAAATGTTAAAGCAATATTAGTTTTCAGAATTGTTGAGTTTAATGAGTTTTGTTTATTTTTTTTAAAACCAAAGCTTTTGCCAATGTCCTGCAAATTTGTTGCGTACAAGTGGCACTCCCAAAAGTGCAAAATTCTAGCCTTATGGCAGAAGATTCCGATGGGCGACCACAATGCCATAAATGCTGAAATCAAATTAACGCAGGAAACGAGAAAGGAGACTCGCAGCACAAGAACAACCCGTTGGCAAGAGCTTAAGTTATGCAAAACGCTGGGCGTGGTCTTTACAATGGCTGCAAATCAGGATAACTGCCCGAGAGGGGATAGAAATACGCAGTGAAATAGGTGAAGACAATGGCCAAGATTCTTGGCTATTGCAGGTTGTCATTGCGTCGGCTTAAGGCCGGCGAACAAGCTGGAAAGCCCTGATTAATTGGCGCTATTTATAATTAAATTGCGTCCTAAGCTGTAATCACAGTTCTCAGCCGTGGGTTGCTAAGCCCCTTTTACATTTCCCTTGCCTTTTGGAGAGTGTCAAAGGTTTTCTGTCTTTAACTACATCAAAAGCGGGAATATAATTTTCCCACAAATGAGCGTTCTGATTCAATTAATGCCTCTTTGACTGGAAATTGGTGGAAGGCAAGTTAAAGTCCTGGCAAAGTGCCGTCTGCACATTCGGAACTCGACATGTTGTGGGCCAAGGATATGGCCAAACAGGATTTCCAGGCTACAAGGCATTTGCAACTAAATGCAGCAGACTAAATAAATGCAAAAAACTACAAACTCAGCAGATGAACGGTGGAACATTGGGGGTAACATTTGTAAAATGCTCTTTATTTGCTAATCCATGTTGTTCTTGAAAACAAAAATAAGGCAAACATTTAAGATGACCAAACACACTTGCAGTTACATAAGTCCTTTATTCCATTTTGCGAATTAAAAAGTGGAATCGAGCATTTATTTTTGTTTTCTTTTTTTTCAATTTTTGACAGTTTATATTCTTAGTTTATATTGCAGGTTTGTTGAAAATCTAAATACAATCTATTATTTTAAGCTTAGTTTAAAATATTAGTAAAAGCAATAATTAATTGTCAATATTTTTTGAAAGATATTATTTATATACTTTTAAGTTAATTTTATTTAACAAGAATGCTAACAAATTTTCAGATGAAAATTTCGACCACTGTGCACCTTGTGGCTTGGACATTTCCGGTGTCCTGCAATCGGTGCTCTTGTAGTTGTAATACGAGCAACAACAGAAACAACAACGAGGGGCGCATTTCAAATGCAAATGTGTTTGTAGTGTAAATGCAATTTTACAAAATTTTATATAAGCCAGCAGACAGGGACAGCAGCACAAACAACAACAACAACAACACCAACAACAAAAATGTGCATAAAATTTCCGAGGATTTACATTTTAAAAACGCACAAAAAGCTGCAGCAGCCAAGGAAAATTCTGGGGAAAATGGAGGAAAATTCGTGGTAAAAGGATAATATCCTGCATATGTGGTCCTGCTGGTGTTAGTTTGCAAATGCGGTTTTAACGCTTTTGCGATGGCGACTGCGCGAAGACATTTGCCAAGCGAAGCCAAGCCGACTGCAATTTG
Source organism: Drosophila rhopaloa (assembly GCF_018152115.1). Classification (NCBI taxonomy): domain Eukaryota; kingdom Metazoa; phylum Arthropoda; class Insecta; order Diptera; family Drosophilidae; genus Drosophila; species Drosophila rhopaloa. The sequence goes on along the minus strand of NW_025335059.1, from coordinate 9,970,648 downwards.
GCTAAGTGCGTGGGGAGTGGGCCAAAACTGCAAATGAAAATGTATGCACATGCATGTGTGTATATTTGCGGCAATCAGTGCCAGGCACACATGGGCTTAAGGCTTTAGGCCTGGCCAAAATGTTTTGCCTACTTGGGCCTCACCACTTGGCACTTGCCATATGCCAGCTGGCTGCATAAATCTGCGTCTCTTTTATTACGAGCTTTTGGGCATTTAAATAAATTTCAAAGCTTTGGCCAGAGTTGATTTACGAAAGGGGGCGGGAGAAGTGGGCGATGGAAAATGGGGGCGGTTCGAGGGAGTGGCAGTGGGCACATTTAGCGTTAAATCTGCATAGTTTTGTCTGCGGCAACAAACTAACCACGTGAAAGTCGCATGCAGAAACTAATACAGAGCAGCTTGAAGCTCTCAAACAAACATGACACTAAGAAAAACACCCTTTTGTTAATTTAGAGCTGGGTTCCGGATCAAAGATATTTAAACTACAAAATCTTCTTTTTTTTCCATTTTGATTTTGATCACTTAAAAATCAAAAAGAAATCCTCAAAATACTTCACATATTTGGCATAGCGAGAAAATGAATTTAAATTAATAAAGCTAAACAAATATTTTAATTTTATTTCTTATTTATAGACGCTGTTAACAAGAGACCTTAAATAACTAACAGTCTCATTGACACTTATACCTAAAAAATATTTCATTAGTAGTTTCGATGGTTTCAGGACTAACGACCTTTTTAAAATATTCTTGATTAATTAATAATTTATCTTGAATAATTCATTTTTCGCTTTCACATTATAGTTGACTGCGACAAGTATTTTTGATTTAAGGGCTAATATTTTGTAGTGTACAAAGCGAGACGATGTGCAACATGACAGGCTGGAGTTGAGTGGCTCACACCCACACAGATGCGGCGGCAGGACGATGGACGGACACGAACACATACACAGACACATGCACAGTCACAGATACGGATGCAAAGACAGACACACATGGACCGCAGCTGGGCAGGCTAACTGAGTTAGAGCTGCCGAAAGTTCAGAGCGGAGGATCAGGGGAGATGAGGAGCAGGCAGCTCAAGCTGGGGGCAAACAAGAAATGTAAAGAATGCCACTGACAATGTACAAAGTGCAAAACTAATTTTACAGAGTGAACAGAAGGACGAGGAGAATAGCAGGAGACAGCCGTGACTGCAACATGTTGTGTGTCCTGTGGCCAAAACACAGAGACAAGTTGCTAGGCGAAATAGATCGTACGCCCTGTGGTACGGGGTTCGCCTTTCAAACATCAAACTTAACTTATTTCCGAGTTGATTAACCTAACCAATCGAACCTGTGGCCAAGTCAGTTAATCATAAGAGAACCTTCAATTGGGCAAAAATGCTTCGGCTTTAATTAAAAAATACAGCTCGAAGGGAACTATCTATCAATTTGTCGGAAATTTGAAAATGTGATTTAAGCCGATCCCCGGCAAAATGTCATGCAATCTTGGCCCTACGTTGATTACTTTGTTTGTCATTTGATTGTGGGCTTTCCTCTGCACTTTCCGTTTGTTTTTAGGGATTAAAGGCAGCCAGTCACTTAATTGCTTAGATTTGTTTAATTTAAGCCGATTATACACGACCACAATTTGTTAAAAGCTTTTCGTGAGCGATTGTGTGATGCCCAGGTGTCAGGTCTATTATCCATTAATCGATATGTCATTGGATTTTGTTCGCAAAATGGATTGGGAAGTGCACCGATAAAAAACACAGTGTTTCGAAGCGTTTTGATTGTCATTTATGGGACTTAAAAAAGACATTTGCATGCACTTCGAAAACTAGTTATAGAATTCTTTATTTGCTTCCAAATAAATCATATTTTGTAATTTAATAGTTTAACTAAAGAATTGATAACTGAAATATATCACCAAGCTTTAAAACTAAGTTCAGTCGGGTTTCAAATTTTAAATTAGCTTACATTTCATTTTGATGATTTGGTTTTTAATAAATAAAGTCTGGATTTTTATTAAAGTGCTCCCTTAAATTTAAATTTATGAAAAGAAGTGACTCTAATGCCAATAAAAATATGTTTATAAATTCCTCAACTATTAGGTCTTATTTTCCAGAGGCATAATATGAAGATAATTTTTTCCCCGAGTGTTTGCACATGTGATAGCCAAACTATGCGAACCTTAACCTTATCGAACACCCGTCAATGGCCGAAATGGAATGGAGGAAAATGGAAGGGAAAAAAAGTTTGGAAAAATGTAATCAAGCACGTAACTTGCACAAATTTTCTGCACTTTTGCCGAAGCCAAAAGCGGCAAAAGCCCCCAGGCCAAAACGCACACACACGCAGAGAAACATGAACGGTGACAGACACGCACGCCTGAGTGCTGCCACGCCCACACTAACACAGATACCACACCGCCCACGCACACACACACATACACTCACACACAGCGATACTGAGGTGCCATCAAAAAGATTGCCGGCTGGCTGTTTGCTCTTGTTGTTATTGCAATCCTTTTGACTATGAAGTGCAGACAAAAAAGACGAAGAAATCGAACAGGAAAAAAGATTGTTCCCCTCCACCGGATCAAAATACAAAAAGTCAAAAGAAAAGTTAAAGACTTTAAAATCCGCCCCGGGCCAAAGTGATTGAGCGTGTGTCGCAACGAGAGCAGGGAATTTGTCAAAAAACTTTTCAAGGATGATTTGCAGGAAAAGGGAGACGACAGGTGAATACAGTAAGAAAAATATTAACGTTATCTAATGTAATCGAAAAATGTACATTAAAGTTGATCTGTAAAATTGAAGATGCCTTTCTCTCAAGTACAGAATTTATCAACTGATTTTTTTTCGAGGGGTTCGGCATTTGTATGTTTGTCATATTTTTCATATCATGATTTTCATCATTGACCATAATTCAGTTTTATGCCAAAATATAAATCAAAATTTAATTAAATAAAAACCAACGAATTTGTTATATTTATTTAAAATCTAAAATTAGTATGTTTGGACTTTGATGTTAAGATGCCAAAAAAAGGGGTTCTTTGAAAAGAAAAATAATCAAATATTAAGTGAATAACGTTTATACGTTATATTTCTCTCAGTGAAGAACGTACTCAGAAAAGAGCTGAGACTGAGACCCTAGGTGGTCTCTTTAATAGACTCATGGGTTGCATAGTCTCATGTCCCGCAAAAGGCGCTCGAAATCAAATGAAATTGATCCCACAGACAAAGCGGAATGAAGGGAAATCAAAGGCGGGACAGGATGGGGTATCCTTTGCCAAAAAGCGCAGACATGATATGAAATTATTTGTCAACGCCGAATGCCATTTTCAACAACTTTCCGAACATTTCATTTCGTTTTCATTTTGGCAGGCGACTTGCCGGGCTTCGAGTGCCCTGCTCCAAAATTCGGAAAATGGAAAGCGGGCGGAAAGTGGGGAAAGCGTCTTGGGGCTTTCATTTTGCATTACGGCTCGTCTGCCAACGGCCAAAAGACGATGAGGAAATGGAAGGAGGAGCGGCCCAGACATGCAATGACATCCATCGCAGAAAGCGCTGAAACTTTCTGATTGCTTGCAAATGTTTTATTAGCCTGCTTTTCCGAAAGAGAAACCAACTTCTGCCCCATCCCTAGAATGATATGTGTGCACATCATGAGACCGAGATGTGGAGCAAGATAAGGAAAACACAAAGGTGAAATGGGATTGTAAGCAGGAATCCAATTCCCATATGAGGTTGAGGTCTTAACCTACAAAGTCATATCCCGTTGTTTGAAAGTAATGGGATGTTCAGAAAGCCATTATTATGTGGGGTATTTTACTACGTTAAATATATTAAATTGACATTTTTCTAAAATTTGCAATAGTCTTTAGTGCCCCACTCCATAGATTTATCAATTTAATAAGTTACCAAAGTCCAACGCGAAATCTATAAATCTCACCCTGGACTTTCGGTGACTCAGCTCGCTTGTTGCAAGTTCCCGAGAATCCTGTGAATCTGATCTGAGCCGGCGGCAGGGTTCTTCCTTTACCCCCGTGTTGCTGCTCATTAATTTCGTCTATTTAGGAAAAGTTTTTGCTGCCTGCGTTGCTGTTGCCTAGAACTTTTTTAAGTGGTTTGCGGTTTATCATTTTTGGTTTTGCAGGGAGTGAAAATGCAGCTGGCCTTACTGCGCTTTTCCTTCTTCTTTTTCGTTACTTTTTTCTGCCGCAAACAAAACTGTGCGCAAACAGGAAATAACGGTAACGCTGCTTCATTTCCGCTTTTATTAAAACATACTTTTCACGTTGTACCTTATCCTGCTGCTGGTTCGTCCTTCTGGTACTTTCCGCCCTCCCCTTTTCCCGCCCTTTTCTTTAATACTCCCGACTGTCTTACCGCTGTTTGCTGCGGGCATCTTACTACCCTTCCTTCACAAAAAGGTTTGGCCGAAAAGGGTTAACCCTTGAATTTGCATACTGCGATTTTTAAGATAACATTATAAATATTAATTTTTAGTGGCTATTTAGCCATTACCATTTATTAAATAATTTAATCATTTCGATTACTTTGTTTTAGAAATTGCCACTCAATATTAATATTTTTACAATAACCTTTACCAGTTCACACATATAACTTATGATTTCGATGTTTATTTGCCAAATAAATAAAGCATCAAAGTATTTTTTATGGGCTTAATTTTGAAGGCTTAAATGTTCGCTCACTTATTGTCTTAATTCAATTGTTGATTCTGATTTGATTGCTTTTAAAGGATTTTTAATTTATTTACTTTCATACTGAATTTATTGTATCTATTTGAAAAACTTTTACTAAAGACTCAAAAAATTCATAAACAAAATTGTATATCTAACATAAGTATAAAATGACCCAGTTATCTTACAAAAGGCACCCCATTTTCGATAAAATCCCTACTCAATTAGATCACCTGCGAGTGTATTAACTATTCATGGTGGCCAAGAAAAGTTTGTTCCCTAGTGTTTTATCTGCTCTCGTTGTTGTTGCTGTGGCTAAATTTTCCATCCCCCCCGCTTTCCATCACCCCAAAAGTGCAGCTTGTCACTTCCGCCAACCAGCCGCCCGCAGTTTTCTACGAAGGAAACTTGTGCCCAGACTTTTGGGTTATACTCCACTATCTGTGTGTTTTTTCCGTGCTTTGCGGCTGGCGCTTTAAAAGCAGTCAGCGGATGCACTGAACCATCTTTTAGAGGTGGGCGGTGTTTTTCCAAAAGGAGGCGGGGTTGGTTTCCACGGGGGTTTTCAGTGCATGCAAACGGCTGAACCCGAACCGCAGCTAGTTGAAAGTAGCCAAAGGTAATTAATTTTGTAGCTGCAAGTTGAGGGCCCGCTGCAAAACTTAGTCGCCGGTGGATTCTGGATCCTGGTTAGACGGCCACAAGCTTTTGACAGTCCGCGCTCTCTGCAAATGGATTTCCCATTTTCCATTTACTTTAGTTTCCCCACTCGAAATGAGTGGCAACATTTCCTCAAATGCAAGTGCGATTTTTTTTTGGTCTTACCAGGTGGATCTGTGCGTGTGTCTATTAATTTTCTTGGATGCAGCAGAAGTAAGAGCAGCTATGTGCCACACCCCTAGGACGTTGACAAACGGGCGGTGATAAATTGCTGGGGAGAGTTTAGGGATATACTCGCTACGAGTGCACTGCTATTTTACATTCCAAAATTTAATGTCTAAAGATTACATTGAAAATGCGCTTTACCTGTTTGCTTGACTGGTATAATTTTATGTTTATTATATCAATAAATTTACAAGACGACCAATTATTTCAATAGTTATTAGTGGCAGCAAATAAAATTACCTTGCCAACAGAGTTGCAAGTGGCGCCATCTGTTCGGAGCATATTTGATTTTAAATTAATTAACAGAGAAACGGATATTTAATAGTCATGGCACTCGACCCTAACACTAATAATTAATAAATGCTCTAACCCAGATAGATATTTAGTCCCGAAAGTATTTAGCTTAAGTCCTCATTTAAAAGGGTTTTAAAAGGGTTCATATTTTATGTCTCAAGATATAGACTTTAATGCGATGGCCCTTGAAACAGATTCCTTTATTTTTCCAAGTGTGGTACCTTTCTGCTTCAGTTATCCCTAACAACGAGTCTAATGGAGCGTTTGTTTTGGCTGCGTTGATTTTGCATTTTGGACGAAAGAGAAAAATGGCGCTCAAAGTCATTTTCAAGGAGCTGCAGGTTGTTTGATTTATAAATTTGATTTTAAAGAGCCAGTCGCCAGACGCCCTCGAGAAGCAGACAAATTAAATTGCATACTGCTCGAGTTGCTCCAGTCTTAACCAGTTCACTTAATCCGATGATCTGAACCCCGTGACCTGCTGCTTAAGGTGCAAAAGGCCGTGTCAGAGGACCAATGCTCGAGGTAACAGGACGCGTTAAAGTCAAAAGTTGCCAAGACCATCAAGTGTTGCCACGTACACACAAATGAAACGAAACGAAGTTATCAAGAAACAGGGCACAAAGCCATTACGATTGTCCGTCTGTCTTTCTGTCGCTCTCGAAAGCGACAAGTGTTTGGGGGTCTGGCAGAATAACGCCCCTTGAGCTGTCTGCACTGCAGTCGGGGAACACAACAAAAAAACTCTATTCTCGGCCACAAGCTCCCAGTCTTGGCCAAAGGAAATCCAAGTGCGTGCCGGCAAAAGCGAGGAAGACAAGACCTCTAAGCCCCGGCCAATGTCAGAAGTTAAAACGCAATAACAAAGGCGCAGGCCGAAGAAGGAAAGTGGAAAATATCTAATCAAAGACGGCCTGTCGAGTTCGGAGTGCAAAGCCGGCGAAGCCCTAGAATTGTTTTGCAATCGTTGAGTTTCTTCTGAGGACATTATCTGGGTGGAGAACCGCTCTGCTCCAAAGAACTGCCGGATTTCATAGATCCCTGACCCGCTGCTAAGCCGCACTGCAAGGCTTCATAATTTTCACCGCATGTGGTCGTGTTGCAGAGTTCTTCGGTTACTTTTTGTTTGGTTGAAAACTCAATCAAATTCAAGTTAAAAATTTAAATATCCAATTTAAATAAATCACTTTGAAATAAATGCTTAATAACTAACATTCTTTAAGAAATCTATCGAAAATACAATCTTTTTTTGTCTCAGAGTTTAAATCATTCTTATTGATATTTACCAAATATAACTTCACGATAATTGTTTAATTAACTTTTTTCTAGATACTTTTATATACATTTTATGCACCTATATTAAATTAGTTGAGCATTAAAAAACTTGTCAAATGCTTTTCTTGAGTGCAGGAATTCGGGCTTTGTTTTGGCCGGCTATTTGCGGCTGTGCTGCGGCAAATATTCGAGGGTAATTAATCAACTGCCACGCGCATGGGCCACGCCCACTCGAAATTGGCAGAATTCTATTAGGCCCAGAGCGCGAAGCAGCTGGGTCTTGGCCTTGGCTAAAGTTGCTGCCTAAGCCGCTGCAAATCCCCAGAAAGATCCGCCCGTCTGCACCTGCCAGGTTACCTTGGCACATCCCAAACAAAAATGGAAAAGAACGTGGAAAATTCGGAAATTACTGAGTTATGCCAGCTGTCGCAAAAATCCAGAGTTATATTTTCGCTCTCAGTGAAAGCAGCTTATACCCGCACTCAATGGGAGCCAAATCCATAGGGGAGTGCCAGCGTATTTTCGTTTTTATCGAATCTGATTTTATTCGGTTTCCGGCCATTCCCTTCCTCATACCGGCAAAGGATTTTCCGCTGAATTTTATGCTAATTATGCCGCTAAGCTCTTGGGCAACTTTCAAAAGAGTTTCGAGTCTTAGCGCGCTTAAAAACTTCCCGAGCTGAGCACAATATTTGGCCAAGACATCTCAGCGTGCGCTTATGCAAACAGATTTGAGCTGACTGCAGGAAATTAAATCCCCCATCCTACTACCCCGATAAATACGCACACGTTGGAATTTTTTATCCGCCCCGATTTATTTATGGCCAACTGCTTTATAATTTACGTTTCGCAGACTTCAGCCGGCCGGCGTCTATGGCATCAACACTTCCGCCAACGGCGGCGTCTGGTGATACCAAGTGAAACGCTGCCAGCGGAAATCCACGTGGCGGTCCAGGAATCGGGGGATATAACCATGGGGCACAAAAAGAGAAGGATACGGCAGGGAGCGCCATTTGTCGGATATTGCAACGATTTGATACCCGTCTATCATAATTAGTTATTTAAGCTTTCAGAGGTTTATTATATTTATTATATCACATTCTTAGATATTAAGCCATACGGCTTATCCTCAAACATAAAAAAAATTTAAGGCTAATGAAATATTGACAAAACGAAAAAAAAACAATAAAGTTTAAACTTATTTTTCCTAATGTCTTGTCAATATTGTTAGCCAATATTAGCAGTACCCATAAACTAAAAGATATTTTTGGTTTTGATCAAAATCAATAATAAAACTGTATATAAATATAACATTTAAAATACTAGTCGTGTTTGGAGCACATTATTTGTATATCCCTATCACAAATGTTCTGTTCATAGCAATATATCCCCAAAACACCTCACAAAATAAGGGGTATGAAAAAGGAAAAAACCCAAAATAGAAAGGACATGCCTGGGCAGTTTTTGTTGCTGACTGAGCAGCATATGGCAAAAGTTTAAGTAAGCAATATTTATTTTGTATTTCTATTTGTTTGGGAGAGTATTCATCCATTTCAATACAGTTTGTATACCGACTGCGGTCTGCAGCGGATTCCGAGCTGTCGAGAAAAGCTGAAAAATACCGGGGAATGGGTGGGAAATATGAAAAATTGCAACATATTTTCCTTAGCCTCTGGTCTGGAGTTAAACTTTTATTTGTTTGCTTCATTGCATGGCGGAGGCATTTTGTGGTTGAGCGAATCTCAAAGTTGCTTTGCTTTGCCCTCGCATCCATGAAAATTGGAAGGGGAGAAAGACTAAAAGTGCACACAAAGGCGAATTTGTTTCTGACGCTGCTGCATCTGCATCTTGTATTGCATATGATATGCGATATACAATATAACTTTCTTTTTTGGCATTTGGGGGGTTGGTCAGTTGTCTGGCATGTCAATAAGCAGTAATATTTGGAATTTTGCGGTTCCGGGATATGTGAAAAATAGTTGGTCGATCGACTTATTGACTTATGGCCATCGTTTGGATGCCTGACAGACAGAATTCCCTGGGGCAAGCACTATGCGACATGCATCATTGATTATGTGGGGAATCCGGGGAATTTGCATTGCATTTCCCCAGCAAATGGGGTCGGCACTCACCTCCTTCATCGGTCATCACAAGAATGGTTGTCTCCGGTCCCAGACCCTCGGGATTGAACACCTGCACCGTCACTTTGTACTGCGTGTACGTCTGCAGATTCTGTATCTCATGGCTCTGCAAGAGAAAGGGGACATTTTTCGAAAAATCAGTTTCATTGCCGCTTTAATATGCAAACACAAGACGTACACAAAAATAAAATATGGCAAGAACTTATAAATCTAGATCTAACATTAACTACGAGAAAATTTAATATATAGAAAAGAATATATTTCAAATTATTCCCTGAGTTTTAAAACTGGGTAATTCCTTTTTTTTTAACAAAAATACAATTTTCTTATGTTACATACATCAATCATAATATATAGATAAAATGCTCTTTGTCAAAAGGTTAAAACAATTTCTTCAGTAGTCTTTTTCTTGAAAAATCTCTACACATGTTTAATTTATTTTAGTTTTTGATGGTAACTTCTTTTTCTTCTAAAAAAAATACGAATTAAGGAAGAATATTTGAATTTTTTTGCTCTGCACACACACCAAAAGACTTTTCATTTGTTGGCCGTCGAAGGCGCATAACAAAATAAAGTGGAGCACTTCCACCAAGTGCTTCTCGGCAGCAGCAGGACCCCCACCCCCTGAACCACCCGTGCCCCTTTCCATTCCATTGTGCATGCTTGAAGCGGAAATTGCGCGTTGCATACTTTTGTGCGTTGCCGTTGGCAAATATGAAAATTGCAGCACTTAAAATTGATTTGCAGTGCTGCGATGTCGGTGCAAAAGGAAATTGAGTTGCTTGGGCAACGAGCAGTAGTCTTTGCCTTAATTGCCACATCACACAGTAAAAAAGAACACGAAAATACATGTAAAAAAAAAAGAAAAACAAAAGTGGAATGTATACCAGACACGAAATGTATATTTGAAAAAACATTGTAAAAATACTGAAGGAATTAACATTTAGGAAAGAGCATAAGAGAGTGTTAAATTAAATAGTTGAAGAATTCTTCTAAATCCGCCTCTGAATTTCTAAAATAAAATTAATTAACTTAACAATTATATCTATAACCAAAAACTATGTCTGAACAGATTTTATTTACTAATCTGTACGCCAAGGACTTGCCACAAGTGAGTCCGTTTCGCTGGCTTTGTCCATGAATTTCGCGAGCGACTGATTAAGGTTTAACCAAAGGTCAAAAGCAGTGCCAAACCATAAAACAAGCCACAGACTTAGAGTGGTTCTCTGCCTAAAGCACTACACACATTCGGCACACTTGCAAATGGTCAGCTGCCTTGTGCAAATTATGTAGCATACATTAGAGCGCTGCCTTCCTGAATTTGCCTGCTGGCATGTGTGCGTGTGTATCTGTGTTCGTCTGCGGTTCCACCGCAAAACCAACGGGTTTTCGACTATACGAACTTTAGGCTTGTGCTTAGCAGCGGATTGACTGCCATGCGAACAGCTTAAGTGGCTGCTTTGGGCTTTTCAGACGGCGCCAGCCACAATCGCAGCTATTTCCACCAGAAGCGTGATATCTTTCTCGCCCGGCATCCTTTTACAGCTGCGGTCAAAACACTAGCGCCTAAGAGACCGCCTCTGAATTTCGTCAAAATCCTAGGATAATCTTTAGTATTTAAAAAATTTGGCATATTTTTGAAACCTTAAATTAAATTAATTTTTTTAGGAAAAAAAAAACTTAGAAAACAAAGCTCAGCTAGTATTATTATAACCACTGCTGTATTTATAACTGTATACATAAGACCAAGCGCGTGGATTTAGTGTTTCTATATGGTGGGCGGTGATATAATTCTCTTTTATTTAGTCGCCAGTAAATGAGGCCGAAAATTTACAACTGCTTTTATTTTTATGGTCAGCCGAAAGTTGGAGCTGCCCAAGGGCGGGCCACGTAATTGATATAATGTAATTGATAAAGTTCCCAACTTCCGGCCATATTGCATAACTTTGGAAAGTGTGAAGCAGGGGGATAAGCATCTAAATATTCTCACCCCACCCTTTTGCATTAATTAGTGCCAGTGGATGATGGCTCAACTGGTAACAAAGAAAGGTTTTGGATGGTAGCAAAAAAGGATGGAACTACAAACAGATGTAAATTTGGCTTGTCAAACAAATCCCGATGCCTTCAAAAAACTCCACAATTTTTCTAACTGAGCTCGCTGTTTTAACTACACTGTTTTTTCTCTGGTACCTCAACAATATCAGTGTCCGTGTGACTCGACTTGCCGGCTTTTATCTGCGTAAAAGTTGCGAAATTTATGCTTTACGGCGCAGAAATTTTAATTAGAAAATTGGCAAATTTAGCCAGCAGGCGAAGCTGGAAAAATCCTCCGCCCCCGCTTTTCCACCACACACGTGACAGCTCAATGTGAATGCCGCTAGCCAAAGGAGGCGGTAGTCCGAAAAGGGGCGTGGCGGGTCGGCAGAAGCCGCAGGCTCCTGAATGCTGATGCTGCGATATGGGAATAACAGAAAGCCATGTCCTGGAGTCCACCAAAATGACTTGAGCACAAAAATACATACACTTTGAGAAAAGAGAGTTTTCAATTTAAGCTGCTGCCTTGAATATTAAATAATTAATTTAGAATGGATAGTTCAAATTCAGAAATGGTTGTTTGCTGTTCTGATAGCAAACAATAAACCAGTTTTCTTTATGTGAAAAAACTTTTCATTAAGTTCATTCTTTAATCATCAATTTTAAATTATTTTGTATGTTTCCAATGCATTTTTAAAAAACATTTTTAATATAAATTTGATTCATGATAAGAAGGTGTTTTTCTTATATTCAACCAAAGCGTTAAACGTTAAATGGGTTTATTGTAGTGTAAATATTACGAAGTAAGGGTTCTAAGCTAAGAATTTAAGATTTCAAGTTGCTAAGATAAATGTGCATTGAATATTTTTGATGAAATCAAAAATGTTAGTCCTGACTGAAAAAATATTATATTTTTTTCCGTGCTCTTAGTCTTGCTTTAAAAAGAAATAAACCTAAAGTCGCACGTTTCTGCCTGCAAGGATAATATTTCAACATGCCAGCGACATGCAAAAGAGAGAAAAATACAGGAGATGAAGACAGGGACAGGGAGCTGCGTCTAGATAAGGACAAAATATGCACTCGAGCACAAAAGCGTGCCGTGCTTGTGGCAATCAAGCGTCCTCCTATTTGGAACCCACCTCCAGCCTCTCACTTCAATTTTTTCGGGCACTCCACCGCGCCGAGTGTCGTACGTGAGCATTATCGTTAATAATTTCTGCATATTTTAGCTGGCAAATGCATCCGGAATGCAGCTGCAAATTCAGAAATGCATTCCCAACGCTCTGGTTCAGCATTTGGCTCAAAGAGCCCCAGAGATGACCAGCGGTTCTCCAAATTCCCGGTGGTGGATTATAATCTATCCAAAATCATGCGATGGCAATTAAAAACTGCGAAGTAGGGAAAATTAAAGAGATACAGATAAGTTTTTAATGATTATCAGAACATTATTTAAATAACAGTACTTTAATTTATTACACGATGAAAATGGTTTATTGATATCAAAAGTTGATATCAGTCATTGCACATGGCAAAACTAAATGAAACTAATTATTAGCTGCCCTAATTTAGATAAAAAACGCTATGTCTTAATATACCCTTAAAAAGGTCTTAACCATTTGTCAAATGCACAAAGTTATTTATAAAAATAATATGAAACGTTTGTTTTGCTTTTAGCCACTTTTGTGTTATTGAAAGGTATTCCCAAGTTATTTGTTCTGGGTTCGCCCCCATTTTTCCAACATTCCCCCACTCGCGTAGTTCATTAGCCAGCTTGCGTGCCCAACTATCCGCACACAAAAGGGACCCGTGGAGATGGAAAAACACACCCACTGTTTCGGCCTAGACAAGTAGCACAACTGGCCCCAGCTGAGGACTAATCGTTAACAAATTGCCACTGATAGCGGGGTCCCCAAACGAGATATGGAAACACCTTGACAGGTGGCCAAAGAAAAACACTTGTAACCTCGCATCTAGGTGTGTGGGAAATGTTTTGCTTGTCGCCAGGTGTAAATTACTTTTTAATACGCCGCTGATGTGACTTTAAGCCGGCGAATGACAGGGTGAAATCACACATTTTTAGACCAACTTGAAGCCGAAACACTGGCATTCGGTATCGAAATAGAAATCCTCGAGTTTTTGTGGCAAAGAAAATGATATGCACGTGGCATAGCAGACAGACACGAACCGAAACCAAAACGAAATTGAATGACGCTGCAGGCGGGACACGGAATGTTTCCCTCTATTGCGGCACTGAAAATAAATTCTTTGTCTCAAAGGATAGCATTCCAAGGACATTCTAAAAAATTTAGTTTTATAAAAATACAATTACATCAAATTATTAAAGAGGTTATTCATCAGAGATTTTTGAAGGGCTCCCAGCAATTGTGGGTGTGGAAATATTTCTATTAATTATGTTTATGAGTAAAAAAGCAATACGATTACATAAAAGAGTCCAAAAGAATAACAGAGTTTTTTAATTTAAAAATAAATCATATCTACTTACTAATATAATATTTAATAATAATAATAATAATATTTACAATATTTTGTTGTCGTGTAGTAATGAAGAAAAGAACAAACTCAAAAACGAGATAGTCAATCGTTGTCCACCAAAATTGATTAAAGATTTTATCCATTTTTTCTAACTGCACTGCAACCTGAGTCTTTTGTTTGCAATATGGCAGAGTGTCAGAAATCGTGAAATTCAATTATCTTTGGCCTGAACAACTAAATACGACTAGGAATAAAAGCGTTACTCACCTCCACTGTGTTGTCGCGGATATAGATTTCCTTGGTATCGTTGGGGTCCCTATCGCGTGGTCGATATGTGATGCGGTAGCCTAGGAACTCGCCTAGTATGGTATCCGGAGGAGGGGCTTTCCACGAGATATAAACCGACGTGGAGGACGTATTATGAGCCGTTGTCGGAATGGGTTTGCCCGTGGGAGCTGCAAGAGATTAAGTCGTTTAAAGAACGAGCCAGCTAGGCCAGAAACTTTGGCTGGCACAAAAGTTCCGGTGGAAAACTCAAAAATTCGAAATTAAAAACGCCGCGTAAAAGTTTCACCCAAAAACTCTGACCTGTCATGTAAAGCGGAACGTTGTCTGTGGCATTGTCAAGTTGTCACTGTCACGCAACATAAGTTGCGAGTGCCACGGCCTGTTTTTCGGGTTTTTGGAGTGGGCTCCAGTATTTGGATGTGTTTCCTATTCGCAACCATCCCCTTTTTGGCCTTGTCTACGGGAATTACTCGCAGGTTAAATGATGCGTGTGTCGCGCAGATACACTCAAAGAATAAATTGTTTGCTCAAGAAAAAGCACGTAAAGAAGACCCTTTGATACCTTTATTACTTCTTTTTTTCGAAGAAAACCTAATTTTATTTATACATTTACTTATATTATTTGAAAAATATCGTTTATGACAAACTAAATTCATAGTAAAAGCAATCACTGTTCTCTGTGGTTATCAAAAATAATTATCCTTTACTAAAAAGAGTTATTATGTGTGGATAATGTTTCTTAAAAATAGCTATAAAACATTTTTTTAACTTTTCAATAGTTATTACCTGCTATTTTCTGAGTGTAGCAGGTGTGCCCGACTAAGGATGATCTGGCAGCTTGCCAGCCCCAAAAAGAAGGGCGAAATACTTCGCATACCTCAATGAATTTATAAATAAATTAAAAGATATTTGGTGTCTTTTCGGCTTGACATTGATGCCGCGTCCAAAGTTTGCTCAGCAAATTGAAAACTTTTCGCTTTTCCGCTGCTTAGATTTAAGAGATCTGCCGAGCATCCGTTTCTTAGCCAAAAGAGGCGGTGTGTGTCGTTGGTTAATTTATGCATGCCGCAGGCTTAATTTATACAAATTGGCAACTCGGCCGGCGACCGCAGCATTGGCACACACACACACACATATACTGATATGGCTCTCCAGGAGGTCCAAAAGGACCTTAATGAGCTCTGGAGCCGAGGACATAGCAACACACTATTGACTAATTTGTAACCGCATGTGTTGCAGCTTCGGCAACTTGGGTCGCATTCCATTGTGCGTGCGGCACAAATGGAATTTCACACCCAACCTACAAACCTGCACTGAGAACAATTTTAACAAAGTCATCTTATTTCAATTGCCTTACTAGGAGTATTGCACTTGGCAATTGCTTCAGAGCCTAACCACTCTTACTTCTCAAATTATTTTTCTAATAATTTGAAAGTCTATCTAGATGAAAAGGAAAAGTATAACATTGGTTTCCAATTAAATTATATTTTAACTTGCTTATATCTTCATAAGTCTCTTGAGTTTCTAAAAATATGTTAGCTGTTTCGATTTGTTTTTTTTTTTGAAATTTGAACCATTTAAGTCGCAAATGAAAGGTATTTTTATAACCTTTAATATTTTTAAAATATTTTTCTCTGTGTAGCGGCAAAGTCATTTCCAATGTTCGTAAGACAAATGTGTTGCTAATAGCTTGTCGCTGTTGCCGCAGCTACTGCTACTTTGCCTTTGATTAATGTGTCTCGCGCTCTTAAAGCCTACGGAAAGTTTTGTGACTTTTTGGAGTCCATTTATACATATGTAGGTGGCATATACTATATTTGGAACACGCACTGTTGTACGATTAATCATTGTCTGTGGCAGCAGTAGCAGCAGCAGGTGAAATGTCAGCCAAATGACACGGACTGCTGAGGCATTCGGCACAAAATTAGTGCATCCAGCAGGAAACAACAGAATGCTGTACCTATGGCTTTACTATAGTTCACTTAACTTCCAGAAGGCGAAGTTCTCGGCTTTGTCATCGCATGCTAATGAAATGAAAGCCGCCTCTAAAATTTAAGTGTTCCTAGCTTACAGTTTCCGATACAGACACTTGCGATCGAAAAAATGCAGTTTTGTTACATTAATATACCTTTTTTGATTTACCTATTTTAACTTATATTAATTAACTTTGGGCTAGTAAATCTTCAATTAAAATTAATATTGTTGAAAAATGACTTTCGACTAAAATAAAGTGTACTAAAAAATAACTGATCAAGGGTTAAGCACTGCACAATTTGTGTTTTTAATTCAATTTTTTGCGTATTCAAAATTATGGGATCATCTTTTCATGTCATATTTAAACATAAAAATCCATAACTATTGTTGTGACCGCAATTGTAGTTTCTTCTGGGTTGCGAACGGACGCAGTTAATGTCATTGCCAGCAGGAGGATGCGATGCGAGGAGTTTCGCAGGTGGAGGAGCCGAGGAGCTCCATAAAATGACGACAGACTTGGCGTAGCCGGGCGATGGCCTACCGTCAGCGGAAAAATAATTAAACGTATACAACGTGAGGAGACTCCGGCTTTATGAGGCCGTAATTGCTGGCAGTTGTGGGAAAAACTGGGAGTGGGTGACAAACCGGGCGAGGTTGTGACAACTTTTCATCGACGGCACTTAAAAGTCAGGCCAAGTCGTTGGAATTGAAATGAAAAATTAATGCGATTGTAAAAATTGTTATGTCATGTGTCGCGTAACTTTACTCCGGGCTATATGTTACGTTATGTTATGTGAACCGCCTACGCGAATAGTTTATGATCCTGCCGCCAATAAAGTGTGTAAGCGCAGAGGACCCTGGCAAAGGACTCACCCTCACGCAGCGTGACTATGTAGTAGGACTCCTTGGACGGCGGACTGATTCCCAGCTTGTTGACCGCCAGGAGACGAAAGCTGTAGACGGTGAAGGGCGTCAGCCCGGTCACCTGATATGACGTCGCATTCGTTTTAGTGTAGATCCTGGCCAGCTGCTCCCAAATGCCGTCCTCGCCCTCCCTGAAAAGGATAAAGCAATCATCAAATTAGCACACTTGGAAATGGGGCTCTATCTTTGTTTTAACTAATTTTAGAGGTCAATTATGTCATCACATGTATTTTTATTGATTAGCTAGGAGGTCCTTTTTATAAAGTATTTATAGTTTTCAATTTTGTTTAAATAGACAGTTGATTCTGTTATCATTATAATATTTTATTATACAACATATTTATACCAGAGAATAATTCAGTCAAAGGCAACAGGAAGGAGACATTGACCTATAAAGTATATATATTCGATCAGCATCACCAGGAGAGTCGATAGCCAGTCCGTCTGTCCGCGTCCGTCTGTCCGTCCGTCTGTCCGTCCGTCCGTCCGTTTCTACGCAAACAGTCCCTCAGTTTTAAAGCTATCTGCGAAACTCCAAAAGTTGTCTTTCTATGCAGGTAGTATATAAGTCGGAACGAGCCGGATCGGGCGACTATATCATAAGCTGCCATATAACGAACGATCGGAAAAGCCAAACTTGGTGTTTTAAAGTTAGGAAGTGAGATTTTCTATGGGTTTTATTTTGGCTAATCAATCCGACCACCGGATTTCATAAGGATCGGACTACTATATCCTATAGCCGCCATATAACTGATTGATCGGAAATGCCATAACTTTGGTGTTTGTAAAGTTAGGAAGTTGGGATTTTCATGGGTTTTATTTTGGCCAATCAATCCAACCTCCAAATTTCATAAGGATCGGCCGACTATATCTTATAGCTGCCATATAACTAAACGATTGGAAATGCATAACGTTGGTGTTTTAAAGTTAGGAAGTTGGGACTTTTATGAGTATTAAGAATGCATCATAGAATAATTTTGGAGAATATAATTTATGGAATGTTCTGCAAGGGTATATCAACTTCGGCTCCGCCCGAAGTTAGCTTTCCTTTCTTGTTTATAAAATATTTTCAGTTATTACAGCGCACGGTTAACTTAATATGAAATAACAGAATAACTCAACCTTATATTATTCGATTTCGAATTTCAATGGCTTATTGACCCCATTAATTTTAAGTGTATGTTGATGACTCATTCAGGGGGAAAATTCAATGAACAATTAATCGAGCAAAAGGGATGAGAGCAAACAAAACATTTTGATTCGGCCAAATTATTTGAACGAATCATTTCATTATTGTGCATTTATATTGCAATTACCAGCTCGATTGCCGCACACAAGCACGTCCATATAAATAAACTCAGAGATCTATATTTTACGGCTGCAGTCTGCCGGCGGTGAGGAAAAGGGGACAGAGCGGTTCCAATATACATAAACCATGGGCATAAAATGCATTATGAAAATTTATATAAAACGGATGCGGATTTGCATGACACTTGCGGGTGGTTGGGTCCTTTTGGGAACCGTTCCTGAAATGTGTCCCGCACATAGGCACTAAAATATTTATGCCACTTTCTGCCGTTCACCCACCTACGTTTGCGCCCAAAAAAAAGAAATATTTGTATTCCGCCGATATTGTTGTTGGTGTGCATATAAATTACTCGCAGCCGCTCGCACAATGAACATTTTTCATGGCACATTTCAAAGTGTAGTAAATTTTGGTTTAAACTCACATAATTTTAGCATATTTTTTGGCACATTCTGTTTTTGGGTCCTGCATAAATTTTGCGCCCGGCGAACCCCATCTAAAGTTTGATTTTAATGGGGCTTACCGATTCGGTGCGGCTTTTATGGTGTGATTAAAAATTGTTTAAATATGAGCCGATGAAAAATGTTCAACATTTCATGAATGGCGACAACCAATAAAAGGCACCCGAAAAAACGGCCATCGGAAATTGTGTCAAAAAAATGATTAAAATTAATAAATGCGTGCGAGCAGCTTCCGCGTTGAGAGGAGCACATCTGTTTGCGTTGGCAATGGGCATTTAGTGAGTGCATGTAGTGCATATACATATATATATACATATATATCCCCGTATCGGGGCCATCGGGACATGGGGCCTGCGGACACGTTGCATTCGATAAAAAAATTGTTTGGCGACTTTATGAAGCATGGCAGCGAGCGGCCTCCCATCATCTGGCCCGAATGAAAAACATATGAAAAATGCTCTGGACCTGGACCTGAAACCCCGGGTCCAAAAAAATCAAAAGGGAGTGATTCTCCGCCGGCGTGGGCAAAGTAACCACAATGGCAAATAAATTTGCGGCCTTTCCACGGACATGTATTGGATGCTTTTTGCTGTTATTCCACTGATGTTGTTTTTCCCCACTCGTAAGCTGCTTTAAAAATGTTTGCTCACTTTTTTCCATATTAAGCAAATGAATATGAGTTATTTATGCATCTGGGAGAGTTTGTGTTTGCTTTCCATGGGTATCGCTTCTATACGGCCGAGGGCTGTGGGCCAAGGTTCATGCACGAGTTGTTGAAACAGGACAATTTACTTTCGGCACGAGTCCTTAAAGATAATGGACAAATAGTGGTCGAGGGTCTCAGTAGATAAGTCAGGAACATGGTTAAAAACCCACAATTTGTGCCCAAATTTTTGGCAAGAAGAGAGGACTGTTAAATATATATTTTATTGTCATATTATAAGTGTTTCGTTTTTTAAATATTACGGAAAAATACTGTAATTTTAAGTTTTTTTAACTTTGTAATAAATAACAATTCCTTATTAAATAAAATTGTGTTTCAAACGTTCTTTCCATAAGTTTCACAGTAGCTTAAAATATATTGTTAAAAACAACTTTAAATGTGCAGTGACATCCTAAAAAAAAGGTGTACACATGTTTACGCATCTTAATAAACAATTTTCAATCACCAGAGAATTCATGAATATTTCAAATAACCCAATTGCGGTGTTGTTTTTTACTTCTTCCAATTATAAGTGTTTTTATTAACTTTCCCAGTTCATTATGCCTTTAAACGTATTTTACATAATGTGAAAAGTAAAGAAAAAATAACTAGCAAATGAAAATGTTTTCATAAGCGCAGGATTTAATTAATTTTATTCGGTGTACTGCTAAAAAAAAAACTGAACAAACATGCAAAAATCAAGTGACGGAAAATGCAGCTGGGTGAGTTTCCGGGCCAAAAGAAATAACTGAATCATCAGTGGACATCGCATAATGATATGGACACTTTTTTTGCCGCACTATTTCTGTTTTGGTGAATGGAATCGAGCAACAGTATCCACAGCAGTTGATAAACATGTCATCTGTGGAGTGGTAAGCCGCAAAGTTTGGCCCAGTTTTCGGTTGACCGAAAGTTATGCCAGTGAAATATTCGAAATACAAAACATCAATGCATACGAGTATGTACGAGTATTTGCACACACATCCGCCAACTGATGACATTATCCTGCCTGCCTGCTGTGCAACAGTTGAGGGGGCAGCAATTTATGGATAGACTTAACGCTTGGCGGGGCAACTCAGCCCATTTCAATTGCATGGGAGCAAGCCGGAAAATCCAGCGTAAGGATGTCCCCATCATCATCATCTGCAGCTCGTCGACGTTGGCGTCTTTCAATTTCGATGGGAGCTCATGTGCATATTGAACTCTCGCCCACCCCTCCCCTTTTTCATATGCGCAAATAAACCGAATCAAGCGAAAATGTAAATAAGAGGCGTTGTGAATAAAGGAAGGGGGGTCCTCGACAGCATCAAGAACTGAACTCCCTCCCATGTCGATGGGAATTTGCATAAAATGCAGTCTGCAGCTCTACCGCGCTGCAGAATGAGATGGCGCTGGGGCAGCTTCATTTTGTGTACGCTTTGCCCAAAAAAGTATGCTATGCTGCGTATGAGCTGTGCATACACTAAGAGCATAAGTTACTGTTTTCCTAATTAAATTAATTTTATCTGCAAAGGCCTTTTAAAAATTCATCTACAACTTGTATGCTGACATTTCCCAATCTTCTCTAGATTTCAATAAAAATGGCTCATAAGTATTTACTCGATTTTGCTGACATAGCCTCTATATCTTTTCTCTTAAAATACCCCATTAAATGGACAATTAAATAATATAGTTTCTTGGCTTTGCAACTTGTTATCCCAAAAGTTATTAACTATTTTACAAATGAATTCTTTTTAATTATTCCTTATGCAATAATTTTCTTAAGACTTGTGTTTGTATATGCAAAGTCACTTTTGACTTACATTTTTTTAAGTAATTAAATCATATTACAACTTGAAAATGTAGTTGGATAATATTGATATTCGCATTCAACTTTTTCGAAATATTCCATAACACTGAGACTGGTCATTTAATAAAAAGTTTTCAGAGAATTCATAAAGTTTCTCTAAGTGTACGTGCACTTGGCAGGCGGCGGCGCGTGTTCACATTTCCTTCACTTGTTCGGTGTTTGTGTGGGTGCAGTTATTTCTTATTTTGCATAAATGCACCGCAGGCTCTGCTTTCCAGTTGGCTGTCATCGATTGTGCCGGGATCCCAGTGTCTTGTCGAGGACACGCCCTGGCCGCCACCGCCACCCCACCCCTCTCCCCGGCTTCTACTGCAGTTGATGGAAATTTATTGAAAAAGTTTCGCTTTTTGGTATTTTTTCCACATTTTCGCTTGGCCTTTGTACCGCGTTGGCGGCGCTCGCTTTTTATTTCATGCCCCGCATTGAGTTCAAGTTATTCGGAAAATAGCCAGTGCCGTACAATGCCAGACGTATGGGTGTATGTATGGGTGTATGTGCTCGACATAACCCGGAAAGTCTCCCGCCCCCCACTCACACACCCACACACACACTGATGCACAGATGGCTTTATACGCGCGCCCGTGTTTTCTTTTCTATTTAAATGGAGCACAAGTGAAGTGCGTATCCCCGTAGTCATGCATGTCGTCGTCATCCTTTTACATATTAATTAAAGTACTGCCGGACCAATGGGCGGAATTTGCGGTCCGAGATTCACAGTGGCAGCCAAAATTATAGGATCGTGATGCCAAATATAAGTATTATCTTAGTTGAATTAGTTAATTGGCATTAATTAATGTCTTAGGGATTAACTACTTGTGCTTAACAATGCATTTGTAGTCTTAATTTAATTTAATTAAGTTCAGCACCTGTATTTTATAAATTATTTACCATACCAATATCAATTTCATATTTTGAGTAAGAGTATATGTTAAAAAAGAACAACTTAAACTTTTTTTCCCAGCTATGAATATCAAGGTTTCATATTTCGGCCTCACTTGTACCTTTAAGCTACCAGTAAACGAATGAATTTAATTGAATGCGTTCGGCCTGCAGATGGGGATATCAGGTGGGCGAGACCAAGTGAAAGGTGTGGGCGAGGCCAGCTGCTTAGCATCCCAATGACGCTGATGGGCGCATTACGGCAATGATGTGCATCCAGCGTTTCGCTTTGCTAGCTAATTCATTAGCGCAATGGGGTCAGCCGCAGTTTGCATCCTTTGGCAAAGCGCCTTTGCATGTGTCAATCATGGCCGCGCGTCCATCATCGCCACAGACAGCTCTTCAACGCCCTTCGCCACCCACTGATCCAACAACCCACCCACCCATCACCCCAAGCACCCACCCACGGGCAGTTCATCAGCTTAAAACATCCCACTCTGGTGAGAGAGAGCTGGTCAAGTAGCTAGTTTTAAGTTTATAAGTTTATTTTAATTTGAAACTAGAACAGTCGATAAATATCAGCATTTTAAAATAACTTAAGTTTATATTATTAAGTACAATTTAGGTTATGATTAAGTGCAACCGCTAATAATTCTTATTAGTTCATAAGAAATTATCTTAGCAATATATTTAATATTATCTTAGCTTATTTATTAATACATTTTTAATTATATTAATTATGCATTTTAGTGAAGGATATCTGTAATAACTGTAGTAGTACTGTAAGTATAAGCCAAGTTGTATTTTATAAAATATTTAATATTAATATTTTTCATATCGAAATACCAATGTAAATGTGTAATGTTTTTTTATTTATGTCATTATGTTCAAATTAATTAACTCAGCCTTTGGCTTTGCGATTCTTTTCAGTTATATGGGTCTTGGCTTTTTTAAATCTATATTTTGCAAATCTACTTAAAGTACATTCTTCTTCGTGGCAACACTTACCGCGTTTCAATAATAAAATGGGTGACGGGCGCATTCCGCGGGTGCTGCGAGTGCGCCCAGGATAAATTCACGGAGCGTGATGTGAAACTTATCAACAATGGTCGCTCCGGCGGATCGGGCACATCTGCAGGGAAGAAACGAGAAAAGTGCCAGCTATCAGTGGAATGCAAATGGAAATCATGTCAAGGCGAGGGCGACAAGAATGAAAACAAGAGTGTGGAATCGAAGCAAAAGGGGGAGGATATCAGGGAACGAAGACATATCGGTAAATGAAATCTGGGGACGGCGGATGTTGGCCAAGTAAACCGGGAAAATCATTAAAACAGTTAAGCGTTTCATTAAGAAAGCAAGTGAGTAAACGTGAAGAGAAATATTTTAAATGAAAGCAATCGCAGTTCCTTGAGAATGTAAATTGAAAAGGTATAAGATGGGTTTCCGTGTCGTAAACATATCTGTTGATTGTTATAAAATAGTTTCAAAAATGTATTCAAAAAAAATAATTGTATTTTTAGAAAAAATATAAGTATTTTTAAAATAATAGCAATGTATAGCAACTCGAGATTTTCTTTAGCGTTTTTATAAGGATATAAAAAACTCACCCTGGACTAATAAATCCACGATGGCTTCTGGTATATGCCGATCGTTAACGAGGCATATATATTCCGATGTATCACTCGCTAAAGAGGGCGAAAACTGCAGGCCAAAGTTGTCCGATAAAAGTTGTATCTGCAACAAGATGAGGGAAGTTAATTATAACTCCGTTGGTCTGAAAATTCTAAATATAGATATTTAAGGCTTGACAACGTTCATGTCCACCAACATGAGTTTCCACTTTCAGCAGGGAAAACTTTTAAATATGAAGGAAACCTTAAAAAGCTCGGCCCAACAAAACAACAAAAAAACACTCCAACTCTGTCATCGACCCAGCCCAAAAGTTTTTCCTGTATCAGGCAAATTTGTGTTGCACACAAATTCAGCTATCTGACTCATATTTGAACTATGTGTCTTGCCTAACAAGAGCATAAAGCCAGATGCATTGATAGTGAATTCATTCAAGAATTGTTTTTCTCTTCTGATTTGCAGAAAATTTGGAAATTGCATGTAGCCGAAAGTAATTTCAATGCAACTGCAAGCATACCTGACTCTTAGGGAGAACTGAGCCTTAGTATGGATTTTCATCATAGATTACTGCGATACTGCAAAATGTATTTTTGGAGAATGTATGTCTGTTTCGAAACCTAATTATTTCATCCACATGGCCAGCAATCCATCTTCTAAGAGAGTATCTGGCCTATCCTCGCATGTCTGACCTGGTTATTTACTTTTGTGTCTTTTGACGCATGCATGGCCTCAAATTACAGAATTAGTTTCTATATGGGTTTCAGTCGATTGCTCTCTGCCGAATTGTTGGTCGACGTGCATTATTAGACAGGCCCCTGGAAAATATTTGCCAGAAATTTACCATGTGGAATTTTTAATTTTCTATGCGATTTTCCAGTAAACTCTAATTACATTCATCGCCCTTTTGGCCTTACATGACCAGAAAATCCGGATAAAAAAAGGGTAAAATAAGAGAAACTTGTAGAGGCAAATCCCTCGTCCTTCGGGCAAGTGGATCTCCTTAGTCCGCTTGGCTTGGGCAAACATGAATCATTTCTAGTCTCGGCCATAAAACAAAAGTTAATAGCTCAACAGGGTCCTCGGGCTCTTTGTGTGCGTGTGTATGTGTGTGTGTGTGAGTGTGCGAGGGGTCATGTGTCAGCTGTAATAAAATGAAGCAGCTACTGTGCCAAGGTGAAAAACTTTTAATACACATAATAGCCGGGCCAAGAAGCAGCCGCCGCACTTGCAGGAAACTTCGGCCCAAGAAATGCGAACCGAGCAGCGAAGCCGGATTGGGACCAACTTTGGCTGCAGCTCAAGTGTCCCAGTCTGCCATTTAACACATAGCTGGCTAGCCCTCTCCTGCAGCTAGAGTACAATCTTATTTCTACACTGAAAAAAATGTGGTTCCAATGTTAATAATATTCCAAAATATAACCCTTTTTCTTTGACAATTAAGACTGAAGCTAAGGCTTTCTAAATCGCCGGAATTCAAATACGTGTACTTATTTATGATCAATTTCTCAAAGTAGTGTTAAGTTTTGACTTTGAGTTAAATTGCTGTTTCGCGAACATTTACTTTCTCAATTTCATGTTAGACTCTATCTGACTGAAAACACCTTCCAGTTATAATTTATTGGTCTACAAAAGGTTCGACGTCTTTCCTTATTAAAGTTTTTCAGTTTACATTGCTTAGCGATTTGTGGGACAACAGAGTCTTGCTAACTAGAACTTTATTCAATCTCAATGGTATAATATTGTCCTAACACCCTACTGTTTAGTAAGCGTGTAAAGTTTTCGGATCCAAGGAAAAGGACATCTTATCTAGTCTCCTGCCATAAAGCGCAGTCAAGGAAACAACCTTAAATCTTGATTTGTACTAGTATTTCCCTCACAGATTTATTTTCTCAAAGTGCAGACATCTCGGGATTCTCCATCATCTTGTTCCCAACGAAGGGGCAACTTCATCATTCTGTTTGCGCCGCCTCAATGGCCCCCCGAGTGCGTTTAAGGCCATTGCAATCACTTTCGGCCCGCTTTGTTCCTCAAGGCTCCATCTTTTTCTGCCATCTGGCAGCCACTTGAACATTTTTTTGCGCCATGTCGCTTTTGTTTTAGTGCAACTATCAAGCATTTAAAATATATTAGCCGCGCCGGCTGCACTGCACTTGGTGACCCCGATCTCCCCTCTGTCCTCCATTGGCGGCCACTTAGTTGTCGGGACTTTCGCTGCACTTTCTTGTACTCATCGCCGCTGTCGACGGCGGAGGGCAAAGTTCAAACAGCCGCCCGGCAACCGGCCATCAATTATTTTAACAGCTTCGTTTTTGCGCCCAGGAAGGGCCCTATATATTGGGGGTGTTCGCCTGTCCGGGAGGAGCTGTGCTGAGTGTTGAAATGAATTCTGATATGACACTGGAGGGCCATTTTTGAGGGAAAACGGCAAGAAGGAGAATGAAGCTTGAGTCTTGAATAAATAAATTCGATTGAAGATATTTTACCAACAAATTTTTAGACAGAAATTTAATGGTAATTTATATTAAAAAATGAATAAAGGTAGACAAATTTCACAAAAACCAATATTTTTTAAGACTTATTTTATTCTAGAAATGAAGATGTTGAAAAACCATTTTCTTTATATTGGCTAGACGATTTTAGAAGCATTTATTAATAGTTTTGAGTGACATTTTTGTCAGTACATAAGGTCATTTTTTGTACTTACCCTTGGACTGTGCAGCAGGGGTATCCGATTGGCGAACTGCGCGATTGTGGTGGACGCCGTTTTCCACACGAGTGTGTCCACTAGCGAGTGCTCGTTGACCCCCGGACACGGAATGGTCACGTTTTTGCCCGCCTCGGCATTCACCTTTACGTAGTCGCGATTTGTGACGTCTGCAAGAAATAAATAAAACATGAAATGTTAATGTCAGGGTGCACAAAAAAAAAATCAAAAATTCAGTTTTTTTTCAATGGAAAGGTCTGTTAGCAAAGACTTTCAGTACGATTCATTAAAGTTTTTCAATAAAACCTGCGTTATATGAATTTATATTCACTTTTAGTGACCATTGACGAGTGAAATGTAATTGTAATTTTAAAGTCCTCGAATGAATTAATATAATAATTGTATAATATTTTTATTCGCTGTTGAACAATAAAGTTTAATTGGCGATTATTCTCCTTTAAATATAAATGAGGTTTAAAATTAAAAAGTTTAATAAAATCATATGCAAAGTAATTGACGTATTGTTTTGCTGCTACAATAAATATTCAGCAAAGTAATTCCGAATGCATTTAAAATTCAATATCTTTAATTTGTTTGTTTGTTATACAAACTGTCGTTTATTTGATTACATAATAATAAGATTTATGCTAAATTTATGAGCTTGAATGTCTGGCCCTTGTTGAAGTGGGTCATAAAAACATATAATGCGTAGACACTGCAGTTTTTTTCCCTGTATGAGTGCATATACCAAGACGAAGGAAAAGTGGTGAAAGCTTGCCAGAATTTGGGGCATTCCATTGAGAAAGTTCAGGCTGCGAGCTGCTCATAAAAGAGGAGCTCAAGTTATTTGGAAAGGAATATTTTTGGCACACAAAAGCGAAAAGCAGCCGCAAAATGTTTGGGCAAAATATCTGCCAGGCATTTTAATTACATAACATGTTTACGGAGCAGTGCTCACAGTTTGTTCGCCCCCACTCCCCCATATACCTCCATTATAAAATCCCCACGCACTGTGTGTCAGTTGGCAGTGTTGAAAGCAATTTCATGGTCTAAACTATTTGGTAGGTGGCCCAGCTG
Organism: Drosophila rhopaloa; assembly: GCF_018152115.1. Lineage (NCBI taxonomy): Eukaryota > Metazoa > Arthropoda > Insecta > Diptera > Drosophilidae > Drosophila > Drosophila rhopaloa. Next base: position 9,943,046 of record NW_025335059.1, on the reverse strand, counting down.
GTCACCTGAGTAAGGACCGGAGGTGGTCGGGCACTTCATGCATGCCGGAGCAGATCCATTCGAGCAATATTTGTTTTGGAAATTGCCAAAAATGCCCGGGCTACCTCTGCGGACGGAGCTCCAATTAAAATTATAGAAACAACAAATCGACTGACCAGCGGGCAGTTGGCCAAGATTCCAACGAACCAAAAGTAAGCAGCTTTGCCAGCTGCATCTGCATTTGGATCTGCATAAATTGCAAAGCGTCCGAGTGCTGGTAATAAGCATTAGGCATGACAGGGCTCCAACTTCAACTCCTATTTCGATTCTGATTCTGATTCTGGCCCCGCCACTTGCAATCAATTGAGAAATCATGCTGAAAACCCAAACGATTCCAGTGCCAATGCCAAAGCCAAAGCCAAAAACCCAGCCATTAGCCATGGCATTGGCAGTGGCAGTTGCAACTCAACTGGTTGCCACAACGACGACTGCATTTCGAGTGGGGTCACCACTTGCCCCATCCAGCAAATGGGTCGGTTCTCGGTTTTCGGTTCTCGGGATTCAGTTTTCGGCTTTCGTTGCTCTCTGCTTGGTTTTATGCATTTTTGAACCCTTCGCCCCTTGGTGATTACGAATTTTGCAAAATGAGTACTGCTTTTGTTGACTAAGCCACGATCATTTGGGTATTTATAAATTATCGATTCATTCATTGTCTTGTGCGCTGTCCCTCTTCAGAAATTAAATTTTTAGTCCCGAACTCTGTAGCTGAAATTTTGCATAATACGAAATACGACATTCGCTGTTGGGTCACTTTATGTGTAATTTATGATTTTGGACTGCGGCGTGGAAGCCTAAGGACTTTTAATGGGTGCACAGAGAAAAACCAGACAACCAAATCAAGTAAAAAGTAGTGAATATAACAAATTATAATAAAAAATTTTAATTTTATTGGAAGTCTATTCATAAAATATAATTGGTTTCGCAATCTTTAGTATGTGCCCCCAAATTTTTTCTCAGTGTCATTGCGGGAGGCGTGGCATTTTTGCATATTTCGCCGGGCGCATGCAGATGAGCCTGGCAGTCAGAAACAGAGGGCGAATCGCAGTTTAATTTCCTGATGCAATGGCCCCGAGTTCAGGAAACAATTGCACACAATTTATGGCTGGGCTTTTTTGACGACTCCCCGAAACCGTTTTCACAGTAGAAGTTGGCAATTAAGCAGCAAACAGAGCGACATTCAAACTTTCAGGCAGACAGACAGACAGACGGCGCTGTAAATAAATTATAATTATTTTGTGCCATTCAAGCGAGTGCCCAAGGGATTCGGTCTTCGACCACAGGAAAATTAGCCAACGACAAAATCAAAATAAGTAGTCGGACCAAAAAGGGGACCGCCCTCGGTTTCCGGTTCGTTTTGGATTGAGCTAATAATCAAATTGAATGCAACCCCCGACGACTCAACCGGCAACAATTAATTTTATTTATGTTGATTCTAATCAACGGGCGGCAGACAGTGGGATTTCGATTGGGATTCGCAGGCTGCCATGGCGAAGGATCCGTTGCCTTTGAAATCCTAGCGGAAAACTCGCCGGAGCGCATAAAAGATGAAAATATTGAATTTATGCTTCGGTGCTCGCAGCTTCAACGGAAACATTTTCCACTTCTCCCCTCGGAAAAATGCACTGCGAAATAAGTCCTAGACAAAAATAAATAGCTTAGTTACTAATCTAATGGAAGAGGAAAAAAGTTTAAGTGTACTATACAGACAAAGTTAAAACTTTAAAATGATTAAAGCATAAATAATAACCTTTTTAATAAATGACTCCATATTTCCCTCTGTGTACATTCACAGTACAAATATTGCAGCACTTAGCCGCGTCTGATTGTTTGTTCAGGGATCTCGTGAGCTCTTCGGACCGGTTGCCATGTCAATTGTCCGCAAAAACACTCTCTGATGTTGTGGAACATGACTGAGCTCGGTTGAGGAACTCTGCCAAAGTTGGACAAAGCAATGCGAGCTGTATCTCCCTTATAATATCCCCCTTTCGATGCTGTCTGCTCGAAAACTACTCGTATTGAAGGATCATTTGCATGGAACTGCATCGATTTGGAGAACATTTAATGCCTGGGACTTGTGAATGGAAAGCCATTTGGCAGTCCATCGGCAGTTAACCCTTTTGGCAACAACTTTCCCCTATTCGGCTTTCAATTTCAGCACATTCCGGATGTCATCTGTATATCTCGTACGTTTGTGAATGGTCTGTTGAAGCGGTTTTGTGCGTGTACCACCAACAAGTTGCAATCTTTTATGGCCTGCACTTTGAGATGCATCTATTTGGAAACCATTGCGATGCAGTTTTCCGAGGGCAATGGGGGAAAATGCCAGTCAGCCACTTGAGCCGCAGACTTTGAAGGTTCAAAGGGAGCATTGAATAAGGCTGCTCGCAGGAAACCTCCCCCGATTTCCCACATTAACCACCCCGGTGCGGTGCATCAATTTCAGGCGGGATTTAATTCTGGATTGGATGAGTAATTATCCAATTAAAATTGAAGTTTCGGCCGGACGATGGACCCTCTGCCATCGAACTTGCTGGCCATCGCTTCTCATAACTTAAGGCACGTGGCAATCGCGTCAGTCAGTCAACTGGCTGAAAAAGGACGACACATGCCAGTCTGCACTTGAAAAATAAAGGGGTTTATTCTTATTATTTTGGGTTTCAAAATAAAAATAAAATTTGGATGAGTACTTTGCATTCTGTATGAATATTGTCAACCGACTTTAGTTAAAATTTAATTTTAACTTTCAATTATAAGCTAGCAACCCAGGGACTATCTAAGAATTAGATTCGACTTTAATTTATTCATTCACACTTTTTTGTTGCAGTGTGTGCGCGTATCAGCGTTTGGCTGCCCATCTATCTGTCTGCCTGTCGTCCTGTCTGCTGTTTGTATAGACATTCTCTGTCATCCTGCGATGGCCACCGACTGCCACAGAAGCTGAGGAATAAATGCGTGTGCAGACATCGACGTAAAGGACAAGCGAGCATCATCGTGCTCATGACAACCCGCCCACACATACACTTACACACTCACACACAACAGGCAGCCAGACAATATCCCTTTTTTTATGCCTGAACGCAGCAAATAATGAAATTATGACAACCGACTGGAGGCGGGGGACTCTGAAATAAGATGGGCACTTCTTGGGATGACGAAAACGAGATAAAAGCTGACAAGTGGCGAATGTGAAATATGATTGAGCAGGGCCACGCCCCGTTTCTCCATGCCCCCGCGCACGAGCACTTAACTTTAACTAGGCAACTTGAAGTGTTTCAGCCTTGGGTAAACATATGTATATGCGATATCCAGACGAAACAGACGGCACAGAAGCCCTGCTTCTGCTGCTGGGCCCCCAGGATCAGTCAATAATGCTGACATCAAATTGAAGCCAAGCTGATGGCAACTGTCAGGCAAATGTGTTTCAATTTCGTTAAACTTCGGGCCAAAGGATAGCGGAGGGTTAAGGGTTAAGTGTGGGTTTTTGGGTGATATGCGGCTGGTTCCCGTACCAATAGGCCCAAGGATTGCTGATTGCGGGTTGCGGGGCAACCGACAGTCGGCGGCCAGCGGTAATCCCTTCCGTTTCATTACACAAATGCGGCTTAAGGGGAAAGTATGTATTATAAATACCTACAACAATATGAAAGCCCCATAAAATACGAGGCATATTAAAATGCAAATAAACCAAGGGAGAAACCCACACATCCATACTCACACACGGCGAACAAGTACACAAAATTGGTCAGCAGCGAAATTCACATACTTGATATTTTAAAATAACAATCAATTTTTTAAAAATATTTTGACGCATCTGAATTACTACATGCTTTGTAAGGGAGTTAAAATATTTAAGAGAAAACAGGTTACTTAATATCTACGTTTATTTATTTTTATTAAATATTCTTTTTCCGCGTGTATGGATGTTCAAAAAGTTCACCGCACCAGGTGTGTGAGGGAAAGCTCTCCGCCAGGCCTCTTTGTTAAATTGATATAATTAACCGAGCCCCAGCGAACTGAAACCGGATTGAATGCCTGAAAATTGATCGTAAAGAATACGCTGGATATATCCAGCTCGCCTCATTATGGCTGCATACTTTTCGCGCCCAGTGTTGCAGCCTTATTCCTTATTTTCCGCAGCCGAGAGCCGGCAATTTGGCGCACAAGAGCGTTTTTCTTTCGGGCCACACTGACACCATATCCCCCCGTGGATTTTCCGACCCGAAAATTCAAATGGAAAATTCTGCACATTTTGCGCTGTAAATTGGAATTGCCAGCGGCTAAAGCCGAGGGCCGAAAGCCGAGGCAGGTGAAAAGTGAAAGGCTCAAATGCTGTTGCCACTTTGCCCGGCGAATTTGAGCATTTGAGCGCTTTTTTGCTAGTTTAGAAGAGCCCTCCATGTGTCCCTGTATTTGAGAGTGTGTGTGGGTTATCCTGTGAGCCTTTTGTGTATGTGTTTGTGTGTGTGTGTGTGTCGTGGCTTGGAGCTTAGTGTAATTAAAGCTAAATAGCCTGCATAATGAGAAAGTAATTAGCAATGTTGATGCTGCTCGTTATTTCCTCTTACACCCCGTTTTTAAATGTGATCTATATGAGTTTGTAAATAAAATGCAAATTATTCAACAAAAATATACTTCCTGTATAATTTGTTTTTTTATTTCGGAAGGCCACAAAATTTTCAGAAATTAGCACTAACAAGAAAGGAAAGCTAACTTCGGGCGGAGCCGAAGTTGATATACCCTTGCAGAATACTCTGTAAATTATATTCTCCAAAATTATTCATATGATGTATTCTTAATATTTATACAAAATCCCAACTTCCTAACTTTAAAAACACCAAAGTTATGGCATTTCCCATCGTTCAGTTACATATATGGCAGCTATAGGATATAGTCGCCCGATCCTTATGAAATTTGGTAGGTTGGATTGATTGGCCAAAAATAAAACCCATAGAAAATCCCAACTTCCTAACTTTACAAACACCAAAGTTATGGCATTTCCGATCAATCAGTTATATGGCAGCTATAGGATATAGTCGGCCGATCCCGGCCGTTCCGACTTATATACTGCGTGCAAAGGAAAGAAAGGTGTGTGCAAAGTTTCAATTCGATATCTTTAAAACTGAGAGACTAGTTCGCGTAGAAACAGACAGACGGACAGACAGACGGACAGACAGACGGACAGACAGACGGACAGACAGACGGACAGACAGACGGACAGACGGACAGACGGACAGACGGACATGGCTATATCAACTCAGGAGGTGATCCTGATCAAGAATATATATACTTTATAGGGTCGGAGATGTCTCCTTCACTGCGTTGCACACTTTTGACCAAAATTATAATACCCTCTGCAAGGGTATAAAAATTGTGCACCAAAGGTATGGTCTTTAAACCGTTGTTTGTGTATGCATTTTGTTTGCCAAAGCTGTATATTTGGCTTTTTATTAAATGTTCTATGTATTCTCTTTGACTCTTAAAGTGTAATAAAAACACAAAAAAAAGCTGCGTAATTAATTTTATGAATTGTGTCGTAATCCTTGGGTTATATTATTTTTGTCATAAAGTTTTTGTTAGATTTTTCATCATAAGCTATGCTTCAATTGTTTAGTCATTTTCAATTAAACAAAATTATCTAGTTAAAATAAAGCTCAGTTTTTACAATATGTTTTTAGTGCTGGCAATTAAAAAAAAGTGATTTACGACAAGTTCATGCTCATTATTTTAAATCGCCAGTTAATTTCGTTATGAATTGACCATTGTTTTATGCTTTCCGGCGGTAAGCATTTATTGTTTTCTCAATGTGCCATAATTTTAAGATTAAAGAGAAATGATTTCCACCCAGAAGCGTTTTAACTTAAAATTATCTTTGGCCGCGCTATTTGCAATGGAAATAAATTGGATTTTAATTTGAAACCGCAGTGAGGAAAGAGCAAAAATCGAAAAGAAATTACAAAGCTGTGTTTGCATGTCTGTCACCTGAAACACGCACACAGAAACACCTCTCCCACACACACACCTATACATGAACACCTCACCTGTGTAAACTAAATGAAACCCGCCGACATCACCAAATACGAAAAGCGACAGAAAAAGCGGAAACGGAGGAACAGGAACCAAACTCAAACAGCAGAGTAAGTTCTTTTCTCATTAAGCCCTGTGTTTACACATAGACACCCGCCCACACACACACACACATACACAGGGATACGCCCCCAACACCCACACATTAATACACATCCTACACTCTTGTATACATATTTGCTGAGTTTTCACACCAACAGTGAACGAGCCTAATGAGTCCAAAATCCGTTGCCCGCAACCTTTGTCGCCACGCCCCTTTTTGGGATACGATAGTCCTGGCCCGCCCATTTTTTCACAGCCTTCATCTGCCCTGTTTTCCGCCCACTTCTTCCCTCTCTTTCGCGCCAGTTGACAAGAGAGGCAAAAAGCAACAACTGGACGGTTTAGAACAACAAAACAAACATCAATACAACAACGACAGGATATACAACAACAAATACAAAAAAACAACAACAATTAACACAGCAACATCCGAAAATAGGGAGCAAGTTTTAATTAATCATGACGAACTTAACAAAAGTCGGTTTTGTTGCACAGAAAAAAATATAATTTTATTTTTTTTATGTAATATATTATAGGCTTATCCTCATCTCGTTTACATATGCACCAATATTTATTTTATTTATTATTTTACAGTAATTTTGATAGGAAAATGTGTCTTAATATTTATATTTTTAGCATAACCTGGTGTTTTGTACATTATGGCTTTTACAAAATATGTGTGATTACTTATCACATCTAAATCAGTCGTTTTTGCCGATCAAAATTCTGGATCACTATTACTTAATATTATGATAATAAATAAAAAGGTTTATTTTGAACACATAAAAATGCATAGATAATTTTATTTTTTTGCTTGAAGTAAGTTCTAACTTCTTATATAAAGATCAATATATAATTCAAAAATGGAAATAACAGATTTGCTTTCATCTATCCAATTTTAAATATGATTGACAATTTCTGTAATATTTTTTTCTCTGTGTGGATGAAGGGCAAATGCTCGGCTGGCAGTGAACAAAAATGTCAGTGGCAAACGTCTAGATAAATATGTCAGCAACATAGCTGGCAGCCAATCCAGCTGCCCCCATCTCTGGCGGAGAATCCCACTCCACCCACTTGGTGAGTGGCTGACAAATATTTGCCGGAGCGATAATCAAATTTACATTGTCCTCAAGTAGAAAACGAAGACGCGGGGGTGGGGATGGAAGTGGGCCACTTAGAGGCGGCTCTTCAAAGGGGTGTTGGCTGTAGTGGGTGGTAATTGCGAGTCAAATGACACCGAAGGCCATTGGCAGAGCCGCCGAAGGAGCAACAGCTGGAACAAAGTGCGGGTTGCAGCTGTCAGGGATACAGAAACAGAAACAGGATCTCGAACAGGTACAAGCGCATTAAGCCAAAGGCGCCAATGTGCGACCGCCGTCGGAAAGTACAAGGAAAATTACTTAACTCCCGCTCGTCATTAAAGAGCTTGCCCCGCCAGCTTTTCCGCGATTTCCACGCTCCGCGAGTTTCGAAGTACTCTCCACATGCTGCAAGTGTTGCTGTCGCCGCAGGACATTAAAAATATTTCCACGCTTCGGTTCACGTGTCACGGTGCGGATGTCCTTAAAGTTTATGCTAATGGATGCCCGCATGCATCTGTATTTGCATTTTGAAAATGCGGGTTTTACAATGAAGCATGGCGACTTGAAAGGGAAACACTCGTTTTGTCCACCACTTTTGAAATCTATTTTATGTGGGTTAAGATGTATCCTCTTATTTGCTTATAATTTTTTTATATTAATTAAGATTTGAAGTTTAGTAAAAATTTTATTTACATTAAACTATTAAATTAATGTTTAGGTACTACTTTTATGGTGTAAAAACAAATAAGCAAAACAATCTTTTGGACCAGATTTTACTCTCAGTAACTAAAATAAAAATTTGGTTCCAAAAACTTAGAAGGACATACACTCGAACTAAGCCAATTGCCACACCCACGGAAACCGCCCATCGGCATTGGGCAAAGTGAACAACAAATTACACGACTCTGGGGAATTCATCCTTGCCGAAATATTTGTGGCAAATATTCGACTGCCGCGAACCCTGTTTGTCTAATAAATTAAAGCGGCTAACTGGCAGCTCAGTTTGGCCCTACTATATCTTGTCGATTGGCCTGATTCCTTTGCCTTAACCGATTCTTCCGTGGAGCAGGCAAAACACACCCAACAAATTTCGCTTAAATTAAACACAAACGACAAGTTGAACTGTAAACAAATGCGACAATTTATCTTACTTTCATTTAATTGTCAGCGGCAAAATGCTTGCCAAAGCAAAACCAAAGAAAACAGCCAAAGTGGAGCAGTCATGATTATATAATACACAATACACCCATATAAATATATATAAATGTGTGGTGTGTGTAGGATAATCAACGTGAAATTAGCGCTGACAAATTGCCAAAATGCCAAAAGGAAAATGTTTGTTCGGATCAGAGCAGTTACTCTGGCTTTCCACTTTTCACGTTATCTCGGAAAAGCGAAAATTCAAAAATTTCCTACAACCCACCAACACCCACACACAGTCGCACGGAGAGAAAATAATGGAAAACGTATTTATTTTGCCACGAATGAAAATAATGAAAACAATGCAAACACAGGCGGTGGAACGGGTTGTCTGGCCAACAAAAATATTTTCATAGATATTTTTGCGCTATTTAAATGCCGCATATTTCATCCATCCCCTCCCACGCTTTTTTGTAGTCAGTGCTGCAACTTTTAACGGAAATAGAGCTATGTTTTTAAATTAAAAAAGCTTTTGAAAAATATGTAACTACCATTTGCATATATTTTGCAAGTTGTTTTAATTTTTGTAGATTGAAGTTAAATTCTAAATTTAACTTTTATATTTTCACATTTTATTAAATTTGGTTATACTTAAAGGTACCTAATAAAACATATAATATCCAAAAATTGGATGCTTAATAAACTAATTATTAAATTTAACTCTTTAATTTGGAAAATGTGAATATATAACTTTTAGATAGCTGTTGGCATCACTCTTATTTATATTCCTCCTATTTCATTCTGGCGCCATCTCGCTCTTTTTTGTTGCCCAAAAAAAGTATGCTACGCTTTGTGGGTCCTACGCAGCGTGCAATATGATAAATAGAGTGTGCGGCGGTTGTTGTTGCTGGTATTTGGTGGTACTGATGGTGTTGGTGGTAGTGGTGTGGCCTGTTCATCACGAAGTGGGTCAGTTGTTTACTGACACAGTGACTCTTAAGTGCACCCACACACTCGCTGTGAAAGTATGCAGCTGATGTTGCGTTGTGTTTGATACACTCGAGCGTCGACAGGCACACTCAACGCCGCAGCAGCAACATTCTCCACCCAGCAGCAACATCTGCAGTAGCAGCAGCAACAGCAACATCTGCAGCAGCAACAGCAACATCAGCTAGCTGACACAGTTGACGTCTACAGATGTAATGCCCCATAGCAGGCAGCTAACCACTCAGTCAACCTCGGCCACGCCCCCACCTCCACTCCCCCCCACTCCACGCCCACTGCACCACCCACTTGTTGTAATTTTTTTATATTTTGTTTCATCACAGTGCACTATGGGGAATTTGCCCGATTTTTTGGAATAAATTAATAACTCAGAACTATGTAACATATTTCAGTGAGGTTTTTTATAGTGTTCTACATACCTATACACACCTGTTGGAAAAGTGAAAGTATACCAAAATTTTTTTTTTTTTTTAATACAAATTTAGCCTATATGCTCTTAATTTCCAATTTCAATGTTGTACAAAAAATCATAGTCGTTTTCTTCTTCATAATTATCAACATCTAAAGACTCGTCTCCAGGTTCATATTCGCATAATAACAATTAAATGACTTCTGGTGGAAGAGCAAGCAGCTTATGTTTTCGGACGCGCTTCTTCAAATGATCAAAAGATTGGTTTCTAAAAATTAAATTACGCGAAAAAGTCGCACGAACCACGATGAGACAATATGTTCTGAGTTCGGAATTAATGACTCTACAACATGGATATAGACACTTACTGAACAAAGTTTTTTTTAAAACTCTATTGAAAGTTTAACTTTCTTTCCAAAACCCAAACGAAAACATCACCTGCTACATTTACAAATTGTTAAAATTGGACGCACATATTAAGCAATATATAAGTATTTTTACACAGAACATACCTTAAGAATTGGAAATCATTTCAAATTTGACTGTCTTACGTTATTTTGTTGCAGAGATAATGATTTGAAAGTGAGCTTCAAAGCTAAGCAAAATAACAAACCATGTGCGCTTGCAACAGCTGACTTTAACAGTTGGTATTTAAATACTAGACTTTTAAGTTAACATTTGCGGTATGTTACCAAACAGCTGATGTTTTCCTAATACATTAAAACAAAAAATGAAAATCGGCATACTTTTAAAAAATACATTTATTCCAAAAAATCGGGCAAATTCCCCATAGTGCAAAAGCACTGGTTTTTGTATGTGTGCGTTTGCGTGTGACTGACGGAAATGCAAAAGTGTCTCATTGTGTTGCCCTCGGGTTTTTTGGCCTGGCAGCAACATTTTTGCTAAGTACTTGGAAACATTTAAATGCTGAAATTGCTGAGGGTAAGTGGAGAGGAGTGGAGATGCCAGTTTCGGGGGGCACCACTTTTGCTCGCTGCACTTGCGGGAATTGAATTTTGTGGCGAATTGTTGCAAACAAACATCGAAGAGTAAGAAGAACGACACCTCAAGCTGATTTCTCCCGCATTTTCAGCTCCTGACCTGATTTGTGGCCTCGACACGCGGAGAAATATTAAGTGAATTAAGCAAATAAATAAAGCCAGGAAACATTAATGGGGTTGAATAATAGTTGTGGCAATTTTTTATAAAATGTTATTATAGAATATTGATAGTTTTAACACACATAATTATTTTTAAAATGTTTTTTTTACTTTTACAATTATTATTCGATTTTAATCAAGATTAATTTATAATCATATCATGTGAGAACTTTATAAATGTGATCAGCTGATTAAAATGATCACAAACGGGACAAGTGTATTTAATAAGATACCACTTAATGTTTCATAATATTTACGAAAATTACAAATATTTACAAGTAATTAATAGTTTTGTGTTTATAGTATAAACTTTCTTTGTAAGAATTCTGTAGTGTCGAATCCTTTGTTTACTATTTTCGCTGTGCACCTGCCATTGTAACTGTTTTTGCAGGTCAAGTGTGTGGTGCATGCCACCACAATGGGCCTTTGCAACCACCCACCCATCTAACCATCCATTCGTCACATTGTGGCTGCTGTTTTGCTTCATTCGAAGGGGTCAAAGGCGAGATGGAGCGGTACACCTGAGGCCAGGTTGGAAGCGTGCTCTAAGTGAAACCGCCAACACAAATAGCACGCTCTTGCTGAGCAAATAAACGGGACAGCAGGAGGAGATTCCTCGTTTTAGCAGAGCAAACAAATGTCAAGCGTTGCGTATACGCAACGTGAGCCGCTGTCTAGCTTTTCAGCCGCCAGGCAAAAGCAACTGTTGTTATTGCCGCTGATTGTAGATGCAGAAAGGGGGCGGGGGCTGGGGGCGTGACTGTTAAGCTCTCGGCTAGATTTTCTAATGCATTTTGCGCGTGTTTATTATTTTAATTACAGAGCATGCAAAACTTAAATGCCTTCAGATGCAAATGGTTCTTGTCTGCCACTCATCTGCAGTTTGTTTGCCTGCGCGTGCTGTGGCATCTGCCAGAAGGATGAGGCAATGGCAATAGTTGCTGCTGTACAGCGGCAACACCACCGCAGCCTCTCCCCTACAAACATTAACTATTAAGCGCTTGGTTTGCTCATTAAAATGCGCCATGATTATTTGTTTATAAGCTCAACCGGCGGAGTGGTGAGAACTGGCAGCAGTTCATCATATAATGGGAGTGAGCTCGCATGATGGTGGTGCATAAAACACAAAAATGATCGCCCCGCTAATGACACCACTTTTGTATTGATTTCCCTTTCGCTTCGGACCCCAACGATGATGTGCACTTTTTGTGGCTTTGCTAATGAAGTGGTTTGCCTTGGTAAAAATAATCCCCCCAAGTGGGTCTCAGTGACACTGCCTTTTTTTCGGCGTTCTGTTCTATTTCCCCCTGTGTCTATAAATAAGGCGACAGTATTGGATTAATCTAGATATCCATTTGTTTTCATTAGTCTAATTTTTGTGTCCAGCTTAAGCTTCTGGCTAATGACACTGAATGTTCATATATGCTATTGCTACTACTACAGCTGCTGTTGCTACTGCTGCTTCTGCTTGTATTTTCAAAGGCATTCCCCTGGTTTTGGCCAAATTGGTTTTCGAAATTGGTCGGCCACAGGCAAAGGCCACAAGTTCTCGGACCAATGCCAAACTCGCCTGCAATTCGGGACACACCAGACACTGGCATTCAAAGTTCTCCATCTCGGACCACAGAGCACTTAACATTTCTCACAGACAGGCCTTAAATAATTGTCCATCTGCCGACTAATTCGAGGCACTTTGAAGTTGAACGCAGCCTGTTTGCTCATACGAATCGAGTTAGCTGTCAATGGTGACAACTTAAAGCTGTAGCTTCATCATTTGATGGATAAAGTGCACTAAGGAAAAATGATAGGCATAACAGGGTGTCACAAAAAGGGTGAAAATTAAAAATTAAATTAAATTGTTTAGTAAAAATTAATTCTTATGTTTTGGAAGTATTACATTGAATTTGTATGCTAAGAAACAAAGATTTTCAACTCACTCTATCTTGCACCTATATTACTGATGACTGATCCCACTATTTTGAAAGTGTGACCAGTCGAACAGAATAATCATATATGTGACCAGATCTTCAAAACAAATTCTAAGGTAATACACTCTTGGTGTGAAATATTCTTAATGTGCTTTTAAGTTTTGCTACACTTTATATTCTAAGAAACAAGCATTTTATATATATATAATAATTTTCAGCTTTATTATGATGCGTTGGTCACACTATGACAAAGATGTGACCAGCAGAACAAATCACTCATGTTACCAGCTGTTCAAAACAAATTCTAAATAATTGAGTAGTTTTTTCTGCGTGTGCTTTTAAGTGAGTACTGGCCAAACAATTCCAGAAGCTGCTTAACATTTCCGGGCAGACACTGACCCAGATTTGTCCATAGATGGGGCGTCTTTATGTGTGTATCGACTGCCTCTATAACCCCATGTGAAGCACATGTTGAACTGCTTAGCTGGCTTATCGGTTCGCATAATAATTGCAGCTGAAAATTGTCTTTATTTATTGTTCGGCAGATGCACATGAACGATGCTCATGAAGTGGCGTCATCCGTGTGTGTGTTTGCATCCTGGCCGTTATTTTAATGATGACAATTGTTTGTACTGCCCAACATACACACACCAACTAGGGAGTGTTCAGCAGGATATGCTTGAATGTCCGGTGTGCATGTAAATTTCAATTAGATGCAAACACGAGCCGGGCGGCTAATAAACTCTGCTCATTACATTTGCTAATAAATTGTCAGTGGCAGCTGCCGCAGCTGGCTATCTTTAATCTGGCCCTGAACACTGGCCCAGGTCAGCAGTTTATTGCTCCCAATCAATCGATGACTGCCAGCGTCTGGGCGTAAATCAATTAGTATGCAATGAATCGAAAGCGGGACAAAAGGACGATGGAAGGGAGCCTTTCACACATCAACAGCATCGAGCAGCGACAATTTGGCAAAATACTCAGTGCCAGGGATGTCGGGTGTCAATACCCCGCATCCATGGGCGTCATAAATAAAAAACCAATTAATTTATCATCTTCTCGAAGCGTCGGAGCAGTGACGAGGAAAAACACAAGTGCGTGGGTGGCCCGGATGGGTGAAATGGGAGAGGGTCTATTTATGAGCTATGCAGACGAGAAAAGTCAAAGGAAAAATAAATAATAAGAAAAGAGTAAGTGGAGATGCTAAGAAGCTGAAAAGCTTATCCCCATTCTAAGATTTTTAAAAGATTTAAATTAGTTTTATAATTTTGTTTTGTTCTTAAAGCTTTAATTCAAAATCCATTTTTATATATAAAGCCATCTTTCCCGCAAAGGAAATCAAAGATATCAAACATTATATTAATTATTTTAATTTAACTGAGAAGAGCTTTATGATAAGTTAGATATTAAGGATTGATTAAATGATCGACTAATTAATTATATTAAATGTCATTGATGGATAGACCCTTCCGAAAATTTTATAAGTGTGTTAAAAAATTCCATAAAATTACCGATGTAGACAGACATGGTAATTCTTTTTATATAGAAAAATGTTTGATGAAAACTGGAGAGCCTTCGTATTTTATTCTGAGAACACAGTGAGTGGGTCGTTCACCTGTCTGCAGGACACGGGATACTTGGCCAGGCGTTAAACGAACCTCAGCTAATGGCAACCACGCACGCAGCAGTGACAACAAACACCAAATACAGCCAACACCAAATACAACTTATGGGCTTTTAGGGTAAAAATCATGTTACCCATACGCCGTGTTGTGCCAACGCAAACGCATTATAAATGATCAGCGGCAAGTTGCGTTGTGCGTGCGATTTCCCGCCTTCTTTTTTGTTGCCCCCACTTCCGTATCCGTTTTTCGGTTTTGTTTTCGGCGTTGCTGTTTGCCTTTTGCATATTTTTCACCTTAACTCAATACTGTTTGTTTGTCGGTCGGTTGCGAAAGGCGCAACATAAGCCGCCAAATGACTTTGCGGCATTAGGAAGTTGGAAGTTGGGCGGAGAGGTGTATTGAGGTGGCAGCCAGTCAGTTCTCGAACACGCACATCCGCTCTGAGTGTACACGTATGTCTTACCTATCTTCCTATGTCAAAACACACGGAGAAAAAGATATAATGCCACCATTTAAAAAAAAAATTAATCAAAAATATACTTTATATTCTATTTAAAGTACATCAACAGCTTAAATGACTTTAAACTATTACTTATAAACGAAAAATAAACATAAATTTAATGAAAAAGTTTTGAAATACTTGGTGAACACATAAAAGTTACAAATTTTAATAGAATGTTTCCAACTTTTTATAGTGCTTGGAACTAAGCAAATAACTTTTTTGAGGTGTACCAAAATGTTATTGCCACCTCCGCTTTTACCTTTCCGACTGTTTGGTGCTGCCTGGCAACCGCTTAAATTTAAATTTAGTTGCTCGCATTTATCGTTGCCGCATATGGCTGCTTAATGCTTTTTTGATAGTAATTCCCGGCATAAGCACTTTTATATATTTGTTTTTTCCCTCTTTGGCCCTGTTAAACTATCAACCGAAATTATTAAAGACCCGGTGAACTCCTAGGTTCCTGTTTTCCCTGTCTAAAAACAATATCAGGGGCAGCCAGGGACCACGTGCTGTTTGTTTAGGTGTTTTGCTCGGGTGTACGGTTTCTTTTCCGGAATTTCGTTTGCTTTGGGTTTTGCATAGGTCCTTTGTTTATTTTCGTAAGGGCCTTTGTGTGAGTGTGGTTTTATTTTGTTGCTGCCAACACACATTAAAAGTTGTTAGTCGGCAAATTGCTTGTGATTCATTGTTGTAGCATGGCTATCATAACGATAGCAACCTGTAATCACATGCTAAATATTACTGTTTGTATTTTTACGGCTAATTACTCATATTTGGACTGTTTTTGGTGCGGGGCGACGTGTCGTATGCGTGTTATGGCCACTTGACAGCACCAGCATAATAATAAAAGCTATTTTCGCATTGCCAACAGACGAGGCCTCTAAGCAGCCACACAGTTTGTTGTATAATAATTGGGTTATAAAAACAATGAGCGGCAATAATGTGCAAAATAATTTTAAATGCACTCGCCGAAGTGGAGAGGAAAAAGCGGAAAGGCCCCAGCAGCAGCAAACACACACACGCCCTCCTGGGAAAAGCTTTCTTTTAGGGTTAATTAGCACAATTTTCCCCTGCTTTTATGACCCCAAAATACAAGTGTTTGGCGTGTGGCCATGGCCAGGTCCCAGTTTTCCGCTTTTCCAGCTTCCCATTGCTCTCGGTTCGGCTTTCGCTTCAGTTTCAGCCTCAGCTCCAGCCTTGAGGTCTCCAGCTCCCAGTCGACTTCATTTTGTGGTAGCCAATTTTCTTTTAACTGTTGTTTGGGTTTTCCTCTCTGCCTTTGCTGCCTGCCAACTGTTTTACCCGTTCTGACCTCAATTTGTTCTGTTCACAGCATGCCCACGGGCGCAGTCTGGACATTTAATTGTTTGCTTTTTTAGTGCGCCACAGCCGGCCATGGAAAATAATAGAAATTACGCCAAAGCGCCCATTAACGCCCCAATGAGCTGCAGTTTTCCACCCACTTCTAATCCGGTTGCCGTTCGATATTCGTCTGCAAACTTTGCCGCCGCATTGAAAACTGAAAATTTTTAAGTGTCGAACTTTGACCACTACTCAACGAAAAAGAAGAACACATAAAAAATATGTATAACAAAATTGTTGGGTTTTGTAATATACTTTTATGATCAGTCTACAATCGTAATCAAATTATTTATGGCAGATTTACATTTTAATACATTTAATTAGGTATTAAGTCATGCAAATATATAATGGTAATTTATTTCTTTAGTGATGCTTAAAATAAATGATGAAAATATTAAATTATGCCTAATAAATCTAAAAATAAATCATAAACAGATAATTTTAATTTATTCTGGTGCGTATTGATTAATAAGAACTCCGCTTGATTTTTGTTGTCGCTTTTAATTAATCACATTTAGATAGAAATTTTAATGAATTAGGGCATTAACTAATACTATAAATAAATCCATAGTTCATTCATTAGCATAAATCCATAAACATAAATATCATAATGATATATATGATAACATCTGCACACTAAGTACAGTTCCGAAAGGAAATACAATTTGAACGGAAGAAAATGGAAATATCAAATTGAAGTGTCTGCCATTTAAATATTAAGCTACTTTCGCATGCAGCCAAATTTGATGCGGCTCGTTGAATGTCTCTCGCTTTTTGTTGGTTTCATTCATTTATGAAAATTGTTTTTATTATACCCTTGCAGAGGGTATTATAATTTTGGTCAAAAGTGTGCAACGCAGTGAAGGAGACATCTCCGACCCTATAAAGTATATATATTCTTGATCAGGATCACCTCCTGAGTTGATATAGCCATGTCCGTCTGTCCGTCTGTCCGTCTGTCTGTCCGTCTGTCTGTCCGTCTGTCTGTTTCTACGCGAACTAGTCTCTCAGTTTTAAAGATATCGAATTGAAACTTTGTACACACCCTTATTTCCTTTGCACGCAGTATATAAGTCGGAACGGCCGGGATCGGCCGACTATATCCTATAGCTGCCATATAACTGATTGATCGGAAATGCCATAACTCTGTTGTTTGTTAAGTTAGGAAGTTGGGACTCTCTATGGGTATTATATTTGGCCAATCAATCCGACGTACTAAATTTCATAAGGATCGGACGACTATATCTTATAGCTGCCATATAACTGATTGATCGGAAATGCCATAACTTTAGTGTTTGTTAAGTTAGGAAGTTGGGATTTTCCATGGGTTTTATTTTTGCCCAATCAATCCGACATATCTTGATATGATGTATATAGATGCCATATACATAACTGAACGATTGGAAATGCCATAACTTTGGTGTTTTTACGGTTAGGAAGTTGGGATTTTTTATGAGTATTAAGAACGCATCATATGAATAATTTTGGAGAATATAATTTGCAGAATATTCTGCAAGGGTATTTCAACTTCGGCTCCGCCCGAAGTTAGCTTTCCTTTCTTGTTAATGCCATTGAAATTGTATTATTTGCGTCCAAGTGAATAAATTTGCATATGGCTGGGCAAATAAGTCTCTTCTTTTCTTCCACGCATTTCATATTTTTCTTTTTCCACTCTTTGTTTGCCCGGGAATACCAGAAAAAACAAGCCACTGACAGCGGTGATGTCGCAGTTTCTGACAGCTTCCATTACCTGTCCACTCGAGCATTCAGAGTCCTTTTCTGGCCGGGAGTGTGTGCCTGGGGAGGGTCCTCCATAGTCACTCCAATAAGCACGTCGTCGTCTGCCGTGAAGCAGCCCCATTGAATGAGCGAATTGTGTATTCAAAACTGCAATTCAGGAAATTACATTTCAAGGCGGTTCTTCAATGGGGCCCCCAGCAGGTGACAGCCAGCTTAAAATCACTGCTGCTCCAATTAATTGGAGGTATTTACTTTATATTTAAGCACCAGCTTAGTAGTGGATTAAGCTTGAGCCCGAGTTTGTGGGACACAGGCGAGGAAACTTAATAACTTGTGTGTTAAATTGCAGCCTGAACTGTGTAATTTACTCATTTTGCTTACTAACAAAATTATCATAGCCACATCCGTTTAAATCAAAATTATAGCAAAAACAAATAGTTATGCGTAATTGATGATAGTAAAATTGTTGGTATCATAATAATCAGCTTAGCCAAAAAAAAATAACGATGGTTTAAATAATATTTATAGCCTAGATGTTAAGTAAAGATTTTATATTTCAATCATTTTCAATAAAGAAATCTATTAACAAGAATTAAGGCTACATTGTAAAGTAAAATGATTTTATAAATAAATTCATTGTCGTTATTAAAAGCACATTTCTTCCTAATAGTTACTTTGTTGAGGTATTTTTCAGTGTGCAGATTTCAACTCTATGCATGGCGATTCGATCGACATTTAATGCTCGAATGGAGGCACTCAAGTTTGGCTACCGCTGGCATCGTTTTGCTCTATAACTTTCAATAACTATCGCCATGTGCGGTTGGCTTGGTCACTGCCTCATTAGGCAGTGGTAAATTTACTGCACGGCCACGCGTCGTATGCGCAACGTGTGCAAGTGTGACTGCAATTAATTTGTGAATTTAGCAAATGAGCATACAAATTTTATGCAAATTGGTAAATGTTTTTGCATCGCCTGTCCGAATGGGATGACAGGTGACAAAGTCCGACTAATGGAGAGTCCTGGTGCGCTCTCGAAAAACGAAGCGAAGCCACCCAGGTAATTGCTTGATTTGCATAATTTATTGTCCACCCAATGCAATTCCATTCCATTTCAATTTGAGGTGTTGCCCGACGACAACTGATAGGCTTTTCTGGCCCCAGATCCCAAAAATATTTCGTTTCGAAAATGTTATCGCTGCCAGGCGAGTGGTGCTTAATTAGGCAAAACTAACGATCATTATGCATAAACAGTAATTAAATTGCAGTGACCGGAGTTGTTCGAACTGAAATCATTTGGGTCAGTTGAGACACCAGGACAAGCGCTGCAGCCAAGTTGGCTTAATGTGCTGGCATTTGGCTGACACGCCCACTCAACAAGGCCGGGAGGGCGGTCGCCATTTATCAAAATGAAATGCGAATGGCGATAAAAAATAAACCAGCGCGAAATACAAAACGAGGCGAGGCGAAAAGTGAAAAAGTTTGCAGTCCAAAAATGTTTGCGCCTGTCGTCGTGCTGTCGTTTTTTGTGATTTTGGCTTGTTTATTCGCCAGCAGAGAAGAAACCAAGTCAACTGATTGGCCTCTACACTGAGAGTAAACAAATTTCTTTTGTAGCTCAAAAATACCTTTTTTTTCAAACTAAATAAATTTAAAGGTTTTCCCGCCTGTTTAGGTTCATTTGCGTACTTATCTATTTAATAATACAAATTATTTTTATACCCTTGCAGAGGGTATTATAATTTTGGTCAAAAGTGTGCAACGCAGTGAAGGAGACATCTCCGACCCTATAAAGTATATATATTCTTGATCAGGATCACCTCCTGAGTTGATATAGCCATGTCCGTCTGTCCGTCTGTCCGTCTGTCCGTCTGTCCGTCTGTCCGTCTGTCCGTCTGTCCGTCTGTCTGTCCGTCTGTCTGTTTCTACGCGAACTAGTCTCTCAGTTTTAAAGATATCGAATTGAAACTTTGCACACACCCTTCTTTCCTTTGCACGCAGTATATAAGTCGGAACGGCCGGGATCGGCCGACTATATCCTATAGCTGCCATATAACTGAACGATCGGAAATGCCATAACTTTGGTGTTTGTAAAGTTAGGAAGTTGGGATTTTCTATGGGTTTTGTATTTGGCTAATCAATCCGACATGCCGAATTTCATAAGGATCGGCCGACTATATCCTATAGCTTCCATATAACTGATTGATCGGAAATGCCATAACTTTGGTGTTTGTAAAGTTAGAATGTTGGGATTTTCTATGGGTTTTATATTTGGCTAATCAATCCGACATGCCGAATTTCATAAGGATCGGCCGACTATATCCTATAGCTGCCATATAACTGATTGATCGGAAATGCCATAACTTTGGTGTTTGTAAAGTTAGGAAGTCGGCATTTTCTATGGGTGTTATATTTGGCCAGCCAACATACCAAATTTCATAAGGATCGGCCGATTATATCCTATAGCTGCCATATAACTGAACGATTGGAAATGTCATAACTTTGGTGTTTTTAAAGTTAGGAAGTTGGGATTTTTTATGAGTATTAAGAATGCATCATATGAATAATTTTGGAGAATATAATTTACAGAGTATTCTGCAAGGGTATATCAACTTCGGCTCCGCCCGAAGTTAGCTTTCCTTTCTTGTTATTTGTCAAGTTTTCTTTTTCGCCTTTCAGTTCTCCAAAATTGATTTTCACCATATGATAACTTTTCTCTTATCACTCTTGTAGTTTACAATAAATAAATATAATAAAAATTATTTCAAGATCTTTAAAAAGAATTCTAAATAAAGGATTAATGCCATTTCCCCTTTTTATTGATTTAAAAAAATCCCAAATACCATTCATTTATTATACCCTTGCAGAGGGTATTATAATTTCAGTCAAAAGTTTGCAACGCAGTGAAGGAGACATTTCCGACCCTATAAAGTATATATATTCTTGATCAGCATCACCAGGAGAGTCGATCTAGCCATGTCCGTCTGTCCGTCTGTCCGTCCGTCTGTCCGTCTGTCCGTCTGTCCGTCCGTCCGTTTCTACGCAAACTAGTCCCTCAGTTTTAAAGCTATCTGCTTGAAACTTTCCCAAAAGTTGTCTTTCTATTGCAGGTAGTATATAAGTCGGAACGAGCCGGATCGGGCCACTATATCATATAGCTGCCATATAACTGAACGATCGGAAATGCCATAACTTTGGTGTTTTTAAAGTTAGGAAGTTGGGATTTTCTATGAGTCTTATTTTTGGCCAATCAATGCGACCTACCAAATCATAAGGATCGGCCGACTATATCCTATAGCTGCCATATAACTGAACGATTGGAAATGCCATAACTTTGGTGTTTTTAAAGTTAGGAAGTTGAGACTTTTTATGAGTATTAAGAATACATCATATGAATAATTTTGAAGAATATAATTTACAGAATATTCTGCAAGGGTATATCAACTTCGGCTCCGTCCGAAGTTAGCTTTCCTTTCTTGTTTTTTTATTGATATTTTTGCTCAGTACACAATCCTTCTCGGCTGTCAGCCTGAATGGCATTGAAGTAAACAAATGCTGCAGCTCCCTGCTAACAGCATTAAACAGGACAAAGCCAAGCCGAGTGGCATTGTACCCATTTTCCCGTGGCAATTCACTCAGGCGACGGGGTGTTAAACTATTTTGTTGCATTCGGTTTGATTGCAGCTGCAACTCGATAATGAAATGACCACAAAAAGCCCCAGTTTTATTTGCCCCGTCTTTTTAGTTGACTACCCCGGAACTCAATGTCAATATGGAGCGGAGAAAATTCCGCACTTTAAGTGCCCGGGAGTCTGGACTCGGACAAGTTCCTGCGGTCAGTGCCTCGAAACTTTCGTCTCTCCAAATGAATTGCGACAACTTGTGGCCAAGACAAATGCTGACAGTTCACTCAGCCAGCTGGCGGACTTGTCATTAATTTTTGGAGCACTGGAGCTCAGAACTCAGCTATGCGAGGAATTTTCGCAATTTTGCGTTTGCCTTTCACTTCCACTCCCCCTCAAACACACACACACACACTTTGTCGGGCAACTAATTACATTTTTCATCAATCAAATTGCAGCGTCAAAATGCAAATTTCATTTCACCGCCCTCGCCTCACTGCTTATGTTTAATATTAATTAATATAAAATGCTCGGGCTAAGCCAAAAATGGTTTCAGCCATTTTCATTACGGCCATAACAATGAAAATTGCCGGCTTGTAATTGCAAAAATTGCAGAGGGCGGAGATCCCCCCGTTTTCCCCCGATGCAATTTTCGAGTTTCCCGGCCAGACGTCGTGGCTTATGTTCACCCACTTTTCGCCGCGTTTTCGGCCACGTTTTGTTTGCAAATGCCACTCGAAATTTTCCATTTAAATGGCAAATAGAAGCCGGAGAAATCTGTGCAAGGAATTTCGGCGGACATAAAACCAGCTAAAACTGGCCGGGAATCTTGCCGTTGCAACTTGCAACAGCAGCAGAAGCATCGGTGGTTTTGATATCCCCATTGGCGGCACAGAATGACTTCATAAACAGATTTTCATTTCCCTACCACTTGCTTTCCCTCTTTATATCTCCATCACTATAAAAATACAATTTCCTGTGCTTTATGTGGAGCAACTCAGACAGACATTGCTATATAGAGTCGTCGTCGTCGTTTCCTCACCGACCGTCTGAAAATTTCTAAAGGTCCTTTTCCTTTTTTTGTTGCATTTATGCTAATAGTTCTTTGTTCTCCGCTTTTCGGTTGGCCTATTGCCACACAAACAAATTGTTGCTGGCCTTATAATTGCTGTGGGTGGGCCAACAGCCCAGAAAGTTTTATCAATAACTCCGGATGCAAAGTGCGTGCTGAAATGCAAGATACAATCGAATGGGAAATGAAATTGCAAGGCTTCAGGCTGTCGAAAGATGAGAAAAGACCAGAATAAAGCAAAGGGAAATCAGGTTAAGCAATACAGTGAATATACCTTATACAGACAGTGGTTACGTTTAAGAACGCTTTGGACAGTTCTTTGAGAATTGCAAATATTTTTATTATATAGATTTATTTTAAAAAGTAACGAGCCAATTCTTAAAACAATATTTTTAATATATGTATTTAAAATACCATAAAATAAGAACTAGACCTATTGCGTCTATACCCAATCTGTACTGTATCTCCGCATTGGGGCTTAATATAAGAAAGACAGAAGGGCAAAACGATGTTGCGCCTGTTGTCACTTTGATAAGGGCACTTAGCCAAATCTTTTGTCAGGAGAAAGCCTCCATTGATGTCATCGTTAGACGCAAGTCAAAGTCGAAAGGGAAAGTCTGAATAAGGGGCCTGTGCCGAGCTCTTCATTAAAACACATGGCAGGGCAAACCTTTGCCTCTTCCGATCCATTCCTTATGCCATTCCATTCATTCCCGGCGCGTGTTCAGTTTTCGCATTAATTTGGTCAATTTATGTGCGTGTGCGATAAAAGGACAAATGGACAGGCGTAGGATGGAGATTCTCCTTTAACCGCCGCCACCACTGAGAGAAATGTCATTAAGATAAGTCACTAAATCGGTTTTTGTTAATATTATAATGGTTCCAGTTAACAAAATGTCAGCATGGTATTTTGAGCAATTAAATTACATATATTTAAATCGTTTTATTCGTATTAAATGCTTTTAGAAACGTAAGTAATTTCGGTTTTTTTTCTCTGCATCATCATTCAGGCCCTCTTCAGCACCTATTTAGGCCAAGCGTTCATTGCATAACAAATAGTTGGAGTGTGTATTGCATACGTTCGTGCGAGGCGCCTCTAAATTGCCATTACTCATACGCCGCGTGTGACGCCAGCAATTAAAGCCAATAAAATGCACAAGTGCCGCTGCACTCAGCTATAATTACGCAACTTAGCTGCTCTGCTGAAAGGGGGTAAAAGGCTATTTCCAATTCACTAAATTCGGCTGCCAAATGCTTCACATTCTAACATTTATTTGACGGCAAATGGTTTTCGAATGATCGACGACGGTAAACGAAAGCTATTTGGCCACTTTCAACGTTTAAAACGCGCTCAATACAAAACTGCTGGGGGAAATCAATTATAAACTGGTAATTGAGGGACCTGCTAAACTTTGTGCAGTGCGCAAATTGAATCATGTTTCTATGTAGTTGTAGGTGAGGAGGTGGGGTCCCCTCGATTGGCCAGCAAATTGCACGTGCCACGCCTACGGCGACCAAAACGCCCACCTCCTCGAAGACGCCCGGTGGGCAGAGCATTTGTGTGGTCAAGTTGTCGTTTGTTTGTTTGCCTACATGGAAAACTTTGGGTTTTGTTAAGTTTATGCAAATGTCCTTTCGGCAATTAGCAATAAATGTTTGCACTGGCCACTCTATGAGCTTCTGTGTGTGTGCCAATGAGTTTGTTAGTGTGTGTTGTGGCCATTTGTGGCCCATTTGAGATACAAATCATGCGGTCAACGTTTACTGCGGGCCACCAGCTGCCTTTGACTTGGCCAAAACGCCCACCAGGAAAGCAAAACGGAGAAATGGGAAAGGGAAAAGAGGCAAGTCGAGGGGAGCGCATTGCGGTCAACGTGCAAACTGTATTATATTTCGGTCTGCATTTCGCCACAGGCTCATTTGCTTGACGCCAAACAAGGATGCACTCCGAAAAAATACTGGCTTGAAAATAAGAAAAATACTGCAATTAAATACCATTATAGATACACATGTAGTTATATTTTACCTATTTGAAATATTCAACCAAATAAAATGTAAAATACATTTTTTTTTAATTTTGCAGAAAAGATATAGCAACATTTTTTTTAATCATAGAAGTTTTTCTATTTCTTATTCGCATTATTGCATTAAGTATTAATATCAGCTATTCGCAAAAAAACCTTATTTTTTATTTTTTCCCACCACATTTATTTTTGCTCTGACAAGAAAGGTCAAAGCAGAAATACCTTTAAAATCATGATGTTACTCTTGTTTTAATGTAATCCCTCATCTTATATTCTTGTATAAATGGATACTGATTTGCTATATATAACTTACACATTTTCCTGAGTGGCTGTGGCTGATATCGAATGACTGTAGTTGCGATATCGGTTGACCGATTAAAGTCAAATCTGCAGCACCGCTGCACACATTCTCAGGTCACACCTAATCGGCGATTTAACGGACAACCAATTCACTCCATATCTGAGCCGTTTCGGTAAGCTCCTCCTAATGCATTAATTGGAAACCAAGCTGGCACAGCTTTGTGGCCTGCATTTAGATTGATTTTCATGCATAAGCAGGGGGCCCCGCCTTTCTCGGAGCCACCCCTTTCGGGCTGACCCAGTTTATCAAGTTTTCACTTGTCTGGAATGCGCCAAGTGGCCTGGCCACGAGGACAATACTTGGTCTTGGTCGACCTGTCTGTGAGGTTTCCGCCCCCCTTCCGCTCTTTCCCCCTCCTCGATCCGGTTGAATCTGGGCCTGGCACTCGGCATTCTGATGCCCGGGAAAAGTTTTTCCAGTTGTGCCAACACAACGCCTTTTGGGCTGCCTGTCGACATCAATTTGCATCTGTGTACATTAGGGTGGCTCTCCGATGTTTGTAAAATTTTATGTGATGCAGTCGAAAATCCATAGGGTTGTCAAATGTGTTTTAGAAAAGATAAGCTTAAGTTCATAGCTTAGAGGTTAAAAAAAAAATATAAAACTTTAAAGAAAATAAAGTTTAAGAACTAAAGTAGTAATGAAACATTTTTATAACTTTCTAAAACTATTGCAATTTTTTGAAAGTTATGAGCCCATATTTTATTTTACAATGTTCATACAATTTTTATCCAGATAAATTTAAATGCCAAAAAGTAATGATATTTTTAAAAATATAAAAGTGTAAATTAAATTAAACCCAAACCTTTAATATACGTTATCGAGCACCCTAGTGCACATGCACTTCTGCATATAGTCAGTGTGTTTTGCCCACTTATTTGTGTGTTTGTGTTCCGCTCGATAAATTGTTTCGCAAGTTTTCAGCAGTTCCCAAAGCAAAAGCCTGGGGCCTCGAGCTGCTTAAATACTAGCAGTACATCCCGCCCATAGGCTGGGACTATTAATAATGGCACAATACCCTCGTCCTGCCGAATTGATTGATGGATGATAAGAAACATGAATCAGCGGGTAAGACCCGATATTTTCCTCATGCTCCAGCGCAAACCATCTGACGGCATAATAATACGCGTTTATCTCTGCTTGGTTACCAATCTCTAACAATTTGATTTATGCATTTCCATTTGTGCGTGGGCCCCAAACATGCTAGAAGTTTTCCTCGGAAAAACCCCCAGCGCACACACATGCCCCTAATGGCAGCAACATCAGAAAGTCTGATTAGATTTCCCCGGCAATTACGTGAGCAAGTTGCTCCTTTGAAAGGCACACTACTCCGATTCGCCCATTCATATGCCGCTTTAATTAGTCAAATTTCGTTGGCAACGCGACTGGCCCGCCCATGTGAACATTATCGGCCCGATTTAGATATATCGCTGGTAAATAGGCACAATGATTGAGCTTGTTAGGCTATTGTCGTGCATGTGAATAAATGTTTTATAAATCATATCCGATTGCGATTTCCCTACGACGACAACGGCAGGAAAGCCACACCGAGGAAAATTATATAAAAATAAATTTTATTTATTCATTTTTTTGCTGCTCATAAGGATATCAAGTTATTTTCACGGAACAAGCCCAATTGATTTTATTTTGAGTGCTAACAAATTTGTTTTCAAAAGATGAAGGTTCTTAAAAGTTAAAAATGGTTTTCATATTTAAAGTCTTGTATTTTTTTGAGTGCATTTACTGTGAGCTTACACTGGCAGATAATCCTCGTTGCAGTTGCCTGGCAACCTATTTGGCGAAATCCTTTTGCCAATTCCTCTTAGCCAAACAACAAAGTTCATTTGGCTTTGACTTAGTAGAAATTCAATATTAAAATCGGATATAAATTGTACGCACAGCAACGAACATCCTTCTCATCCTGGAAATAACAAGTGGTTGACATGACCCACACACACAATCACACAAACACACACTCACACACATACTCACAGATAACCACCCATTCGCATTGTTACATGTGCATTTGTTTAAGCATCTGTAAGCCTGTTTATTCAAATGTATTTCATTTATTTCCGCTCGTGTTCTGCTCCTGTTTTGTTAGCAATTTTCGAAATGCTTTTAAAATATTCATGGGTATCAAATGTTTGATACAAACAAATACATATATGTAAAGGGGGATTTAAGCCGACTAACTGTCGATATGTGAGTGTGTGTGAATACGTGTGCTCAAATTTCGTGAAAACTCGTGGGTTCTACTTTAATATTTATATGATAAATTTTACCATATCCAGGGGCAATTAATCACTACATTCATGGTCTCGCTGGCCCAGTTATATCCATATCCCCGGAATTTGATTGATCGAGGGCGCTGTCGTATAATTAGCACACACACGCTGACCTTCTGGCAGCTGGCTGGTAATTGCGTAATGAAAATTAATAGATTTATGACCCGCCAAAGCTCAAAAGAGCGCTTTAAAAACGCCAGTCAGCCAGCGAGTACTCTGTATCTGCATTTGTATCTGTATCTGAGGGATTCCCTTTGACAGGCGACGGCCGTAAAAGCGCAAAACAAAAGCAACATTCTCCGCCGCCGGGGAACCCTTCGTCGGGATCCTTTTATTGCCCGAAAAGTGTATGACAAATGCGTGCCACGGATGCCATGGCATCCTCATTCTCGACGCTCGTAAAAACTGCGACGCCTCCATTGTTAATCTCCACTCACGGCATCGCTTCTGTTTGGCTTTTGTTTTATTGTCGCACTTATTTTTATTTGCACATCGGGCGATGATGCCATGCAGCTCTCAGCTTGATTAAATTATAAAAATTGTATTATGATGGAAGCCAGAGCCCGGAGGCGATTTCGGTTTGGTTTTCGATTTTCGCAGTTAAAGCCGCTGGGAAATTTAAAAAATATTAAACTGCATTCGATATTAGTGTCCTACAAAGTTGTCATTTTTAAAAGGTTAACGGTTATAATATATTTAATATTCGTTTATCTTAGATGATTTTTAAAAGTATTTCCTATTTGTATACCCTTGCAGAGGGTATTATAATTTTGGTCAAAAGTGTGCAACGCAGTGAAGGAGACATCTCCGACCCTATAAAGTATATATATTCTTGATCAGGATCACCTCCTGAGTTGATATAGCCATGTCCGTCTGTCCGTCTGTCTGTCCGTCTGTCTGTCCGTATGTCTGTCCGTCTGTCTGTTTCTACGCGAACTAGTCTCTCAGTTTTAAAGATATCGAATTGAAACTTTGCACACACCCTTCTTTCCTTTGCACGCAATATATAAGTCGGAACGGCCGGGATCGGCCGACTATATCCTATAGCTGCCATATAACTGATTGATCGGAAATGCCATAACTCTGCTGTTTGTTAAGTTAGGAAGTTGGGACTCTCTATGGGTATTATATTTGGCCAATCAATCCGACGTACCAAATTTCATAAGGATCGGCCGACTATATCCTATAGCTGCTATATAACTGATTGATCGGAAATGCCATAACTTTGGTGTTTGTAAAGTTAGGAAGTTGGGATTTTCTATGGGTTTTATTTTTTCCCAATCAATCCGACATATCAAATTTCATAAGGATCGGCCGACTATATTCTATAGCTGCCATATACATAACTGAACGATTGGAAATGCCATAACTTTGGTGTTTTTAAAGTTGGGAAGTTGGGATTTTTTATGAGTATTAAGAATGCATCATATGAATAATTTTGGAGAATATAATTTGAAGAATATTCTGCAAGGGTATTTCAACTTCGGCTCCGCCCGAAGTTAGATTTCCTTTCTTGTTTAAATATTCTTTCTTATAAACGCTACCTGTTGATTAAAAATAAACTCACTATTTGTTGTAAAAAAACATTGTTTCATTATCCCTGGAGCCATTATAGGATTAAAATCGTCGGAGTGAGAACCATGCTCTTGGCAAAGATTCAAAAATTCTATATCTATCTATCCATCGAGTGGGCCTTGTAAAAAGGGCCCCAAGCAAAAAGAGAAGTTGGCCCGGTATTTGGGTCAGACTGCAGCTGGTGCATCTTGGGCTTCGCACGCACAGTCCTAGATGAAATTTAATTTAAAACTTTCCCTTCCATCCTCGGCCCAAAAATAAATGTGCCATGTCCAGGCCATGTGTTGCTCGGCTCCTCCGCTTTGTTTTTACCAAGTATCAAATTGTTTTGCAACTTGCATAATAACTCACTGGGCATCCAAAGGCAAACAATAATGAATGACTGTAGCAGAAATTAAAATGTCTTTAGAGGCAAGGAGATCCCGGTCAAGGAGCTGTATTTTGCCCTGCCTTTGCTGCCAGCTGCAATTGATTAAAATTCTCAGCAATGAACTGCAAATAGAACGGATTCCTTAGATCCTGGCATTTTGCAACTCCCTGCGGCTGTGGCTGATGAAAAAATGCCACTTCTCTTTGCTGGCTACAGTTTCCTGGCAAAGGTGTTTTGAAGTCGGGCATGATTCATCTCGGCAACCGCAGTCCAATCTCCCAGAGTACTTCCTTTGCCTTGGCGCACTTTGTAATTACTTCACTTAATTAATTTAAAGTCGAATAAAAGTTTTCGCCACACAATAGCGTCAAAGAAAACCACCGCTTTCTAAAAATCAGCGCCTAGTGCTAAACGCTTTAAGAGCCTAATAAACTCGGTGATGAGCTTAACGGGCCAAACAGCACCCCCGCAATATTCTTGGTCGCCGGTCAACCGGAAGCGGAAATTGTCCCCAGCAAAAGGAAGTGCTCTTTTATTTATTATTTGCCATATTCCCACGTCCGTTCTTGCTGCAGCAGCATCAGCAGCGGGAAAGCTAAGCTCGCTGTCCGGGCAGAAATTGGATTTATCTGCTTCGTTAGTAAATTGGTTGTGATAGGCGCGACATCACGAACTGCTCTTGGCCAAGCCAGCTTTAGCCGTCTGCAAAAACCAAGACTGGGCCACTTGCCAACCAGCTGCAATCGCAATGCCTCGGCACAGTGGCCCAAACTGGAGAAAGCGACTGGTATTTGGTGCAATTTATTCGTGATTTATGATGGCACTGTGAAAAATGTTACAGCATTACAAGTACAAATTTTATAATCCATTGCTTAGGGGTGAACTGAAAAACGTATACTTATATATTCACTTTCATGCTGAAAATATATAAATGTAAAAAAAGGAAATAAATTTTTTTTAATTAGTTCATGAGTTCTATTCATACATAAATTATAAATTTTAAAACTCATATTTTTAATATTTACATTATTATTGAATATTCCCTCTTCAGAAATAAATATATTATATTATATATACTTCAGATAATAATTATTTTAATTATTAAACGAAAAGCATGCGCTTATTTGGGTGTTTAAAATGATTTAAACTAAAATGCTTTGGTAAAATAATTTGTGTTCTCCGTGCGGTCCCCTTATTCCACAGGCGACTTTAAGTGGACCAAAACTTTTTCGTTTTTTATATATTATTTTTCCATTGTCCTTTTTTGTGCAGCTTGAAGTCGGTCAACAATTTTTTTTCTGGTAGTGGCGAAATGATTTTTATGCGAATTTCATTACAGTTAGCCGCTGACTCTTAAAGCTGTGCGGCTGCTTGGGGGAAGTTTATTCATTATTGACTTTCCGCCTCGACGTCCGTTGCCGTAATAAATGCTTAAATAAGCCAGCGGCATTTCAATTTCGGCAAAGTTTAAGTTGCCCGCCTATATTTTGTGTCCCCGCGGCGATTGCAAGGATCCTTGGACAGGATACGACAGGGTCCGTGATTCTGTCACATTTTTTATAACAATTTCCATTTGGTGTTTATAATTTGTGTAGCAAATTGAGCGACAGAAATGGGTGACATTCATGCGCGCAACGCAACTAATTTCGGAGTCCAGATGGGGAATCGCTCATTTGGCGGCTACCACGATAATGATGATGATGATGAACTGCCGCAGGCAGCTGATTTATGGGTGTCGCGAATGGGAGAGTATAACACACTCCAAGAAAATAGTGGTAGATTGGAGATATTTGGAAAATACTTTAGGGAAATAAATTAATTTATGTCATCTAGACTTTTAAAAAAATAATTTTTTTAAAAACAGAAATATTGTGATATGTTTTTGATTTATTAAAAAGTAAATAAATATTGGTTTTCGGAATAATGGCCACTTAACCCAAAGTATGTACTGAAAAATGTATAAATAAAAAGCAATAAAACCCAAAATTCAAATACCAAATCAAGCGGATTTCTTATTTTTAAGTGTTGCTTAGTAGTTGTAGGAGTACGAGGGAAAAACCAAAACCAAAACAAGCCATGTGGAGGGCCACCATTCGGCTGCATGGATTAATGAGCCACAGCGGCGACCACATTGGGATTTTCGGAGCCTGGGACCCGGTGGATTATGTTGACTTTCTGCAGACAATGCTGCAGGAGCCGGAGCCGGAGCCAAAGGACGAACCGGGCATCATCACAGGATGTGCGCCCCACTCCTTCCTCGGCTTCCACCCGGCTTCTGGCTGTGAGTTTTGGTCCGGACTGGTGGCAAAAATTAAATTATGACAGCAAATGAACGGCCGCAGGTTGGGCGGATGAGCTGGCCGGAAATGCTGGGCCGGCGGCAACCTGGCTAATAATGAAATACATGAATTTTTTAGACAATAATCGCTGCAGCTTAGCCGGGATTATAATGGGAGAATGATGCCCAAGGAATAACAAAGGAGACCGGGTCCCTAATTCACTGAGTCTAGTTTGCTTTTTGCTCCGAAAGTCGCACAGAAATAAAGCCAGCCTTAAATGAAATAATATATAAATTAAAGTTTTATATTATTTTTCGATGCGTTTCTCAATTGACTGCATTTATAATTATCAATATTTACAGATGTAATTTTGATTGTCTAATCAATTATTGTTGTTTACTCAACTCAATTCGTTGTGTTGGAAATGTTGCCATAACAAACATTAAATGCAATTAAATTGCTTAATGACCCACATTGAGGGAATTATATTTGCTTTTTCGAGCGGCAAATGTCCCAAAACTTTGTTAAAGATTTACGACCTGCATAAATTTCATAATTTCCCAATGGCTTAATTGTCTCTTTGCCCAGGACAATTGTAATGAAAATTTAATTTCCGTTTGTCCCATAATAGAATATTTTTTAACTGGCTTAAGCTGGTTAAATCTGTCATTTTTAGATGGTATATGTAGGTGACGTCAAAATGTTATATGCTTTGTGCTGCTGTCAACGATATACATTACTTACTAAACGCACTCCAAAAACTATCCCTTACTAGCCAAAAACATGGTGTTTTGGCCACTGCTTCTAAAATTTAATTAAACTTGTAACTGAATTATTTCGATATGCAAGGCACAAGCCACGGCGACTGGGATGACGACACTGCCGAGAACAGAAAATCCAACAATAAAGGCAGCAACAACATCGACAAAAGCCAGCGTGGTAGAAAATTTGTGTAAAAAGCGTAAAATATTATTTGCAATTTTCGCTTGCAAAACTTTACGGCTAAAACAAAAGAAAATAGTTTCTTTCTCGTTCTGACTAGAAAGTGGTTTATTTTTTGCAAAGGGGGTTTTTTATTTTGCACATTGCTAAAATAGTTTTCATTGGTTTTTACTGCATTATTATTTGCCAATATTTTTCGCATTCACATATATTTTTTTTAGCTACAAATCATTCAAACATGCACTATATTTATATATATATATGCATATTCAGTTGCAAATTCTGACTTTGCTATTTTGATTTTTAATTGAATTTCCTGGCATAGTTGACCGGCCAGCCGTAGATTCAGTAAATGGCGAAGCAAACAAGCAGAAATCGAGTCCACTCGGCGTATACGTAATATCGGATTTCAAGTACTGTTATCGCCTGATTGGTTCTCTTCTTGTTTTTCCCCTGCAATGAATCGTGGATAATAATCAAATTCCATTCGTAGAACCTGCCTTTTAGGCCCAGCAACCTGCTAATTGATATGCATGTTTCGTTTTCCATGGGTTTCGCTGCAGATTCACCCATTATTTTTCACCGTCGGCCAGAAGCCCCGTTGGCATTTTTCCATTAATTGAAAATGCCAATGGCCGGGCCGCCGTGCAACAAAGCAGCATCAAATAGCCAGCCATATTGTGTTCCAAAATCTAGGACCCCTTCATATGGGCATTGTTATATTTTGTGAGCGCCCTGTGCGCATAAATTATGAAAAGGCCCCCGATTCAGGCATATTTTGATGACATGCATGGCATGTCCGTGTCAGGGGAACTATTTTCTATTTTCGGTTTCCTCTATTTCTTTTTTGAAAAGTCAAATATCCCGCATTATTTACCATGTACTCGTTGCTGTGGCAAACCAAACAAATGTCAAAGCAGTTCTTGTTTGCACTTTTAGTTTGTCAATGCGAATGGATTTGACATTTCTATTTGCTTGCGTTGTGCAAAGCAAACTGTAAGTTATTTTAGCACACTTATAGAGAGAAATTGTAAATAAAAACTAAGGTTGCCCTGGGGGTTTGCAGTTGTGATAAAATAATTTGAAATACTCCAATTTAATTACTTACAAAATCGTGAAACTAACTAGAAAAATTATATACATTCTAATACAAATTATAATTTAATAATGGCTCAAAAATTTGTGATCATATATTCTGTTGCAATTGTTTAAGAATTTTAAACTAATATTTTGAAGAGACTTGTTTTTCAACTAAGTTCTTGCTCAAGCTACTTTATTTGTTTGTAAAAATCCTTTTTCGATATTACACTCTTTAATTGAATATTATAACTAATTAAAAAGTGTACAAAATGAAAAAATATTCAGACCTTGTTGGTTGTTTGTATTCCATAATGGAAGCAGCTGAAAATTCGATATATTTTTTTGATTGAACGTATTTTTTGGGCAAGCAGAGAATTTCCAGGCTCCTGTATATTTTATAATGATTAAAATTTGTTGTCATAAAGCCGCTACCGCGAATCCCCCAAAAAAAATCCAATCGCCACACATTTTTGAGTCTTTTTATTTATTTTTACATTGAATATTTCATAACCGTAAGGCATCGGTTGGTGGGTTTGTTGATTTATGCGAGACTGTAAAATGTGTGGGAATAAGCTGAAATTTAAGCTTTCCGGATGCTTTAAAACTTATTAAAGGATGTGCAAAACTAACTCTTATCCTCTGGCCACTCAATGTAATTCTTAAACAATTTCTTCTGCTATTTTGCAGCTTCGTTCGCTTTAGCTAGGATAGCGAAAACTAATTTAGAAAATTGTTTTTAGCCTCTGTTGCTCGTCGCCTTCCCTTGGCTTTTGCTTTTGCTTTGCCCCGGGGCAAGTGAGAATTTCCTAGAGGGCCCGAATGAATCTAATAAAGAAATTACTCCAGACAGGATAGCCGCCAAGGACGTCGCCTACACTAAATAAAATCTCGGCATTTTTCCCCCACGATGTCGCCAATGGTTCGGCATCGTTGTAATGAGCTGAATATAAAGTGCGTGCCTCGAATCGGGGGAGTCCTAAATCGCTGTTTGCTCTTAGCCATAACATGAATAATTTAAAAACAAAGGCGAAACGATTTGCGACGTGCGCCCAATACACTTTGCCGATGTAATTGCAGATGTGTGAAAAGGATCGGGAGTCGGCGGGCGGCAAAAGGACATTCTGGCCGGGCTAATAGCCGCAAACAAAGGCAGCCGCCATTCAAGCATTCAATTCACCAATTTTCGCTTAATGCTTGACTATTCCTAAATGGCCAGAAGACAATGAGTTCGCTCCCCAGGGGAAAAGAACCAGGTAACTCAAGCACACGTGGCCGTGTTGTAGCCCCAATAAATAAGTCCTGATGGCAAAAATTGCCGATTCAACTTATTCGTATGCTCGAGATGGCAAAACAGTTGTCTGACTTATTCATGGGGGCTTCTGAAACCATTGTTTTTATTGGTTACCCATTAACGTTATGTTGTTTCGGGGCAACAGCTTTTCATATATGCTAGATGGGGGAGTGGAGTTCGTTCCTAGCCACTCGGAGAAAATAAACATTCTTTTCTAGATATATTTAACAGGAATCAAGTAAAATCTCTTTACAAAACAAACTTAGAGACACATTTTAAGGATTGCTATGCTATTAAAAAACTTTTCTGAGTTTGTTCAAAAGTTAGTAGCTAAAATTATAATTATAATTTATTTTGATTTAATACATATGTACAAACTGCATTGAATGCTAAATTCAAGATACTTGGTCACCAGAATTAAATCTTGAAGTGAAAATATTTTAAAATTTAATTATCTTAAAAGTGCATGCTTTGAATGACTGAAAGTAAAGCTATTTGAAGGTAAAAACTTCCGAGATGATGGCCACTTTGGATGATTCTTCCAGGCACAGATAACATTCAGACGGGAAGCCCTTTTGTTTCCGCATCCGAAACGATCTGGGTGGCACCGTTTATGCCCACAATTAGCTGCACCCAGCTGCAGTTACACACCCACTTAAGCCAGTTGTGTGCAAAAGCGTTAGATGATGGTAGAGGAAAGTAGACCAAGTACACTCCGGTTTGTTCGAAGCCCGCTTTTGTTTGTGTCGCCAGGACTTTAATTGCGAAAACATTTTCAAAAGTTTTTCATAAATTTCTCGCACTTAACCGAAAGTACATAACGCAAACAAAAGTAAAGTAAAAGTGTGTGCTACTTATACAGCTTATTCTGTGTGTGCTGCTGCAGTGGCAGTTGCAGCATCAAACTTCGCTGCAATGGCAGCAATGCACATCAATAAAACGAAAATTGCTGCAGAATGGTGCACAATTGTCCTGGGAACTGAAAGGCGTTGGAATCTCTATATGTATGTTTGTGTGTGTGGGTGGCTGAGGGGCGTGGCAGGTTGGTGCAATTGTTGTTGCTCTTGCTGCTGCTGCAGTGAAAACAATCGAAATTATAGCAAACAAGCGCGTAAACTTTTCGCTTTCATGGTCGGATATATCTATGTATATATGAATGTGTGATTGTGTGTGCGGCTGATCAGAGTATGTGTGTGTGTGTGTTGTGTGCGTACTTGTGTGTGTGTGGCCTGCAGTTTTATTGCTGTTCTGTTGCGGCTGCGGCTGAAGGCAGACATTAAAATGCCTGACAAAAAGCGCCGCCAACTGGCAACCTAATGCCAATGCACACACGCACACACTCGCATCTGTAATCGCGGTTGCTTTTTAGGTCTGTGTGCGTGTGCCAGTGATGCCTAATTCATAATTTTATATATTTAATTGTTTTAATACATATTTATATATTATTGGTTTTATAAATGCAAAAATTGACTTCAATTAGGAAAAGTATTAATTAATTTTTATTTAAATGAACAAAATTCAAGAAAATCAAATGGGATTAAATCAATTTAGGGATTTCTGTGGCTGCCTCATTAAGGAAATAAGGAATTACAATATTAAAATATAAATTTTAAAAATTGTATTAAAGGATGGTATAATTAATTTTCAAATTAAAACTGATTTTAAATTGTGAAAAGCTTCATTCATTTAATACAATGTTTAAGGTAATCCAAAACAAAAGGCAGATTTTTTAAAAATATATACTCCGCAGTCATCACTAGTTTGTGCTCTAGCTCTTTATGTTGAAGCGGTTTTTCCAACGGTTTTTTGTTTCAGCTCTTGATGACGAGCGAACTGCGCTCATTTGCGTGAACATTTTCGAAGCACACTTTTTGGGGCCGTGAAAAAATGTGTGTCAACAAAAGTTTGGTTTTCCAGCGAATTGTGTCCGCTCTCAATGCTCTCCAGTGGCATTGTTGCCACTATTGCTACTGTTCTGTGACCGAATCTAATGGCACTGGAGGGAAAGGCGGAAAAGTCGGACAGACAAAACCTGCCTGCAATTAGAGACTCCAGAGGAAGTTGGGAACGAAAACGAGTATATGTGAGAGCAACCCTTTTTGACAGTGGCGGGGAACTAGTTATGCTGCCATAATTAAATGTAAATTATCGCCATGTGCACAAAACTGTTGCCTGTTTACTTATTTATTTGCCAGTTAATTAGTTCGAAATGTGTCCCAAAATCTGGTGACTTTTCCTGTTCTGTTGGCATTACAAACCACGTACAAGAAATGTAATTATTGTCATTACATCAACAATGCAGACAGACACACACACACAACACACTCTCAATAAAAATGTATACCCAAGCAAAAGAAAACAATGCCAAAAAAAACATGGTGTTGGCATTTCCAATAGAAAGTCAGAGTGCGAGGCTTTTGTTTATTTTTGACATTGACGTCCCTCATTAATGTAAACGACGTCGAAGGGCACAAAAAGGCGACCTTCTGTAATTATAATTAATACGAAAAGAACATGAGCTCTCTGTCCGTTGACCCGAAACCAATACAGGAAACGAAAGAAAGTCATGGGGCAAGGGTGGGTTAAGTAACTCCGACAGGACCTCTCACAAATTGCGTCTTTCGCGGCATTAAAAATTCCATTAGCTGCAAACTGTCCGCGTTAATTAGTCCCGCAAACAACTGATAGAAACTTTGATCGCATCCCCTTGAATAAATATATTTCTCCAGGACTTACCAAAGACTCGTCCTGCCCGCGAAGCAGGCAAGGTGGCCAAAATCAGGAGCAGCACAAAGCCAGGAATGATGAGCCCTCGATGATTTCCGTATTCGGCCGATATGCGCAGCGTCATTTTGTTTGATGAGATTAAGAGTGGTTTTTTACTTGGGGTTTTTTTTACTCTCTCTTTAATCTAAAGCAATTTTAGCGGTGGTTTGCGTTACGTTTTTTGTTGGATTTGGTTAGATTTGGTTTCACTTTTGCCCTTGGGCCTTTCAAAATCAATTTACATTTATTTTTTTTGTTTGTTTCTAGTGCCAATTAAACTGTGTTTGTGCTATGAACTGCTGCGTTTAGAGTTCGGTTTAGTTTTTTGTTTGCACCGATTTTAGCTTTAGGTGATCATTTTGAACGAGCTGCAAAGAGGAAAGCGAAAAAATGAAAATTAAATTCTGAATAAATATGATAACAATTAAATTTGATTGCGATTGATTTCAGCATTCAATTTAATTAATCAATTTAATTAAAACTTTCATATTTGGAAGTAGTGATTTGTTAAGTTTCTAACAGGTTTCTCAAATATGACCTAATGGTAGAGGACTTTAAAAATATGAATCTTTATATAATATATTGCTTGTTATTCAATTCTAAACAGTATATAGGTTGGGTAACCGACTATTCATTTGGCGACGATTTCATATCGCTTTTTATCAGATTGTGTACACATGCCCAGACTTTTTTCATTTTTCAATTTAAGGGACTTTTACGGTCTCCTAAAATCCCCCTAGACACTATCCCTTTCGTTTTAGTTTTTGCGGCGGCGAAATTAACTAAAGATGTCAGTCCTGAACAGCGGGAAGCATAAACCCCTCGTGTGTGTGTTTGAGTGTGTGTGTGTGGGCCAAAGTTTATATGCTGAAAATGAATTTGGCATTTTTACAACAAGCGAGAACAGCGGCGCTCTCGGAAGTCTGACAGCATAAAATGGAGTGAAATCTCTGCTGGTGGTGTGTGCAGTCAACTAATGTGGCCAAAAAGGCGGATGGTGGTGCAGTGGGTGGTGCATGGGGTGGTGGTGGTGCAAGTGAACTGGGTGGGTTGTAAAAACGGGCTTCATAGTAAAAGTGAAATGCGCCGGAGGCGGACTGCACATTTAATGCGGCAACAGTTACAACATGTGGCAGCAAATGGCGATTGCTGTTGGCCCAAACAACTTGGCTTTTGACTATAAAAATGGCGAAAGAGAGTTGGCCTTAAAGCTGCCACGCCCCCTTTTCAACTTTGGCAGCAGCGCGTGTGGCAGCAGCAACAACACCAAAAACAACAACAACGACGATCACTGACAACAACGCTGTGCAACCCGCCGCACATTGCACATGACGTAAATGTTGTGGTTGCTTTTAAAAACTTTGTTTTAATGTGTTTGCTGCAGGCTGCAAGTTTATTTTTTT
Organism: Drosophila rhopaloa; assembly: GCF_018152115.1. Classification (NCBI taxonomy): domain Eukaryota; kingdom Metazoa; phylum Arthropoda; class Insecta; order Diptera; family Drosophilidae; genus Drosophila; species Drosophila rhopaloa. The sequence goes on along the minus strand of NW_025335059.1, from coordinate 9,903,857 downwards.
TTGCTAGCCCCCCAGTGACCCCCTTGTGTTGACGTTAAAATTTAAAGTTCAAATTTGTAACTTTCACGGGAAGTTTCAATGAAAACAGAGCGATGTGCGGATGGCAAATCGCTTTGAACCTCCGACGAGTGTACTTATTTTTCTCCACAGATTGTTGTATGTTTCTGCTTTAACACAACCACTTTTTAATTTTTTAATGGCATACCTTCATTTTTTCGATATTATATTCATTTTTTTCGTACAATATTCACCAACATATTCATAAAATAAACCAAAGGAGTACTGGCAAAATATTATATCCGCCGCAGCTGATAATTGAAGTTCTTTTCCATATTACACACCCTTGGTTTTCCCGTGAGCAAAAACACGTTGAGTTTTTCACAATCGCCACAATGTGTGTGTGGATGAATACTCGTACATAAAAACTCAGTCTGTGTAAATAAGTTTTTCATGCAAGCGATGCTGTTGTTATTTGGTTTTGGTCGTGGCCAGGAAACAAAATTAACGTAAGTTTGTTTGAGTTCTCTTGAAAAAAAAAACATTAAAACGTTAATTTTTTATACTATGCTTAAGATTCACCCATTTCAACAAAAACTAAGGATTTAATTATGTCCTTCAATCGTAAAAATTAAATTTTAAGGCGAAACTTTTCTACAATGAATGGCAAACATAGCGTTTCTACATATATTTAGTTGCAAAAACATTTTTGTCCCTTTTTAGAGTTTAATAATAATTATGATAATGCAAACCCATTTTATGTTGATATATGTTGATGGTTTATATGTCCAAGTTTGGATAATAAAAAGCTTATTATTTATAAAACAATTCCAAGGTAAACAAAATATGTCACTAAATTTAGTTCTGACGAACGAATAGTCCACTGTTTAATTGGAACTGTATTGCTGTTGTTGATACACCATTAATCGCTGTTATTATTTCCCAGAGTAAACGAGGCTTGTGTAATTCCACGAAATAGTGGACGCCTAATAAAGACATGGGCCCGAGAAGCCCATTAAAAGTGGCGGCTAGGCGACCTCAAATAGTCAACGCCTTACGCTAAGCACCTTAACGACAAGTGCCCCCTGGAAAAACATTTTCATCTCCGGTGGCAGTCCGTCAGTGGTCGTCACTCAACAAGTTACACCCGCCCAAGCCACAAGGAAAGTGGAAAACTGAGACCTTCCACCCAAATCCACCTCGTAATGACCGGTAGTGGATTGCAGAGTGGCGCAATGCGCTGTGCCAGAGGCAATTAAAGTGCCTTGGCACTAGTAGTTGTAGTTGGACAACCTTTTTCAATTTTCCACGTAATTCTGAACGCGTTGCAACCGCTCGTTCTTCTATTCTTGGCCATTAGTCCCCTTTGGGTCCGCAGACAGTTCCGAGCCGCTTTCATGCCCGAATGCCCCAAACAGCGAGCGGAAAACAGTGAGGAGCGTTAAGTAGCTGGATGTCAGTAGCCGATTTGCAGTTATGACAACACCACTTCCAAGTGCAGTGGCTCCCATTTGGGGGCAAACTTTAAATTAAACAGTAGCAAAAGGTAGGAGTGGTAAAGCCAGCCAAAAGCAGCGGGAGATGTGAGTTGCAGCACAGAGAGAAAATTAACTAAAACACTGGGCAATAATTCGGTGTTTTGTAAATATTAGGTAAAAATGAATTTCCAGTTTTCCATTTGTTAAATGGGATCTTTCATATACAAATTGATTTTTGTGTAAGCCTTCACATCAAATAATTTTGCACTTGGCTTTTGCAATAATGTGCTTACATTAAGAAAAAAATTTTATACAATCAAAACATTTATAAAAAAAAATTAATATAAATTTCCCAATTAGTTGATTGAATATTAAATAAAACAATTAAATTAATTAGTGTGTAACCGATATTATTTTGTTTTTATATACCAGTTTAATTTTTGAGCTTTGTATAAATTGACTGAATATGTTGAATGAATATTATTACATTTTAATGAACAAACTTAAATTTTTTAATCACCATATGAATTTATTCTATCAAATCTTTTCTTCTATATTTTAACAATTTCAAAGCAACGGAATACTTTTAGAGCACTTATCACATAAATATTCATTGTCAGCTACATATGTATAAAAAACAACGATATAAGTAATTATTTCAAACAATGTGGCTCACTTTTTTCTATGTGCAGGAACAAAAACAAAAACAGGGCGGCAGCGAAGAGCGAAAAAATATGGCACTGCATTTGCCATGAGGTACGAGGCAGGCAACAAGCAGCCCGGGAATGGAGTAGAATCATACAAAATATGCAAAGGACAGCAGCAACAGAAGTTGTAATTTACAGCTTATTTACGTTGGAATAAAAAATGAATTAAGACAACGAACCAGCAGCACGACAGCAGCTTCCTCACAGGCCAACTCGCAAAAGGTAAATGCATAAATAAATCAGGCAAAGTCCAACAGAAAAAAGTGAAAGAGTGGAGCACAAGTTGGAGCAGATAAATGCAGGAATATAATTAAATGCTTTGACATGATAGAAAAGCAGTCAGCTAAATGGAGATGCTGCAACTTGGTTAATTAGCACTGCCAGAGGTGTTGCAAATGTCCTTTCCTGACGTCATTTAATATGGATTGAGCAGCTTTAATTTTAAATAAGTGGACCAAACAAAGAATGCGAGCACAAAAAACACGTGTCAAGAGGGTGCAATTCCAGGAGGACTTGTCTCTATACTTGTACCGCTGTCGCCACTTGCTGGCGCATATAGATGGAGATTATAATGCCAGACGCTTCACAATGGGTGTGCGAAAAATAGAGATAAAAATAGAAATAACAACTGCAGCAGCTTAAGTGCAACTGCAGTGGCTGTGTGGCTCTAGTGCTGCTGCCACAAAAAGGGGAGGGCGGTGAAACCGTTCACATTCACCCACCCAACAAGAAGTTGCCTTTGTTGCAAGTGCAACTGCAATTGTTGCCGCCCTGAAAGCGCAACAATGAAGTTATTACACGAAACGAAACTCTTCTGCGGAATTCCAAATCACTTGCCAGCCACATACGCCTAATCATCGTGTAAGCCTTACTTGAATCTAAAAGGGACACTCCACTAATTCGGTTTAGATTCCGGCTGCAGCCAGAATTTATTTTATTATTTGCTGATGTTTGCAATTTGGGCACGTGCCGCAAATTGTAAAATAGTTGAACGTGTGCCACACTCGAGCCAAAAATCCTTCACCTCCCAAAGGTTAAGCACACAAACACTCTCGTTTCTGGGGTCCAAGAACCATTTTTGCGCTTCGCTGCCTTTGTTGACAAACATTTTTTGAGTGGGGCCAAGCATAATGCGAAAGTGTAGTAATGGCATCAAGAGCTACTGCCGAAATCAGCGCAAATTTAGTGGCAAGGCAAATAAATTTATTTTAGTTTTTCCCGGCCATTGTTGTTCATTTTATATTTTCTTTATTCGCCGACGAAATGTCTCAAGTCGCTGGCTGGCTTTTATTGCCCCAACAAATGGCAGCAATGGAATTAAGAAAAATGGCGCAAAAAGGGTTCCCAGCTTGGTGTTTGTTCAATGGCACATACAGTCGATCGGGCGGCCCTTTGTTTGGACCCCCTCCCCCCGAAAAATACCGAAATACCCAACTTCCCCTTAACAATAATGTCCGCTATTAGCGGCAGGGCATGACCAAATCTTGGGTCAGCAGTTTAAAATAAAACTTTGTTCGAAAGGGTCTTTATTTTCCCTCGAAATGCCAAACCAATTTCTGGGCCAGCAAACCGACTAACCAACCGCCCACGACACTCACTAATTAAACTAATTAACTGAGATGGCCGAGGGATAAGTTGGCCGAAATGTCTTGGCCAACTCGCTCCAAGAGGCAAATTGAAAGGGAAAACGCTCCGCAAAGTGGGTCAACATAAATTCAAAACCCCCGCTCTGCCCCAAAAAATGCAAAATATGCTGCAGTACGAGCTTGGAATTTTATTTTCTAGCTGCCTCGATTATAAACCGTTTAGTTATGCTTTCGGGTCAAACAGAAACAAATCTAGGAATAACCACCTTTTGCTGTGTTCTGTTTTCTGCAGCACAAGACCTTCAATCAGTTACTGGTTATTCCTCGAGATCGTCGTTAGTTTGGATCTTGGTACCGGCCAAGTACACGAACACAAATAAAAACTGAACACGGAACTTGACACCGACTGCCTCATTTTACTTTGATTTTATCTCTTTTATCTTTGGTAAATATGCATGATTATTCTGGCATTCACTGTAGATATATTTGCCTGGCTTAAAGCACTTTTCTGGCCTTTTGGCCTCTTTGGCTGAGACGTTCAGCGTCAGGATAAACGCGCACACACGCGACGCGAACGCACGAAGTCCGGCAGCGCCAGCGGACACATCCTTACGAGCGCACAACAAACACGAAACTGAGCCGCTTCGTTTTTGCGCAAATAAATTCCCAGCTGAAAGTCAGAAGCCGCCGTCGCACCACCACCCAAAAAACCCCCTGAAAGGTCGGCGGTTCGTGGCCGGCTTCGTGTTTCTGGCGACTTTCACCACACACGGCTATCTCCCGAAGTTCCGAACGTCTGTTGCCTAGATTTGTGCGCGGGTGGACGCTTCGGCTTTCGTCCTGCCGAGAGCGAAAGGACTCTCTCAGAGAGTGAGAAAGAGCGGCAGAGAGTTCGGGCGCCTGTTCCACTTTCAACTCCGAAACTCACCACGAAGTAACTCCGAATACCGGTGGCCTTATCACTGATAAGAGAAGCGCTCTTCGGCGGACACGACCTGCACAAATCGCTCAGGTGGCGAGCGTTTCGGTACGAACTGAATTGGACCGACAAGTTCTCAAAGAATTGATGGGGCAGTACCAGAATGTCCTGGCTGGGCAGTAGTGAGCTTAGGCAGGGATTATATCCTTATTTAATGAATATAATTGATAACTTAATTTAACATAATTTCAATTATAGATATTTACTTAGTAATTATTTTAGTTTACTTATATTATAGCCAAAGTGTTTGGAACGTTATGTAGATACTTCTTTGCATACACAATTTTCATTTTGGATTATTCAAGCAAATATTAAGCAAAGTGTCTTGACATGTTCATTCAATTAAACTCAAAATAATAAAATAAAATATCAATCGTCAGAAAAAGATTGTACCAAACTGCAAGCTTTAACTTTTAGCTGCTTCTTTTAACACATAAAATTCTCTAACATTTGGCTAAGCTAGGATACATTCAAAATTGTGTTAACGCTCTGAGCCCAAAACGCATAAAACCTTATTAATATTTGCCTATAACAGGGTAAAGCGAACACCCCTTAAAGTTCTAACAGCAGTAATATCGAACTCTGGTTTTGGCCTAACAGTTTCGTTTAACATCATTTTACAGACTATTAAGCCATAGCTATGGCTATGCATAGGAGAGTTTTTGTGAAATCGCATTCGATTTTTTGCTGTATATCTTGGCTTCTGTTAAAATCTACCACGGCCGAAAACTACCCCCAATAACATAAGCTTCCCCTTTTGCCCTTAGCGAATGTTTTGTTTTGTGACCTGTTAAAAATTCGAGTCGAGTCCTGGTCTTTCTGATGACTTCGACTGTTAAGGAAACAGAGGATTATTCTAAATGTATGTTGTTCACGCAGGGGTGGAAAATTTCGTTGGCTGTTATCGTCTTCTGTATTATCTTCGAATTTTTTAACACACTTGGCCTGATTCTCACAGCCTGTTAGACTGATAACTTCTGTTGGTAGGTTTACATTTCAGTTTCTGTACTGACAGATTGAAATGTATTTTTATGTTCTCAGTGAAGTGGCAACAGCATAAAATATGTGGAATACTATTGAAATTCCTGATTTCTTATAAAGTGTTGTTTTATTTAAATATTACATTTAATACGAGCATTTCTTGTTTTGTGTACAAACCAGAAGTTTTTTTTGGTCATGTTGTGTGTTTTTTAACATTCCGGCTCCTTTCTTGTACATTTCCGAATTGGGTTATAAAAATGTTCAACTAGCATTTTCTGAAACCTCCTCATTTCAGACTCTGTAATGTATACACCAGCATTTCTTGGCTCAAAATTCAGAATGTTAACGTGTGAGAAGTAAATAACATTTCTGGACTTATGCTCCAATGGAGAATTTGCTTCATTCTATGTTATGTTTTTCTCCTACATTTCCACATCGGCTCCATCACAGTACGTTATGAAGGGTAACAGAATCTGTAATATACAAATGTCAATGTAATGCCAACCAAATATATGGTTTACTAAATCGTCAAGAAATTATTATTTTTTCATTCACCGCTTACCTATACGGATTTTTTGTAAAAATACATTTAATTGTCCCGATAATTGCATTATTATTTTTTAAATTTGTTTTCAAATAATTTTCTAGAATACTTTTTAGAGCTCAATTTGGATATGTACACTTTCAATTGTCGATGCTAGATTAAATGACAACATATGTGAATTCCAAACGGACAGCAATTTAACATTACAGAAGCCGGCATCTGGCAATGTTACTCCTACAGCATTTTACATTCTGTACGAGCACTTTAAAGACTTAAAAGTCGGCATGTTAATGTTTACAGAATAAATAGCATTTATTGACGTGTCTTCAAAGGAGAACTTGTTTTGGTCTATGTTATGTTATCTACATTACAGAAAACTCCTGCTGCTATCTTTTATATTTTCGAATGGTCTTTTAAAATTGTTCGAATAGCATTTTCTGAAATCGCCACATTTCAGTAAAATTGTTTTAAGGAGAAATTGCTTTGTATACTAAATAACAGAAAACTTCTGCTGTTTTTCTTAACATTTCCGAATCGACTTGTTAAAATGTTCACATTACATTTTCTCACATCGTTAGTTAAATATTGAAGACAACATAATCTGTAATTGACTCCTAACAGATAAGGTAATAAATCTTAACCTTTATTTTATTGTTATCTTTTTTTATCGTTCTTAACTTATCTTCAACAAGAAATTATACAAATTTTCATTATCGTATTATTTACTTTTTTAGTGCTTACTTATATTTAAATCTTATCTTTGCTTTCATTAAAAAAAAATTGAAAATTGAATATCAAATCTCGTAGAAACTTCTGTCATATCTCACGGTACTGCCAATCGAACTCAATAATTTGTTGTGCTGATCAGCCGGAAACTTCCGCAATTATGCTAGTGCCCCTGGCACCTGCCCCTAAACGGTGGCCACGCCCCTCGAGCCGGTCGATTGCCCACAATTTAATAGCTATGACGATGGTATAGGTACTTAGCCCCACCAGCAACATCCTGATGCAACTGAAGTTCCGAAAACAGAGCGAAAACCCACCCTCAGGAAGTCAGCAGTGCAATCGTGTTCGCAATCCTGTAATCGCAGGCTCTTCATGTTGCTGCCGTTGTCAACGCCTCTCAAAAGGAGCAAAAAGGACATTTAGGATCAACCCCTAAAGGAAACCAGCGACGATTTATAACAAATTTTAAATTGCAAAAAATTGCAACAGTGATAAGGGGTCGGGATCTGGCGTTGGGCGAAACCGAAACTAATTGGCAACAAGGGCAATAAAAATTATGAACAATAGCGGAAATTAGGCATGGCAGCAGAAAAAGCAAGGGGAAGGCAAAGTCATTCGCTTTGCGGTTTTTCGCCAACTGACAGCGCATCGAAATGCCAACCAATGCGTGACGAATGCAAACTGCATTTATCGAATGGAAAATGTACACGGAAACAGACAATCCTATATTTAATACATTTAACTAAATTTTGCAATACATACATTTAAATAAATATATTGATGTAATTCTAAATAAAATCTTAGATAAATTTATAAAAAGGAAATATTCCCAGGGAATTATGAAAATATGAAGAGTTTTATATATTTCTTGTTCTTCAACCATTTTAAATACAACATCAAAATAAGTTCATAATAATAATGTTTACAAACAAATATAAGATTTGTTATTAAATTAATGTTAGCCCCAAAAGCTTTTCATTTATTACCAATAAATACATTTAATTTTTGTATCCTATTTTTATTCTCAGATAATTTCCAAATATAAACAAAAGATTCATATTCAGGTTTTTTTCTATTTATTTTCCTCTGTGTTCTTAAGGAGTAGCTAGTACAATTGCAGATGACATTGGGGATAACACTTTCACTGGGGGCCCGGAAGTTCAGGGGGCGAAGTTCACGGCACCCCGACAAGCACAAACTTTAATTAGCAACTTTTTCGATTTTTCCCCATTTGAAACCCAGACATTTTCCATGTCCTCGGTCGCGTTTGAGTGGCTGCTGCAGCTCCTTTTTTCCCCGGGCCATGTTCGTGGAAAAGTTATACCCTCTCTATAAATATAGCCATCTAGCCATGGATGTGTGTGTGTGGAAAAGTTTCCTTCTCGGCTGGGATAAAGGATACTTCGAGGGCGAATGACACTTGACAGTGATTTATGGCCGGGGCCACTGATAACCCGCCAAAACCAAAACCAAATCCAAAGCTGAACGGCAAGTGCAAATCCAGGGCATAGGGTGCCCGATTGTCTCACCAGACTCACCCCCTTGAATTCCAATTTATCTATATATACATATTATATATTTAGATATATTTCCATGCCGCAAATGCTGCAATTTCGAGCCAAAACGCTCGCATGTGCAATCATTTTTTATCGCAAATCTCCCTATCTCCACATCAGAACTCTAAGCGGCTGTTGCGAATCGCTGTCATGTGGTGAGGTCCTGCCCCGCCCCTCGTCCGCTTACCGCTCGCCGCTTACCGCCTTCCGCCCCTTTCGACTGCCCAGCGGGGTGTTAAATTGCCGGAGCTGCTGCCTCAATTTCAGCGTCATTCAACGCCATTAACCTTCTGTCAATTTCAATAAGTCAGAGTCGCAAAAAGAAAACCAGCCTGCCATTCATCGAAATATGCTGCAATTGCAGGGCAGTATCAGAGTCCAGATCTAATACAATATTGATAAGCAGGAATGCATGAGACCAAATAAGAGAGAGCCTGTCACGTTGGACATGTATGCCCTAAATTACACTCGCATCGAGACTGGCCGAAACCACAAGGGAGGCTCGAATAGAAATGGACATTGTTAATACTAAAAAATTTAAAATCGAAATTCTGCACTTGATGGGCTGTTGAAATTCGAGACAAGTGAAGCGTAGGATTTCTATTTTCAAACGAAGATAATAGGTATTTTCGGGCATCCAACAGTGGTTTAATTTATAGCTGGAAGGAATATCTATCTTTCGTATCTCTCTCAATTTTACATGGTTTTCATATTTTGTTTCATTAAGAAAGATTTACTTACCTTCAAGGCTGAATAAGCAATACGGAAACATTTTATTCCTTTATTGCATCATTTGGTGATAAATTGGATCTATAAGAAAATACATTTTTTTATAAAGTGTGTAAGTAAGTAATAAACAAGGAAGCACTGCAATCTGTATTACATCTTTGTATGTATAATTAAAATGAAATCTTTAACCATAAGTTTAAAATTACCTTTGGATACTCTTGATTATTGTGTACAAATATATTTTTACTTCATATGTTCAAAATTGAAAAGGGGTTTTATGATGTATTATATTATTATAAAGGAAATAAATTCCTAAGAAATTTAAAAAACATTTTTATTTATTCCAAATTGAAAGGGGGTATTCATTATTTCACTTATTAATTAAGGCTTTTTTAGCTGACAGTTTTAACTTTTAAATTCCGCTGAAGTGAGAAACCGCGAAAACGAGAGAGGGAACTTGCCTGGCCCGACATCGATCGCAGTGTTTAACACTATTTTACACTGTTTTCCACTATTTTGTGTTTTATCCCAGGTATTTTTATGCCGGCGCACACACCTTTTCTGACCGCATTCCCAGGCGGCGGACATCGGGCCGTTCGTTTGGTGGCTGCGCTTGTTGCCATTTCCGCTTCCGTTTGTCGCTGTCGTCGTTGTCATGTCTACATGTCCTGCGTCCTGTGCTCTGCGCATATGTGTGTGTGTGTTTGCCGTGTTGCACATAAATCGTTTAAAATAAAGTGATAATTGCATTTGTGTTTCAGCTGTCAAAGTGACGTCAGTCTAGGGAAGTCCTTTACGAATGGGTGTCTGTGAGCGGGGCTTAACGGGAACTGCCTGCATCGCGAGGACATTTTATGAATGTCGCCGCCGTATGAATAATTGCGATAGCAGCCAATTTGAATGGCCCCCATCCCATCCAGCCGCGATTCCTTCTCGTTTTGCGACAATTCCGAGGGTTGTTTATGTATGTTTTAATTTCAGTGTCACTGTGAAGTGGATTAAAGTATTTCCATCGGCTTACAACCTAAAACGAGTGCAACCCTCGGAAGTTGGCCCGCCCAGTGAGCTGCACTCCGGGCTTCCCGGCCGACAAACGCACTTTTTCCTATCATGATGCACCGCGAAAAATTGGAGTTTTCAAATTGATAGAATAAATCCTTTTTAAGATTACATAAAACTATATGTTTTTATATTTGGTAAAAAGATTTGAATAATATTTTAAGGAATGAAGAACAGTTATCTATAATTAATTAAAATTAGTAAACTTTTTCAAATTGACAAGAAGGAGCTGGCTGTATCGAGTTACTAAATAAGACCCATTATATTGCTATCACATTTCAAACCATTTACGTCCCAAACAAATGACGTCTCTTGCGATTTTATTGGCGTGGTATATTTAATATATCTATTAGAGATTGCGCAATTAATAACTTGTAAAATAATTTTTTTAACTTACTACTTTTACTGAATACGTAATGTTACAAACGAATACAATATAGATTTTTTTATCCAAATTATGGGGTTAATCATGATTGTGGATTTTTTTGGTATTTATTAATATGATTAAGAGTTACTGAAGTTGAACCCCCTTTTCATAAAATATTCCCAGATAAAAAATATATTTTTTTTCAGTACCTTTGGCTTGTGAATTTATGGCGGCTGATATATAAGGCATTCCTACCTCGACCAGTGCCTGTGATTAATATGCAACACCCCGTTGGCTTGTTGTCTGAATGGAGTGTTCGTGTGAAGCGGGCAAGTGTTCCCCGAATCCCGAATCTCGATTCCCGAACCCTCTCGGTCGAATTGAATTGTTAGGCAAATAGCATTAATATTTATATTGTTTTTTATGCCGGCAAGGGTGCACTGCAGATGGGATGTCAATTGCGTCGCTAAAGTGCCACTGCAAACAAAGGAGAGACTATTGAATGGAAATGTCGAGAGATCCGCGGCATGTGGCAAATTAGGTTGCCTTTGATGCACGATCATGGCTGCAAAAATTAATAAAGCAAGAAATAAACCAATATTAATTCACTTAGCTGCCACTTCCCGAAAGTGTTTCTCTGACGTAGCCAGCTGTTAGGGCACCTGCCACGCCCCCTTCTTGACCTGCATTTCCGGGGGTCTTGGGGTTAAATCGACACGAACTTTGCGTGTTTGTCGGCTGTCGAACTGTCGGAAAAAAGTACGTGTCGATTTGATGAATGCCGTTTATTAAGCAAACAATTTCGAGCTATTTGCAGCCTAATTGAGGACCATGCATCAACGTGTTGTGGCAGTTAAATGGCTTATTAATATTTAAAAGATATTTAAAAAGTGGAATGAATGCGGGGCCCCATTAAATACAAACTAGGAACACGACAGACGAATGTAACTGGTCCTAATGCAAACATTGGACCTTTGCATGTCCCGGGGAAAGCCGAAAAAATAAAAGGTGAAAGCAATCAAGAGCAGTAAAGCCGGGTAAAACATGAGAAATAACTGCAGTGGAGCAGGCTTTCGAGTGGAAATGGTTTTTGCATGCATCACGCTCGCCTTTGGAAGGAAAACCTAATAAAAGCCAAAAAAAGAACAACATTTCCCATTAATTATAACTGCAATGCCCACACGTTTATGGTCGGAAGTGTAGTTGTGGTCAAGTTGGATGAACTCTAACTAACTTAGCTGATTAGCTAATAAGTCTCAGTCTATCTCGCATTTCATTGTTGGAATTTGGCAACACCTTCGTTTTCGTTGCCAACTTGATTTGCATAATAATTCCCTGCCACTTGACTGTTGCCAAACAATTTACAACTTTCGTACTCGGCTCCTCATCATTTGCACATTTTTCGGTTTGGCAACTCTTAAAAAAATTAAATAAAATATGCATTACGTAGGAAAAGTTTAACCGAAAGTGCCACAGTTTCCGTGCTGGCAAACTCACTGGTATTTTCCTGTGAGCAGCGTGGGTGGAAATGGGCGGAAAACTAGCAACTGTAGTTACAATAAATACATATGCAGGACTGCCGACTGTCGCTGGCATTATAGAAATCCCGTTAAACCCACTTAATTCAATAAAACACCTTTCACACACTTTGCTCCAAAGCCGACAACAAACTATAATGTTGTGTGTGTGTGTGTGTGTGTGTGTCTTTCGTGTGTGTTTGGGGCCGCATTTGTATTAGTTAGTGTGTGGGTGTATGGGTGAATGGCGGCGCTCGAGAGCGTGCGCCAAAAGCTACTTCACGGCGGCAATTTACGTTTAAAGTTGCTTAAAGTTGCTAACGACAAAAGTTATAATTGCATAACGTGTGTGTATGTATGCCGGATAACGGGTCCGGGCTTTTAGTATGTGTCGCCTTAAAACTCACACACTTAAACATAGTGCACCGCACTTAAAGATCCACTGCAAGAATATTATAATTAATTGGAAAATTGGAAACAAATTTCATTATACAAATTTAACTTTCTTAAAGATTAAAATGTATTAGTTAATTTATTATTTTTATTTCTACACATCTTTTAACACATTTTTCAGCTTTTATTTATACAAAATATCTAACATATTTATATACATTTTTCTTCTTATGCTTCAATTATGAGTAAACTGCAGGCTTTACTTTATTGACATCACAAGCCCAAAATATAATATTATTTATAATTCCTTAAGTTTCTTATGTTTTTATTATTAATAATTGGGATCTTCCAAATTCCATCTATAGAAATTTTCTAAACTAAAACTAACAAGGATCTTACATAGTAACAATGGATTCTAACCCTTTATTTTATAACTTCATTGATTCTATATTGTTTTCTTAAACATTTTTATAAGTTTAAAGAACTCTCTGAAGATTTTCCTTTCTCTGTAGAGATGCAGCTAAACGCTGCTTCCTTGGCTGAATTCGTATGCGAGGCAGCATATGGCAGCCGGAAATGAAACGTAAATCAAATAAGTAAAGAGCGTAAATGCGCGCTCACACAGACACAGGGGGCACACAGATACACACGCACACATGGGAGGAAGTACAAGTGTATTGTCATTAGCGACAAGAACGATACAACAACAGCAGCGAGCGATGAATCCGAGACGCTCCTTTCCTCAAATTGAAAAGTTTTGAAGTGCATTTTTCACGAAAGTGGCAGCGTTTCGAATGGATGGCGAATGGAGGAAATTGTTCATATTAGGAAATAAAAGCGGAAAGTGTTGCGAGCAGGGCAATGACGAAAGCCAAGGAAACTACACGCCCGGCTACGCATGTCCTTGGACTCCGCCCACTTCCGCCCACTCCTCCCTCCCCCATTACCACCATTTTCCATTTCCCCCCCTGACTTTTCTAGCTGTCAGTCAGCGGCAGGTTCGAAAAAATGTCAACGGCAGGGGGGCGTGGCTGTCTGTCGGTCCTTTTCTCCATTTTCATTACGTTGAAATGCGTTTCGTTGAATTAGAAACATTTCATTTTGCTGCTACTTCCTATTTCTTTCTCCGTGCGAGTTGTCCGCCCCTCCCACATTTTTCCATTTTTGGAGGCGTTCCGGGAAGGTGTTGGAAATGTTTTATGTCTTAATAGCTTTTTGCTGGGTGTGCGTCTTTCTTGCCTTTTCCCATTTCCCCGCCAACGAAACACAACAAAAATAAAAATCAGGGATCAAACATGAGTCCCGCGCTGGTTTAATGGGTTAACGAGTTTGCATTTTCTCCTTTTCCATTTTCCCCTTTTCCATTTTCCATTCGTTTTTATTGAGGAATCTTCAATTAACGCTGCGGGAGTTGCGAAATTTGATTTCGTTCATCCAGAGTAAATTTTCTTAATTGAGTTTTAGCTCGACGTAATTAAGACGAAAAACCTGTTGACTTAATTCCTTGTTTAAAGGGGTCCTCTCTAAACATTGTACCTTTGTTATAAATTTAAAACCAAACACATGAGGCTTACTAATTTTTGTTAATGCATTTGTAAGTATATTTAAGTGAACTTATTTTTAGTTTCTACATAAGATCCATTCTGCTTTAAATATTTAATAATTTATTTGAGTTTCTGTTTATTATATATTTTCCACAGCTAAGAGTAATTTAATCCCATCAATTGAATTGAATGGTTTTCTTCAGTGTGTCCCTTTTATGCAACTTCAGTTTTTAGACTAACCTAATCGGCTTTAACTTATTGAGACGTCTGACATATGCAATGTCCTGAATAAACTTGTTCTCCACCCAAAAATGCAACTTTATGCAGGGCTTTACATTTAAATTGGAGCTAACCGAGCGAAAATGGACAACCCCAAACCAAAGCCGAATTAAAATTAGACCAAGCAAAACATAATTTCAATTTCCGCTGCAATTATTTGTGGGTCTCCCGCCTCTCGATTGTTTTCATTTTGTCACCAGCTTAAATAATTAAAATTCCACATATATGCACGTATTTTTGAAATGGTCCAATGTTGGGTCGCTTTTAAGGTCACCGCCCATTAACATTCTAATTTAGTTGCAGTCAGGCGCTCGCGGCCCAGACTAACCAGCATCGACACAACATTTTCATAATATATGACAGCAGCATTAAAAAAGGCCACAAATTTTCAATTTGGCCCCGCCAAGCATTTGATACGCGGCCGAAATTTGTGCATGAAAAATTCAGTTAGATAAATCCTTTATATTTTTGTGCCATGTGAATTATTACCTCCAGCAGTATTGATATCAGTGCACTCCGAGAAAATTGACACAACAATTTTAAAAGAACTGATGGTAATGCTAAAATGGTTGAATATAATGAAATTATGTTAGCAAAGAATGACATTTTTGTTTTGATTTTTTTTTAACCTTATATTTTAAAAGATTACAGTGAGTATAAAACTAGTTATTGATATCAATACCTTTCATGAAATTGCTATAGAGACTAAGAACAAAGATTTTTTTAGATTTATATTTGATAAATTCTAGGAAGTATTTTATTACGTTTGAAAATATTAAACACATTTAAAATTAATGAACGGAAGTTGCCAATATACGTATGTGAGTAATATTTTACAATATTTTAACAATCCTTCAAGCCATTTTTCTGGGTGCATAAACCCCTTCAGCTGCCATCCTGTGAGCGGCATTCATTGGACTTGTCACTCTGGCAGGCCAAAATATTGAAGGTCAATAAAACGGCTCGAACCCGATTTTAATAGAGTGTGGGGCTGGGATTTTCGAGGTCGGAGCAGCAAATGGAGCTGGAGTGCTGGAACGGCACGATTCCGTCTCCCATATCAGTCATCTAACCATTTAGATAGGCCATGGAGCGGCAGAAGCCAACGATGCGTGGTCGTTAGGCTTTGCTTTCCTGACTCCACCAGTTTGAGACTCCAGTGCCTTTCGGTTGTATCTTAATGAAGTATCGATTTCTGGCTTCGACAATTTCTCGATTTCATGTGCCCTGCGGTGGAATTCCTTCGAGTCATGTAAATCACTTATTACATTTTCGCTTTCCGTTTGCTTCCTTCATCGACTTCCTTGGGCGGCCGGGTGTGCTGATGCACAAAAATGCTTGCAGAAAATCCCCAGTGGTGGTTGAATCTCGGAACTTAATCTCAAATTAGTTTTAAGCCCGTAACGGAATTTGACTAACTGAATTGTCATAATGGCAAATAACAACGGAAATAATGGCCCCATGGAAGAATAAAAACGAAATCAGGCGGCGAAGCAATCTAAATGCATGTGAGTGAGTGAGCAAAGCTGCCCAGCTCATCCTTTTTCATCTGCTCCCATCCCTCGACACTGCACTATGGGGTTTTTGACCACTTTATGTGGCATTTAGTCATTTTTTAAAAGTGCTCTAATTAAAAAAAAAAAAATGGGAATGCATTAACAGAACATCAAACTGTTATGCCTCATACTCAAAATGTTAATACTTAACAGCATATGTTAGCATAACAGCTGTAAAGTCAGCTGTTGCATGCAAAGTACCAGCCTAAGTTTGCAATTTTTCAAGGCGTTCTTTGAAATTAATTTATTCGTGTAAAACACCATTTGAAAAAAAAAAACAAATGTAAACTGATCTCACAGGCTTGTACTATATGTTAAATGTATTAATTGTTTAAATTATGCTGTTTATACTAATATTTTGTCACTTTATAAATGCACCTTAAGCTGAATTTTGAGGAACAAATTTCAACTTTGGGAAGAGTTTTGAAATAGAAGTTTGCATTAGTTTTCAATGCGTCCAAGTGTATGTTGTAGCCTTGTCAATTCTGAGCAAAAATATGTTAGTCTTATTGTGCACTTTTCCGCACTATTGGTGCAATTTGAATTTTTCTTAGATAACCTCACTTTCTCCAACGCCGACTTGGTTGCTGTTTGGAATAGCGGGAAGGGCCGGCTTGAGCAAGAAAAGGCTATAAAATGTTTGATGAACAAATTATTTATAATATGAGGATCATTTTTAAATGTTTGTCCTGTCAGTTGCCCGTCAATTTGGACAAATTCGAATCATTTTGCCTACAAACTGGCGAATTGTTAGTCGATATGTACCGTGGCTGCCGATGAGTTTTGAGTTTGACGAAATTTTTCTTTTTGCTTTTGTTGCACTTATTATCATCATCTTTTATAGGCATGGACCAACAAATTTCAGCTCTTTAAATTTCATTAATTTTTTTAGTTTTAACCGATCGTTACTATGGGAGCTATAGGATATTGTTTCCGATCCAAACGATTTTCACACTATATGTGCCTAGGGACAAATAATGACGATTGGTAAAGTTTCATGTCGATATCTCCAAAACTGACCGAGTTATTAATTAATGCCACAAAAACAGGTCAAAAACCCCATAGTGCACTGTTGTCGGTGGCGTATACGTGATGACTTTGCAAATGGATTGTACATTCCCGGATGGGCGTGTGCGTTTGTCTGCGGGCTTGTATCGTAATCATATCGAAGGCTAACATCATAAAAAGTATTGGATGCTTTATTCGCATTAGTGCGGCAGTCCGATTCGATCAGGGATAATTTGTTGGCCACTAATGCCAACGCAATCTCCTCCGCGGGACCTTGAGTCCTGTGCGAAGTGTGCGCATTAATTATGGCCACACAAATGGATTTCATAATTCTACGGTGGCCCGAAATAGTGCACTTAAGTCGCCAGCTAAATTGAGATATACTTGAATGAATATGCATGAGCCGTGCTGATGGAGCGATTAAAACGCCGCCCGACACTCGCTCTCCACTTTCGTTACTTTTCCTTCTCGGCTTTTTTGTTTTTCACGCTGTTTTTTTCGGTTCCACTCTGTCAGGCACTTAAACAAATGAAGCTGTCGCCGTCGCGTTATTTATTAGCCGAGCTGGTAAAAATGTTCAGCCTCAAATGCTTTTTTATTAATTTGCATTGTGGCCAACTTGCAGACTAACACACACAAATAGCTTGGGCGGAAGGAAGTGCACTGAGCGGTTAACTTCTGATCTTAAATTACGAGTCCATTGTCCTTGACACACAAGTCTTTAAAGGCTATCATGTGTTTTATTCAAATTCACTTTATCCAAAAATCGGTACTTTTAAATTTATATAAATAAAAAATATGAACAGAAAACCTTACATTAAAATAAATAGAAATATAGAAAATCTGATTTTGATAGAGTCAAAACCCTTTGAAGTCAATTCCAGTTCTTGGAAGTTTAATTTCGATTTTTAAAACATTATTTTTGTAGACTTGAAAGCAATACATGAACACTTAAATATTAGTAGTTAAAAAAAATAATTAACTTTAAAACAAGATTTTACAAAATAATATAAGTTTCTTATTGTACAATTATTTTTAAAGATCACCCTTAATTAATGACTTATCGTTATAATTGTAACTGTATCCTTTAAGTGATTATTGTAATATATTATTATAAGTTTTATTATTTTAATAATTTTATTAAATGTTCTGT
Organism: Drosophila rhopaloa; assembly: GCF_018152115.1. Taxonomy (NCBI): domain Eukaryota; kingdom Metazoa; phylum Arthropoda; class Insecta; order Diptera; family Drosophilidae; genus Drosophila; species Drosophila rhopaloa. Next base: position 9,885,698 of record NW_025335059.1, on the reverse strand, counting down.
CAGAAGCAGTTATATTAATTCTGTTCACTGACAAGCTCGAAAAGTCTTTTACCAAGTTTTTTTCGCTGTGCATGGCTAGAAGAACCGCCGCCATCTCGTTCAGCGACTGCAATCTGAGCCTGCAACGTGGCTTATTTGTCTGGCTGAAGCTGCCAAAATGGCTGCTCGTCTTTTGGCCCACCCCCTGACCAACCAGCCCCCCTCCCCCGTTCTCAACCACCCCCCCACTCACCACCCCTCCGACAGACTCTTTATCGTATGTTAAAGTCAGCGCACACAAAATTTTTAAGTGGTTTTGCCGAAAGTTTTCGAGAGTTGGAGTTCGAGAGCCTTCAGCTTGGCTTTTGTTTAAAATGTTCCGGCTTTTTAAGCGCCACGCTGAGTCGGCCTCCTGCCCACTTAAGGGGCGTGGCCAGTCGCGAATATCTACATATATATATATGAATCTGTGTATATAATGCCGACACACACATGGCTGGCACGCTAATTCGCAGCGGGTGACAAAGTAAATTATGATATTCGTTTCCCGACTAACAGACTGCGTGCACTTCCTGCAATGTCTATTTTTCCTTCTTTCTTTTTCCGACGGCCCCCCGCCTTTTCCTTTTCCTCATTTCCCCGAATTTTCCGCCGGACAGCGCGGCAGGTTCAACGGGACTTCCATTATGCCTGGTCTGGATTTCGGATTGGGATTGCGGAGATTGGAGGATTGGGGGATTGGGTTTTCGGGCCGTGATTTGTTGCACGGCCAATGTCGCGCCCCCGCGATGAGCACTCGGAACTTTGCGTATCTGTTTTTGAGCTTCTTAATGGAAAGTTTTCGGGCGAAATTTACGATTGGGGGTCGGTCTACGTTAGCATTTTCCCCACCTTTCCCACCCAACCGGCGTCATGTGAAGATAAGCTGGAAAATTGCAGGGAGATCGAGCGGGGGTTTCGACTGCATCTGAAGCTCTCTTTAAGCGAATTAGTTTAAGTTTTCGACTGTTGGCCATCGAAGGGCGAACTGTTTGTCACGTCGTTTGCAGCTCTGATCTTTGTTTGCATTGGCCAAAACTGCTGCTCCATCAAAGCCATTGTTTGTCCTCCGGCATTAAAGGGGAGTAGGAGTAAATTAACAAGGACTTAGCTGCATCTACTGCAGAGAGTCAGGTTGCACTGGGGACTACATTGAACGAAATTATGATTAGAAAAGGAAGTAAAAGAAAATATAATATTATAATTAATTGACAATTAATACAGATTTATAAAGAGTTAAACCATTTCGACAAAGTTTAGCTCTGCCTTAAAAAATATTAAATAAATAAATATTAAATTATATTAGATACCACTATCTAAATGTTCAATAAACATAAAAGTCTTTCTTGGCTTGTTCCGGAATTTTCAATTCATTATAAACCAGAAAATTAATATGAAATTAAAGTTTAAAACAATATCGAGAATTACAGAAAATGTTAAATAAAAGGCAGTATCGAAATTGTGTTTCAAGAGGTATAGATTTAGGCCCAGGATTGTTTTCTTTATCGTCGATGCTTAAATTAACAAACAATATTTATATCAATGAAAGAATAACTTACCATTTTGTTTACTAATGATGTTTTCTTCGCGTGCAACTACGAGTTTAGGGAGCGTGCAGCTCGTTTTGTTTACCTCATCGCTGGGAAATCTGCTGGCCAAGAAAGGTCCGCACATTTTCGTGCAAACTTTGTTAACTATTTAAGACATAATTTAGCAAATTATTTTCTTCCATGCTGCTGCTTGGGGTGGCGGTTGAGGGCAGAGGGGGTGGGCGGCTTCGAGGCGGCTCATAAGTAAATATTATGCAAATGAGAGCCTGGGGACCTTCCCGCAGCCCCTCGCTTGACAACAAGGGGCAAACTCAGCCTGCGAGAGCTTAGCTGCAGCGAAAATTCCTTTTTTTACGCAGGAGGGGAGCAGCTGGCTTGGCACCATGTCCTTGCCATGGCTGTTAGTTTTTTAATCCTTTGCAGTTATTAATTTAATCGCACAGCTGCATTTCAGTAGCGTGTGAGGCTTGGAGAAGGATTGAGAGGCAGGAAGGGAAAAGCGCTGGAAAAGCGGGCAAGGGGAAAAGTTAGCGGCAACTTTTTGGCTGCCAGCCGTGACAGTCAGTCCGCTGGCTGGCTTGACAAACGCTTGACACATAAATCCGACGTTGGCTTTAATTAGTCAGTGGATTTGTTGTCAAAAGTTGTAACTTTCACTTAAATTATTCATGTGGCCGCTGTCGTACGCTGACTTGCGTTCAAAATCAAGGCCACCAAATAGATAATTAAGCAAGTTGATAATGCTTAAGCCATAAATTATAAAGCCAGCCAAGGCCATTTAGTCATGACTGAAATAGATACCCAACTATTTGTGTACGTTTCACAGAACTATCATCAATAGGCGGCAATTAAAATTCAAGAATAAGAAGCCAACGAATTAATTTTCAATTTTCATTAAGACTAAGTTGGGAAAAACAATCGTACACCGGAAGAAAAACCTTTAAGCTTTGGGTTATGTTAATAAAATCTATTGAAAATTGCCTTAGTTTGATTTATTGTTTTTATCCTAAGATCAATTTTATTGACTTGCTATTAGAATGACTTTAATTTTTAGAACTAAATTTTCTAAAATCCAAAATTTATATTCCTTTTTCACTGCACAACCTTTTATTTGATTGTTTTTCCTGTGCAAACAGATAGACATTCTTATGGCCGCATTATGCTTTAACTGATTTTCGCATTTGAATGATTTATGCTTCCCGCCAGACTCATTCGCATTCGCTTTACCTGCTTTACCTGTTTTAGCTGTCGGGCCAACGCCTTTGGGACCTCTTGTCTGGAGCTCGTTTTTCATAATTTTGCATGTGATTTGCGGAGGTTTTTAATGCTTTTTTTTTGGGGTGTTTTGCGCAATCGATAATCAAACGCGTGTGAAATTCGCATCGATGGAATTTTGGGACATAAATTTATCAACAGGTTAACAAGTGACTTACACGTCTGTCGGGACAAAAAATGTGCTCATTCATTTATGACCCGACTTTTGGGGGGAAAAACGATGCCTGAAATTTTACAAGCTAACAGAATGATTTTACGCATCATTAACGTTTTTGTATTTCATATGCAAATTCGCCTAGTCCTCTCATCTTTCCTTGATCCTTGAAGACCGACCATCAGAACTCCGTCCAAACAAAGTCAAACTTTTTGGCAGTGGGTTCGTGTGTGTGACCGTTCCATTAGTGAGGTTCACTGCACATCACAACGGGGTGTTCAGGGGGTTTCGGGGACTCGGTGGGTTAAGGAGGTCCTGGCAGGACCTTTTCCCCCCACATTGGCCACATTATGTGCACGCAATGAGCCTTGAAATTTAGTTTTCGGCTAGTTTCAAAGGGTCAGGACTACTTGAGCGCCTGCTTCGGACACTTTTGTGAAGCGAAGTTTTGCACTTTGCATATGCCCAGTGACAGAGATGCTCGCAGCCATCCGCCTTTCATTATGGCAAATAAATTGCAGCGACTTGCAGCGCTGCATTGGCCATTTAAAGCGCCATTAATTAATCGTAATTAAAGTGATTTTCTTTCGCCTTCTGGGCAGCCGCTTTTGTTGTGGTCTGCGCTGATTGAGCCTTAAATTGCCGCATCGCCTTTTGTGGCCGCAATCGTCGCGATAATGAAGCGTAATGCATAATTATTGCAATCCGCCGCCGCCGCCGCCGTGGTCGCCGCTCCTGGCCATCTGAGTTTCGATGGGAATTACCCCCGGCCAGCGGAAGTACGGAGTCCTTGAGTTGTGTGCGCAGAGTCTTTCGACTTGAGCCATATTTACGCACTTATGTCGGGTAATTAACGGCACAGTGGCCCTTTGTTCCATAGACATATTCGCATCAATCGGCATAATCGGGAGTCCTTGTTAAATATATTTGAACAGTCACCAGATCCAGCCGGGAATGTCTGTCATTGCGGTGTGGATCTCAATGCTCCAAGCCGCAAAGTCTAAAAACAAATTCACACTGGGGAAAAACTGAATTCTGAATGATATTCCATGATTTTATATTTGGCATATGAATAAGGGCAAAACCTGAACCAATATATTTTTTTTTAAATTGCCACAGTTTAATAAAAAAATTAACAACAAATAACTCCAATTCCCAAACAGTATTAAAGCAAATGTTAATGTTTTTATCAAAATGTTATCAAGAAATTTCTTTCAGTGATGCTTGTATGTGAAATCGGTATAATTTTAGATACTGCACAGCTGCTCATGAAATTTAATGGCTTAGTGGATAAAGCGTATATCCTGAGCACTAAGCTTTAATAGTTTTTCAAAGATCTGCCGCAGTTTTTAGAATCTAAAAATCATAATTATTATTTTAATGACTATTTTCGCTCAGTGTGCGGTGGCACACATATTGGGATGTATGGTAAACAGATGTTGAAGTTCGAGTGCTGGACGTGTGTGTGAGTGTGTGTGTGTGGTGTCGGTGAGGCGATAAGTGACATTTGAGTGAAGGCTTTGGCTCAGCAGTGTGAACGTGTTAGTGCGAGTATTTGTGTGGGGTGTGCGTGTGTGCGTGTGCGTGTGGGTGTGCGTGTGTGTGCGTGTGTGTGCGTGTGTGTGTGCGTGTGTAGAGCGCGCTTTGGCAAGCCAACAAATATTTATCTATGCCAGTGGCCATTTAGCCAGAGCCTGCCAATAAAATTGCCATTTCTGTCATTGTCAGCTTAACGGCAAAGTGAGCAACAGACAATTGCGATAGTGTGGGTGCACACTCGAGTATGTGTGTGTGTGTCGCCCGAGTAGTTGGTGTGTGTGCGTGTTGCTTTGACAATTGATTAAATATGTGAAGTGTGCGCAATTATGTCAATTAAATGGAAATTACTTTATACCTTGGCCAGTGCTCTTTTGTGCTTGACAAATCACACGGAGATTCAAACGTGTTTTATTGCCGGAATTAACTGATGCATAAAGTGAATAATGAGCGGCTGGACAACTGGAAGCCCAAAATAATTGGCTACCCCACCGCGCATTGCCACTGTTGCCATTGGCAACCGCAAAAGATGTAGGCCCCAAAAAGTGTTTGGCCAAATGTACTATTCATTAGCTGTAAAATATCCTTAAGTAATTTTATCCCTCAAAATAATTGACAGGCAAACAATAAGTTGCTTTACAGAAATGAAAGGGATTTCCAATATATTATAATTATTTGTTTATAATACAACAAATACCCATATCCATTAAAATTGACGTGATATCTAATTGTCTTACATTGGTAGCTTAATTTTCTTGTTAATATTCTATCGACAAGTAAAATGCTTATCAAGTTAAGCTGGTAATGTCGAAATATAAGATAAACTTGATAACACAAATCAGGCTACCAAACAAGGTTAAGTTGTTTCCACTCCTAAGTCAATAATTAATTTAATATTTTTCCACACTGACCATAAACAATTAACTTGGCTAAACGAGTAACTGAGTTTGCATGGTCAGCTGGCTTAGATAGAGATACAGATACAGATACAGATACAGATACAGATACACGGCATGTCCTCGTTCACTATATCCTATTTCCCCGCCTTTCCTGTGCCAACTTCAAGTCCTGGCCCAAAGCGCGTGTGTTAATGGCAAAACGTTTAATGTTTCTGGTCACGTAATAAATCCAAATCTGTACTCTGTGCTGTGCACGCTGTCACTTCCGTTTTATGATTTAATTTGTAATTTACTCCGAGGCTTCTTCCCTCTCCAGTCTTTGTTGATCTTTTCGTTTTTTTTTTTGGCAGTTAGTTGAGTTGATGTTGTTATTTTTGACAACGATACCTGAGGGCATGCTCCCGGGCTGTGTAGGCCTCGAAATAGAAAGCGAAATATGTTTTCCTGCCATTTCGATTATGGCGAATAGTTAACTTTTCGGCGGCAAACGCTGTATGGGGAGCAATTTCCGTTCCGGCCGAGATGATGGATAACTGGATGGAGAACTGTTTGACTCTGCCACTTAAATGGCCCTGAGAAATAATCAATCCGGCTCCAATCATCTCTGTGCCCAATCAAGACGGCCAACAAAAATCCCTCGAAATGTGTTTTTGGCCCACTAACAAGCTGCCTAAAAATGGTTGCCATATCAGCATAAGTCAACCATTACAGCTTTAGCCTTATCCTTTTTTTGGCTGCACTCAGTGATAGTCACCAAAATATTTATTACACAATAACAAATTTATATATTTTTTCATATTTTTATTGTGGCAGAAAGAATTTATAAGGCATTCTTGAGAAACCTCTTTTTTAGAAAATTCTTAAAAAGTAAATCTATGTAATACTTTTTAATTTAACTCAATCAAGGCCTTATTAGCTAGAACAATCTCAACCAGGTATCGACGCTTTCAATCATTATAAATCATTTTTCGTCTGTGTAATAAACTGTCAACCAGGCTAACTCCACCCCAATGTTTTTCTCTAGTCCCCCAACTTGATCCTTTCCCGACTTTCCCTTTAAATTAACACCTCAGGGAGGCGGCTGACTTTTATGGTCTACTATTTTGCATATTGGAGCCACACAAATTGTGTATGGAAAATCATTACACACACACACGCAGAGGCAGCTCCTTGCGAGCCAGCCCCTAGCAATTCATTTTCGCCCCCCTCACCCCCTGTCGAGCTCTTCAAAGAGAAATTACCTTTTTTCGCGTTGGCAAGCCACGCCCACAAGGCGGTAAAAGTGTTGGCTTAGAGCCGGGGGGATTGACTTGGAAATGCGGAAAATCAGTGGAGTCGGGCTGTTTTTCCAGGAGAGGGGCGGACGTTCGGGAAGCGGTCTTTAGTGCTGATGGCAAACTATCTTTTCACGCTTTGCAAGCTTGAAAATTTCTGCATTTTTAGGCACGTTTGGTCTGGCCCTGCACCTCCTTTTATTGCCCCCAAACTCGTCAACGCTGTCATCGCCCCAATGCGTTTATGGCCTCTGCATACGAATGCACTGCGAGAAAATTAAATATTAGATAATTCTGAAGTGGAAATTTATAAATTTTCATTTTTATTACTTTTAATGATAGTCAAATTTTATTTTATTTTCTCATATAACAAAACTTTTTATTTGCATTTAGCTTTATTCACAGGTAGTCACTTACTTAAAACAAAGTTTACCATCAATAATAAATACAATTGCATTGCGATATGAATTTTATAAATGAAAATGAACACATAAAAAACGGATATCACAGGGATAGGTAGTAAATTTATTGCCACATTGCAAATTTTATAAGTTACGTTAAACTAAAATCTTAAATCAATACTATTCGATTATACAATTTGGTTCATTTGACTACCAAATGGTCCTTAAATTTCTTTTAAATTTTATTACATGACCATTTTTATTATCAGATTAATATGTAGCTTATGCTAAAAATTTCCAGGAGATTGTAGAATCTAATGTAATAAGTTTTTAATTATAATAATATTGAATACATGTTTTACCAAAAATATATGTATTAAGTCAAGAGTCATTTTACCCAGTTCAACTGGCTTAATCTGCCATTTACACTTTCCAGAAAAGGTTTTTCCTCGGTGTTGGAGTGTGAGGAGTGCTGAATACATTTTTCTAACGCCAATTGCTTTCAACACCTCTTGGACCTGCATGTAAAGTTGCTTGGCTTCATCTTGCCGGCTCCTTTTGTGCCGGCCGTTGTTGTTCCTTTCGGCCAGGCAGACAAAAGCCGTCGAATGTGTTGGCCATGGGACGTCGGACGTCGAATGGTCGATGGTGGATAGACGATGGTCGATGGGCAATGGGCGATGGTCGATGGACGATGGCCGCTGCCCAGGCTTATGAAAGTGGTGCCCAAACTCGTTTTCGTTTTGGTATCTTGGCCAGCCAGTCGTCGTCCTGTGGGCTGACATATTGCAAGTGCCTCAATGGGCAGTGAGCTGCGATTATGTGCAGCACACACATACACTGATTGCATGTCCTGGCTATCCTACTATCTAAGTATGTGTGTGTGCCAGCTGGCAGCGTTTCCGTTGCCTTTCAGCAAACGGAAGTTGGGCGCACTAAACGATTTGCTTGTTTCGTGTGCTGAAATATTTAAGCAGTCTGAAGTCGGAGGTCCTGCTCCCTTTGAGGTACTCGCACTCGGACTCGGGTTTCATTGCTCCGCTTCACTTAAGAATTAAGAGATATCTGGCAATGAGTTGGCAGCCGACGCTTGGATCGCTTTTTGAAATACTGCACTGGCTTTGCATACAAATGTGCTTCATTGATAATGCACATAGAAAAATGTGTTTAAATAAATGTAGTTCTTTATCTTGCAAGCTGTAAATAAACCATAAAATAATTTGTTGCGAAATGCACTACTAATTGAAAAATAATTTGCATAAAATATATTACTAATAAATCGAATAACTAATTGAATTGTAATAAATTCTTTTTCTAGCTACAAAGGGACAATAATTTGATTGGAAATGGACATTTTTGATTCATTTTTCCGAGAGTTTTCTTAAGCGAAAAACAAAAATTTTACATATTTCCCGAAAAATTCCAGAATGATATCGGACAAATAGCCTTTTTCTCTGTGCATACAAGAGTTCAAGGGGCGATGGAGGGCTGGGCGTGGTCAGCTATTTGTAACCATTTAGTTTACTTAATTTGGCGTGTAAAGTACTGCGGTTAGGGGGTGGAGTGCCGGCTCTCCGCCAGGAGATGAATGTTTGTTTGTGATATTAATGCCACTGCCTAAGAGTCCTGAGAGTCCTGAAAGTATGCAACGCATTTCAGTCAGCCGGCGAGCATCTGGCCCAAGGCTATTTTATTGCATTGTCAATTTAATGGTGTGGAAATGCCTGGCGAAGAAAAGCTGCTCCTGCCACTCACACAATCTCACAGATACAAGCTGGCAGTTCGATGCTTTCTCACAGGCTTGCAAGTGAAATAAGGCAGCGTTTAATGCCTGCACAATATTTATTGCCATGTTTCATATTCCTATATATACGTATCCTTCCTTCTACGTTTTTTTGCTTCTTCTGCCTTTGACTCTTCTGCCACAGACATGGCAACAAAGTGGCCACCGCCTCCGCCTCCGCCTCCGCCTCTGAATCTGAATCTGATTCCCAGACTGAGCCTGCATTGTTTAGTTTTGTACTTTGGCCGATCCTTGTTGCTGTGTCAAGCGATTTATAAAATGGAAAAGTCGGGGCCAGAGCGGGGAGGCCATAAAAACAACAAACCGACCATCCGCTGCAACTACCAGAGATAAACGGAAATTATTAAAGTGCTGCCAGATTTATGAAAATGTATGTGTAGTGCATAGGGAAATGGCTTTTCAGTTGTCTTCATATGCCATTTGTTGGGCTTTTAAAAAAATATCCCCCAAAAAAGGTCTGGGAAAGGCAGGAAAAGTCAGCAATGAAATGTTATAAATACAAAAGTCCGCTTAATGCACCTATCCAGTCAAATAGAATGGAAAGGAACTCATTGTGTTTTGTATTTATTAACCAGTTCGATTGTTATTCCACACAAATATATTCCACATTTGAGCAGGCCTTGACTTTATCCCCTAGTAAGCCCATAAAACTCTGTGTAGGATTCTGGGGAGAAACAGTAAATCATTTCCATAATATATTTGCCCCGCTTTTCATCTGGGGGGCATAATTTAATCGAAGGCAATAAATTGGCATTTAAATGTAATAAAGACATGGCAAATAATTACAGCTGGTGGGGGAATGAGGGGGGATATAAAAGTCCACGCTTTCATTACTAAAGCCGCCGCCGGTTTCCTCACCTCTCCCGTCTGCCCACTATTATCCATACAATTTATGTACAACTTTTGGTGCAGAATTATGCACACATTTTTTTTGTTTTCATCGGACTTCATTCACTTGGACCTCGGCTTTTCTCGAATTGTTATGGCCAACGAATGACAGCTAAGTGACATTTAACGGTTAATAAGCCTGACAGATTTACAACTGTCAGCAACGTTTAAAAATAATGAACATCAACTGACGGAACAGAGAAAAAAGGCCGGACTCGAATAGCCAAAGCGATTTGGCCAAATTGACTGCGCAAAGTGAATTATTAATGTCATGTAGGGGCTCAGACAGACTCGGAAAATCGGGAAAGTCAGAAAGCAGAGAGCGGGGACGGGGGGCGTAGGGAAACCTATCGGGCCGGCACTAAATGTGCGTCTATTTAGTTCCAAGTGCTGAAAATTTACTGTGCGTATTAAATAAATGCGATTTTCCGGCACGTGAAGCTAACGTAGAGCCAGGCCTAGGCCCAAAAAAGAGGGTCTGAAAAACAAGAAAAGCTGGGCAAAACTTAACCAAAACAAAACAAAACACAACCGGGCAACATAAGGGAACAGGGAATAAGACAGCGGCAAGGACAACGCTCATAAAACATAAATTTAATTTATGTGCAATTTTAGCAAGTCGTATAAATTTCCCCCAGCCCAAAGGAGCAAAAAAAGAAAACATACCGAATTCCAAAGCGGCACTGGCCAGCTGGGCAAGGAAAATGTCCTTGAAAATGTCGCATTGTTGTTTTATTTATAGCTCTAAGCTGGAGAGCAGAAAGGGTTTTTTTCCGGGGGGCCTGGTAGGGATATATATTTATTCCTGGCCATATTTGTAGCTGCACTTACACACACGATTGTACAGCTTCTGCTTGAATGTTAATGAATTGTTACACATATTTAAACATATTTTGAATTCAATTTCCTGCACATTTAATTTGCCATTTTCGGAGCCCAAAGTTGTCGGAACTTGGCAATGCAAATATGTAATAACAGCCAGGAACATGGCCCATGTTGCTCTTTTTAAGCCAGTAATTTGGTCTGCAGAAGAAATAGACACAGATAAAGTCTCACACAATGCGCACTGCACCTTGGAAAATTTGTTTTGCCCAGATTTTGATTGTCAAACTGGTTCAACTGTCCAGATTTGTTGGCCAAACTTTCGGCAGCCTAACAACAGTCAGATGAGTAAACAGTTTTCGAGTTGCGAGAAAAGTTTTCATTTGCCCAAGAAAGGAAAACATTTCTTTTTTGTGATCACAGGATCATGCCGGGCCCGAAAACTTTTTGGTTCGCATACAACCGACCGGCTTCCGAAAACAGGATGCATTAGCCCCGAATGCAGAATTTAATTGCCTCTGCCACAAATCAACATAGCTCCGTCTTACGTGAAAGTGTGGAATTTATGGCATCATCCGCAGACTCCCCAGCCATGTTGAGGCCATAAAATCGGTTTGCGGTCAATGAACACCGTGGAAATGGATGGACAAACTCGGAAAACTGTCGCTCTTTAAAGCGAAATAAGAAATTTATGAAGTTCCTGGCAGGCCGACTCCCTCCTGGGCACGTACACAATCCCAACCACAATTTTCCAGCTGGCTTTGTTTCTGGGCCACATCTAATTCATTTGAGAAAGTTATTTATTGTATTATTTACCACTTGAGTCCGAAACTTTGTCAATTGTTTGTGTTTTCTGACCAGAAAGTTTGTGCCAAAGACACCAAAAATACCTGGCTTTGAATAATCTTTTAGCTTTCAGCACTTTAATATTGATTTGCCATTGTAAATGGAAATGAAAAAATAAACAGGAAAGTGTTACACAAAAAGTAGTTACTGAAAATGGTTAACTCTGCTGTTGCCGCTGGTTTGTGCGGTATTTTTTATATATTATTTAACCAGCGATTTTTTCAACCAAAATCTCCGTCACAGTCAAATTATTAGTATTTAAAAATGGATGGCCGTCGAACAAAAAACGCCGACAGCACTTTGAAGAGATTTTCCCGAATTTAATGACAGTGGAGACAGGCGAATAACAGTTGTTGATTGGGGTTTAATTCGAGTGGGATTGACAACTTGTTATTCGCGAATGCGAGGCCATCAGCCATCACATTATTGTCACAATAATAATCAGCCCCTGACACAAGCACACTTTCCATTAAATTGTGAATTAGCTTTGCAAATGTAATAATGTTTTTCTTTGAGTAAATAGCCCGTGCAAGAATAATGCGACACAACCGCCAAAAATCCTTGACAAACCTCAATCCACCCCTTCAGCGTAACCGCATCCTTCGTTATCTGGGAAAAGCCACAAGGGGATGGGTTCGGGAAAGACAACCAGCCCAATCCCCAACCGCTTTTCCCATATTTCTAGAGTGTTTACCTTGGAGTGTGATCTGCACTTAATTAATATGATATTCGTAAGCCACTCGGCATCTTGTGCGGGAATCTGTGTGGCTGTGTGTCTTTGTGTCCCTGTATCCTTGAGTCTTTCAGTTGCCCGGACAACGAGCACTTTTTGTTGTTCTCGGCGGGTTAATTAGCATATGTAAATGAAAAATCAAAACTGAGCTACTTATCAAAGAGGTAGCAGCTGCGGGGTTGTTTGCACTCCGCATTACTTTCTTTGCAACTCGAAGGTCCTGGTAATCGCTAGCTGTGGCAAACGCTCACGTTGCGGCAGTTAAAAAGCTTGCAAGGATCTCGTAAATGGCTCACAACTCCCAAAGATAGTTACGACAATAGTCTTCGGAAGATTGCAACCATGGGCTTTATTTTATTTAATTTAATTAAAGCCGCCGCAGACGGCGCTGCGGACAGGCGCGTTGACAAACCCACAGCCTAGTGGCAGCCTCATTTAAATACAAATAATTTATGAATGCCCGCTGTCTCTGCCTCTGAATTTCCATCCCCTCCCCTCCCCTCCACGACTGTTTCGTGAGGATTTTCATATTTTTTATTTATTTTTAATGCTGGCGCTGCATTAAATGCTTTTTAACTTATTTGCCAGTGGCTCTTGTCCACCGTTTTTTTGTTCAGCATTGTATTCCGTTTTATTCCGACAACATTAAGCAGATTACATATACGCTGAGATTATTAAAAAGTTAAGAACTTAAAGTGCCACATAATGGGATGCCATAGCATTTGCAATCATACTCGATGCATTTAATTAATTTGCCGCTCCACAACTCCGTTTGCTTTGCTCCACGTCGCGCATACGCAATGTTGGCCGCCTCGATCGATCGTTATTAATTGCCAAGGAGGGTTTCCGCAATTGCCCAGCCCTGCGGCGACACTTAATAGGGATTCATGGGCCAAGAACTTGGGCATAAGGAGTCGGGAGCAAGGACATTCAAGGACGGCAATCAGCGGGCGATTTATTGATGACCAACCTCATTGACCCATGACCTGGCTATCGTCTTTGGTTTCAATCAACAGCAACGCAACCACAAAATCAGCCACTCAATTGTGCTCCCATAAATAATGCATACTCTTTGACAAATGTTTCAGAAACACTAGATATTAAGACCGAATGGCGATGGGTATTTATTTTATTTTATTTTGTATACATTTTTCATTTTGTTGTATCTTTTCGAACATAACTATAAGGTGTATTTCATATATCTTATTCCCCAAAACCAATATGTTCTATCTGTAGTTTGGGTTTATAAACAAACGGCACAAATGTGAACTTTTGTGGCCTAGTGTAGAGAGAAATCGAAAGTCCCCAACTAGATGACTTGAAAACTTTATTGACAAAGCACATTTGGGGTTTATCAATCTACATATGACATTTGAGCATTTTGGGGTAAACATATTTGTGGTTAACTGCTGATAGTTTTCTGTGGCCAAAGTTTTGCAAGGGACATGTGCCGAACAATCAATTTTTGGCCCTGTCGGAATGTTTTGGGCCATCGTAAAACAAAGCAAAAGTGAGCGGAGGTCAAAAGCAGCCAACAAACAGAAAATGAAACAGAATAAAACAAAGCGCAAAACAAGGCCAAAAACTGAGGGAAGAAAACTACTTAGGCAATTTTCAAGTGATGTCCTTGCCTCGTTTTACTGAAAACGATAAGTGGGTGGGCCCTTCAGCCCGTTTTTTTTGTATTTTGTATTTGTGTGTGTATAAGCACTTTGTGGTCCATCTGCCATACGCGTCACTTCACCCCGCTTCCCTCTTTCCCCGCATAAGTAACTAAAACAAACGAAAACAAAACAAAATGGCCATAAAAATGGACAACGGCCAACGCGCTGATAAGCTGCAAATAATTTGTGAGTCTGTGTGTATGTGTATGTCTTTGTGTGTGTGTGCTTGTGTGTGTTTGTGAGGGGCGACGATAGCGCCAATTTCAAAGGCGCTTCAAAAACACGCAAACAGCAACCACAACAACAACTTGGCCCAAACAAGTGCCTCCGATTCTGTTGCCTGTGTGACTGAATGTGTGTGCGAGTTAGGGTTTTATGCCATGGCATATCTGAATGTCCATTGACCGTCCTGCTCTTCCTTTTTTTAAGTGGACATTGCTGTTGATAAGAACTGAGGAACCACAACAGCAGACACCGAAAAAATGTCAATACGTTGAGTACTCAAAAAGGATTGGCTCAAAATATCAGTCAAAAATCTTTATATATTAAATTTGTTAAATATAAAAAAAAGAATTTGTTTTTAATATATTATACCTTTTTAATTAACTTTTATTTATAGTTTCCTTTCTAAGTAGATACTAATTTATTTCTATTTCAAAAGCAAATAAGAAGAGAAAGGTTTTTTAATATTTAAATTCACCAATTTTGAAAAAGAAGTTATTCATTTTAATATCAAAACAGAATGAAATGTATAGAAAAGATTTCACAAAATAGTTCACAAATACGCTTCTTTCTTAAATCAAACGCAATAAATAAACGTTTGTCTTACTTTAACAAGATGAGTTTAAATCCATAAGCCTGCATCGAGACATATTTTGGGCAATAGTTCACGAAGTCAAGGAAAATTTTGACAATGTCCAAAATCTTTGTTGTCTCGCTGCAGATGCTTTGTGATTTCTGTCTCATTATTGCCACATTTTCAGTTCACTTGCCGCCCTTCTGAAAGCCCTGTTAATTATGGAATCATTTGCTCCTTCCGCTTAGTCAAGCATTAACATGTATCTCCTGCCGAGTCGATCAGGTAATCCAATCAGAATGCGAATAATTATTGCTGTAAAAATGGAATGCAAACAAAAACAGGCAGCGAATTCTCGAATTCACTTGTAGCAATTAATTCACTCGAATCGAGTTCAACGCCCACAAATCGTCAGATATACAAGCTCTCATTAGGGCCTCGGGTTTTCCTGCTGAATATGGCTGCGATAAGCCGCCGCAATACCGAACACTTTGCGCCACGTTTGCGTTTCTGGGCGGACAATAAAAATTGAGCTAATGCAAACACAAATGCCAGCATGCGAAAACGGGTTAATATTTGCATACGTTTTTTGCGCACTCACCCACTCGCCGGGTTTATTGACCGAAATTGCTGAAATTCGAAGCAGGAAACTGCCAAATGGCACACTCGCCTGGCCGAAATGAACGGCTTACGGTTTTTAAGCGCAAGTTATGGGCCATCGTGTGTCGATTCGTGGCGGTTTTAAATTTCAATAAAAGTGAATTTGGAATGGGGACGAAAATAGTGCTCTCGCATGTAATACAAAATGGCTGAACAACACTGTTGAACAAATCGGCGGATCAAAATACTGGAGCAGGGGAAGTCCCCACAAATGAAATGGAAAACAAAGGGAAGCAACGGCGAGGTAAATGCAGGAGGGGAGTGGAAGTGGGCATGCGGTCTTCCAACGCATGACATTTATGCCTGACATAATCCGCTTACACAACAGGATAACAAGATGAGCACTCGTACATTTTTAATACGCTCGAGATACAATAATTTATATGCGTGGCACGTAAGCGCCCGGCAGCAGAATCAGTAGCGCCTGCAGAAACTGTGGTTCCGTGGAACGAACAGGATCTGGATAACCAGGAGCAAGGTGGTACCAAAGCCTCCGGGGCAACGTAAACAAAAAAATGCGTCTGGGGGGCGCTAGCTGCTCCTCTTCTCCATCTATCCACTCATCCAAAGCATATGGAGCTTAGCTTGCGGAGCAAAATCCACGGAAGTGGGTTGAGTAGATAGGGACAGTAGGAAAGAGTGGAAAGATGGGGACAGTAGGACTGAAGGACTGAAGGGCGGTGCGGAGTAGGTAGGGAAATTAAAGCCAGCTCATAAGGTGGCGGATACGCATACGTAACTACGGTACAAATTAAGGTCTGCACCACTTCCGATTGAGCGGCAAAAACGGATACGATAATGTTATGCCAGCGGTGCTGAGTGTCTAAGATTAGCATGAGCTTAAAACACATCCGACAGAGTATTTTGGGCATACGTAATAGGAATAAAAATACATTTTGAACTTATTTACTTTTGCTTTTCTGAGAAGAGAATAACATTATTTCAATCTTTAGACGAGCTATTAAGTTAGTGAAAAGAATTTTTAAACGATGCTCTAGTTCCCCGTCAAATCCTTTGAAGCACTTGTAGAATCAGCCAGATATGCGCCATCGCCAACGAGGTCAATGGAATCTGAATCCGAGTTCCAATCGAAGCCCAAACAAAAACAAAAGCGAAGCCGGAAAAACATCCGCGCCAAGTTAGAGCAATGTCAAGAACCATTTACACACAACGCCAGCAGTTGGTGGGGCAACAATTTATGCGTTTTTGACTTGGTTCCTTGTTTGCCTTTGTTTTGTTTTCCCTCCTTTATTTTTCCGAATTTCCTCCCGTACAAAGGCGTTAAATTTAGGAACGCCCACACGTAAGCGTGTCGATACCCTACTCGTGTGTGTGTGTGTGTGTGTGAGTTCGTGAGCACTTTATGTCTTAAATAAGTCAACAACAGGAGTCACAGGATGACAGCAGCAACAACCACTGCGGCTTCTACGGAGGAACACGTTTTTGGAGCTTTGTTTACACTTCTGTGGGTTTTGTTTATGATGTCAAATAAAAGTGCACAACAATACCAAATAAATATTTTATTACTTTGATGAGTCCGTTTGTCTAAAGCAAGAACAACAACAGCCGAAGCAATCGAAGTCTGGGAGGGAACTTTAAGTATTATCCATGCTCCAAAAATAAAGGAAGTTAAAGACGTCTTTGCGATTTGATCTCATTTTTTGTTCGTTGTGGGAGGCGTGTGCACCACATACTCGTAAACAGCTTTTGACAAATGTGCGCCTAATAGAAATAAATGCAAATATAAACTTGTCCAACTCGAAGCGCTCACGGGCCTGTCGTCTGTCAGACATTGTCCATTTGTCAGCGCCAGTCGACGACCTCCCGCCAGGAAAATGGGATATGGAAAACGCTGCTGGGAAATGCGATGGCGAAATGGGAGCGAGGCTGATGGCTGCCTCCGCTTTTATTGTCTCACTCGTGTGATAAACATCTTGGCCTATTGCCGCCAGTATTTCGTATTTCTATATCTCTCACTCCCAGCCGACTTCCGCTTATCATTAAGCATTATCGCGCGACGTATGTAGCTGCGACTCGGTTTTTATTGTCTCCTTAACTTAACCGTCGCGTCGGTTGAACAGTCCCGCCTTTTCACTTTGCCTGTGCCCCTGCATTGTTGCTTTTATGTTGATTAAATTATAAAATATTTATTTCGCAGTCGCAGTTGAGATGCTGTTGCTGCTGCCGGCACTGTTATATATAGAAATTTAGCATTTATTGTGCGTGCTACGCGGCGTATACACAATATTTTGCCGGCATGTGTCAACGTCTTCTTCTCACCATGTTCTTTTTATCCCGCTGACTGTTGTTCAAATCATTTTGGAGTGATTTTTTCATGTGCTTTTCCTCGAAAAATGTGAAGGACTAAGGCTAGCTAAGTGGCCTTAGTTTTCAACCTCAACATCTTCAAGTATTTGTTTACTTGAACAAAGTTACTGAATTATTTTTCATTTTTTAATTCTAGACTTTCTATATTTATTTAATTTAACTTATAACTATTTAAAATATTCCTATAATTTATAATTTATAATTTCTTTGTGATTTTTTAACCTGAATATTTTTTGTGCTAAGAATATACGACTTTAATTGGTCTCACACTCAAATAAATCTCCCTTTAGCCACGACTTAAATACATATTTTTAGCGTACATTCCGAGTTCAGTAAAAAAATCAGTGTGCGATAAATCGACTTTCCGAATTCAGCGTACGTCATAAGCCTGAGGGGGATTCATCAAAATCGAAGCTGGGATTAGTCCCAGCTTGTTTAGACGGCAGCCTCTGGACGGGGCAGCCCATAAACAAACCAGCCACCCCATTGTGACCCATAAGTTCTCACTTTTCTGTGGTATGTGGGTAACCCAAATAGAACCTGGCAACTTGCAACTGGCAACTGACAGGCGAGCCCGATTCTGACTACTGGAGCTGGAGCTCTGGATCTGGAGTATCCTCAATCGCTGGATGGAGGAGAGCTGCAGCTGGAGCAGTTTATCAATTCCTAGCACATAGCGAAAATTGATTGCAACGATTTATACTTTCTACTTCCTTTCACTTTATCGTCGTAGTGCATCTACCACCTCAGTGTTCGAGGTGCTCGGTCCTCGGAGCTCTGTTCGGTCCTCAGTGCTGCTTCGTCCCTTTCGCTGTATAAATACTTTTACTATAATATCCTTTCATTGCTTGTTTTCTCTGCCAAGTGCCTGGCATTGTTTCTTGTTGTTGCCCAACTGGTGCACTCGTGAAAAATATCAAAAATTCATTTGTGACACCTTCAAATCAATTTACTTGCTTAAGTCTTGCGTTTTAAAAATCTAAAGACACAAAAGTATAAAATATTTACTTTACATTCTAAAAGGGAATTTTAATTTAGATTAGTTCATAGATTTTCTTGGTTTTCCCTATTACTAATCATTGTATGCAGAATATTTGACGGCAGGCTACTTACCTATTTTATTTCCCTGTGTACGTACGTATTCGTATCGTTTCGCTCCGTTTCGATTCGACTCGATTCGTTTCTTTCGCTTTCATTGGCCCCGCCAGGACTCCATGCTTCCTTTCTCCTTTATCCTTTCTCCGTGCAGCTGGAGAATCCATCGAATCCTTTGGGTGGCTCGGCGTTGGCAATCTTTTGTGTTACACAATACAATGTCCTGCGGTTGTAAAACGATTTATTTTGTTATTGATTCGCTGTAAGTGCGCCGCACAGTCGTGAGCACGGTGTGCCAAGCACATCCTGCAGGATATGATGTAAATAAAGTAATGGCCGCTCCAAGGCTGCTCCGCCACCTCCTTTGCATACCACACCATACCATCGACGTCTCGTCCTCGTCTGCGTGCTAAACACGAATAAATATTTCGCTCAGATTATTGAAGTTTTATAACTCATTTCTGTCGATTGGTGGGCGCGGCGTTCCATCGATGCCGTCGAACTCAGTTTAAGACCAAATATAGCGAAGGAGGTCGAGGCTACTGAGGAGACTTCAGGGCTCCCGGCTCCTTCAGCTGTCCGCTCGACGCTCCTCAGGACCTGTCTCCATCCCTTTCGCAGGCTGCTCCTTCTGCTGCACATTTTAATAAATCGTTTAGACTTCTGGGCCAGAGGGACAAGCAGGCAGACAAGGCCAACAGCAGCACACTGAAAAAAAATTGGTAAGATAAGGCAAAAGATTTATACTTCTAATGAGTACCTAAAAACTTAAAATTTAAATAAGCTGATTTTAGAATGTTTAAATCTTTAATTATTTGTAAGAGGAATTATTAAAAATCACATGTAAACCCGTTCTTATTTGTAATATATTTTATACTCAAAATTTGAATTTATTATTACAAGTGCTGTGCTTTCTTAGATTTCTTTCTTTAAATTTCCTTCACGATATTCTTAAATCAATCCGAATTGTTTGTTTTAGTGCAGAGGCAGCAGCTAGGAGCACAATAAGAAAATTCATGATCATAAATATCCTGCAGGCGTTAAACGTTTGCCTCGTTTTCGTCGTCCTTGCCGCCTTTAATCCTTGTATTTTCAACTCGATGCTCTTTGCCCCATGTAAACTCCATCCTCTTCTCCCCCTGCCATAACCACCCAGTGACCTCTGCTCCTGTTTCTGCTTTATGCACCACTTTTGATTTAATGTGCTCATTCTCTGCCACCGCCACCAAAAGACAAAAACAACAACGAAAACATCAACAATGGGTCCTGTTTTGTTTTTGCTCCTTTTGCCTGCCGAGTTTTTGTGATTTGTGTCTATATTTAGGTGGCTCGTTCGTCTGATGTCCTCCAACTCTAATGCCTCGTCATCGCAGCCACTCCCCTCCACTCCCAGCCCATTTCTTGCTATGTGTTTGTTTGTTTATTTTTTCCATTTCCAAGCCATTAAATAAAGCGCCCTGACACTCCAACAATCACATTGGAAAACAAGGGAATGAGAAAAAAATAGAAATATTTCCCACGTAATGATTTGCGACACATTTATTCGTGACATAAATTAGACGAGACCAAACTAGAAAAAGCCAGCTACTGACCAACTGCCACACAAAGCAAAAATAAATCTTAGCGTACATTTATACTTGCAAGTGCTAGAATCATTAAAAATCCAACAAGTCACCATAACTAACTGCTGATGTGGGCAAAGAATTATGGCCAGCAAACAAATTCGATTCTGGCCAGTAGGAAAGCAGTTTCTAGCCACAATTTGACAAAATGTTTATCTTGTTTATAGTAAATATTCAAGAAAATAGAAAACAAATACAAGACAGATGAGATTAAAAGAGAAATCTACTACTGTTTCATTACGAATTGCCTTTCTCTGATTCAAAAGCTTCTTCTTAAATATTTTATTTTTGTATATAATTAATTTAGAATTTATTCAATTGAATTATTGTTTTGTAATTGTTTTGTTAGGTATCTATTTTATTGCTAATAATGGTATACAATTTTATTGAAATTAATTATGGAGTCGATTAAATCTTTAAGATACTTTAAATTTTCTTATTATTAGGAAACTGTTGCTAAGTTACTGATTGTTTTCTGTGCATGATAACCTCTGGTAGTCTGAATTAAAGGTCCCAAATGAAGCTAGGACCAATTCTCTTTAACGCTTAGCCACGTAGCGGGAAAAACAACAACAACAATCTCGAGGACAACAAGGACAAAGGCAACAACAAAGCGTGAGCATAACTAAACCAAATTGGCACATGCAGACAGCTCATCGCTTATTCCATCTTTATGATTACCGAAGCGACCCAAAGCCAACATTCAGATTAAACAGCATGCGACATGTGCGACACACACACATATACTCACACAGACATGCACACACACACATACACTCAGAAACAGAGACAGACACACGTAGATACATTTGTATCTGCATGTCTAAGTTGTCAAATGTATGCACAAACATAAGCTAATCAAAGCTAGTTTAATGCGTGCACAGCTAAAGTTAATCCTAATTAATTTAATTACGCTTTCGGCATAAATTATTTCGCAAAGTTCGAGGAACCAGATACAGACACATATATTCGCGGACAGAGAGTTATGTATTATCCACAATTAGACGGTTCTAATTGTTATTAATTGCCGATTCTATAAGGCAAGTGAAACGCTCGCCTGCAAGCAAACAAAATCGCAACCAGGATTCCTTTAGTCAGCCAATTCAGTTTCAATGGTTGGAAAAATATGAAATCATCGAAAGTTTCTTTTCTTACTTTACGTAAATATATTTTATTGAAATATTGCACCTGCCTGGCCGCCCACTTTTCCGCTTTTCCATCTCCGGCAATCGAAAAACTTCGCTTTGCGATGCCCTGCACGTGCGGGAAATTGTCGAGATGGCAAATAGTTTTCCAGCAGCAACAACAAAAAATAACCCAAGATGGCAAATAGAAAACTGCAAATGTCCCAGTGACAGACGGCGAATCCTTGAATGGGAGTCGGTCCATTTCAGGTTCAGCGCCCACTTTCCTTCTTTCAGCTTTTTGTGGAAAACTCGAAAATTATTGTTTTTGTTTTCGTTACACTCGAAACCAGCTCTTGTCGCAAAAGTTTTATTAGGTGTCTGCATCTCACGGCCGATATGCTTCATCTCTAGCCAAAAATTACTTCAGGGAATTCGACGAGCCGACGAGTCCGACAAATAATGATATAGCCAAACCCAGTGCAGTGCAATCAAGGCAGCAAACTTCGGGGCAATATGAAAGAGTTTTTAATTAAAATATTGTCGAAAGTCCCCCGACCAAGTCAATAAATCAACGACCCCTCTTTCAACAGGTTTTATCAAGTGCCCGGGCACCGCATACCACATATATACATACGTCTATTTGGGGGCTCCTCGAGGCTCGGAAAATTGTGGCCCAACATGCAACCTTATGGCTGCCCAAAAAATGGGGCTACGTTCGGGGACGGGTGGCGGTAAAAACGCTTTTAAGGCGCCGTGAGAAACACATATTTTATCTCCGGACGGAATGTGAACTTGGCATGCGAACCATTACCTAGTGCACTACTTTCTCAACCTGGGAAAACGATGTGGAAACGGAACAAATTCCTGCTAGCTAACAGCTTTTTTAACATTTAAGAGCACGAAATCTGGAATTGCGCAGTCGCAAGGCTGTTAAAAGTAACAGTAACAGAGGAACATCAACAAAAACTGTTGGGAATAATTGGAATCGGAACAGGAATACTCAAGGGGGTTCCCCCATTGCCGGAATGCATATTTCAATATTAAACTCCTGGTCTGAACATAATTTCAATCAAAGTTCCAAGAGTAAACCCCGCCAGTTCCTAAAGGCCAGTTGTCAGTTGCAGACCGAGGTACTGCCCATATCGCCAACATAACCCCAGGCGAAGGATTCCGTACGCAACCATATATCCTGCTGACTTAGCTGGATTTGTGTGCTGACATTTGGTTGGGCTGTGTGGTCGCCTTAAGTGCTTCAATGGTCCTTCCCCTCACCAATGAATGGCAGTGGCAGGAGCAAGGAACATACTATTCACTCTTGTCAACCTGTTGGCTATTCAGATAGAGGTGGTCTATTGGTACTCAAGGAAGGGGTCAAATAAATATTCAAATGCATATCGCATCGGAGTCAAGCTACTATTTTTTAGTTGCAATAAAATATATTCAAAAAAAAATCTATAAGGCAATAAGAAGTTTTGGTAAACTATGTTTAACCAATAGCAAAACCTCCCTAGGCCGATTTTTAATAAAAAACCTTGGTTCTCCAAAAATGTTACAATAGTAATATTTTTAGTGCCAAAATTTAGATTACACAAATATAAGGAAACTATATTTATTATAAGAACAAATTTATTTTGTAATAAATGTTAATAAATGTCAATCTTTCAGACTTTTTCATTTATGAATGAAGTTTGTAGTGCATTTTAAGCTGT
The DNA here is from genome assembly GCF_018152115.1 of Drosophila rhopaloa. Taxonomy (NCBI): domain Eukaryota; kingdom Metazoa; phylum Arthropoda; class Insecta; order Diptera; family Drosophilidae; genus Drosophila; species Drosophila rhopaloa. The sequence continues at coordinate 9,862,497 of NW_025335059.1, read as the reverse complement.
ATTTTTTCTACTGTGAAAGAAGGCACATTGGCTTTAAACGGTACCAATACAATAATTGCCCTCCGACTGCGTATTGAGTCTTTCCGAAATCGGAAACTCACGCACATCCCTAATGCCGCACATGGAAATGAATGCCATCGGCCACCAAACAGTTGCAACTCCGCATATCATGGTCCTGTTCGTGGATCCGTGAGTGAGTCTGCGGCGGAGATAAATGCGCACCTGGACTGGAGTGCAGGTGAGCTGCACTCGACCGCAAGGAACACACGTCTGTTTAAAGTCGCTTCATTTAAACGCTGGCCGATATCTGAATGGGGTCTTAATCATCTAATGCAACCCGCGAAAGATAGTTTTTTTTTGTTAGTTTTACAACTATACTTCCAAAATAAAATTCTGGCACTGCCTGGGTTGTAAGAACCAATACAAACCAAATAGCTTTAAAGGTCTTAAATTGAATATATTTTATTTATATTTATTTCAAAAATACAGATATAATATTAAGTTCAACCTTTTTCAAATGAAAAGGAAAACTTCACTTCTGACTTTTAAAACATGTTTTCCTTGATGCAAACGTTTTTACGTCTTTGTTGTAAGCTTTAAAACTTTAATGTCTAACAACAATGTCTAAGTTTTAACACTTAACTGTTCATTAGTTAAAAACAAATCCTTAGTTAGATGTAAGTTTTTCCGTGCAGCAGCAACAGGAGTGGAATAAGCAAGCCGTTGGCGCTCTTCAAGATTATTTAGCCCTCGATAATGAAGGGTAGTTGCATGGTTATGGCCACCCCTTATGGACCAACTTCCCCTCTTCAGTTTGCCCATTAAGCCGGCCCTCTCTCTCAGGGCTTATGAATAATGTGCACGATTTGCGGACGCCATAAATAATACGCAAATCGAAAGCGCGCTCGCCCTCTAATTGAAAATGCTCGACTGGGGAGCGGAAATCACGGGGGAGGGGGGTTTGACATGGGGGAGGGTGGGCAAAAAGGGGCGGTCGGGGGCGGAGTTGCAGTGGTCAGCTGCGAGAAACGCTCCTGCCAAATAGATTCATTCGTTTTGCCAATTAGACAGCCCAGACACGTGTCGTAAGCTTATATCCGCAGTCAGCTTCGCCCAACACTGGACTGCACGATTTTGTGGATGAATTATGGGGGCAAAGTTACCTGATATTGATATATTAGTTTTTTCAATCAGATTTTCGATGTAAAGCAAAGATATAGGGTAAGTGTAAAGTACTTAATGTTAGTTTGCCCTCGTTAATCAGTAAAGTGGCACCATCAAATGAATTAATATTTAAACATTTCGCATGCATTTCAAAATAATTTCAATTGTTTCTATTATTTCCATTAAAATCCATTCAACAACAATTTAATATGTATATCGGCTAATATGATGATAAACTCTTTACCATTTATAAAAGGTGATAAACTTTTTCGGACCTGATTTGTGTTTAATTGTTATATTCAATGTAGTGTCTACAGATTTTTGTATGCTGCAATTACTCCGGCCAAGATAAAACCTGAAACAAAACCCTTACCCTTGCTTGCCAGTGTAATTTATCTGCTGGAGTTCAAGGGAGCCTGACGATTGAGGATATCCGTGAGCTTACAACCGTTAGCCGTTAACCGTTAACTCGACAGACGTCGGGGGAAGTCCTGGGGGTTGGGTCAAAGACAAGGACCGCCGGGAGTAGAGCAAAACACGTCTCTTTAAGTGGGCCAAAAGTGCGCACTTGAACTACACACGTTACCGTTAGCGTTAGCGGCGTGCTTTTATGGCCAGAACAGCAACGAAAAAAGGGCAAAGACACAAGAAAAAACACCGAACCGGAGATGCGGCAAAGTAGGCTATGAAATTTTACTGTCCTACATTGTACCAACAGCCACTTAAACTTTTTAACACCAATTTAATCAACTCAACAACAGCATTCGACACTAGTTGCCCCCTGACCTTTTTTCGCCTGGGATGGGAAATCGCACAATGGGTGCCAAAAACTCGGAATGAAGCCCAATGAACCGAATGACTGCGGATGAGAAAAGAAGGCCGATTGAGCCGTCAATGATCTGTGAGAGATGATGAGTGTTTTCGGCGAGACATGTGGGATTGTCAGTCAATTATGAACTACCGTCTCGGCGGAGTGTGGAGAATAAAACCTGCAAAAGCAACTCAATTTGCGGCATTTAAATGGCTCGTAAAGCATTTTTCTTGGCCCTCATTTTTATGGGCCACACACCGAATTATTTATAAGCAGTGAACCACATCCTTTAATGATTCAAGGGCCCTGCTAAAGAATTGCATAAAATCTGCGTACTTCCTGTTTAATTTCCTCGGCGTGACTTTGGCCAGTGAATGGGGAATGGAAGCCAAATGGCAAAGAAAGGGATGCTCGACTTTCACTCAACCGAGCCAGAGGCAAAGGTGCACTCAGCACTTTTATGGTTACTTCTTGTTGAACTTGCGCATAGTTTTTCCGCTTTTCTCCAACAATGTTGCATGTTGCCATCGCAGCAGGGCCAAAAAACAAAGCACTGGCTGGCTGGGAAACAAAAAAACAAAAAAAGAGCAAGCCGAGATGGCAGCTTTATGGCAGTTGCACAAAAAAGCGCGCAACTCTTACAAATTAACCAGCTACGAAGATGGCTAATTGGTAAGACCCCCTTCGTTTTCCATTTTCGGTTTGCCCCAAAGAAAACTGGCAGTCTGTGAGGCGGCAGTTGACTTTTGGACGTCATGTCACCACCATATGGCTGATATGGGACTGCCGAGCTACTTAGATAACGTTTAAAAGCCAACGACAGCAACTTAAGTCATAACACTTTAAGTAACGGCATCAGCCACGCCCTGCCGGCAGCATTACACTTGAAATAATAAGAATTTATGAAACACTTTTTAGTGCAAGCACAGATTTATTTATTTAATAAAACTTTCAGGACAATTTGAACAGCATTAAATTACCTATAAATGTATTATAAAACACCATTAAATTGCTTCCAAAGTTTTTTAATTCTTTAAAGTAAATAAAAGCACAATTTGATAGTTTGTAAAAAATGAGTTACAACAAATTTGCATCGCTTGCTTAACAATTTTATTTAAAGTATCAATAACTTGCAATTGAAAAATTTTGTTGAAATAAGGGAACTCTTATGTTTAAGAATTTTAGACAGCAGTCTTGTGAATTTTCCAATGTGAATTTTCAATGTAAGATTATGCTTAATAAAAAAAATGTTCCTTATTTGGTATCTAATACCAAAAAATACAGTGCTATGAGCAGGTAAGAATGGTTTTTTGGTTTAGTACTTTAAATACTAGGATTATCAAACCTCTAAACTATGTATATGTATTTTAAAGTTTGATATTCAATGTCTAGCTCGAAAACCAGCCCAACGCATAAGCTAATAATCCTAAAGCATCTCCTTAATTGCAGTCTATATCTTGCCCTAAAGACATAAGGATTTTGTAAATGTTAATCATGAGCTAAAGATACTTTTTTGTAGTGCACCACTTGAAAGCCACCACAGAAAACCCCCGAATCCTGAATCAGATGTGAGTGAAGTACTGAGTAGTGCCCAAAAAGGCAACGACAACGACAACGTTGACGACGCTTCATTGCAGCAATTTGCATTTTAAGTTGCTAATGACAAAAGTTATAATTGCATAACGCTCAGCTTCGAGGACTACACTGTGCTGGTGTGTGTGTGTGTATCTGTGTGTGACAACGACACATGTGCATTGTATAGGTGCTGTTGGAGGTGTTGTTGCAACTTGCAAGGCAGCCGGAAATGAAAAGTAAATCAAATGAGTTGCCGTTGTCGAGTTGCTGCAAGTGCGTACTTCATCAACGCGAGCCCGCCCTTCCATTTGCCAGTTCGTCCTTATTCCGCTTTTCGGCGCACCTGTCACCCATTTTCCCGCCCCCTCCACCATTCACATGCATCACCTGTCGCCGTTTTCGTGTATCTGTTGCCATGCAACAACGTCACCAGCAATTGGCGACATTTCCATTTGTGATTGCCCGATTTCGGTAGAGGCCTCAAGCCGGTCGTAGATATCCCAATAAGTACTACAGGGTTTGCAAAAAACCAGAACAAATGGCGGACTTGATTTCCAAATGGGTTGAGTTTCTTAAAAACGGAACAAAATAGCATATATACAGTCGCTACTAAGATATACATAAAACTAAAGATAAAGAAGTTAAACTTTAAACAATTGTGAAACATTTCCTTACACTTAACCAATAAAAATCGCATATTCATTTTCTGATCTATGTAAAATTTGTCCTGCTTTGTGCAAACCCCTAAAATCATTTGATCGAATTTAATGAGCTTTGAGAAATCACTTTAAGTCCCCTTCTCCAATGCTATCAAAACGTAATTAATTTTTGTCTCACACGAAAAGAAGCGACAAAGGCGACAATGGAATGAAAAAGAAAAGCGCATTTTCCCCGAAATGTCAAACACAATCCGGCCTTGGGGCATGGCTCATTAGAGCAGATGAATAAACAGACAAAAGCAAATGCATTTGTGGGTTGTTCAGGTGGGCCAAGCCCCACCTGTGCGCTCATATATACAGGCTCAAAACAAGCAAAGCTCTTTAGAGAAAGAGACGGGGTTAGTCGGAGAGAAAGAGGCGGAGACATGGGGACATGGGGCCATGGCGACACACTTACAGATGAGCTCACATGCGATTTCATCTTTCCCTGTTCTTTGAGGTCACTTTGACAACTGCCAACCGCAGCTAACGGAAAGCTCTGCCACTTACCAACTGAGCAGAGCGGCTTACTGCGACAGAGAAAGAGACAGGTACATTGGGGCAGAAAGAGACAGAGACAGGGGGCAGAAAGAGACGTGGAAAGGGAAACAGAGGCAGACAGGACACAGAATGCTACTCGGTCTGAGTATCATTAGAGAAAATGTTAAATACACTTAAACAGAGGAGTTTAAAAGTCAAAAGCGTATGAGTGCGACATAAAAATAAAATGCAACAACGTGCAACTGAAAGTAGCGTACACAAAATTAGAAAACATGCCCCAAAGTGGGTGGGAAAGGGGGATTCGGGGAATCGGACCCACTAAAAGCGAGTGTAAATACTTAATTTTTTTCTTTTCCTCCGACAACCTTGTTGTTGCCCTCCACCGATTCGAGCATCTAGTTGTTGCTGCACAGAGATAAAAATTTCCTTGAAATCTGTCATAAAATCAGTAAAGTTTTCTAAAATATAGATTTTTGTTAAAAATTAATGATAGTAGCACAAATGATTTTTAAAACCATCTTTATAATCGAATTGTTTGTTTGATGTTAATTGTTTGTTCATCTTGTGTTTTAGAAAATTAAAAAAACAATCTTGGGTTTTAAAATTCTTTCTGCACAACATACATAAAATCGCAGTTTTTCAATTCAATTTTGTAAAAAAAAGGAAAGAGGTTTTTAAATAATCTACGCAGCTTTTCTTAAAAAATTTTAATATATATGTTTGGGAGTGGTTCAAAAAATGTCTTCCATTCAAATTGTTGTCATTTGAAGTTCCTTTAAGATTTTCACATTCATTGTGTTCACTACGAAAATAGACAGATCGAGATTCCATACTACTTTCTCTCAGTTCACAGTTGCGGTTGTTGTTTTTAATATAAAACGTTGATGCTGACGCTGCTTGTTTTTAGTTTTATACTCACACCGTCACTGGCCGCAAAAACGAAAACAAAATGACCCCCAGCGGCAGCACACATACTCGAAGCACTGCGATGCCACCCCATTTTACCACCCTTAACCCACCAGGTCCAGATCCTGTAGCCGAAATGCTTAGCCAGGTCCTCGACATAAATAGGAAATGCTAAGCAGCAAAAGAAAACCGAAAGGGACAGCAGCGCCAAAGTGAAATATAAATAAATGTGCATGCCAAAGCAGAAAATCAAAGGGCACACATTATGCATATTGCATGGAACCACCCATCCGCCTGCTCATTCCACCCTTATAAATTATTAATTGACCCTCTCAGATTGCTCTCCTTTAGAAACAAAAGAAACCCAAACTGTATGTGAACCTGCAGCTAAGCGGTTTTATTTTTCAAAATAGTAAAGTAAACCGTAAAGGGAAGCAATCGCATCAGCCAACTCGTTTATTGGCAATGCAATTGTCAGTATAAATAAAAGGTAAGCTCGAAAATTTTCGACGCCAATCACACTGAAATGTAACCAGAACATATGCAATTGCCATTTACGAGAGACACCTAAAACCACTTTGCCAGCACTCCTCAAAGAAATGCGATTGCAAACTGAAATTGTCGGGATACAGTTTTACCTATAACAATTTACTTACATAAATATTGTACAATGTATTTTTTCTCCTGTTCAACTTTAAGTAAGTGTATATTTGTTTAGTCTTCAGATAGTGTAGAGGATGTTTGTCATATTTTTCAGATAAACAAACCATATTTTTATTCCACAAAAAAGTATAATTAGGTACATAGCACAGTTTATGTACATATATCAATGCACTCGTTGTTGCTTTCTCTGCTCTTATAATTAGCTCAAATAAGGTATCACTTTATTACTTAGTAACCATTAAACACTAACATGGTTTTTTTTTATTTCTCCAGTTTCTTGGTCAGTGTGCAAGGAGCACTCCGCTGTCATATCGAGTTATGAGCAGCCCCGCCTAATGGGCACTGCAAATCGTTTTAGGGCCATCATTTTGGCATTGCCCTTTGGCTTATTAAGTCCCCCACTGCAGTGCAGAGCATGCATAAGATAATCATATTTCTTGCTCACATGGAGTGCCCCCGACCTTCCCCACGACTGCAACTAAATAATACAAACTAAGTGGGTACAAGCCAAGCTGGCAAATTACGAGTTTCGGGGGGAGTTGGGCGGAAAATGCGATCCCTGGGCGCAGCTTGCTGCATTTGCCAGCTGGCAGGAAACTAAAATGGAAAGCGCAAAAGTGGCTGGCAGCAACAAGAACAACAGAGGGTACGGCTGCAAGCACAACAAAAGTCAAATTAAATTTCGCATAATTTTTTTCTGTTTGTTGCTCTTACCGCTTTTTCGGGGCAGAAAGTTTTTTGTTTTTGCGGCTTGGCTTCAACTTTCTTTTGGGGTTTTTACGCTTCTTGTTTTCCTGCCAGCCACATGTCGCATTTGCTTTTATTTGTTGTTTTGGCGCAGTTTTCTTGTGCATTTCATTTGATGAAAAATCGGTTCCAGAGTCCTCCGAACGAACTTGAACCAAATATGCAGCCCTTTTTGAGTTTGGGACAGCTGCTCAGATAATCCCAGCCGGTTGGAAGAAAGTTGTGGCTTCGGAGTCTCAAATGCCGCCAGTGGGGCACAGCGCAAATCAAAAGTGGCCCAATGAGGCGCACGAATCTAATTAGTTTGCCAGCTTAACGCAGATGCACAACAACAGCGCGAGCGGAAACGGAAGTTTGCCATCGCCATTGCCTCCGCCATTGCCTTCATCACCATCGCCATTTGCCATTGTTGTGTGCTCTTCAAGCAATTAGCCAAACTAAAGTCTGATCCCCCTGCCTTTTTGGCCCACCCCCTTTCGGTTCAAGCACTGAGAGAAATGAGGACTTGCTATAGCAATTCTGGGTCGAAAGAAACAGGGAGTATGCAAAAGGATTAGTAATAAGCTTTAATAGGCTTTTGAAAAACAAATTTTATTTAGTTCAGTAATCTTTAAAATATAAGAAAAAAAAACGTAAAATATAAAAATTCTATAATATTTAGATGATGATATTTATTTTTTTTTAAGTATAAATTCAGAGTTTCTGTAAATTTTAATTAACCGACTTTAAGGGGGTCTTCTAGTCTAGAAATTTGAGAAAATCGAAAAAAAAATTTTCATAATTCGATAGTTTGGATATTCAAAAATATCTCCCTAAAAGGATTTTTCAAAACTCAAATTATTTTCAAAGTTATTGCCGTTTTAGTGACGTGGCAACTAGACCGGTTGAGCGAACGACTGGAACTTTAAACGCGTTATTCTCGAAACTACTTTTTTTGATGCGGTCGCCACTCTAACTCAAGTTGTAATCAGTCGATTTACTTGAAATTTGGCATGAATATTCTTTAAATATATCGCTATCGCATGAACCAACAAAATATTTTTAAAAATTCGACAAAGTGGAAAAATTAGTGAAAAAATCGACTTTTTTCTTTGAGTAGCCGCCATTTCATGAAAAAAAAAAAAATTTTTTTTTTGGTGGTTCATGCTATAGCGACATTTGTACTCATTAAGAATCTATCATTGTTTTATTTTTCAGATAACTACAAGCATAGATATCATGGCGACGCGGACACGGCCTCTTTTTTTTCCCTCTTCTTCAATAAGGAATAACTCAATGAAAACTAATTTTTTTTTTTTAAATTTATTTTATGTACTCCTTTAAGTTGATGGATGGTAAAAATATCTATTGCTTTTTTTTTATTAATTGTTAAAAAAAGGTCGAAATTCGAGCCTCTAGACTAGAAGACCCCCTTGAGCGTTTAGCCAAAAATTTTTCTAAATATTTTATTTTAAACTTTTGAAAAATATTTTAAAGCCCATTTTTCAGAGATTTCACAGGGAAAATTCCTCTAAGCGAATTTAAAATAAATGTGAAATTGCTGAACCATTTTATATGATGTTGTTATTTTTCTAACTAAATAAAGAGAGTAAAACTAAAATCTGAAGACCACAATTTGTGCTTAAAATGTGGTTAAATGAACTAGTGACCTTTTTCTCTGCGTGCAGCCGTAGTCCCAGTCAATGCATGTAAGCAGCCCGAGTTCCATTCAAACTCGAGCCTAATGTCACCTGCCCCGTACTGCTGCTCCAATCTGGTCGCTTCCACCTGAACTGGGCAAATCGTTGAAACAATGGCACCACGCCGACACACGTACAACAATATAAACAAAAGGCGTCTGCCCATCTCGGCCCCCCTCCCCCCTCCGTCGATTCCATCCGAAAAACCCCTGCCGTCACTTCACCTGTGTGTTCGGCGCTAATCTGCACTAAATTGTTGTTTATTTTTTGGCTTTAAACGCTGTGTTTAGTCCGCACTGGTGGACTGGTGGAATGGGGACTGGTCGTTGTAGTTGTCGCTACCCTTGGCTGATTTTGCGTGGCAATTGGCCATTGAGCGAACTGCCTAATTAGCCGGCGCTCTTTGTCCACTTGGCAACTTGGAAACGGCAGAGGCAGTGGTAGCGGCATATTAAAAATTAATATGTCAACTCCTCGGGACGAAAGTGTAAATGCATATTTATGAGCTACTCAGCTTGCAGCTTGTGATTAGCTGCAGTTTAGATAGTAGATAGTATGGTTTTGGGGTGGGAGGGGCGTGTACTATTGAAAGGCTGTAATTATGTTTGGTGAGCGTGGCACGGGAAAATGACAGGCTAAATTGCGGGGACCAGCGAAATGTTAAAGGGCTCCTGTTCCGGGAATTTACTAGCTACATATCGTGTGCAAAATATTTCAGCAATTTGACACTAGACCAGCCTTTTTCCAATTTTATAGTGATAAATTTAACATATATATAAACTTTATTAAATGCCTTAAAATGTTTAAAGCTGTACCTAAAAGATCATCGTTGAAAACTTTTATAAGATACCCATTTATGTGTGTATAAAATAAAAAAAGGCAATTCATAATACCAATTCACAATTTCAAACTTTTAATAAAGATAAATTTGGAATTCTGCATGAAATTCAAACGTATTGGAAATGAAAATATTTCATAAATAAATAAAATATATGGCAATGCTGTTAGTATCCTCCTAACTGCAAAAACCAAACGGAAAGCATAAAACCGCAATAGCAACACAGCAAAGTATTTGTAATTAGTGTTCTCCACTAAAATATTCATATGTGCGGAGCAGGTGGAATTTCGCACTCATAAACCGAGGATACGCACCTGAGATCCCATGCACCTTTGTCGTCTAATTTTTGCACTTCGTAGCAGCCAGCTGCAATTCCCCAAATGAGTCAGAGTCAAAGCGGCAGATGCACCGGCTTTTGGCCTTAACAAGCATTTGGCCAGGTGGCAATGGCGAGATTCTATTAACGCCCTGGGCGCCCAAACTCAAAGGATTGTTTGCAGCCCGGGCAAAATTCCCGTGGAAAGTGGAATGCCACAAAGTTGCGCTTAACAGGGCATGAAATGTAATTAGTTTTTAATTGATTTAAGCACAAGTAATGTTGATTAAACGAAGGCCATGCCATCTTGCACGACGGCAGCCACATGACAACAATGTGACAAGCGAGCGACAAGCGGAGTAAGTCTGGATGTGGATGTGAACGGCGATGTGTACTCCGTGAACTCCACATATTCCCAGCTCCACTCGGTCCCAAGGCCCTTTGCCTGCTCATATTTTCTGTCGAGCTGTCAGGCGACTGCAAATGCAACTGCAAGCTGCAACAGACCGAAGTTGTCCGTTGACAGCAGCCAACAAAAGTCCTGCCATCCCCACCAGCAGGAGCACCAGAATCAGTGGCAACAAAGTGGGACAGCTTGAGGACCAGAAACAGACCCCCCAAGTCATGTCGAAGTTCATTGGACAGGCGGGAGCTGAGGGGGAGTGCCCGAAATCAGCAGGATTCAGGATTCAGATGCCACAGAAGACATCTTCAGACCCCAGGCGGGCTACCTCAAAGACGATCCGCCAACAAACTTGCCAAATGAGCTCACCCAGCCACTTAGCAGCTCCAGTAGAAGCCACTTTGTGCAGAAATGAATCGAAAATATTTTATCCATATTTTGACTTTTTGAACTGTAATCCAAAGAGTATAAAAGTTCTAATTAAAGATATAAGTAGACCGAAAACATCTAAATAATACTCCAAAATGAATTAAACATAAAAATATAATTTGATCATAAAAAAAATCGGACAAACTTGTTTGATTAAGTTATATTATATATCGGACTCACTTCTTTGATTAAGTGATATACAGGGGTGGTCAAAAGTATTTGCACATTTCTTATGAGTAAGTACGTGTACCACCCCTGTATGTTGATTAGTCGATTCTAAAATATATGATAGTTAAATTTTCAAATGTCACTAATCTTCAAAAAATTCATGTTTAGGTATAGACCGAATACGTTTTTTTGTTTTGAATGTTAATAAATACAAAATTGCATTTAAAAACTTATACAATGTATTTAAATATTTATATCATATTTTAATGCCATTTATTAATTTAAAGCTGCTTAATACGACTAGAAATGATAATTGAAAAACCCAATGGTTAACTTATTGATTTCAATTTTTCAATTCAAGATTTAAATTCTTGATTTTCTTAATTTTTAAAGCCAATTGTAGGTTAAAATTATGTAATTCCTTGATTTGAATGGTCTTTTTTTCGCACAGTGTCCATAGCTACCACCTATACACTATTCCAACAGACTGCTCGGTACCAGCTGGGCATATCTCTGCTTATTTGCACTCGATGTGCGCTAATTTGATTGTGTTCATGTGATAAACACGAGGCCTGGATCTTGGACTGGAACCGAGAACGAAACTAACACCGAGAATGGAACTGGAACCGGGATCTCAGACCATCAGACCAACGGGCTCGACTTCCGACGATGGGCAAACATCCGGTGGCAAATAATTTTCGGGCCTCTAATACGATTTTGCGATTTATTTGCCAGCCGAGCAGGACCGAGGAAAAAAGACAAAGAGCCAAGTTCAGAATCCCGGCAGGCAGATAAGAAGGAAAGTCAAAGCGAAGGCGTAAGGAGGCACTATGCAAAGTAATCAGGGAAACGTAAACGGAAGGCATCTAGGCACCAGAGCACGATATCTTAATGAAGTATCGATTGCCAGACGGGCCCAGAGCGTGTGCGTTTGTGGGTGGCAAAGGATATTTTTAAATGACATTTCCCTGGAAAGGCACAATGGCGCCACTGAATGAAAAGCCGTTTCAGTAAAGTTTCATTCTAATTATGTCCTGCCACAAGCAAGGGTTTCTCTGTACGGACTGGGATTCGTGGAAAAGTGCTCAAAACTAATCAAATTCCTGGGCTTTCAATCGGCCTGCCTTGTAACAGAGATGACAGTGTTAAAATAGCAGATTATTTTTAAACTTGAATGCTTTGTTTTATTAAAATATTGATATTTAATGAACGAATACATATATATATATACAAATGGTATATATATGATCGTATCTACCTGAAATATAAACTAAAGTACCTTTAAAATTGTTGTAGTGTATTTTTTATTATAGTTCGACATTGATGACGTTTTATTAAAACCTAAAATACTTTCCAAAAAGTGTCAACATTAAACTGTTTCTAATATAAAATTGGGAAGGTCCATAATAATAATAAATAAATAATAATAATAACAAGGAACAGATTTACAAAATATGTCATTAGACATATCTCTAGCTGATTACTATAAAAAAGGAAAAAGTTTATCTACAAAAAGGCCAAACCATCATCAATGACACGTATCTCTTAGTGAATTTCGAGCTTCATTTGCTTGTTTAGCCCTTATCTGGCCGGTAATCCCGGCTCTCATTTCGCCTGTCAGTCAGTCACTCTTCATTGGCCTGGCAACCAAAAGTGATACTAAGTTGGGCTTGAACAAAAAGCCGAAAAAAGAATGAAATGAAAGAAAGGGAACGCAAATAGCTGCGGGGGCGTGACAACCCGATTTGCTTTTGTTGCTTAATTATTTAAAATGCAAAAAGTTTCGGTTTTCTTTTTACGCGATTTCTGCAGTCTAAAGCACGCATGCGAAATCCCAAATGAGTTCATTAGGCGAAGGAAGTCGGGAAGTTTGTGTCAGGTAGCTCGCTAAATATTCAATAAGCGGCAATTTTTGCAGCATACAAATGGCCGCATTAGGGCGTAATTTACAATCGACGCCGGCAGAGCCAAAATATGCGCCGAAAGTCGGAGAATCCGGAAAAGGAGACCCCGGCGTAGTTTCCATCCCGGATATTTATGCATGCATGAGTTGGTGCCGGAGTGTATGTATGTCTATGTGAAACCAAATGAGTCAAAAGGGAGACATTACTCATGCAGGGAGAAGTGAAAAAGTGAGACTTAAGCGGTTGCAAAATCGGTTCCCTGGAAGCTTTAAGTTTTCGCTGGAGGCCAAATTGAAAATGGTCATCAACAAGTTATTACAAGTATAAGTTTTACACATTTTGAAGCATATTTTATAAAGTAAAATAAATAATAATAACCACTTATCAATAAGCTGCATTAAATATTCTAGACTAATGAAACAGTTACCTTTATTTACAATTTTTAAATATATTCAATATTTGCAAAATAAAAAGGTATATTGTTTTTATTTAAATAAGCTGCTTTTAAAATTGTTTAAAAAACAGTGGATAAACAAACTACTTAGGAACTAAACTAACTTTCTTCAGAACCAATGGACTTTAAGCTTCAGCCGGAAGCCAAATTGAAAACGGCTATCAACACGGTTTTAATTAGTGGAAAAAGCGTAAGTAGAAGCTGAAGATGTGGAAAATGGAATGAAATTCATTTGGGGGACTCTGCAGAGTCTCCGTCTCGGAAATCGTAATAGAAACCCCGAAAAGATTCCAAGGTAAAATGTCTGGCGATGCAGTCGACTTCCTCTGATTTTGGACCTCTTCGACCCCCCGAAACAGCCCCTCTTTTCGGGCCAACTTTGCTGCTTGTTAGGAGGAAACAATGTCAAACTCATTAGTGCTCCCAAAAGGCTTTCTTTCACACTGAACACAAACTTACGCCCACACTCGCAGGCCCACTAACATTACTATAATACATACGGTAGCTGAGAAGTGTCCTTGTCGACTTGAGAATGTGTGTGTGTGTGTGTGTGTGTGAGAGCAGACGCTTTGAACTTTTTCTTGGCGTATACTTAATGGATTAATGAGATTTTTTGTTTGCCCAGGCCAACAGCATGCGGAGGCGCCTAGAAAACGGAAAGGAAATAGAAAGGGGAAATGGGGCAGAAGGACGAGGAAGGGATAAAGGACTCGGCGACGAGGTGCAAAAGAAGCTAAAACACGAAAGGTGGCTTGAACCATTTTTTAAGGTAAACACTGTTTATGTCTAAAACGGTGCCAATGGGTGTGCCAGTGTAGCGAGGTCGTCCATTTTAAAGGGGCAAGGAAATTTAAAATAAACTGCAAGGGCAGCTAAAATATATAAAGCACTTGGATGCAAAAGATTCAATGCGGAATGGTTTTTTATTTTTAAATATTTTAATAACTCTTTAAATTCGCACTTAACACATAATATATATGAATTACAATTTAGAGATTAATAAAGCAATTTTTTTAAGGATAAAATGGACATCAAATTTTATTCATTGCTTTATAGTCACTAAATTTTAATTCAAATATGTATATATAAGGGTTCAAAAATCAAATCAAATTAAAATGGCAGCTTTTTAGGTTGTCAATAATTTTCAGTTATAATTGTCGGAAGTTTCCAGAAATTTTCTCCCAGCCTTAAGCCATGAGAGTTGTTACCAATCATGCAGTTATAAAACTTGATAGATACTCCAAAATAAACCCTAATTCTTGGCTAAGCTCTCCAATCAGCACCAGAAAAGATCCCATGCCAAGTAGCCAAATAGGCCAAATAAATCCGGTTATTTTCCGGGACAACCACAACCGAATGCAGAAACACAAACGCAAATAGGAACGGAGCTGGGAAACAGTCAAAACGCACGACCTGGGCAATTGCTTAGAGTCTTTCCCCAGATCAGAGCCCCTCTTTAGTGTCATAATCACCCCGACATGGCAAAAAGCGTTGACACTTTTTTCACACTTGGCCAGCTCCCTCCAGGACGTCCCGGCTTAGCAAACGAGGAGCAGCTGGCAACTGGAGCCAAGTCATGGCACAAATGACTTTGAATTATTTGTTTACCCGGGACTGCCTGCTGGCCTTTCAACCCACCTGACTGCCAGTTACCATTTGCCAGTTACAAGTTACCAGTCAGCGAATGGGTGCTCCTCCCCCCTCTCTCATTAGATTGTTTTCCCTTGCCGAGGGTTATTTAATTTTTGGCCAGAAGTTGGCTAGTCATAGCGTAGAAATCATTGATTCTATTAAAAAACTTTAGCATCCTGACGTTATCCAAATTCGAACATTTTATACTCGATTAGTTTGAAAATCTTTCTAAGTTGTCACTTCATAAAATGTCAAATTTATGACTGCAGAACAGGTCTGGAAATCACAAAGTGTCAGAATCTCTGAAGGTTTAATATTGGGAATTGTTATGATTTACTTTGGCTAAGACTCAATTTTAATAAAAACGTCAATATTTTTCAATTTTGTATCTTTTAAGCAATGTACTTTATTGACTAAAGTTTGTTTCAAGTTATTTTGAAAAGATTCTCTCAACCTTTTTTCCCTTTAAGTCATAGTAAGAAAACCTTATTTAATTTGTCTATTTTAGCTGCATTTGCTACACTTAATAAAATAGTATTTAATGCAATCTAATATTTGGCGCTGTGGCTTCTCTCAATTAAATTTTAATGCATTTTATTATCTAGCCATAAATCAAATAGCTCCATGAGGGTATTAGAATCTCCGACCTATCGAATATGGTCGTTCACTTGTGATTGTTGTGGTTTCCCCGTAGCCCATGAAATGCTTGTGGCCAACACGCACCATTGTGCGTAACAAATCGCAGCCATAAACAGCCAAAGGAAATCCCAAAGAACACCGACTGGCGCCTGCCTACAAAAATACGAAAGGGAAAATGGGGGCTTGGGGAAACTGCCATAATAATTCACAATTTTTCACAGTTAAGTGTCAGCGGTTGCGTCGCTCACAATTGTCGGGCCCTCTAAGCGGGGGCACTAAATCAACCGAACGACCAGCTAGCAAGAAATAAAGCCTAATCCGGATCCTTTATTTCCAGTGCGGTATCACGCGGCGTATGCGCGATATTCGGAGGGCAGGTGCACCGCCAACAATTACTTGATTATGGTGCTGGTGCTGCTGCTGTGCTGCCGGTGCCTGGTGTATGCATTTGTTTGGGGAAAAATGTGAAAACAGCTGGCAGCCTCCGGCGGACAGTGACAAGCCCATTAGCCCTGGCAAAGTGCATTGTTTACCCAAAAAGAAACGATGCACAGTGGCGTTTCATTTTAAAATATTAAACCTTAAACACAAACGTTTAATTCCGCAAAAAATAATAAAAGATAAAAACCCAAATTGGTAGGTATTAAAAAAAATTAATTTGAATCTTAATGGATGGTACATTTGATGACAAGCTGATTTGGATATTTCCCCCAGGATTTTTTAAAATTTAAACTATTTTAAATAAGACCCAAAACCGTTTTTTTATTTTTGGCTTTCATGTACTTCAGAATCTTTATTTAATTTACCAAAATTAACTTTTAGAAAAAGATCTAAAATAAAACATATAAATAAATTAAAATGACTGCAAAAAGACTTGATTTTTATAAAGGCAACTCCATATTTTGGGTAATATATTCTAGGATTTGTATAATCAGAACTATGATTTGGCAAGGAAGCTTATGCAACGATACCTGCAGGTGTTGCATGAGTTTCCAGGGCATTTATTTGGTTTTCCGAGCTGGCGGAACGCCATTTTAACTGTCACCACCGCAGGCATCAGAGTTCAGACATCTCAGCCAAACAAAACCAGCAGCTTGGCAACCTGACTGCAACTGGCCGGCAAAACAACACGCACTTCAAGTCCTGCTTATGGCTGAACTTGAAGGATTAGGTGCTCTGTGTAAGTATCCTTTTGATGTCTAAATAAGAATAGGTAGTGAGCTGTCTTCAAATTTTGTTATATGAGCCAAAACACTTTATCCTGGGTCATGACATTAATGGTCCCATTAAAATGAGCAACAAAATCAAACTGAAATGTAAACCCTGCTTTGAATAAACATTGTTTGAACCCTTTATTATTAATTTAACTTTTTTGACCAAAGCCAATTATAAATAATTGTATTAATTTTAGGAAAAATACTTCGAAATGTTTTTATATTTTATTTTTATTTTAAGGGCTACAACTTAACTTTGCAATATTCTGTAAATTATATTCTCCAAAATCGGATCGGTTATTCATATGATGCATTCTTAATACTCATAAAAAATCCCAACTTCCTAACTTTAAAAACACCAAAGTTATGGCATTTCCGATCAAGCAGTTATATGGCGGCTATAGGATATAAACGACCGATCCTTATGAAATTTGGTAGGTCAGACTGATTGGCCAAAAATAAAACCCATCGAAAATCTCAACTTCCTAACTTTAAAAACACCAAAGTTATGGCATTTCCGATCGTTCAGTTATATGGCAGCTATATGATATAGTGGCCCGATCCGGTTCGTTCCGACTTATATACTACCTGCAATAGAAAGACAACTTTTGGGAAAGTTTCAAGCAGATAGCTTTAAAACTGAGGGACTAGTTTGCGTAGAAACGGACGGACGGACAGACGGACAGACGGACGGACAGACGGACATTGCTAGATCGACTCTCCTGGTGATGCTGATCAAGAATATATATACTTTATAGGGTCGGAAATGTCTCCTTCACTGCGTTGCAAACTTTTGACTGAAATTATAATACCCTCTGCAAGGGTATAAAAAAAAACAATTCTAACAGTTTTTTAGAAAATTATTATTAGTATTATACTACTGCAACGAAAGTTCGTTACAAATTTTGTTCAGTTAGTTTTGAATCGACGCTGACAATGTTATCAATACTTTCTTTTGTAAGCTCAATTAAGATTTATTGCAGTAACCAACTAATTTAAATATTGAAAACGAATGCAATGATTTTTATTTTATCGCCTGTTCTAAATCATTTTGTATAGATTAAAATAGTAGTCGATGCCAACGATGAACTCAAAACCCAAGTAAATATTAAAAGACGATATAAAAGACTTGCAGAGTAAGTTTAAAATATTCGAAGGTCAAATCAAAAGCAAAGAAGATATTTTAAAGGTGAAAGAGGAGCACCTTAAAAATAGAGATGAACAAATCTCGACACTTACGACTCAAATTAAAGCGATTGAGAAAAGAAAATCAGAACTATCTAGTCAGCTTTCTGAATTGCAGAAAACTGATGACAATTTACCTGACTCTTGTCCCAGTGACAGTCCCAATGGGATTTACCAAATAAAGCTTCGGGGACTTGAACCCTTTAAAGTGCCATGTGTGTCGTCTTCCTCTGGTTGGACTGTAATTCAGAGACGCATTGACGGATCCGAGAACTTCAATCGTACCTGGAATGAATATAAATCTGGATTTGGGAATGTCAGTAGAGAATTCTTCATCGGGCTGGAAAAATTGCATCGGATGACTGAGGCACGACCCCACGAACTCTACATTAAACTTGAAAAGGTTGATGGATCCACCAGCTACGCTCAATACGATGACTTTATGATCGGGAGTGAGGAGGAATACTACAAGTTGAAGAATCTTGGGAAATATTCTGGTGCAGCCGGAGACTCCCTTACATTTAATAAGAACCAAAAGTTCTCCACATTTGA
Organism: Drosophila rhopaloa; assembly: GCF_018152115.1. Lineage (NCBI taxonomy): Eukaryota > Metazoa > Arthropoda > Insecta > Diptera > Drosophilidae > Drosophila > Drosophila rhopaloa. Next base: position 9,844,019 of record NW_025335059.1, on the reverse strand, counting down.
TCGGGATAATGACAATCATATAGCTAGAAATTGTGCCAATGAAGTCGGTGCATGGTGGCACAAAGCCTGTTCATACAGGTATACCTGTTTATTTATGCTCTTATTAAATCTTCTTACTATAATTACTTAAAATTACAGTACGCTCAATGGAAAATACTTCAGAGATGGCATCGGTAGTCAAGGAATGATGATAATGATGTCGAAATGATGATAAGGCCCAAGCCCTTATGAGTCGCACTGTTTAAGTATGAAATATTTGAATATTAAAACAAAATAAAAAATACTGTACTCTTAATGCTGTCTGGTATTAATTTGTTTTCATTTGATAAAATGGGATATTTGATAAATGGAAGTGATTGACATTATTTTAGATCTGATCTACGTATTTTAGGAACATAAATACGGATAAGTGGAGAGGGTTGGTAAGCTATTTGTAGATTTTTAGAGAATTAAACCAGGACCATTTAGAGATATGCCATTTAAAAATCCGATTTCTGTAAGAAAAGTTTCTGTTTCTTTGTAAAAATGACGAAAAACCGACCCAAAAATAAAAAAAATTATGAAATTTGGTAGGCCTGGTTTATTTGGCCAAATATAAGACCCACAGAAAATACCAACTTTCTAACTTTAAAAACACCATAGTTATGGCACTTCCGATCGTTCAGTTATATGGCAGCTATAGGAAATAGTCGGCCGATCCCGGCCGTTCCGACATATATACTACGTGCACAGAAGGGTGTGTGCAAAATTTCAATTTGATAGCTTTAAAACTGAGAGACTAGTTCGCGTATAAACAGACAGACGGACAGACAGACGGACATGCTTATATCAACTCAGGAGGCGATCCTGATCACGAGTATATATACTATATAGGGTCGGAGATGTCTCCTTCACTGCGTTGCACACTTTTGACTAATATTATAATACCCTCTGCAAGGGTATAATGTTAAACTAAAAATTCTGGTTGATTTGATTTCTTAAGTTGCCAAGTTGTCAGCCCAATTATTTTTAAGTCTCCCGAAAGAAAGAAAACTTGCTAGTATCAATTTCTAGTCAGAAGAGTTCTAGTCTCAGCACTTCCAGACGAAGATTGCGTATATAAAATATATACGTACTCTACTCATTGTTTTTATGACCCTCGTGCAATGTCCACTTCCTCAGCTCTTACATCTCCTCCTTCAAAAAATAGGAAACTTTCGCGCAAAGCTTTTGTTTTCCCAGTTTGCACAACAATGCAAACTTAACTTTGCTAAGAATTATTATAGCATTTTCTAATAAAAGGAAATGCAATGTGGAATATACTCGACAAATAATTCGAGGGCAACGGAGCGGGGAAAACCAAGAGTCCCAGGTGCCTTGCAAATAAATGTGCCATAAAATTTATTAAAATTGCTTTGTGTTCGATTGCGCAACAGTTGGGTCGCCGCAACGTTTTCTATTCGTGTAAAAACAAATAAGTTTGCCACAGAGCTTTGTTTGCATTTCCCCCGCCAATGAAAACTATCAGCTTGTGGATGGAAAATAAGCAGTCGAAGTAGAGATGCACAGGAGAAAAAATGTTGTTATTGACAATAAAATTAGTTATTCAGTCTACATAAAAAGGTAGTTTAATATCAGTTAAACTTATCGCGGTTAAAGCTTAAATTCTCTGAAGATATAATAAAAAATTCAAATAAAATTGGTTTGCTAGCAAATTAATGAGTTAATCTTTTCAGAAAATTAATTTTCGTAAATTAGTTTAATATATTTCGATGTTGTGTTTCAATGCACAGGTCTAGAAAATTATATTTCCTATGTTAGTTTAATATACTTCGATGCTATACTTCAATACATAGGTATATATCGTAACTTAATAAAATGTCCCATTTACTTATTGGCTAACTAAAATTTATTAAAAATAAAATAATAAAACTTAAGTTAAATAATAACCATTTAAAAAAGCTTTCTTACTCCATTTGTTCAAACTACTTTTTTGTTCTATTTTAATTTTTTAAATAGTATTTTCATAGTCATTAGCTCTCTTTAATATTATTTGATTTTATATTTTAAACCAACTATTTATTCTTGTGAAGGAGGAGCATCGGAAGTGAAAACTTGTTTTCTGTTCCTAGTTTCGCCGAGTTGACTGAGGCGCAAGCAAACAGCCAAGTTAGTTGCAGTCCTTGCCCCTTGGCCAACAGCCCCTCTCCACGCCCTTTCCCCTTCCACCTCATCCCCTCACAACCCACTATGGGGAATTTGCCCGATTTTTTGGAATAAATGTATTTTTTAAAAGTGTGCCGATTTCCTTTTTTTTTTTTGTAATGTATTAAGAAAACATCAAGCTGTTTGGTAACATACCGCAAATGTTAACTTAAAAGTCTAGTATTTAAATACCAACTGTTAAAGTCAGCTGTTGCAAGCGCACATAGTTTGTTTACATTTTGCTTAACTTTGAAGCTCACTTTCAAATCATTATCTCTGCAACAAAATGACGTAAGACAGTCAAATTTGAAATTATTACCAATTCTCAATGTATGTTCTGTGTAAAAATACTTATACATTGCTTAATATGTGCGTCCAATTTTAACAATTTGTAAATGTAGCAGGTGATGTTTTCGTTTGGGTTTTGGAAAGAAAGTTAAACTTTCAATAGAGTTTTACAAAAATGTTTAACTTTGTTCAGTAAGTGTCTTTATCCATGTTGTAGAGTGATTAATTGCGAATTCAGAACATATTGTCTCATCGTGCGCTTCGTGCGACTTTTCGCGTAATTTCATTTTTAAGAAACCAATTTCTTGATCAAAAACGCAGCCCTGCTGGAAGTTTTGCATAAGCAAAAGGGTCTTCGAAAAAAAAAATGGCGAATTCACTTTTGTTAGCAAGCAAGTTGATCCCACAGTGGAATCTCCAACTTTACAGATGTTTTTCAGAGAGCCGTGGTTACTTCAGACCCCATCATTTCATCAATGAATTTGAAGAAGCGTGTCCGAAAACATGAGCTGCTTGCTCTTTCACCAAAAGTCATTTAATTGTAATTATGCGAATATGAACCTGGAGACGAGTCTCTAGATGTTGATAATTATGAAAAAGAAAACGACTATGATTTTTTTAAATTAAAAATTAAGAGCATATAGAGCTAAATTTGTTATAAAAATATAAAAAATTGGGTTTGGGGGGGATACTTTCACTTTTCCAACAGGTGTGTATAGGTATGTAGAACACTATAAAAAAAACCTCACTGAAATATGTTACATAGTTCGCGAGTTATTAATTTATTCCAAAAAATCGGGCAAATTCCCCATAGTGCAACCGAGTGACTGCAACTTTCAAGTTTTAAACATTTTCATTAGCGTTAATTAATTTGAAATATTCTTTTTATTCTTGTTCCCCATGTTTTTTTTAGTTTAGTTTCCTGTGTGCCAGCAAATTATTCAACGTGGCTGAAACCAGGGGAGGGGTGGCGTATGGACGAGGGGGCGTGGCAGCCGCTGCAAGCTAAAACCTCTTACGTTGGTCTAAACTAAAAAGCGCATTTAAGGGCAGCATCAGCAGAAAAGGACCCACCGCAGGACGATCCCCCACCCCCTGTGCCCAGCCATTTTGCTGCCTTTCCTGCGGGAAAGTGGAAAAGCGTTAAGAGTTGGAGGCGGTTGCACGGTCGGCTGGCCAACGCTAGCCGCAATTTTTAATTACGCGAAAGCCGATCCGCAACAGTTTTGGCTTTAGCCTTGCCAACATGTTGCGGCAGAGCCGTAAAATCGGGTGGAAAATGGTCGGAAAATGGCAGTGGAGGTGCAGCCAGAGACTCGCTAAGATTTGGCCGCAGGACAAACGTTTAATAAGCAGGGTCGTTATGAGGTCAGCACTGCCAAGTGCAGGACCAAGACTTCGACTCTGCTTCGATAAGTGCCGAGACTCTCAGGGAATAGCTGCCCGTTCTTCTACTTTATTGCAAAGCCAAGAGGAGCCGCATTTCCATTTCATCATAGTTGTCACTGCCTTTTGCCCTCTTCACTCATTGTCTCTGTCTTCTTTTCCCCTCAATGAAAATCCCTATTAACACTCTGCTGTGATTTTATTAACCAACTTTTGCGCACTCCTCAACTGCCAAAGAGGCCGTCAATTGAGTTCATAACTTGGCATATTTAGCGAAATTTCTTTTTGCAATTTAGCATGGCTGTTGGCATTTCCCCACCGCCCCCCGAAACCCCTTCGCCAGCCAGGTGGACTTATTAACTACTTCAAAAATACAAAGTTACCAACCGTTGATTGCCTGTTGCTAGTGGCTCATAAGGTTAACGGCACGGGAAAAAAATCACAAAAATTTTACAAATATATAAGCAGCTTTTAAGATTTCTACATAAATGTAGGAAATAAATTGCAATTATTGGTAGGTTTAAAGGGAAAGAATACAAATATTTTGTCACCACTGTCCTAATTATAAGACAATCTTTTAGCACTATTGAATATTCTACATAAAGATAGCTATTTTTTCCAGTGGATTAAGCCCAGCGGGCGGTCGAGCCAATCGACTTTTGGCTGCCAGCGGAACTGAATTACAGAATTGTGCATGTAGGGAAATTTGTTAATATTTTTTTCGTACCTAGCGTGCAGGGCTTTAATAATTCACTTGCGACAGCAGCAGCGACGGCTTAATTAAAGCCCTTCTGGGCCGATTTAATATCCTCAACCGCCTAACCCCGTAAGTTAGCACAAAGGACGCTCTAACTAATGCAGTGGACCGCAGGCCGCAGCTGAACGGGTCCAAAGTCCGATGTCCGAAGTCCAGTGTCCAGAGCCCGGGCACAAACTAAATTATGCTGATAAAACTGGGCGCTGCAAAAGTCACGTTAATGTGGCAGGAGCTACGGACAAGATATACCCGACTTCCGACTTCCGTCCGGACGGGAGTACGTGATCCTTCCCCGGAACGCCGTGAATGTGAGGGCATGTGTGGACGAGATGAGATAGTCGGCCGGGAGGGGTGTGCCTTTGGTGGCCAGAAGGACCTCCTCTGGACAAAATTATTTTTGTTGATTTAACTAAATGGCGACAAGTTCAACGAGTGTCACAGATGAGATTATAAGCGGGCAAGGGGCGGCACGTTTGCAGATGCCGGCGCAGCCCAAGGGCAAAGACAAGTGGATGCCACTTGAGCAGCCGGGTGAAAACAGTGATTTACAAATGTATATCTACACAGGTTTATTGAAAACTAAAAATATTATTGAATATAATAGTGAGGCATAGATTACCTATATAGTAGTCTACTACAGTCAATAATTTATTTAATTAATGGTCTAATAATGACACTCTACAGTTATTTATTTTATCAATTTTATCTTAATTATCAACTGGTTATTATACAAACAGTGGTTAGACAATTTAAAAACATCACTTGTATTTGCTTATTTCTTCAATGAGACAAAATTAATTTTTAAAAATGTTTAAGATCTTAAAGAACACAACAATTGTATGTCATTAGCTTTAAAAAATATTTTACTTTCTTTTTCCTCAAAATGTTCCAAGTTGTTTTATTCTCCAATTGGTATTCATGCAATTGCCATTTGCATCTTTATTTGTCACCATAGGCACATCTTCTCAAATTGTTTGATACTTACCTTCCAGCGATTAATGTCAAAATACTATCTTTTACGACTGTAGCTAGTTTGGCTAAGCATATGTGGCCCTGACTAAGCTTTCGCCTAAACAAACAGAGACGGATAAACCGCCGGGCGGACAGACAGACGGACGAACAGACGAAGGCTCTAAACGGACGATGGAACAAGTTTGAATAGCAACCCGCCTTCCATATTGAATTAAACGTTTTAATATGCGGCCAGCTCGCAAATTTATAGTTTGGCTTTGAATTAGCATACGAGCACGTATGTGTGTGTGTGTGTGTGGGTAACGCCGGAACTGGGGATTCCGGGGAGTACAGCCGGAAATGCAGATGGCGGCCATTTCTTTTCGCTGGCTAAACATTCGACAGCAAGGCCGAACCCAATTTGAACAAATTGTGTGCACAAAAGCGCTCATGCATATGTGTGAAAAAGAGGGAGGAACATTGCGAGAGCGAGAGGGGAAATCGGGTAAAGGAGATATATAGAGTTATAGCTGAAAGCAGACTTTGTGTTTATCTTTGCTGCTGCCTCCCATCTAAATTTTCCACTTCATTCTTGTTGTTCTTGAGACTTTAAGCTGATTCCAAGTTTTTTCCCTCATATGGAAATCTTTAGTCCTTTAACTGGGTTAACTACTAGGGTGGGTACAATTGTGTGATCAAAAACGGTGAGAGGGATGTTTTAATCAATACTTTCTTTAAAGAAAATAATTCTTTTATTATAATTGGCATATTCCTGTTTCACATGACAATTTTAATTCAATTTAACAAAATGCAATATTTTGGAAGCAAATAATCAAACGAATAATGGGGATTGTGAATGGCAATAAATGTGGCATATATATTATGTACATTTTCTGAGAATTTGTCAATTTGATTTCATAGAAATACAGCCACCCTAGTACGTATCCATTAGAATGAATGAAAAGGAATGGCAAGGAAAAAACCCTTTTAGCAAGTCATTCGCATTCATTTCATTTTTTCTGTATCAACGATTCCGCCGCCTTGTGTCATTTGTCATGCACAACGTGACGTATGCGTAATGATTCATTAACAAGCCAATTTGCCTGCCCAGTAGACCCCTCTCTTTCCCTCACTCTAGCTGTCTCTTTCCCCTCTGCTTACGGTTCATTTGCCACGACGTCGCTTTCTGATTGTTGTTGCTGACAGTTTGTGTTTATTACGGACTTTTAATTTATTTCATTACACAAAATTAGCTCGCCTATCGTCAGCAGGAATCTTAACGCGCCGAACAAGGACGACACTTAGGCAAATTAATGCCGAAAATATGTACAGACGGGCTGAAGGATCCGGATCCGGCCGAATCAAAATCGAAATCAAAAGACACAGTTCAAAGCGTCGACGACGACTCGCAGTCTCAAAGCGGGGGCCACGCCCCCTTGTTTTACAGCGCCCCCGACCTCAAGGGTCGCGAGAACATCGCGATAAGCAAAGGATAATGCGGCCGTGTGGATTTTCCTTTGCTCAATTTTTTCTTTTAAAGATAGATAGATAGGGCAGCGAAAAAAAAATAAACGAAATAAATACCGAGAGAGCGCTGACATAACAAAGGAAAACAAAATAGAGGCGGCCGCTATCCTTGCCCTATTTTGTCCTATTTTGTCCTTTTTTTCTATATCTCTCATTCTCACTCTTTCGATGGCTCGCCTAGCTTTTCTTGTCACTCGAGTTTTTTAGTCCTTCAACGTGGGTATATGGTGTTCTTGCAAAGTTAAGAGGAAAATCCTAAACAAAACGTATAAGCTTCAAACTTTTGATGTCGCTCTGATTTATTTTATGGATTTTCTTATGTAATACAATAGTTAATTGAGAATATGAACCTTTGATTAAAAAAAATGCAAAAATCAACATCTAATTTTGTCGCATGAATATGAAACTATCTTTTCTAAAATATACGAGGCACTTTCTAGTCGTAAAACTTGCCGGTTCAAATTTATTTTTTCCCGAGTCCTGTCTCTTTGGTTTTTTAAGCTAAAGGATTATTTGCTTGGTTTATTCCTTTGACTCTATGTTTTGTTTTGTCTTTGGTTTGTTTTGTCGGCTCCTTCACATTTCGTTTGCCGTTCTGCTCTTGCGGTTTTTTCGGCTCCCCACCGCCTTCCGCCCTGCGCCACGCCCCCTTATTTTATTTACGCGCTTAGGAACGACCTTGGATGTTCGCTGGTGTGTATGTGTTTTGTGTTTATTTAGGTCGCCTTTGGGTTAAGGCAAAGCCGGTTCTGTTAGTTTAGTTTATTGCTTAGCAGCTGATTTTGGTTTATTAATTTCGCATTAAAGCTTGGGTTTTCCCTTTCTTATTTACAGCTCACTGGGGTCGTTCTTAAGCTTTAAGTAGGAAATCCAGTCAGTCCCTGAAATCGTTTTATAGCAGATGAATGCTCTTTGGGGTCCCTAAAACTGGGAGTTGTCAAAAATACACACTTATAACTGGAATAAAAAGAAGAAGGAATTACCTTCATCATTACAATCTAGATCATTAAATTTTAAAGAAACTCTACTTAAATAAAAAAAAAAAGGAAAAGGAAATCTTGCCAGTGCTATCTTTATTTTCAAGTATATTCAAGTATATATATTTCTTAGTATGAAAAACTAAGAATTAAAAGGCAATGTTATTCTATCTGTTCCTATTTATTCTTTGTATATAAAAAAGAATAAGGGAACTTGTCTTAAACAAGTTGTCGTCAAAAGTTGATCTGCAATCTGGGCGGAGCAATCTTTATGCTGCACATTAATTTCTGGCTCATATCCAATCTACGGGCGTCTTTGAGCTCGTCAAATGTCTCAATTCCATAAAAATGCAAATTGTTAGGAGACGGGCACTAAGGCTTCCTGTCAGTCATTAAACGGGGACAAAAGCTGAAATTGCATGGGAATTATGACCTCTATGAGTCAGTCAGTCAGTCAGACAGTCAGTTGGCGGGACTGAAAAGCGGGCTGTAAGTGGGTCACAAAGTGGCTGGCAACTTTCGCTGCCCTCAGCGGATTTTTATCCCAAAGATTTATGAGCCGGGACAGGGAATGATGACCCGACCCTCGTTGCCTGACGTCCTGATCTGCTTTTGCAGCCTGGACACTTTTCAAGCTCCGCCACCTGCGGTGGACTAACAAAAAAATATAAGCGCAGAAATAACCATCAAGCAGAAAAGAACACCATAAAGGGCTAATAAACTGGGCTGATTTGCATACAGACAAATGTGGCCATTGGCTAAGCATTTCTTATCAGAATGTAATTGGATTTGTGTGGCCAGCATTCTTTTGATTAAAAATTGCCAGCCAAAAAATGTGAGGGAGCAACTAAGGTAACCGCTGTGAGGAAAAGTTAAAAAAGCATGTGCGGTTTTTGGTAATAAATTTTCAAAAACCAGCGCCGCAAATAACAACAGCAACAAGGCCAGAGGAGTAAAAAAGCAAAAAATAAAAACATAAAAAGGAAAACGAAAACAAAAAGCCACACTTGGAAAAATAGGTGGGTAATATGATTACAACTTTGTTTAGTTTATTAAAATAAATTGAGTCTTTTTAGACTAACAAATAATTGATATGTATGGAAATTACAATTTTTTTTTAATTTACTATTAATAGTTTAGGCAATTATGAATATGTTTGTTAAAATTGTTCCTGCATTTTTTATCCGTGCAGCAATTGTTGGCAGAGGCGCACGCGACTCCTCCGGCCACGCCTCCTTGCCCTCCGCCCCGTTAACCCATTACCTGTTTAATGCAATGTCCGCTAACCTGTGCTCCCAACCACCCACCAAAAATGGCCGCTAGCTGTTGGTCAATGCGGCCACCAGGTTGGCGTCGCTTTAGCCGTACATTATTTTTCCACCTCCCCCAATTTCCCACCCCTTCAGGTGAGTGTGTGGCCTGATGATGATTTTTTTCGTACTCTTTGTTGGTATATTTTGTTTGCGGCTGCTTTGTTTTCGCTTCGTGTGTCCCTTTTTTTGCGCTTACGCCATTCTCGTTTATTTATTAGCAATTTTATTAGCTATGAATTTGTTTGTTTTTATCGTGCAGCCCTCTCACCGCAGAGAAAACGAGGAAAAGAATGGAGAACAAACAAGGCACCACCCACTCAGCCTTCAGGATTCAGACTTCAGCCCACCCATTAGCCTCAAAGGGTGTATAGGCCGACTTTGTTTTCCCGGCAAGGAAAGTGATTTATATTTCCAATAATGAAAGTGACTGCCGCCCCGGGAGTTTTGCTCCTGTTTACGTTTCGGCCCCGAAACATTTAAATTTAAATATTTTCGCCTATGCCCTGATTTATTATTTCAAAAAGCAAGAATCCTTCCCCAAACTTGGTTTCACGCCCGAATTGCGAACCGCTTTTATTTGTCTTGACTTGTCAACTGAGGTGATTAAAATTTAGACATTCCCAGGCCCCAACTCAAAGAGTATTGTCAAGCCGAAAAAGAAAAATTAAAATGAAAAGGGGAAGGTATAAGGCATGCAAATTAGTTGGCGGGTAAAAGATCCCACAAAGAATGACTCTTTAATGCGGCAAAGCGCCGCAGGGTAAATCTCAAAATTAATATGAAAGGCACTTAATGACCTACAATCTGAATACATTCCGAATTAGCTGAAATGCCACTTCACAAAATTAATCCTTTTCGTTTCTGAATGGATTGCATAACTGAAGAACCTTTTTTATGCATTTAACTGCAATTATACACTTGTTATGCACATCTCAGGCCGCGGCTTCATTAAAATGTTATTTGTTTTTTTGCGTACAAATTATATGAAATGTTGATTTGCACGAGAAACCCCTGTTTTGCCTGCAATCAAATTACCGAGGTATTGGCCACATCATACCTCTTCCTCTTCCTCAGTTCCTCTTTTTACATACCCTCTTGAATGGTAACTCATTAAGAATTGCTCCTTTAACTTTTCACTAATTTTTTAACTTGTTTCGAAATAAAAAAAAACTTGTTTAAATAAAGTCATTATGATATTAATTTCAATTGTTTATCATTTCAAAAAAGAGTAACGTTTTTATTTTCTACTTGAACAACATATAATAATATTTATTTTAAATTTTATATAAAGCTTGTTTTTGTTTAGTTAGTGTATACCAAAAGTTATGAATGTCAGCAAGCTACTGTGTTCTTGGGGGCCTTTCGTTTTGTGTTTATTTTAAAACAAGCACTAAATGGTCCCCTTGCGGCAATTTTATAAATATAAAATCCAAGCCAGAGGCTAAAGTACATTTCAGATTTTATGAGGGAGTTCAGGAGTGGTTTAGTAATAAATAAAACAAATTTTAAAAACCATCTACAAATTAAAAAAATATAACCAACTTTCGTGTTTGCATTGCACCTTATTCAGTATATTTCGAAAGCCATAAATATATGTGCATACATTGACAGCTGTCTCTGTGTACAGCAGGTTTTCCCTGATCCCTCTGAAATCCGCTACTGTATTCAACGCCTGCATTAAATTTTCACTATTTCCAGCAGGGGATGGAGTTGGGGAAATGTCGGCGCCATTGGCCACGTCAATTGAATGGTAGGCGGAAAGCCGAAAGTGTTGGCCATAAGTCAGAAAACATGAATAACAAATCAATTCAGTTTTAACGGCGCTGCAAATTCCTCAACACACACAGTGAAAGCCGAACAGAGAGCCCATTCGAAAGGTGAGAAAACGAGGTGTTGAAAGTGGAGAAAATGGGAAAAGTGGGAAATCGGAGTAAGGAGAATCTAAAGAGGTTTTCCCCCCAGCACACAGATACTCCCGCACACACACACATTTGGCTGGGTGTTAATGGCGGGCTGGGCGTCGGGCATTTTGAATCTTTAATGGAAAATGGCCCGCCTGCTTACACATCCCGTCCCCGCCCCGCATTTCCTTTCCCCTCGACTGTGCCAGATTTTTTAGGCATGTTTGCATACACTTACGGCGAGCAAACTATGCATATGCATGTGTGTATGCTCGCGGGGTGGAGTCTAGGCTCTTCCGCCCCCTGGGCGCCCATTGCCCCGCCCCTTCTCGGTGGGCTCTCTTTTTTATGCGCCCCGGCAAAATTGTCCGGTAATAAATTTTCAGCGTTTCCTGCCGACAAAGCGCCGCACTTTACAACACTTTTGGCATAAACAAACAAATACGTACACTTGAGAAAAAAGGATATTTGTATTTATATTAAAATTATAATTCTATATAGTCAATAGAATTCCTTTTTATACCCTTGCAGAGGGTATTATAATTTCAGTCAAAAGTTTGCAACGCACTATAAAGTATATATATTCTTAATATTATCACCAGGAGAGTCGATACTGTCCGTCGCCGTCCGTCTGTCCGTCCGTCTGTCCGTCCGTCTGTCCGTCGTCCGTCTGTCCGTCTGTCCGTCTGTCCGTCCGTTTCTACGCAAACTAGTCCCCAGTTTTAAAGCTATCTGCTTGAAACTTTCCCAAAAGTTGTCTTTCTATTGCAGGTAAATATAAGTCGAACGAGCCGATCAATTATAGTGCCATATAACTGAACGATCGAAATGCCATATCTTTGGTGTTTTTAAAGTTAGAAGTTGGGATTTTCTATGGGTTTTATTTTGGCTAACAAACCGACCTCCAAATTTCATAAGGATCGGACGACTATATCCTATAGCTGCCATATAACTGATTGATCGAAATGCCATAACATTGGTGTTTGTAAAGTTAGAGGCTGGGATTATGATTTTATATTTGGTTAATCAATCCGACCTACCAAATTCCAAACATATCTTATAGCTGCCATATAACTGATTGATCGGAAATGCCATAACATTGGTGTTTGTAAAGTTAGGAGGCTGGGATCTTCTAGATTTTATATTTGGTTAATCAACCGACCCACCAAATTTCATAAATCGGCCAATATCTTATAGCTGCCATATAACTGAACGATTGAAATACATAACTTTGTTGTTTTTAAAGTTAGAAGTTGGGACTTTTTAAGTATTAAGAATGCATCATATGAATAATTTTGGAGAATATAATTTATAGAATATTCTGCAAGGGTATATCAACTTCGGCTCCGCCCGAAGTTAGCTTTCCTTTCTTGTTTTAAACCTAATTTGAATTGATTTTGATTGTCATTTAAGCATAAACAGTTAATAACATAAGTTATGTTAAAAACTTTTAAAATCGAAAGCTATTTTTGTCATTTTTAAAAAATATTTTTGTATCTTACTGTAAAATGTTCCACATACAAACTTATTGCTTAAAACCAAACTTTTAATAACTAAAAACTATAAACTAACTATTTACCACTTCTACTCAATTTTTTCTGCGTGTACGTGTATGTGAGGCGCTGGCCATGCGTGTGAAAGGATGTGTGTGCGAGGGTGTCGGTGAGGTGTAAAGGTGTAGTGGTGGCCATGTAACGGAAGTTAAGTACACACTAAGTTGAACTCGTGCGCTTGTAGCGGCGCTTCCTTCATGTGTTTTGATACTCTCTCACACATGAATACTTCTCCTCTTACCCTGGAAAAACCCACGGCCACTCGCTCTTCATTTTCCGACCCCCGCCCCATCCCCCGGAAAACACCTTTCTTCCGCTATTCGCTTGCAGGTGAAAATGTTTGAGATTCTGCCGGCGCTGTCCAAAAGCTTAGAACAAAACTTTCCTGGTATGCCATCAACATTGATGTTCCGCAGTCGCAGCACCTCTTCGTCCACCTTTCCCCCGAGAGCCTTCCGCTTTTCCTCGGCCCCTCCCACTTTTCCACCGCCCCCTCTATTAATGCCTTTGAGAGGGTGAGTGTGTTAAGTATGTTTTTTGAGTAATTCGTGTAGACAAGAGCTGCTGTTTTAAAAGAGGAGCACAATGGGAGATGGCTGCTCCTCTCGCATATAATTTCTTTGCCAGGCGTGAATATTTATGTGCTAGGTAAATGTTATTATAAATTACCCAGAAGTTTAAAACTCAGAGTGAAAAGCTTTCGAAAATTTCAAAAGTACTTTGTATATTCGTAATTAGCACCGATTTAGCCTGGCTAATGCTCCAAACTAGGTCTGGCACTTTTGCTTATGTGTTTCGATTTTAAAGTTTACATAAAACATTATTTTTTTGGGAAAGCAGCTTGAAATTATCTAAAATTTGTACCCAAATCGGTGTTCTTAAAATAAAGAAAATTATTTTGCTTTCACATTTAGATGAATCTTGTAAGCCTTAGGAAGTTAAACGAAATAACTAAAATAACTAATACTGAAACTATTTTTGATTGAAAGGCAAATATTATTTGATGATCCTTTTAAGATTTAAAACAAATCACTAAAATAACTAAGACAGAAACTATTTTTGATTGAAAGACAGATTATTTGATGATCTTTTTATAAAACCAATAATATTATTTCAAATATATTTTAAAATGTGTACTGCCTTGCTATCTATTATTCTTTTAATAATATCAATTTCGTACTTTCTCCACAGTGGGCAGCGTCAGCAGAAATCCAGCTCAAGTGTTGGTAAGCTGGCCTCGTTGTTAATAGAACACTTGACAACACTGGATGTTTATGCACAGGTGGGGGGTTTTCAAAAGGTGAGTATGAGATGTCCGTGTCTGTTTATGTAGTACGCTCATTAACTGTCATTACACAATTTCCATAAAAAAAATGCTTGTGTGCTCGCGTTTAGTTTTCTCCGCCCTGGGGCTTCAACAAAAGTTGCCTCTTCTTCAGACTGAAGCCCACTATATGCCCCACCCACATGTGTGCTTCCGAGTCTTTGTTTGTCTTTAGAAAAAAACTTTTTAAATTGTGTTAAATATTCCATTAAACAGAAAGCTTTTTGTATGCAGTTGCAAACAAAAACAAAAAAGAAAACAAAAAAACTCTCAGTGGGAGAGATAGAGGAAGAAGCAAAGATACGCGTGCCGCAGATAATTTGCTTCAGTTAAAGGATGTACACTGGGAAATGAACCCAAAGTTATCAGTTTTACAAGCCATGTCTATTGAACTTAAATGTGTACGAAAATACTTATAACAAGAGTACCAATAATCTATATTCTTGCAAGGCATAATCTCCATTTGAAGAGTATATGTCCCCTTTACTTACCTTATATTGTTTTATATACTAATACCGTTTGTGTATTTATATATATATTTTCATAAATTACTAAAAATCGCGTTGGACCTGACACCAATACGAGACATCTTGCCGAAAATCGAGCGACCAGACAGTTGCAGTGCGATCCTCAATAGGAGAGGAAGATTTTTTAAAGCTCTTAAATGTATCTTAATTTTGTAATTTGATTTAAATATTAAAAAACATTGGATTATAAATCAGTGCTGTTAAAAGCTTTCATTAAGGGGTCGGCTGTAACATTCTTTAAAAAATCTGAATATACGAGAGTACAAAGAAACAACAACTGCGTCTGAACAATAAAGTTCCGTAGTAACAACAAACAAAAAAAAAAAAAAAAAAAAAAACACCAAACACCACAAGTTGCTGCGTCTGAACAATAAAGTTCCGTAGTAACAATATTAAACATAGTCTAGTTCCGATAGCGGGTTAACTATTAATTGGTGCTCGACTGCGTCTTTAAGAACAAGAAAGTTCCGCAGTCCCGTACATTAACCGTAATCGTGACACGAACTTAAAATTAACTGCGACATTTATAATCAGTGTATACACACCAAGCGAAGACAGAAACCGACAAATAAAGTCTTGCGAGGACACTCTACGTATTGGTGTTAGTGATTCGCGAAAAGAACAAAACTATTACTGATTCCACGGTTTGACTTCTGCCAACTAAGGCTATGAGTAGGGGCATAGCTAGCGAAAGCAAATAAATTCTCCCCCAACAGGTAGAGAAGCTCACAACCAAAATCAATTTCGCGAAAACGTAAAAATGCTTCCACGGGGAGATGATACTTCGGTATGCGGCGCTTGCAAAAAAGATCGGCCCGGGAAAGACATAATATGGGTTCAATGTGATAATTGCAAAACCTGGTACCATTTCTCTTGTGTGCGTGATGAAAGCGCAAATAACCTTAAAGGCTGGGCCTGCCCTCCTTGTGAGAAGGATGCTACCGACATCGTGAAGACCAATACAACTGCACAGCAAGGCTCCGCCGCGCAGGGATTGCAAAAAGAGCCGAAAATGAGTTTACAAGAAACACCCGGTATAAACATGTCAACTAACGTTCTTATGTTACAGATGCTTGAGGAAAAACGAGAGGCTGAGCAGAGATATATTGAACAAAAATATAATATTTTGTCGCACCAACAGGATTCCAACATGACATGGACACCCACAACAATGGGCCCCAGCAGCGTTCAATTATCAGCTCGACAAATACTACCAGCTGATTTACCTACATTTAACGGAAATCCAGACGAGTGGCCCACCTTTATAAGCGCCTTTGAAAACAGCACTTCTGCTGCCGGCTTTTCAAATGTCGAAAATATGCTTCGACTTCAAAAATGTCTTAAAGGGAAAGCCTACGAACTAGTCCGAGACAAGCTTTTGTTGCCAACCATGGTTCCCGAAGTTATAAGCACATTAAAAACATTCTTTGGTCGTCCAGATCAAATACTGGATCGCCTAATTGAGAAAGCTAAAAGAATTTCGGTAAACAAGGACAGGCTGGATTCACTTATCGACTACGCCCTTGCAGTTCGCAACATCTGTGCTACCATGGAGGCCTGCCAACTGGATGCACATCTAAACAATCCTATGCTTGTTCGTGAGTTGGTTGATAAACTTCCAAATCAATACAAACTAAACTGGGCAATGCACCCAAAAGATGGCTCCATAGCAAATGTAAAAGCATTCAGCGATTGGATGTATAAGATCGCAGAAGCAGCCTCCACAGTCGTTTCCACCTCATACTCAAGGACGAATAATGTACACACTCATACCAGCTATAATGATGTACAGCCGCAACATGCGGAATCGGAGGAGCACCCACACATAGCCTACCGATCCGAGAACTCACCTTGCTTCGTATGCCAAAACGCACAGCATCAAGTCGCTCAATGTGAACAATTCAAAAGTCTCACTTACGAAGGAAGGCAACAGGTTGTTCGCGACAACAGGCTCTGTTTCAAGTGCCTAAAAGTTCATGGCCGTAGATGCTTTTCTACTAATGCATGCGGTGTTGGAGGATGTGAGTCAAGGCATCATCCCTTACTTCATAAAGGCAAGCAAAATATCAACGTTGTCACGTCTCACCAGGTTAAATCAGCTGAAGTTGAACAATATTTTCGTATTGTGCCAATACAGATCCACGGCGACAATATTGAAGTCGACACCTTTGCTTTCCTGGATGAAGGCTCTTCGGTCACACTGATAGACGAATCATTCTTTAAACGTTTAAACATTCGTGGCACCCCCGACCCGATTTGTATGCAGTGGACCAATCAAACCACCAGAAGGGAGGGCAATTCCGTATGCTGCAATATTCGAGTCGCTGGAGCAGGCGCCACAAAAACATATTGGCTAAATAATGTTCACACCGTGAAAAACCTAGGCTTGCCAAAACAGACGGTAAACGTACATGAATTGCGCATCAAGTTTCCACATCTAGATGGAATACCCCTACAATCTTATTCGAATGCCGAACCAATGATTCTCATTGGAACCAACAACTGGAAACTCGCTGTACCACGAAGGCTCAGAGAAGGAAAATGGAATGATCCCATTGCGTCTAAGTGTATGCTCGGTTGGGGACTGCAAGGCTCCACAAGCTCCAAAACTGCATTTTCCATGCACCACTGCCAGTGTAACTGGGACGAGATTGAAAAGAGTATTAAAGAGAGTTTTTGCGTTGAAACTGTTACTCCAAAAATGTTTCGCTCCGTGGATGACGAGAAGGCCCTTGAAATATTGGATAAAACTTGTTCGAAAAATGAAGGCCATTATCAAGTAGGACTTCTTTGGCGCGAGAATAATCCAGTTCTTCCGGACAGCTACAACAACGCAATAAAAAGGCTAAACTGTCTAAAGGCTAAGATAAACCGAGAACCTGAACTTTTTGGCAAAATTGAGATGCAAATAAATAATCTGCTCGAAAAAGGGTATGCATCCGAACTGTCCAGTGCCGAACTTGTTGAACAGCCTGAACGCGTGTGGTACCTTCCAATATTTATAGCCCACAATCCAAATAAACCTCAAAAGGTCCGACTCGTCTGGGATGCGGCTGCTAAATCTCATGGGAAGTCACTCAACGATTTCATGTATACCGGCCCCGATCTACTACATCCACTTACCGAAGTATTAATGGCGTTTCGAGTTGGTAAAATAGCTGTTTGTGGCGACATTGCTGAAATGTTTCACCAAATTCGAATCCTGGAAGCAGATGCGCACGCTCAACGTTTTGTATGGTACAACAAGGAAACGCAGGCTATCAGAACCTTTGTAATGAGATCTATGACATTCGGAATATCCTGTGCGCCATGCATTGCTCATTATGTTCGCGACAAGAACGCGGAGGAATACAAGCTGCAAAGCCCGCGTGCATTCGAAGCCATTACCAAGGCTCACTACGTCGACGACTATATAGATAGCCTAGGAGACGAAACCGAAGCAATCGAGGTTACACTGAAGGTCAGAGACATACACGCGGCTGGAGGTTTCAATATAAGGAACTGGGCTTCTAATTCACCCGAAGTCTTGAAACATTTAGAAGGTGATTCCCTCGACCTACAATCGCCAAAGGAACTCGGAGATCCAGAAAAAGTCCTCGGTATGTTTTGGGAACCAACAACTGACATGTTTAAATATGTTTTCAGATTTGCACGAATGAAAAGAAACGTCCTTTCGGAAGAAGTCTTGCCAACCAAACGCGAGGTACTGCAAGTGTTGATGTCCATATTTGATCCATTAGGATTCCTATCCTGCTACACTATTGGCCTCAAAATGCTTCTTCAGGAAATTTGGCGCACAGGCATAGGCTGGGACGACATCTTACCAGGACCTCAGCTGGGTTTTTGGACGAAATGGAAAGACTTGCTACCACAAGCTACAACTATTCAAGTACCGCGTCATTACTCGCCCTTACTTCGTATGGCAGATTTCATTGAATTACATACTTTCGTGGACGCCAGTGAGTACGGATATGCCGCCGTGTGCTACTTTCGGATAGGAAAAGGGGATGATATAACTGTGTCACTAATCGCAGCAAAAAGTAAAGTGGCTCCCCTCAAGCCACTTTCCATACCCCGCATGGAGCTACTTGCTGCTGTAATCGGTGCACGTCTATCCGTCAAAGTGCGGAGCACTCGTAACATAAGCGTCGATCAACACACTTATTGGACCGATTCAAGGACAGTGCTTTCCTGGCTGACGATGGACCCGCGTAAATTTTACTCTTTCGTAATGCACCGCGTAGGAGAAATTCTGGAGACCACAAACGCTGGTCAGTGGCATTGGGTGCCAACAAAGCTTAACGTAGCAGACATGGCGACAAAGTTTATCAGCAAACCAAACTCACAGGAATGGATTAACGGCCCATCATTTCTTCAACAGTCAAAGGACCAGTGGCCAAAACAGCCCACTTTATGCCCTTCTACAAAAGTCGACCATAATGAGGTTCGGAAAACGGTCTTGATAATCAGAAAAGATAGTATAGTTGTGGTACCATTAAACGTTGAGCGCCTTTCTAATTGGAAGCGCTTATACCGGGCAACGGCAACTTTTCTGTTATACTTGGACATTCTTCGAGCTAGATGCAAGGCTGAGAAGATCAAAAAAAAGCTAACGCTCGAACAACTAACGTCGGCTAAAAACCTACTCTTCAAGAAAGCACAGCAAGACAATTTCAAATCGGAACTTGAGACTCTTCAATCAAATAGATTCATAAGTAAGCCTAGTGTATTAATTGGACTGAATATTTACATAGATAGTGATGGAATATTGCGTACTCAAGGCCGTTCAGATACCATAAATCAAAGCCGAGACCAAATTGTCTTGCCAAAGCGTCACCACATCACTCAACTTATAGTAAAGGAATTTCATGAAACCAACCATCACATGCTTCACGAGGGAACAATTAATCTAATCCGCAGCGAATATTTTATTCCCCAGTTACGTGTTGTTTACAAATCCGTACGGAAAGCGTGCCAAAGATGCAAAAATAATACGGCGATCCCGGAACCACCTCAGATGGCACCACTACCGCCAGCTAGAGTCGCTAGCTTCGAGAGGCCCTTTACATACACCGGAGTGGATTTCTTCGGTCCAATTCTTGTTAACGTAGGCCGACACAAAGAAAAACGTTGGGGTGTACTTTTTACATGCCTCACTCTGCGCGCAGTTCATATAGAGATAGCCCACAGCCTTGACACTAGCTCTTGCGTAATGTGCCTGGCAAACTTTATGTCGCGACGTGGGACGCCCAAGGAAATATTTTCCGACAATGGAACAAATTTCAAAGCAACTGAAAAGATCGTCAAAGAGGAGCTCAAAAATGTTGAGTTTGACAAGCTCGTTATAAAATATGACAAAATTAAATGGCGCTTTAATCCACCTGCTGCACCACACATGGGCGGGGCATGGGAACGTTTAATTCGATCGATTAAAATGGTACTCAAATCCATTTCCCCGAACGCCAATTACAACGACGAAAGTCTCAAAAATGCTCTTACAAGTGCAGAATACATAATAAATTCCCGCCCACTGACTTTCGTTTCCTTGGAGGCAGAAGACGATGACGCACTTACTCCCAACCATTTATTGCTAGGATCCGCAGATGGCTTCAAGCCTCCATTAACAAGGGAGTCAAGCCCGAGACAACGTTGGCGCCAGGCAAACGAACTAGCCGACCTATTCTGGAGGAGGTGGGTGAAGGAATACATGCCAATAATCACCAAGCGATCTAAATGGTTTCCCAAACGACATCCTCTGGCAGTTGGCGACGTCGTAATCGTAGTGGACGAAAATCTGCCCAGGAACCTTTGGCCCAAAGGACGAATTACAGAGGTCGTCACAGCCAAAGATGGCCAAGTTCGATCTGCTACTATTAAGACTCAGCACGGTATTATGGTACGGCCAGCAACCAAAATAGCTGTACTGGACGTTGCTTCTAAGTAAATGTAAACACCCATAGCTGTTTACGTGGGGGGGAATGTTACCGCCCCAGTACATTTTGAAACGTCGATTTATTTTCATAAATTCATCGGTTGGACCTGACACCAATCGAGACATCTTGCCGAAAATCGAGCGACCAGACAGTTGCAGTGCGATCCTCAATAGGAGAGGAAGATTTTTTAAAGCTCTTAAATGTATCTTAATTTTGTAATTTGATTTAAATATTAAAAAACATTGGATTATAAATCAGTGCTTTTTAAAAAATTTTTTTAGGGGGGGGGTGTAAAAAGGTGCTTTTTTTTTAAGTTAATTGTAAATACTTACATTTTGAACTAGCATACAAACAGATTTACCTACAACTGTTATTAAAATGTCCTGTAACAATTTTCCTTTTTTATTTTTTGGCCACATTTTACCTAATAAATCTGAATATTAAAAAAAATCTCTTTCTTTTGCTAAAGTTAATAGATAATTCGGTTTTTAGCAGTAGACGAGCGATACGATAAAAACATATATAACAAGAAAGGAAAGCTAACTTCGGGCGGAGCCGAAGTTGATATACCCTTGCAGAATACTCTGTAAATTATATTCTCCAAAATTATTCATATAATGCATTCTTAATACTCATAAAAAATCCCAACTTCCTAACTTTACAAACACGAAAGTTATGGCATTTCCGATCAATCAGTTATATGGCAGCTAGAGGATATAGTCGGCCGATCCTTATGAAATTTGGTAGGTCGGATTGATTGGCCAAATATAAAACCCATAGAAAATCCCAACTTCCTAACTTTACAAACACGAAAGTTATGGCATTTCCGATCAATCAGTTATATGGCAGCTATAGGATATAGTCGGCCGATCCTTATGAAATTTGGTAGGTCGGATTGATTGGCCAAATATAAAACCCATAGAAAATCTCAACTTCCTAACTTTACAAAAACACGAAAGTTATGGCATTTCCGATCAATCAGTTATATGGCAGCTATAGGATATAGTCGGCCGATCCTTATGAAATTTGGTGAGTCGGATTGATTGGCCAAATATAAAACCCATAGAAAATCTCAACTTCCTAACTTTACAAACACGAAAGTTATGGCATTTCCGATCAATCAGTTATATGGCAGCTATAGGATATAGTCGGCCGATCCCGGCCGTTCCGACTTATATACTGCGTGCAAAGGAAAGAAGGGTGTGTGCAAAGTTTCAATTCGATAGCTTTAAAACTGAGAGACTAGTTTGCGTAGAAACAGACAGACGGACAGACGGACAGACAGACGGACAGACGGACAGACGGACAGACGGACAGACGGACATGGCTATATCAACTCAGGAGGTGATCCTGATCAAGAATATATATACTTTATAGGGTCGGAGACGTCTCCTTCACTGCGTTGCACACTTTTGACCAAAATTATAATACCCTCTGCAAGGGTATAAAAATCTATATTATTAACTATTTATTGACCATTGGAGAAATCCAAAAATGCTATTAATGTTGGTGAAATTTCAAAGAAACTATAATTAATTGTCTTCTGTCAGTCTCTTCAGTTAGAAACCATCATTTGTTTCGACTTCCGTTCATGATTAATAACCGTAATTTTGTCAAACCATTTTTTTCTAATTAAAGGGCATATTTTATTTATAAAAATTTAGGTTAAGTAGGTTGGTCATTTGCTCACAATTCTTGGATCCCTAAATGTTTTTGCACCAGGAGTTAAAAAGTCTTTTACTGACACTATTTGTAAAGATACATAATCTTACT
This sequence comes from Drosophila rhopaloa, assembly GCF_018152115.1. Lineage (NCBI taxonomy): Eukaryota > Metazoa > Arthropoda > Insecta > Diptera > Drosophilidae > Drosophila > Drosophila rhopaloa. The sequence goes on along the minus strand of NW_025335059.1, from coordinate 9,821,625 downwards.
AAGAATATAACTTATTTGAAAATTTTAATTCCGAATTTAGCTCGATTGCTAATGTTATTTCTTTCGAAACACAGTTTTTATTTTCTGAGCAGTAAAAAGTATGCAACGTTTAATCAAAGTTAGGGGGCTGAGTCACAGCTACATTATTATCAGAGTTCTGAACCTAGGATTGCGTCTGGGGGAGAAAATCGATATCCCACGAAAATCGAAAGTGTCATTAAATCGATTGTGGCCCACCTCTAAGCACACAGTAGGCAGCGAGAAGCAGAAAATGTATAATTTACATGTTTAATTTAATTACAAAAAGTTCGTTGTGCCAGATCTCGATTCTCGATATTCCGCAACAGTCCGTAGTCCGGGAAAACTGGTGAAAAGCAGCGCAAGTGAGGAGGAAGTCGCTCAAAACGTTCTCGCCTGGTTTTCCATTCGCCGCGGATTGAAAGAAAGTCCCAACGAACGAGGAAAAAAGTGGGTGAAAATGCCGAGGAAAATGGGAGGAAAGCGGGGTGCAACGCTGGCGTTGCTGTTCGCCTGCGGACTACTGCTGATAAGTACGGCTAAAGCCGCAGATTCGGGTCCGGAATCAGATGACTTCGAGGATGGATATGTGGAAGATGTTCAGGTTAGTGCGGCGTTGCGATCCGAAAGATAAAAGAGTGCAAGAAGTACACGTCAGTAGAAGCTACTAGAAAAGCATGGTTTTGGGCGGTGGAGAGGGGAGAAACGGGGTGGTGTGGCCGGCTTTTTCAAACTTTATGACCCACAATTAGCATGCGAGTGTGTTTCTGAGTTTCCACAGACAAATGCGAGGGAAAATATTTACCCACAGATGAGGTCAAGCAGATAGCGCTCTTTGACATATTTATTGCAGCCCTAAAAATGCTGAAATCTGGTATTCCACAGGTTACATCACTTAAGAGAGAGAACTACATAAGATAAAATCATGGGCGTGTTTCCGAAGAAATTACTTCATTAAATCTGATGATTTTAACAAGCCTTCAATATCCTAACGCTCTTTATGGCAGCCCTAAAAATTATGCAATCCAGTAATTAACACAGCTCATCATTGGGATAGTGTTACAACAAATTATAAAAGTTAAAACTATCAGCAGTTGAGTGTGGTTTTCAATTAATTCTTAATTCATGTCACTATTAAGATTGTATTACGGGATCAACGATAAAATTCTAAATGTTAAAAAAATTTTGCCAAACCAATTTTAATTAATTTTTGAAAAAAATTAATGGAAATAAACCCTCTAATATAATTTCGATATTTATTAATTTACGGAGAATATTAAGTAATGTTTAGTTAGTTTTTATAGTTATAAACTCACTTTATCAGATTTTTTTTCTATTATTCTGCCCGCTGGTGTAACGCTCTCCAATTTAAAACCACGCCATCCACTTTTTACTCTCATTATCACTTTCCCTCACTGACAACCGCGTGTTACGGATTTTATAGCTTCTTATCTAACGTTTTACATTGTCTTTCAGGAGGAACCAGCCACTGAAGGCGATGAGAAATTGACCTATGAGAGCCCGGTGATCGATGCCAAGAAGTTCCACTTTGCGGACCACTTCGACGATGTGGAGGCCTCCAGGAAGAAGTGGGTGCTGTCGCAGGCCAAGAAGGACGACATTGCCGAGGAGATCTCAAAGTACGATGGCATCTGGAACTGGGAGTCCCCCCAGCGCATCGTTTGGGCGAATGACCTGGGTCTGGTGCTCAAGTCGAAGGCCAAACATGCGGCCATATCCGCCCCTCTGCGCCAACCCTTCGAGTTCAAGCAAGACAAACCGCTGGTGGTGCAGTACGAGGTCACGTTGCAGGTTCGTCACCCACCAAACCGCTCTGGGATTGCATCAGCCGCCGGGCAAATCCAATTAATACCCGCTTACTGACCCAATTCTCTTTCTCCCTACTTTTTTTAGGAGGGTCAGGAGTGCGGCGGCTCGTATCTAAAGCTTCTGTCTGCCGGAAAAGACACGGAACAACTCAAAGCGGTAAGTGCGGGAGGCAATGCCCTCATAGCTCATAGCTGCCCGAACCCCAAAGACCATAAACCATAAACAACCCCCGAATCCGAATCTTTTTATTCGTAGTTCAATGACAAGACACCCTATACCATCATGTTTGGACCGGACAAGTGCGGCAACGATGTGAAAATGCACTTCATATTCCGTCACGTCAATCCAATTAATGGCACAATCACCGAGAAGCACTGCAACAAGCCAAAGTGAGTCCATTAATAAAAACAACTCTTGGTGAGCTGAAAAACCAAGCGACGAAAGCTCATTCAAGTGTTATAATTTTCTATAAATGTGATGAAAGGAGCATATGACGTTTTATTAAAAAAAACACCACTAAACACTTAAACCTATCTGAAAAAGTTGGGTTAATATGTTTAGTTGCCTGTTCGAATATTAAATATGCATTTAATATGAAACTGGCAAAAATGAATTTAATATCCGTCATTTTGCAAACGTATAATCTATTTAATGATTCCGCATGAATATTGTGTAAAATCACCTTTGTTTGCAAAATTTGATACCAAATGCTTTACGACCTTTTTCACCCTGTGGTTTTCGTCGACACTATCGTGGACTTTTGTCACCAGCAGTGAAAAAGGAAAAAAGCCTTATATTTAGAATCCTCCCGATGATTAATTGGCTTCTGGTCATTTTCTTTTAGGAACCGTTTGGAGGAGCCATTCAAGGACAAGTTACCCCATCTCTACCAGCTGGTGGTGCGTCCCGATAACAGCTTCGAGATTCGCGTGGACCACAAGATTATCAACGAGGGTTCCTTGTTGACTGACTTCAAGCCCCCGGTTAACCCGTCCGCAGAAATCGATGACCCCAATGACCACAAACCAGAAGCGTGGGACGAGCGCGAGAAGATCCCAGATCCCACGGCCCATAAGCCCGAAGACTGGGACGAGGATGCTCCACCACAGTTGCCCGACACCGGTGCTGTCATGCCCGATGGTTGGCTGGAGGAAGAGCCCGACATGATTTTCGATCCGACGGCCAGCAAACCCGAGGACTGGGATTCCGAAATCGATGGCGAGTGGGAGGCTCCTTTGGTGGATAACCCCGTCTGCGAGAAGGCCGCCGGCTGTGGCAAGTGGAAGGCTCCGCTCATCCCCAATCCCAACTACAAGGGCAAGTGGCGTGCACCGATGATCGAGAACCCCAACTACCAGGGCAAGTGGGCCCCCAGGAAGATTGCCAATCCTGATTTCTTTGAGGATCTCAAGCCCTTCCAAATGACGCCAATTGTAAGTGGTTTTTATAAGGGGTTTTTTGTCGTTCTTGGCATAACAATATCTTTGCTCTTTTTTAGAGCGCAGTGGGTCTGGAGCTGTGGTCCATGTCCAGCGACATTCTCTTCGACAATCTGATCATTACCGACGATGTGGAGGTAGCTCGTGACTTTGCCGCCAATAGTTTCGACATCAAGCGTCGCTACATCGATCGCGAATCGGTAAGTTCCGTCCCAACATCCTCCTTTTGTTTCCTCCACAAAAACACACAGGAAAACATAATCGAGTGACCATTCTATCCGATCTAAAGAAAACCTTGTGGCACCGCCTGATGCGCCGCATGAACTACAAGCCCGGCTGGTGGGCCCTGTACTTCCTGTACCTGCTCATTCCGGCCAGTTGCTATGTTTTCTATCTTTACCGACGCGCCAAAGAGGTTGGCTCCGGGCCTTATTTTTTTTCTTAAATTAGAAATACGTTCACCCACATTAACACTGTCATTTTGGCCTTTGCACATTGCACCCGTAACTGTTACTGCTACATTTGGCTTTTTCATTTCGTAGGATTCATTTGTGAATAAGGTAGTCGAGCTAGCCAAGACCTATCCCTCGATCTGGGGTATTGGCCTGGTTGTCATTGTGGCGCTGGTTGCTATCACCATCTACTGTAGATTTGGTACCGCTAAGAGTCAGGTAAAGTAGCTTGTTCGGAGCTTTCGTTTAAGTCATATTTATGATTTGATTTTCTAATAATGTTCTTAATTAATAGGACTCGGCTGCCAAAAAGGCTGCTGCCGAAGCCAAGAAGTCCGACGAACCGCAACCAGATGATGAACCCGAGGCAGAGGAGGAGGAAAGCGATCGCGCTGCTGGAGATTCCAGCAAGGAGAGCACGCCGCTGTCCGCTAGTCCCAAGAAGAACCAAAAGTCTGATTTAGATGATAACGATGAGGAGACCAAGGCGGCGGAGAATCAAGAAGAGCCCGCACAGACTGAGGTTTGCTTAAAAAGTTATAATATCTTACTTCTCCATGCTAAACTAATGTTCGTATATTTAGGAAACTACCACAAAAACTCGCAAGCGTCAGGCGCGCAAGGAGTGAAGCCGGCATCCTCAGATGCCGAAACCAAAAATACTAAAAATCTAAAACAAACTTAATCCAATTCCAAATGCCAGTGGTTGCAGAAACATCGAATCATTCAAACATACATTTTGAAATATGTTGAATTTTCGCAACGGCAGCCGACACATCTCCCTCAAACAACAAAACATCCACACAAACTTACATACGGAGAAACACCCACACACACATATGGAGAAATAAACACACACTCTCACACTGTAAACATACAGATTCTAGTGAAGTCTCTAATTTAATTTAATAGTTCACGCGGTTCGGTTTAGTCAACTCTATACGTACTTTGCTGTATTATCGTTGCATTTCTGTTGTGTTCGACCATCTGTCGCCTTCTTTATCTCCTATATTCCCTCCCCACAGAACCATACGATACCCTGCTTTATAGTGTTTAGTTGATGTGCTTCATCCTCAACCAAAAACCTTTTGATTTGTGTAAAAATAAAAACACCAACTAGACAATTGAGGGAAACAAAAAAAAAAAAAGCAAGCAAACAAAGAAGGAACTAAAGCAGAGAAATTTAATGGCAAACATCTAGTTTAATATTATGTAATTTAAACGAAATTTAATAGTATGATAGTTATACTCAAATTTCCATTTTCATTTGTATCGATGAAAATTTACAGCGAAAAATAAAACTAAATGTCAAAACCAATACAACAGCGTTTTATTACGACCAACTACCAGCAGCTAACTGAAAGGACTAAGGAGAGCAATGTCGACAGGTCCTCATTCAACCCCAAAAAGGCAACTCCACATTTCCATTTGGGTGTTAATTTAAATGTCAACCCCTGATGTTGGGATAGATCAGATACGAATCGGATTTATTATGCTCGATGGTGCGTGTGGCGTCGACCAGACTAGACACATTGCATTTGTGCGGTTTTGGGGCATTTCCCCAAAAATGTTTTCATTATTTAGCTGATTGGTTGATCTGGCGGCCGTTTGGAATAAAATACATTTAACAACAATTTGCAAATCAAGAAAGAAGGCCGGCCTATTTTGAAATGGAAGGAAACCCTTGCCAATCCAATTCATTTTCAGTAACGATACAATCGACATGTGGATTAGAGGCCTCCTTTTTGTCGCTCTGAATAATTCAATTCAATTTCCTAAGCTCATAAATATGCCAAACCAGACAGGCAGTCCTTGTTAATGGAATTGTTATGACAACAGTAAGCCGATATGACGATTTGCATACGCCGAAGTCGAGGGAGTCACATAGAGGCCATTGAAAATTAGATTTATGTCCGCCAAACAGATGCGAACTTGACTCCACGAATCCCTTCGATTGCCAAAAACTGGAGGGCAATTCAATAAAAAGATTAAACGATTCGCTGATGTCTGGCCTTCTGTTGGTCTCACTTAAAAGGATTACAATTTTGCGGCTAGACTGCGCCGTATATTAACATAGAATGGTACGGATGCAGCAGCCGGGGATTCCCTGTAATTCATGCATAGACTAAGGCACCAAGGGTTGCCATTGCACCAGAAAAAATAAAACCACAAAACCAACCCGTTGCCTCAGTCTGCGTAAGCATTTTAATTTTAATAAAAATATTTTCGTTTGTCAAAGGCAGCAGCGGCCTTCTGAACCCTTCAAGCAGACACCAAAACGACGGATAAACCAACTGAGATCCCAGACTATATCCCCCAATACCCAGGGGTTAGGGCTTTTAAGTGCTCCGGGTTTCCGAGTAAGCAGAACTGGTTAAAAGTATTTTTTTGGCATGGGTCAGCACTGGACACCCGAGGGAGTTCCCCAAATGTTGGAGGACTTTATTGAAGTTAGACGCTAATCGATGCGTAAGCAAAATAAAACGCCATATGTGGGGTTTCTGCAGAAAACAGACCCCATCAACCCCATAGAAAAATGGCAATCTTGGGGTGAACCCCGAGGGTGGCAATATTCAGTCGTTCGAATACATAAGGGGCCCCATTATCCAATATTTTGGCAAGTTCCGTGCAATTAAGCCGGGCATTATCCGATGAAATCGCGGAATGCCCCGGGCAGGAGTTTCCCCCTTGGTCCAACAATTAATTGACGAGCACTGCAAGCTCAATTTCATCATATAGATTACGTGCCGCAGATTAAAACTCATAAAAATATATTAATTGGTTTTTGAATCTCTGTGAGATTGGAGATTTATTTGATTTCGATATTGCCTTTACTGATTCTAGACGGCGATTATCGTCTTAAACTATTTCGAAACAAAAAAAATCGGGCACGACATCCTCTTTCTTGCAGTTATCGGATAAAAGTGCAAATAAACCATTATAACAGCATTGGACACTAGCGCCGACTTAAAAATGCAGCAAACTGCTAAGAGCAGTAGAAAAATAAGTATTTTCATTTTGAGACTGAATTATATTTTCCATTGGAGCCCCATTTTTATACTCTTAGTGATTATTAAAACTTATATATACATATATAAATATTGCGATAACCTGGGAATTTAACCTTACTTTTTCAATCAACGGCTATTTCTATGTTTAATTAGCAAAACTATTTTTATACCCTTGCAGAGGGTATTATAATTTCGTCAAAAGTGTGCAACGCAGTGAAAGAGACATCTCCGACCCAATAAAGTATATATATTCTTGATCAGCATCACCAGGAGAGTCGATCTAGCCATGTCCGTCCGTCTGTCCGTTTCCACGCGCCGCAGATTAAAACTCATAAAACTATATAAATTGGTTTTTGAATCTCTGTGAGATTGGAGATTTATTTGATTTCGATATTGCCTTTATTGATTCTAGACGGCCATTATCGTCTTAAACTCCTCGGAAACAAAAAAAATCGAACACGACATCTTCTTTCTTGCAGTTACAGGAGAAAAATGCGAATTCACCATCATAACAGCATTGGACACAAGCGCCGACTTTAAAAATGCAGCAAACTGATAAGAGCAGTAGAAAAATAAGTATTTTCATTTTGAGACTGAATGATATTTTCCTTTGGAGCCACATTTTTATACTATACTTTATATATATACATACATATATAAATATTGCGATAACCTGTGAATTTAACCTTGCTTATTCAATCAACGGCTATTTCTATGTTTAATTAGCAAAACTATTTTTATACCCTTGCAGAGAGTATTATAATCAATATTGGTCAAAAGTGTGCAACGCAGTGAAGGAGACATCTCCGACCCTATAAAGTATATATATTCTTGATCAGGATCGCCTCCTGAGTTGATATGAGCATGTCCGTCTGTCTGTCCGTCTTTTTTGCTTCTACGCGAACTAGTCTCTCAGTTTTAAAGATATCGAATTGAAACTTTGCACACACCCTTTTTTTCTTTGCATGCAGTATATAAGTAGAAACGGCCGGGATCGGCCGACTATATCCTATAGCCTCCATATAACTGATTGATCGGAAATGCCATAACTTTGGTGTTTCTATGGGTTTTATTTTTAGCCAATCAATCCGACCTACCAAATTTCATAAGGATCGACCGACTATATCCTATAGTTGCCATATAACTGAACGATTGGAAATGCCATAACTTACAGAATATTCTGCAAGGGTATATCGACTTCGGCTCCGCCCGAAGTTAGCTTTCCTTTCTTGTTTTCGTAATAATTTTCTGAAAGCTGATCAGAACTTTTTGATACTAAGACTTTGTTAGTAAATCAGCCCAATTAAAATTATTATTAGTTTGTAATATCTAGAAATTTATTTATTTTGTTTTGACGAACGCAAAATCTGAATACCCCAGAATAATGTAATTCTCATTCAAATGAAAATGGTACACATGAATTTCAATGCACAGAATAAAAAACGCTAAATAAACACAACTATAAGATAATTGTAACTTACGTTTCCCTTAAATAATGGTGACCTGAATGCTCGGCTTATTAAAAACATTTACGAGCAGTAACCATCTTAGGAATGTGCAAAAATGTTTGGATACTTAAGAAGATAATTGGCTAAAAGTTATTCAAAATATTGCTGTTTGTCCATAACTTTACCAGGCAAATCTGACTAAAAAGTGGATTGCCTTTATGGTTCATAATTAAATTTTCTCTTAATCTAATTTAAAATATTGTTTTTTTATTTGTGATATTGTGGTATCTATCTATCTGCTTAACGCAACGAATTTTTTAATTAGGGAACCAAAAAAACTTTTAAAATTGATTTCGGATAATTTCAAGAACGGAATCAAGAAATGCTGTTTTGGATAGGTTCTTTTTTTTTTTTCGCGCGGAGTCCAAACGAATAAAAATATTTCCTATTCATTTTTGAATAAGAAGCTTTTTTATTAATAATATTAGCAGAACTTACCCTTAATAAATTGTTTTAGCCAATTTTCACACTATTTTTCTAAACGCTTTCTAGCGTTACTCTACAGTACCTACCGTTCTACGTCTATTTTACATGACCTCTGAAAATAAGTAAATTTTGTACTTACAACTAGGGTGACCGTATTTAAAAATTGTAGAAAATAAAAATTATTGCCATTTATACATATTGGTTAATATTCAAACAAATTAATTAAGATCGTTATAATTATTTCAAAGTCAACTTGTGTAAGAAATACTAGTCATTTTTAACATTAACACGATTCAAGGAAAAAGTCCTATTCCATCTTAGTTCTAAAACCAGACGCGACACGATACTCTTCTTGCGGCGACACTGTGCTAAGAAACCGACTAATTTAAAAGATGATGATAGTCTTGGTGCTATTTATTATTATATCCCTTATTCAACTTAAACTAAGCGAATCAAATGCGTAAGCAAAATCACAATTGTATCCTTGACAGTTAAGACGGTTTAATTTCTTATCGACTTCATGCTGGCTGTCCTATATAAACAGGATTTGCGCATTAGACACCTTTTTGAATGCATTATTAGTCGGGTCCTGTCCCGCATGGCTATCGTTTTCGTCCTTGGCGGTGGTCAGCCAATCATTAATATCCTTGACCAGCTCCTCGAAACTCGCAGTCCGGTGGTGTAAAGACAATAAAATTTTATTGTAAATCGTTTATCTTCATTACGCGGCCAGCGTCAAAACTCTGCAAATAACCGCAGCTTGAGAAAAGTGGAAAACCGGTTGATAGTAACGAACGGTGGCTGTCATAAATGCGCCGTTGACCAGCTCGGGGTTCAAGTGTCCACCCCGTCGAGGTCCGATTCTATTCCCTAGTCCGATTGTCCACCCATTATCTTAACCCATTGCAACCCCTGCAATGACGCGAATGCCGCGAATGCATGAGTGACCCCTTCGCAATTATGCCTCCTTTGTGCGCCGCTTAGTTTGTCTTTTCATAGCCTTGTTCTTGAGATTAAGCTTTTGTTTTTCCATTTAACGCTTAATTTCAACATTTCGATGCCCTAACGCGATTTGCTGACCCCTTTTGGGACAAGGAGCAGGATGGTTCCGGGATCAGTTACACAATATCCCATCGCTGGTCCTTTGAGCAAACGCAACTGACCGCAACTAAACAAACACTTGGCTTGACCAACGGGTTACGCTTCGATTCGCATTTGACTTACGACACAAAAAATTTTTAATTGCATTAGAAAAGCCTGCATTGGGTTTTCCATTGTTATTTGCCTTCGAGTTGTTTGTTTTACCGGACGGGACCGCTTAACCTTTTCCTAAATTCCTAGCCATTGTCCGCCGGTCAGATTTTAATGCACTTTCCGGTCAGGAAAGTTAAGCGGATCAGTTTCAGTTCGAGCTCCGACCACAAGCCCCTCCTCAAGCTCAAATTTCGATTTGCATGTGCTCGATTGGATCGCACGTTTTCGCTCATTTTTCGGCAATTTTCATGAGCACTCCCAAAAACCCATTCAGCCAGAACTCAATTTGCCGGTATCATAATTTTGTAGGTACGTGCGCTGCACGCTTTTCTCTACATCGCCACAACAAAAGAACTTTTTACAATTGCAAGAAGAAATTAAGGAAACATCCAAATTGCAGAAAGTCGATGGTTAAGATACTCTAAGTAATTCATTAGATTTTATTGAAATATTTTCAAAGATAAATTTGAATTTCTTTAAAAGATATAACATTTGTATTTTTTTTACTCTGACGATTTTACAACTTCTTTGGTATTTCTAGCTCGGAACTTATAAAAATATGAAATACTGTTTTCAAAATACATTTAAGGCCCAACAGATGATTTATTCGTTAAAGGATAGATACATTTGAACCCAAACCAATTATTTTCTCTTATCATATGCACAATTAAATGGCATACCTTTGACTTAACATACCCTCTGTAAGGGCAACCTGCAATATAATTTGCCGACGCTCCCCATTCTGATTCGATCCTGGCATCCTGCCTCCACACAATATTGCGTGACTTTACGTGGGCTCCGAAATTGACTTTGATCTGGCACTCATTAGTACTCGCATTGCACTCATCGTCTGCACACACAGACTCCGACTCCCCATGCAAACGATATATTTATGCAACGTCTGCCGCCCAAAAAATAAAATTGCTCAATAAGTTCACAGCAATGCCGACGAAGGAGGATTGGATCAGGTTGGCGTGTTGCCAAAGGAATCGACTAGGAGTGCCCACATCTCCGTGAGTGGGCGATGCAGATTGAGCTGAAAAAATGGGTGTAGTGTGGTCATTGTCTTCGGAATATATTTCACAATATATCTGGTGCTACAGGAAGTGTCTGTACAGGCAAATAAATTCCTTATTTGGACGGCTGTTTTAAAACAGTATACCATCAGGTTGTCTTAAACAAGTTCAACGAATATAGTAAGTTATGGAAAGTTCTTAAGAAATAGTATACCATTTTATAAATAATTTTATATTGCTGAGTTACCGGTCAAACATTTGCAGCTAACCTGTCCACACCTGTTTCCCTGCGAAATCAGACTTTTGGCATACCCTCAAGTAGACCCCACGACACGGTTCAAATGCTAAATAGCCCAGCTCAAGAACCACCCGAAATTGCGCGCTTTTTCCTCGGGTTTCCTGCCCGTTTTTTGAGCATTTTGAGCCAAGACGACCAGCCAGCCAGCCACTTGCAGTTGCGTTACACGGTCCGGCGACCTCAACGCTCCTAGTTCCCCTTTGAACCCCGCCCCTTCCCCGGCGGAAGAAAGCCAAAATGCATAAAAAGAAACACCTGATCAAAATTTCAAATTATATTACAACGAAATGCGCTAAACATAAGGACATAGCTCGTGCTACAGATGTCTATGCACCCTCTATGCGGCCTGGAAATGCTTTGGTCTAATGAGCACCGCTCGGGAGTCGATCGCTGATGTCGCAGTGGCAGTGGTAGTGGCAGTGGTAGGCACTTTGACCTGGCCCATAAGGAAAAACTTCGACTTGGCCGCTGTAATTACGCGCACGAGAAAGAGACGGGGCTAAGCCAGGCGGAGGGAGCGAGAGAGCCACAAACCAAGAAAATTCATAGCCCATTGAAGGTTGGGGTCGCGGTCGGGGTCATTTTGAATCTACACTAAGACAAATTTTAGCAAAGGATGTAATGGAAAATAAATATATAAAATATTCTTAGGACCGATAAGAACTTAGAATTTAGATTGCATATTGACAAATATGACTCCCTAAATTTATTAATTGTTATAATTATATTTATTTTATACATTAAGAAAAATGTTACCAAAGGATGAAAGCGAAAGCAAAAACTTAATATTCAATCTTTAAATTTGAAATATAATTCATTTTTCTTGAAAAAACTGCCCTTAATATTACATCAAGGACGAACAAGCCACACTTTGTTTCTTAATGATAAAAATATTACTTACACAGAACTCAGAAAATAATTTAATTATTGTTTAAATGGAAACAGACTCTTTTTCGCAAGAATATAATTTCCAATTCAAGCAGATTAGAAAACGATGTGTATACAAATTCACAAATTATTTTTTTAGAAACTATAAAATTTCGAGTATTTAATGTTTATAAATGTTGGATATACAATTAAGGGAGACAAAAAAAGATTCCTCCATTAAAGTGTAAGGTGTTTTTTCTCTGGTACATCATGCATATGCACCTGACATAGCCGACTCATTACATTTCGGGTGCACTTGAGGAAGTTGAGGAAATGGTTGTGGAAGCGCGTGCTCTTGGCCCATACCCACTCCACAAAACGCGGCCCAAAAGGTCGCCGGCCAGAAGAAGTCGAGGTGGAAGTCGAAGTTGAAGGCCCAAACGCAAACGCAAAAGGAAAAGACAGGGTCAGCGAAGCGCTGCAGCAACTTGAGCATAATTTGGTCGCGCTCCGATGATCGGTGGTGCCGTGCACTCGGTGGTGGTGATATAATGTGGATGGTGGTGCGGTGGCGGTGGCAGAACTAACAGTTTTCCTTGGGCGACAACCCCCGATCGCAGGGAGTTTTCCTTCGAGAATTGGGCGCCAAAAAACAACAGCAGCGCCAGTCAATGACACTCCACACGGATGTTTTTCAGGACATATGCCACTCCCGCCCGAGTTGGCTCGTGCCAACATCAGCATAACAATTAAAATAAAAATATTCTAGGATAACAACTTTGGGCAATGTGGGCGCGTCAGCAGCGGCTGGTTCTATACTTTTATACTTTTTAGATAGGAGGTGTAGGTATTTGGGCAGCATTTTAAACTAGAACAGGGTGGTTTACTGGGCGAGGGAGTTTGAGTTTTGAGTTTTGAGTTCGCCGGCTGCATTTAAGGGTTAGGACTTGCAGACCAACTGACGCGCGCCTGCGCACCCGCGTTTTGATCCTGGCTATATGGCAGACTATATGGTAGATAGCACTGAGTCATCGGGCGGCTTGTTTGTAACGGTCACGCACGCAAGGACCTCTCATCTGGCCCACACATGGGTGGGTGTTTGCTTTGTGCTCCTGGGCCCTTCGAGCCCCTGCCGATCTGGTAATTCACCCATAAAACTGACCAACTGACTCCTGGACTCCATGTGTGACTCGAAAACTCTGTACTTTTGGTTGCACTTACTGCGAAATGTTGCAATTATTAATTTCGGAAACAGGCCAGGACATGGGTGGCGGAATCTATTCGGTGTCCTGGTATCGTAGGCGGCGCCATATGGCAACCTCTTCAAGTGGAACCAGCTCGGTGGGAAGTTCCGCCCGCTGCACAGGGGCTGGAAAGTTTGATTCCTTTGGGGTGGTCCGACTCGATCGCCAGCTGGGAGAGCTTGGCTTTGCCATGATCTGTTTCTTTGAATTCCAGATGGGACAACTACAAGTGGATTCGAATGTTGCACATGTAGAAACCCTCTGGGAAAAGGGAAAATTTCCTTTTAATACAATTATAGCAAATTTTAGCCAAACAATATTTGTAGTATAAAAAGAGGACATAACTTAAACATTATTTATTTTATGTTTAAATGGTTCGTGTTTCGTGACGACATCTATGGTACTCTAAAGTACAATTTTTACTGTATTCCCAAATAATTATAACAATTATATTTTTTTTCAAAAGAAGAATTTTTATTTTTACATTTTCATTTGTCATAGTCGTCTTTTAGAACAGAAAAGGAACCGATTTTGAAAAGTAGAAAATCCTATACTGATACAGATGGATATCTTCCGAAACGCATTACATTTAATTTGATCTAATGATTCTGTGCTTGACATTTTAAGAGAATCATCAATTTTATTGACATATATTGAGAAGATTTGTTCCACTTAATGCTTGTTTATCGATCATTCCAAAGTAATTATCTTCAATCCTTAAAACCAGTGTTAATGAACCCAGAGTTTCAAGAGCAACCACACTGTTTCCCAATTTGTTGACATTTTCTTGGGGAATTCACTGGAACCTGGTTGAACTCGATACATTTTATGCTCAGCTCCAAAGACAATCATAATTTTCGTGTTGATCACAATATTCCCACATTAAAAGGGCACAAAATCCTCCCAGTAGCTGTCGAAGCAGCAGGAAGCTCACATCAATGGACACTTGAGGGGATTCCAGCTTTGGAGGCACGTAGCAACATGTGCTCAGGACAGCAAAGTTGCCAAAAAGCGATCGAGTTACACCATCGATCGTTGTGCCTATATATGTGTAACCCTATAAGTAGGTCGTATATACCATGTACTGTTGAACCTCGGAGGTCCCTGTGTGGCTTCTTTCGAACAAAGACGAGGCGCAAAAATATTAAACTGCCATAAAACGATCGAGGCGGCGAGGGCCGAGCAAGTGCACATAAAAATCAAATTAATAGTCCATGTCAGAGCAAGAAACTGGCACTTTGTTTTGGTGCGATCAGTGGGAAACCTCTGCCGAAAACAAAGGACGAACCTCTCGACAAACGCAATAAATTCAACGCACAAAGAAGAGCAAAAATCCGTTGGTCCTATCAGCTAACTGCGATCCCTCACCTTTCAATTGTCAATTAGTTCAAGTGCACAGGATCGGTCCTTTTGGCAGGTAGATATGTATTTCTGATTTTCGGCCTGGCAGTCTCATCTTTTATAGGTTGGGAAATCAATAAAATGTTTATGGAGCGAGGGCGTTTCCACAGGAGCACTTTATCCAGCACATGTTTTGGCCAACGTTTTTGGCAACTAAATGGGGGGCGTTTGAGATCAGCTACTTGATCGGCAGAACTTCAGGCATATGTTGGAGTAGATGTCCTGTGTCCTGACTCCTCTAAGCCCAGCAATTAAGCAGCGGGTGGAGGGTAAAAGAAAAGGGAGCAAAACGCGATTAGATATCCCTGCAAAGGAGTGAAAAATGTGAAAAACGCAGCGAGTGTCGCAGCAGAGTCCTTTCGAAAAGGACACTCGTTGCGCGTGTGCCCGGGCCGAGAAACGAAAAACGAAAAACGAAAAACAATGCAGTTAATTGCAAAGCCACCAAACTGAGAGGACACTGCAGGATAGGCGCCAGCTAGGAGAACGCTTAATGAGCCGAGCGTCTGGATCGCCTGGATCGAGCAGGGATCTCTGGACAAGAGTCCCCGCACCGATCCCCGCACCGATCCCCGCACCGATCGCCGCGTGGGTTAGGCGCAGGTATTGCAACCATACCGTGCGAAATTGCACCAGTATCGGGGATGAAAAAGTGTCCTGCTGTCAATTTGACACGTTAGTCAAAGTCCTGCGCCGAAATCCTCCATAAAACCCGCGTTACCATGCCTCGACCTCGACTTGTGTGGTGGCAAATCATAATCGGCTTGCCAACTCCTTCACACCAACCAGAAAATCCTCTTAAAACTCAAACTCAAAGAGCAAACAGCCTCCCCCAGGCAAACAAATCCATCAGGCAAGTAAATAAATATTAACTCAAAAAAATATTAAAAAGTGTAAATAGCACTGGGGAAATATTAACAAGTGGCAGGGACTCCTTTAATAACTCCCAGTGTTTTTTCTCATAATATTTTCGCCCAGTCCTTTTGTATTTGCTGGCTTCTAGGAATCGCCTCGACCACCAGCACATCCCCACATAGTAAGACTCATAAAAGGGCGGCAAAACCTCAGAAAATAAAAGGCGACTCAAGAACCTGTGTGCATTTATGATATATTTTGGTTGCCGAGGTCGCCGATGACGCAGTGCATTTGATTGTAAGACGCCGACAGTCGGCCCGTGTTTGTGTCCCTATAAATTTGTTGCCTCGGTCATCCTTCTGTCGTCCTTTGTCTTTTGCACGCCACTCGAGCCCGCAATTGTGTGCAATTGAACATTTTGATTTCCCGGGAGGTCCATCCATCCATCCATCGGGATTCGGGATCGGTTAATGGCACCGACTCCTCCCCATTGCAATTTCATGGCTGTCCAGGTTTTTTGGTTCACTTTCTGTGGGCGGCACTTGCTTTATTTTCGCGTGTCACGAATTTTTACGATCTTATTCCTGCTAATGATCTTTTCAAGGCAGCGCCAATTGTTGGGTGGCCGCACACATATTAGATAATGTTTGCGCTCGTAAATTGCTCGATTCGGGGAAATTTATAACAAAGGTATAAAGGCTGGGAAAAGCCAGCATATTGAAAATAGTACATATCTATCACACCAAACTAACAAAATGGATCACCGACTTGTTAGCAGGCTGCTAAAATGCTACTTTTTGAGAGAGAGAGTATATTGTAAATTAATTATTATCGAATTAAAAATATATTCACCTGACTTGTTAAAAAATATCAATGTGTTTTCCAAAATTAAAATAATATAAGTCCTCTCTAAAGGAAGAAAAGCTCTTCCACGAATTATTAACACCATTTAAGCCAAGAACACATTCAGAAATTTAATATCCTAATCGACCCGTTAAGCAAACCGTTAAACACAAGGACAGAACCCTTTCAACAACCTTGATAATGAGGAAGATGCCAGATGTCCTCAAATTTCATGGCCAAATAGTTTTTAAGCCGAATCTGATGCGATCATTAATTAGAATGCACTTGAGCAAATCGGCCATGAAATTGGAGCAACCACGCTGACAGCTTCCAAATCAATGAGCACACTAGCACCACATACCATGCACCATATAGGAGCACACAAATTGCTCAATCAACACCACATGCAAAGGAGCCCGAGCTGGAGGCCCAAAAAAGTGGAGTAGAAGGATGAAAAGATGCATATATCACTAGAGACAAGGATGACGACGACATATGGCCGGGTTTCCAAAGGTTGACCACTTCAAGGATTCCGCACTGGCGACTCGAGTTTCAAGACCCGCTCGTAACTCTCCTCGGTTTTTTGTCCTTTGGATGCCCCTAATAAACACATAGCCGTAAACAAAACGGGCGGCAGCGCCAAAAAGGATCTAATGAAAACCGATCGCCGCTACCGTTATCCTGCCAGATTTCTGAGTCTGTGTTTCTCTGTTTTGATAAGATCTCAAGTAACCTCTGGCTCTGACTGCTCATTAGCAGCGACCAGTGAATTGTCTTCGGCTTTTGGGTCAAAAGTCGCGACTTGCCAGGATCAGCGGCAATTTATTGAGTCCTAAACCCTAGAGATCGGGTTTTGTTTATGCCGCCGTTGTCCTGCAACATTGTCCACATGTGTTTGAATCTTTTATTTACATGGCAATGAAATGAAAACAATCCCGAGATGTCGGGTCATCTGAATTCGGATATTTATGTCTGGTGTCCGAAGTCAGAAAGTCGTTACATTTTTCAGTACATCAATAAATACATTTCTGGCCTTAAATTTGTTTGTGAAAGTTTTAAATAATATAACTACTAATGCAAATATTTCATCTTATAATTTAAAGTTCGAGTTCCATATTCTTAGTGATGGTTATTAAATAATATTAATGGGCTTACTTCCTCCCTTATAATTTTGACTTCAAATTTCAAATTACCTCTTAACTTGACCAACTAGTTTTGATAATGAGTTCTCAAAGGGCAAATAATGATTACTAAATAATGATTTTCATATTGATTTTTATTGTTGATGCTCTGGTCTGAAAATTAGATTTTACCCCAAAACCGGCCTTATGAATAATGCATATATGACTTTACAAATGCCTACATTTTTTATACTTAAGTATAGAGCACAGCTCATAAGAACTGTTTATTTTGTTTGGGATCCAAGGTCCGAAAGCAGCCCTTTTCCCGATTTTCCCAGGCCAAATCACACATTCCCGGTCATTCCTTTGTTTGGTCATTTACATTGGAACGCCTGCGCAATGGAGAAGAATGGAAAATAATTTGGTAATCTGTGAAAAAGCCAAACCCCATAAAAACCACAAGATCCTCAACTCGTTTTCTCTCCCCCCCCTTCCATCGATGGGTTTTGAATACAAAACTCGTTATTGGATCTTTGACGTTTGAAAGTGCGCAGTGCGCATAGAGAAGAAAAGGCTTCATCATCTCGTGGATGGATATGGATCCTGGGCATCCACGTGCAGGCCTCACTTCGAACTTGGGCCTCGAGGCTACTGGGAGATTCAGTCCTCTGATTCTACCCCCTCCAAACGCCCCTAAGCCTACCCTACCCCTACCCCTACTACCTGTCCTCAACCTGTTTGCTTGGCATTTATCATTTTTCCTTTGCCCATCCTTCTGCTCTTGGGTTTGTTTTTCCCATTTCCTTGTGGCAGGAAATCTCAGCAGGTCTTCTTATATGAGAGGGACCTATTCCAGTTGGACTTTCCCCTCCATCAAACAGGTTCTATTGTTCGGTTAGGGCTCTATATGTATATAGCCTACCTGTATGTATTGGATTTTCTTCTATGCCCCGAGATTCTCAGCTCTACTTCTGCCTCGCACCTCATACCTGTTGGTTCTCCCTTTCTGAAGGAGGGGGAAAATTATATGTTTTGATTCCTTAACGGAAAAACTGCTGAGCTAGGTGGTGGATGTGAAATGAAACGGAATCGATGGATACGCTCGAAACACTCCAAGAGATCGCAGACAAATAGTCCGATTTTAATGACACACAGTAAAACGCAATCATCTAATTTTTAGTTTGTAACCTCTTCAAAACTTCAGAACTCGAAGGGTTACTCGGATTCTCACGATCGTCTCGGGGGTCATTCAACCAATTTCAGAAGGATCCTCCTCTACACCCTGATTGCCCTCACTTAATTGCCTTTTCATAGCCAACCGATTTATGCATCGCCCATTAGATACATATACCCGAAAAATAAAAAATAATTTCACGGCTTGTTAGTTGTGGTTGTAGACGTGGGCGTGTGCTTACTGTTTGATTTCCATCTAAAGATTGGCTTTATATGCATATATGTATCTATTTGGTGGCGAATCGATTGGTTACCGTTTTGGGTTGAAAATCCTTTGATGATATTATCATTAGAATGTTGGAAAGTCGGTGTGTTTCATGTGTCTTTGTCATCTTTGGCTCCTGGCAAAAAGGTTTATTAATGATCTGCTGGCGGAATCTGAGTTACCTCAAAGCATTATGACAGCATCACTCCTGCGGTTCGAGGAGCCCAGGACATTATGACTGTCAAGGATTTGTTTGCAGAAAGTTAATTTTGCTCATTTACAACTCATTTCTTTGGGACTCTGGCCAAAGGCAATTAGCATGCCCCAATGAGATGGCAAAATTGCATAGATACTTGCGGTTTGCAACGTTTCGGTTAGATCTTTGAAGTTGGGTTCTGTGGTCAAGCCCACAAAGAAGTCAAATGGACCGACACTTGTTTGTTTGTTAACAAAAAGAGCTGGTTTGTATCTGAAATAAACTTTATACACAGATTAAATAGATTAAAAATATATTCAACTGCATAATATTATAACCTAAGAAATAAATGTTATGTGTATCTAGGCCGAAGATTAAACAATTGGTCAAATAAATATAAACATACATGGGATTACTTAATAACACAAAAAAAGTATCCCTATCTTATCTTCTATCTAAAGCCATATATCAATTCCCTTCCAATGTTGTTGAAATTCCTTTAAAGAACGCATTCGGAAAATAGAATTTCTAAAGACAAAAGCAATTCCTAGCTCTTAACACTCTGTTTAAACAATCGACGTAATTTACATTCAAGTCAAAATCCATCGACCTTTAGATTTTAGCGGCAGAGTGTGAAAAACTATTATGCATTTCCCCATATATCTTTGCCGCCTCTTCCGAAGGATCTGCACGAGCTTAGGTCCTGCGGAACAATAAAACTGAAAATCAAAAACAATAAAGTCTTCAGGAAAGCAAAACATTACGCAAGTCAGCTACTGTTCAAAGTTTCCGGGAAAAACTCATAAAAACTTCCGGTGGTATGGAAACACTTGTGCAAAAAACAAAAACCCGATCTGGAATACTTATGGAGAGCTATTGGTTGAGTGCAGGCTTCCAGGAAGTTGAACAATTTGGACATAATTTGCATATGAGCCGAACCTGTCCGGGGATGAGCACGAGGACTTAGGGCGGCAACTGTTTGACGACAGATTGCTCAATGGATCGATATATACCATATAGGTATGCGGTATATGGAAAACTAGTTGGCATCTGCCAGCTCGAATTTTGCACAACAAAAACCAGATGATCTCATATGGAAACAAAGCAATTTCGCACATTTACTTCCGACTGAATGGACCTCGGTCCATAGGTCCATTGGTCCATTGGTCCATTAGTCCAGCATGTGAGGCCTCGAGGATCTCGGGTTCCAGATCCATCTTAGATATGCAGAAAAACGATCTAACTCGAGCTCTTATCCGAACTGTAACTGAACAGCTACAGGTTGCTTTTGTGGATAGTTAATCAATTTACAATAGGTCCCGGCCAGCAGGGTATGGATTTGGGACCGGGATAAGCCTGCTTTAACTTGAAAATATTGCTAGGAAAGCATCGAGAGAATAACTAACTTGGCCGGGGTTTTGTTTGGTTTTGTTTGGCTTTGGTTAATGAATATTCCCTGTTCTATGTGGGTGGAATATTGTTTCAGCCCACACATGCAAATTCTGGAAATAGGAAATGAGAAATGGAAATATAAGCCTTAAGCCGGCCCAACTCACGATGTGAGTTCGCAGATACCAACTACGAAATGCGCACACACTGTTAAGAGTTATTGGCTTTGGTTCTGCGGTTAACGAAAAATGAACAGCAGTGCGGCAAATCCTTTTCCTAAAAGGTTGCTCAAAAATCCTTTCACAGTAAAATTTTTCTTTACCATGTCCAACCCAAGAAAAAGAGCGCCAAAAAATGTCTTTGTCCTCTGCCGTTTTGCTCTATCCCAGATAACAGAATTCAGAAAAATAGAAAATAGAAAAATCCATGCAACGAGGATAGGAGGTGGAGTTATACCAGATATTATCTTGGGTTCGGCTGGACCTCAAGTGGGCTGAAACTCGGGTCAGTCAGCTGACTGGCAAAGAAAATAAATAAAACTAAATGAAATCCTTTGCTGCAGCTCTCCCTCCACTTCCATTTCATTGTTGACAGTCCCGTTCATTGAAGCGTTTATCATCTGGGAGATCCGAAACTTCAGATATAGCAGTACGGACCTCACTGTGGGTGCCATTGATAACTGGCCATAGATCTCTGTAGCTATTCATCCGCAACTAATCTGCGTTTGCCATAATTATTTGCCCCGGGATGAAGATCTCGTTGGAACCTGCTCTCCAAAATTAAGATGATGATGCGCAAAATGTCCTCCTTATCGTGATATATCTGTATTTACCTTTTGGCCTCTTTTTTTCTGCTCTTCCTGTATTTAAGTGTAATGTATAGGGATTTGTGTGCTGATTCTGTGACCACCAAGGAGGCAGTCGAGATTAAAATCAATTAGCCATAAAATGCAACATCTCAATTTGGCATCGACTGCGTGGGCGAAACACTCGACTTCCCAAATGGGCGTGACTGGGGTTTACTAAACGTCTATTGGGTATTACAACTTTTACGATCGGTAATAAAAATATGAAACTAATCGAACAGTGTACAAATTCAATGGGGAGTATGAAAATACTTACTTTGGAGCATTCTGAAATCTAAATTATATTCCTTTCCTTCTTTAAAAGATAAAATTACAATTTTTATAATTGGGAAAAAGAAGTTAATATTCAGCTAAGATCCTAATGGTCATTTATGTGACCTTTCCCATACATTTCCATTAACGAAAACCAATTTGTCTGCCTTTAGTAAGCTATTTTCTTACCACTTTCATGAATTTACCACATTAAAATTCATGAGTCCCCAAATTTACCAATTTCCCATCCGAGAGAGGTCTATGAACCGACTGGTAAGCATTTCCCGCTGTTTAATATTTTCCACGCATCATCATTTGGTCAACTTCCTTCCGTCTTCGCCGGCAGCAAATCGGCTTATAGAAACGATTTCCTCCAGAGTTTCCGCCAGAGTTCCATTCCATAACACCGAAAGTCTTGGCAAACAGAACTGCGGCGAGGTAAGTAAACTTGACTCCTAGCCAAACTGGAAGAGGGGGCTCGATCGGCATTCAGATAGAGCCGAAAGGAAAACAACAGGGTTCTAAGAACCCAACAGAAGCATTAAAAGCGGTGGGGAGCGATGCACGTACGTTCTCGTTACTAGACAAACCAGTTGGACGTGCGCCCTTTGGAGAAAAATCAGGAAAAACACCAAGACAGGAGAGAGGACTGTACCCATGTACAGTGAACGCCCTGGAACGGATGCCAGTACCAGTTTGGAGCCCACAAACAAACAAATAAGCGTGCAGCCATAGAGCTGCGAACTGAACCGATCTGGGATATGCTATGTGGTGGGATGGAGTTCTAGGGAGGTAGGGAGTGAACCTGGTCGTGATTACACAGTGGAATGGCAAAGGAAGGAGGCGACATGCCTCCCATAATAAAGGTGTACAGCTGGGCTTAATAGCACTGCAAGAAAAACTTAAGCTAAACTACATAGCTTCTTAAAACTACATGGAGTCGGTTCGTTTCTCCTTTGTAACAAAAATATTTACTTTAAAATTTATTTTTAAACCACTATCAAAGATATTGAAAATATTATGAAATGTGCCAAGCAATTCTTAAAAACCTGTTTGCCAAGACTTTACGATAAGTTTCTATAATTAATATTCAACACATATCTTTCGAGCCTTAACTCTACTTTTTATAAGGAAGCGGTTTGTTTCTCATGTGAAAAGAAAACATCAATTTCTAAGTTCCCTTTTTAAACGACTATCGGAGATATTCAAATTCTTGTGATAAGAGCTAAACAGTCCTAAAAAACCTTATAGTGAGAAC
The DNA here is from genome assembly GCF_018152115.1 of Drosophila rhopaloa. NCBI lineage: Eukaryota > Metazoa > Arthropoda > Insecta > Diptera > Drosophilidae > Drosophila > Drosophila rhopaloa. Next base: position 9,798,644 of record NW_025335059.1, on the reverse strand, counting down.
CTATTAGATAAGTTCATAAGATTAAAAACTGAATAAAAATAAACTATCATACTATTTTCTAAGCCCCTTTCTTTAAATCTATCTTGGTTTTACAAATATTTTTCTAAGTGATTAAAAAGAGGCGTCGAAAGGGGGCAGGAATGTAAATGTTTATGTATCTATGGGATGCCTTACATATGCACACATCACATCCATTTATGTATGTAAGAGGCCTAGGCGATCCAGCGAAAGGTGACTGATCTTTACAATTCGACACTTTGACTTTACAAACGAGAAAGAGGAATCGGAAAAGGGTATGGGAATGGGAATGGGGTTTAGGATGGGGTTTACGGGCTAGGGGAATGGGGTCTCGAACTCAACGGACAGCGCAATCAAAACAAAAGCCATCGAACACTGGCCCACGACGAAAACAGAGTTGTAGAAAATGAAACCAAAGGTGAGGCGAGGGCAACAAGCCCACGAAACGAAGACATAAAACAAGTATCCAGCTCAGAAAAAAAGATGCACGACTCGCATCCATGAGATACTCGGAGGCAGGGTCAAGGCGAACGGAGATTTAAGTACTTTTTTAGGGCATGGCTTATGATGGATTTGCCTGGCTGAGCATGCTAATGGATTTTTGGATTTTCTTCTGTTGCCCCGACGACGATCCGACATATTTTTTGGAAACATCAAAGCTGCTCGGGGTTTTCGGGAAATGCGATAAATGTAAATGGATATGATGGGGTTAGGCGGAGTAAACCAGTTCTAAATGAAAACGTATACACACACAGCATGCAGAACTTGTTGAGCTGGCAGCTGGCCAAGGATTTCCATGCTCCGTTCTTAGCTTTAATTTGGTCCGGTTCGCATTAAAGCTATGTAGTAAATCCACCCTGCAGATACGAACATGCTGAGTATGCGTAATTTTTATGACGGAATTATTACATCATTCATCTTCATCAGGCGACAATGACACAGACTTCGTGCTTATCGAGCGACTGCATAATGTCTTGACCAAATCGCAGGGATGCGGGTTCCGGGGTGGCTGGGAAAAAGTCTTGAATGCAAATGTCAGTCTCTCTGATTTGTAATCAAATTAAATTGTGTTTTGTCCAAACAATGAGCGACAGGCGACAACATCGCATCTGTGATAATAGCCGAAATTCTTGGTAAACGCCAAAGTCAGCCCGGAAAATGCAGTTTTCCCACACTCACCGAACAGCTCCACTACTCGCCTTCCAGAGAACTCCCCCCCACTCGGAACTCAACACTCTGGTCTGGTTGTAAACCTCATAAATTCTCACTTTTTGGCAGGCCGCACACGGCGAGGGAAATTCGAGGCGGCAGGACTCGAAGGACACAGCGCCAGCGATGAATAGAAATTCCCGAGATAATCAACGGCATTATCTGCTGATTATGTGTTCTTGAGGCATTCCAGGGAATTGCGTTATGAAAGGAGCGGCGAACTCGCAAAAAATATCGAACTATATCCGGGATGATCGGCGGATGATGAGGATGCGAGGACACCCGAGTGAGTGGCTGAGTATCCGCTTTCCTTTTTCGTTTTTTTTTGCAAACTCCCTGTGAGCTCATCGTAATCATCATCAAACCCTCGGTCACTTGAGGTTTAAGCCAACATTAAAAAAGAGCCGAAAAAAAACACCCAAAAACGAAGGAAATCAGTGGAATAAACGTGAGAACACCGAATGTCCTCGTACAGAAATTTGCTTGGGCTCCTCATTGTTCATTGAAGTGCTCGAGAGATTTGCTAGTTGTGTCCTTATTGTTTGCGGGTGTATGAATGAATGAATGAATGAACAAGTTTACGTCCGCATAAAGTATCTGAGTATCTGAGGGATTGCCGCGTTTTTAGCTGGAAACCAATGAGTCCCGGATGCAGTCGAGGCGTGAGAAGGAGGCGATCTCTGCGGCCTTGGCAACAAGTCTATTAGGGCCAGTCACTTGTTTATGGCTTACGTAACTTGGGTGGCAAAGGATGTGAAAATCCGAGATTGTGAAAAGGATGATGCGCCCTGATTTCTGCGCGCCAAATCGCGTTGGGTAAACACGCACACAGCACTCACATCCTGTTTACCCTTGACCGATTGCAAATGCAAATCGCACATTAGAAGCCATGTGCAACTTTCCGCCCAGCAGTCAAACATTATGCAACCAAAACTGAAGGCCGTCAGATTCATTGATGGCAAATGGTTGAGAAACCCATTCGGGACACGTTTTTATGGAGGTGCGAAATGGCACATTTTTTCATTTTTGACGGAACCTGCCGCGTCATTGAGTCCTTTTTAGAGCCTTTGCAACCTGTGCAGCAAGCCTTGCAATTTGTCACCTGAGGCGACATTCAAACTGCCAACGCATTCCAGCTGAGTTTTTGCCTTTGGCCATCGTCGTTTCACCGTTTCGGTTTACTGGGTCCTTTCATTTGGCCACGATTTGGTAGCAACATTTTTGTGAATTGAAATCTGTACCCGACCGTTACGAATATTCATTCATTGCGGCACACACTCTGGGGACCTTAAATGGGGCTTCGAATTTTGTTCTATGGTTTTATAAAATATTTATTAAATTTCCAACGAAAATATTTGTGCCCAATTTGCCAAATCATTTCCTTTTGGAAAAGGGGGAGAAACTTTCCCAGGCCTCAGCGAACTAAAAATGCAATTTATATTTATGCAACGCGAAAGGTTTGAGAAGGCCTGTTTCTCAAGGAATTAGGGAAACCCCTAAGGAAAAGTAAAAATTCTGGGTAAAAAAAGGGGAAATTAGGGGAATAGATGACACGGAATTGGCAAATTTTTCTATGAGAAAGATTTGAATTACCATTTCATCCAGAAATCAATGAAATGCAGTAAAAAAGTAAACAAAAGTAATAATAATACTTTAATAGCTTAAAGAAATGTGTGACACTTCATATTAAATATTATACTAAATATTATTATTATACTAAATACTACAGAAATAACTTGGTCTGTATTGGAAAATAGTATCTATGTACCAGTTCTAAGCAAAAAGTAAGAAAAATGTTACATTTTTATACTTAATCAAAGTTCACTTTGAATTTAGTGCCCAAGTGAAGTTAACAGCTTAAACTAGTAAAACTTACTCTTATTTTTTTGAACCTGAAAACATGGAGAATTCATGGAGCTCCTTTGCTTCTCTGGAAACTCTGGTGGTTCCCCATGTGTCTGCAGCTTTACCAGGTTATACGGGAATAGACCATAAATCGGATGATGAGGGTCCTGCGCCGAAGAAAGCCAGATTGACAGACGGCATTGAAGACTACTCACTGCCCATGGAAATGGCAAGTGCCTATAAGCTGGAGGCAGGTAAGATACGAAGCTGCTTGTGATTAATATCTCCCTTAAGTTAAGACTTCATCAAATAACATACATTACTTAACCAGCTTTCTTGAAAGGCCATCAAGCGGAGGCTTCACCGTACCAGCCGGGTACAGTGGTCATCCAGCCACCGAAACGATTGCCTCCCGAGGCGGAGAACGGTCGTCGCATGTATATACCCGATTTGGATCAAGCCATCACCCATCGCGAAGTATTTAACTATTTCTGCAACTTCGGGGATCTGGAAAGGGTTTGCGTGAAGAACGGCACGGATAACTTGAACTACGCCATGGTTCTCTTTTCACGCACTTCCTCCATGGAACAGGCCATCAAGTCTAATCCACATACGATCAAGGGACACCGTTTGAACTGCCGTAAGGCCAACGAAAGATCTAAAAATAAAACAAGCAAGCAGCCCTTTGGGTTTTCCAATAAACAACGGGAATCCTGCAGGAAACCTGGTACAAACCCGATTAAGCCACCCAATCCTCCTGTTTGGCAGCTAAAGAAAAAGGAGTCAAAAAGAAGTAACCAACAGAAGCTAAAGAAGTCTTCGAAACCCCTTCGCAGGTCGGAACGCCGTCAGCAAATGAACAAAAAAGTGGCTCCCAGGAAATCGGATAGAACATATGTGTATGCAGTGACTACCAAAGATAGGGTATCCCGGTGGAGCTTCAAGTTGTGCAGGTGCACTTTGAGTCCGGACGAGAAGAGTTCAAGGGAAAGGGGTATGCCACAGGCGGCACAGATCCTCCTGGATGCTCGCCCAAAAAAGGCAGTCAAGTTTACCACCTTGAATGCTCCGAATAGTCCAGGAACTTCAAGTGATAGCAAGCCAAAATCTCCAAATCTATGCTTAGCCCCATCCTTGCCCTCCCTACTGAATCATTCTCCCCTGGTTCCTTTGCCCAAAAGTGTCATCCCAGAACCTTCCAAACCCGATCTGCGATCCGTTATTTTGTCCACATTGGGTCAGGATTACGTGCATCACTGCTATACAAATGTGGAGGCTTATCGGAGGAGCAAGTGCTATATCGATCTCCTGCCCGAAGAAAGGATGAAGCGACCCACTGTAAAAGAGTATGTGGATCAGATTTACGGAGAAAAAGAAAACAAATGGACAGATATATAACTTTGGCTCACTCTTTTGTAATATTTCCAAAAAATGTGTCTAAAATATTCCACCTCTCTATTAGACTGAAATATTTTAAATGATAATGACTTGACTATCAATACATTTTGGGGGAATCCCAAAGGATGTGCACTAGATTCCTAGAAAAAGAAGGACTTGCTTGAATGAAACAAGAATAGATTTTTTAAAAAAGTTAATTCCCCACTCCGATCACACTTATGTAGACCCTTATAACCTAAAGGCACTCCAATTGCAGCAACCTGTCAACATAATTAATCCCCTGGATCAGCTGATGGCGGCACTGCCCTTCTGAATGATCCACAAAATATGAACAATTCATAAGAGACAAGAGAATGCGATAAAAGAGAAAAAATAGTGGGCCTTGATTTCTTTTTAAACTCTGTTTTGCCCGACATTCCCAAGGATGTGCCTCCAAAAACCTGACTGTTCTTGTTGTTGGCCGTGTTAATTGTCCAACATTGTGATCGTGGACGTGAACAGGTCGGGTGCCATTAACAATCTTAACAACGATCCACAGCCACAGCCACAGCGATCCCACGGCTTGTCGCCTTGTTTCTCGAGCGGTTTTTTATGCCATTTACGGAGAAATCTTGCAACAAATCAGGAGCTCCTTTTTCCAAAGTAAATATAAGTGTGTGCGAGGGGCGACCTTTATTCGTTTGATGTTAAAAAATTGTTCTACAATTTCCCCCCTTGGTTTGGCTGGCCATCTCTGTGAACCTGTGACGACGCAATTCTTTGCCATTATCAGCTGCATCCTTACAGGTCCTGCTGCACTAGTTTTCAATTTGGCTTTTATTGGGATCTCGGGCATCCCGATCCGATGCGATCCTAATTGCGGTGGCAATAGCTCGGCGGTTAATCACTCTGTACCTGTGGCTTAGACAGTCAAACCCGGCAGTCAGTCATCGCGGCGGAGGCGGAGTTGCCGATCGTATATATGTTTGTTATATGGTCCTGCAAATGGATCGACCTCGATTTTCACCAGCCAAATTGCGGCTTTGTGTTTACCTTTTCCCATTTGCCGGTGGATACATTTCTGGGCTGGATCGTTATCTGGTTCTCTTTGTGCTTTCAAGGTTTATGGTCTAGCACACATATATTTCCTGTGAGAACAAATCCCAGGCTCGAGGATGACCCCCGTAAACCGGAGGTACATCCCGACTAACAGCAACAACATTCCACTAAGTACTACATTCCCCTTCCATTTTTTTGGGGCAAACTCGCAGTACGCGCAGCCTGGAAAATCTACATAATGACAGGGCCATCCCGAAAACTAGTTCAGATCGCAAATTACGAACCGGTAAGGGATGGCATGGGATGGGATATATACGGTTGCAGTTCCCATTCAGGACAGGACATCAAACGCAACGGGAGACGCGGCAGTTGAGGTTCGGCAAAGGTCATGTCAGGACTTTGCATAAAATATTTGAAAATGTTTTCATTATGGTAAGTAGACACAAAAGCCCAACACACGAGCGATTCCCACCGAAAGGGGTGTCCTTTCCCAGCCCATCCATGCGCCCAGGATCTTGGCATATATTGGTGATAAATTAGTTTAATGTTTGGAACACCATACTGCTCTAAAAAAAAAAAACTAAAAAGACACTCAACCGCAGCTGAGGCAAGTAAAGCTTGGCAGGAAAAATCGTCTTACCATTTTGGCGGCATTTTTCCGACATGTACGTGTCCACCGAAATGAACTCGAATCCTGGCAACTAATGAACTGCGCAAACAATGAGGTACTATATGAGGAAAAAACTACATAAAAATCACGTCTTGGGAAATTTTCACATCGCTGATTTTAAATGGAAAAAAATACACAACCATGGGTGGACATTGCAGGACAAACAGGAGATCAGAACATGACACAATTGCAGGTCGCCGGACAATTGTTGCACTCACGCACGTGCAATGTTCGCCTGGATCTGTGGATTTCGAAGTCGAGTGCGCAGAGCCACGCCCATTGTCATATAGGCGGCTATATAGTGAGTTTGCTGAATGAAACGAACAGAGTTACGAGTTACTTTGAATAGCGGCCTCAGTGGCAAGTGGATCAGATCCTGCGACAAAGGACATTGTGTCCTTTGTGTTTCGCCTTGTTGGGGGTGTGTGGTGTTGTTGCAATTTTAGAGTAATTTTATTGTTGTTAATTGTATGAAATAGGTTTTTAAATAGCCTTTGTTTGAGGCGAATGAATGGCCATTCATACAATTAAAGGAATAGTAAAAACGTGTCTTATTCAAGGTGTGTAATATCATGTGTTTTTTAGGCGGGACAAAAAAATCAAGTAATTGTAACAAGATTTTCAATTGTTTCTGTGGATTATTAGTTCTTCATCCAAACCTTTTAAATAAAAAGGAATATCATTTGAAGTGACTTTTATTTTTAAGAATAACATTAATCCTTAACAATAAACACATTGTGTTTTACTCATAAGAAAAATAATAATAACTAAAACAAATGCAAAATGGAAGTATATTTTTTACTAATGATATTTTATTTGAAGAACAATTATAATACAAATAAACTCAAGGGTAAAAAGATTTTAAAAACTCAAATACATAAAAGTACTTTTTATGAAAGGTAATGTAATAACTGGCAATAGTGTCGTGTTGAGAGTGCCCAAAAGTCGGCGAATCCCTTGAGAGTATAATGACTCTAGAAAATAACATAAGTACTCAAGATAAAATAGTTCTAAGGCCTTCTCTCAAGAAAAACAGCAGTGCCCCTTAGAAATATGACCAGAAGTGTTTAAAATTCAAGTATGTTAAGGTCAAGCCTTAAGAAAACCACAAGATACCGTCGAGGAGTACTTTCAAGTCGCCTCTCAAATTAAACAGAAGTTACTTCCCATAAAGGATTCTTTCGTCCAAGTTCTCCTTTTAGCAATACCCCCTTGGATGCTATTATTTCGCCTTTTCTGATACACTTTTTGTCTTCTAAACTGATTTCCGCACAGCTTCCTATCTGGCTGCTGTTTGTTTAACACCTACTTCAAGGATCTCGCGAACCAGAACGATGATTTTTTACGGCAGGCACTTAAAAAATATTGATGGAAACAATAACCAGTCTCGACAAACCTGTTACAATGCCTTACATAATAGGAAAACCCGTGCAGGGCGCGGCAGGTAACTCTTCGGGGAGTTGGGCTCGCTTCGAGAGGCTTGTAATTCATATTTTCCAAACAATTTCTCTACGCAATCTTAACACTTTTGTCCGGCATAATTTCTAGGTTTCGGATCCAACCGAACACTCAACCTTTGTCCGCGATGGTAGAGTATAATAAAAACCCGCTGGTGCTTGAGAAAGCCAAGCGGGGGCTCGAATGGTTTTTGAAGAGGCCGCGACTGCGTCCCTCACTGTGTCACCCAAATGCGTTCCAGGAATATTTTAGAGATAGTGCGACAGCCATTCAATAAATGAATCTGGTCAATGACAGGGAGTGGCCAGTAAATCCCATTCAGAGATGACCCGAGAACGATAAAACCCGACTATGCCGGAATGCGGTTGAGTCTGCCGCCTCGACTACTATTTATGGATTCATTTGGATATTTCTTAGAATATTCCAAGGGTACATTACATTTTTTTATATAACTGTTTCGGTCCGCAAAATATCCGACAATTGCAGCTGTGTGATATGGTGCAATACATATTGGGGATATGCTTTTCTGGAATCGAGTCTGGAAATACCCTTTTTATTGGTAAAAGCTCTTCTACTATTTTCTGTTAAATTAGAGGTTCAGACAATAGGGAGAACTGATTTTCTTCTGCAATCACCAACCTTTACATTAAAATGAGCAAAAAAAACTTTATTGAACATTGTGAACTAAAACATTTAGACATTAGATTCTTAGGGCTTCCGAATTTTTAAAAATAATTAAATGCAATCTATAGTCCAATTAAAAATCGCATTCTCAAAAGTTCCAACATTTCCTACAAAAACGTAGGAATTTAAAGGAATACACATGATTAACAATGCATTCCCTTTATGAGGGTATAAAAATGTGCGAAGCCAGCAAAACAATATACTGTTATTAAATAAAGGTATTGAAATTTAGATGCCCTTCAAAAAAATACAATTAAGAAAATAGAAAAATTAAGGCCAACTAAATAATATAAAGTTCACATGGAGTAACTCGAGTAATTTTGAATCTTATGACACTCAAGGTATTTTGCAAGGACAACAACAATCATAATTCCAATGGACTTGCCAATTATTAGGAACTTGAATGAAAAAGGGTATTTAAAAGGTTAATGTATGGATCAGTTAAAGCTGACTCTCAACTAAATATAACACATAAATCGCTTCATTCACAAACCAAAGCACGCGCCAGGCTTAGTAAATATTGAAAGAAGCAGAAAATCAAATAAAGTGAAATAAAATGTGCACAAATGTATGGCCATACATATATGCATGGTATATGTGATAAGTCTGCATAAATTGCCAACTGGAATTGTAGCGAATTGTTTGCCTGAAGCCCAGGGGAAATTGGAGGAGACGAACAATTCGCCAGTGATCACGTCGCAGTCATTTCCGTAGTAAGATAAAATATGATTTGCAGATACACACATGTGTTGGGGCCCCCCATTATTTGCACACTCTCGTCTCGGGAGTATATCATCTGGTCTTATGACTATATCTTTTGCTTGCCCCTCAAGGTCGACCTTCAAAAGAAGCGCCTCCGTTCGAGAGCATTGCAATATTCGTTTTGGCTTCCATTGATAAGAAGCGGCAAAAAAGGTTATAAAGCAATCAAAAATCCGTTTTTTCCATTCATAAAAACTCGGTTTATCAGTGCCGCACACATGCGGGTTAAGCGGACAGTGGGGGGTTAAAGCGGGGGCGTATTTTCTGCCGATATTTTGGTGACGTCACTCGAATGCAGCTGGCGCTAATTTGTTTTTTTTGCTTCGCTGTATGTGGTGCACTCGCTTCGGTTTCCGTTTCTGCACAACCCGCAGACTCATATTTCCTCTGCATTTTACACAGTAAAAAATATGGTTATCTTTCAGAATCATTTTTTAACTATCAAGATAGAATTTAATGACCTTATTATCATAAATAATAAACAAAAGACTCCTTAGAGAACGATTTAATCATGACTAATAATGATAGGTTGTTAGATATTCCTCAAAAAAGTATAATAGCAACGAAAATTAAGAAATCTAAACTTTTTTATTAAATATAAATTTATCCAGCCAAAGACTCCTTGTAGGACATTTTTAATGGACCATAAAAATCAATAAGCTCATCTTAATACATATTTAAATAATTCTCAGTGCAGTTCAACTTTCTCACTCCCCTGGCCACTGATGGTTTTATTATTATTTATACAAACAGATAAGTGACATTTATCGACTTTTTACGCGCTTTTAACTAAGTTCAAATATGTTTGCGCACTTCTGTCGGTCAGTTCGTATCTTTCGACCAAATGTATCTGTATCTGCGCTGCATCTGTGGCGTATCTGCGTATCCGATGTTTACTTATCGAACAAATACGGCTTGGCAGTCAGCAGAGGTTTTATCACCAGCCCGAAAATAAAGGAAATAACGCGGATTTCTTGGGAGACCAGAAATCTCTCTCTTGATTTTGTTGCTGCTCTCGAGCTGATACCCTTACTTTTTATCAGCGAGATGCCCTATCGACTCGGCTCTTAAAACTCCGAGTCCACAGCTCCTCCATGCCACGCTTATCGAACAGTCCGGCACTTATCTCAGAACAAACTTTCAAATGTTTGCCCAGACTTAGCAACATTGTTGCCACATCCGTGTCCAAATCGAAATTCCTTCACTCTCCGCCTTTCATTCATGCAATCTCCTCCGTATCTGAACCTTTGTGCTAAGTATATATCGCAGTTATTTGATCGGGATTTCATTGATTTACGATACCTTGCGACCTTTTCGACCGGAAGAGTCGGTGTTAATGGCCATAAAATGTCGCTTGGGATTATAAATAATACTTATTTCTGTTTAACAGGTTATACTTCATAGCAGTAACATGTGCACGGCAACAACATTGAGTTTTAAGGTAATATACCGTAAAACTACAATTATTGGATTTTTCAATAATAAATGCTAATTTTAAAAAAACGTTTTAGGGAATTTTTAATGTATTCTTTATTTTATATAAGCTAAGTAAAATAAATATCTAAATAAAAGCAATGAAGAACGTCTGGTAAAGATCAAACCTGGCGAATGGATTGCATTCGCCTTCTTTACTCTCATTACATTTATTGAATATTAAATATTAGGATTTTCTTTTCACCTCGCTGGGGAAAGTCACTTCGAACTTCTCCTCTTTCTGCTTCCTCCAAAATTGACACCTTACTCTGGGCCGTGAGAAAGTGCATTTAAGGAATACATTGTCCCTTGCGTCATCGTGCCCACGTTGGCCCTAACAAAATTGACTCCCACGCACGCCAAATGCATCTGCCTTCGGTCCAGGATATTTCGGAATACTCCTTCACTTTTGTCCAAGGAGAGGTGCACGCCCAACCTTTCCTTTCTATTCCTTGCCTTTCCTTTCCCAGACTCAAGTGGCCCGCGCACAAATTAGACTGTCTGTGATTGTCTTTCCCAGCGATGACCACTTGAGACCAAGGAGCATCGAGGATCACGGTCGCATGGTAAACGCGTACTACACTTTCTTTGTGGCCAGTGGGAAAAACAACCGACAGCAACAAAAAAAAAATTGGACACATTTGTCTAAGAAAACACGAACAAACGGGACTCGGGCATTGGCGACACTTGAGGCCCACAGACAATTTTCCTTTTTTATTTTTGTCACAATGCCCATTCCCACGATACTCTCTTTCGGGCCATCTATGTGGACACAATGCCTGCAATTTCAACGGCAGTTGCAAGTGCAGAAACCAGAAACTGGAGATCTTTCGCAGTCCGAACATAACTCATGCTCTTCACTATCCGATCCGATCCAAAAAGAGTCGAGCTGAGACGTGTACACTTGATATCCTGGCGTGTTTATTCTACAGTACTCTTTCTTCTGTCTGTCGCAGTTTGCTGTCTATTTTATTATTATTATTACTTGGGCCCCGACCCATTCTTTTGGCTGACTTTGGGAACTATCTTCCCAGTGACAGCATCGTTTATGGGCTGGGTCAGCAGGTCATTTATCTTGTTGTCCACTCGTCCGACTGCGCAATTTGCTCTCGTATTGCCGGTGGATTTTGGGTTTCTTTCTAAACATTCCCAGCATTTAGGATTCGCACGTGCATTGATCTCGATTTGAAGGCTGGGAGATTTATGGGCCAGCCCTAAATGCGAATGCCATGAAATGATTCGTAGAAATGATAATTGCTCATGCATTTTAAATTAACTTCATGGAAGGAATAAGGTTAGTCAAGTGGGCGAACAATGGATACTAAAGTTTTAAAAACATTTTTCTTTATTTTAAAATCTGAAATATGAAAAGGCTTACATTAACTTTAATAAGGGGTAAGTAAAGAATATAGAATTATTAAAGTTAGTTAAAAACGAGTTAAAAACGTGTACAGCCATAATTGCTAAATACCTAAAATCTTAAACTATATTGCTTATATTTATTTCCATAATTGAATTGTGCCTTATTGGTAGTGTGCAAAAAATGTTGCATACTTTCATGGGTCAAATGACTGGTGCACAACGTGTGTATACAGAATATCAAAGACTTTAAAAAACCAATACCAAAATAGACCATCCTTTTTCACATCCTCAAGAATCCCACTTATTCACAGTCCCCAACTTCATTCTTCTTAACTCCATCTGATTTAAGTTGTACCCCCTGAAGCTGAACCCCCCTTTTTAACTGTATACTCTCGGTACTATTGTCGCTTTCCGAGAATTTCATCTACAACAAACTCCAACTTCCTCTTTATGGAAATGGTACGAACAAACACTCCCCCGCCTAATCTCACTTGTGGTGATCGTGATCTGCCCCGTATGTTGAGCATACTATACCCCAAGAACCCCGATCTCCGCCCCGTTCGCTCGCCTAACCGATCCACCCCAACTCTTTTTGGCAGAACACAAACCAAACCAAGACTTCCTCATTTCCGCTTGCCGTTGTTGTTCATGTGGGGTTAAAAATATATTTTCAATTTTGCCAGAACATTAATCATAAGTGTCTTGCTTTCGTCGTCTGGCCCCCAAATAATTGAGGCTGCCAGAAATGGAGCCAAAACTCGAAGCCTGAAAAGGGGTTCTTAAATGCCCGCCATCTAATCTTTCATATATTTTTGGGCATAAATAGTGAACCGACCTCCCCCCATTCACTTTTCTCCTTTTCCATCATGCTATTCCCTTTGCTCTGTCTGGTTTTCAATTATTTGAGTTTTATTGCCTTGACTTTGGGTCTGAAAAGTTGACACTCTATGTTGAGTGCACACAGAAAAATATCAACTTAAACGATCGGGAATTCAGTGTTTCCCAACGAAAGGTCTCACATTTACTTATATATTTATTTTAATAACATTACAATCTACTTTGGAAATACTTCAGACTATATCTTAAATTTTGAATATAAATCTTTTTGAAATTAGCAAAATATTTGAACTTTTTCAGAACTTATATATCTAGCTGAGCCACTCAGGTATATCTAGAGATTTGGAAGTCGGTTGGTTTGAAAAACCCTGGCCCGTGGCTTTAAGTTTCTATACTTTTTTGTTAGAGTCTCGCTTTTCACAATTTAAAAAGATAATAGTTAAAATCATAATCTCGCAATTCAGTATTTTTCTCTGTAGTTATGTGGGAGGGGGTGAAGGTTGTGGGGAGGGGATATCTCAATCTCTATCTTTCCTTCTCGCCGTCTAAGTGTGAGTGCTAGCCACACCGACAGCAAAAATACGTTATTCCCGTTTATCTTGGCTGAGTCTCATTCTCATTCTCGTTCCGAGTTGGATTCGATTCTCCAGTCGTGGAGATGGGGCATGAACACATGCGGCGGCAGAGAGTGCTCAATGTTGCGCGTTGAGACTCACGTTCTCCGTTTTCTCCGTCCCTGTCTCACTGTCTCTCTCTCTCACTCTCTCTCCGAGGGAGACTCTTTCTCGCGAGGGGAGTTTCAGTGGGAAGTGGGAAGGGAATGTGCCCATATCGCATTTTATCAAACATAAACACACACTCACAAACACGCGCCCGGTCCCTCTTCTCTGATTCTCTCAATCTCCCTTTCTCTGTCGCCGAGCGGCAGATTTTTGTAACGGACAAAAATAAATTTTTTATGCACTTTGGCTCAATGCGAAAAGAGAAGAAAACGAAAAATAGTTAGGGTAGCTTTGAACACCGAAGCTTCATAGACCATCAATTGGAAACTAGAATTAAATTTCATTCAAAACTATTGAAAAAGAACTTAACAATGGCCTGGCATAAGGGACAAGTGCTTAATAAACCGATCCTTATTCTATTTTTTCTATTTTTGAAATATTTTACTTATAAGGTTCAGCTTAGAAAAGGCTTTCATATTCCACATCTTACTGTTCCTTCTGGAGTCTAAAGGAAAATTAAAATCTATTTAATAAGGATAAACCTTAGACCGCCGTATTATTAGGAAAAATATATAGACTAAATTTTTTAAATGTTTTGTCCAGTTAAAGTATTTTTAAAAATTCTTTTCCCCGACTTGAACAAACTCGGTCCCATTTAAAAAGAACCCTTCTTAAGCGTATAACAATTAAGAATTTGTTGAGCCACTCGAAGTGTTCCCCTTTTATTTAAATGTTTGCATAGCGTTTCGCTCATTGAGCGGGTGTCTTGTTTTTATGGGACCTCTTTTTTGTGTTGACTGTCAAAGTTTATGGTTCAAGGCGTGGGTTAACTGACGGGGCCCAAATGATCGGGAATCGGCTCGGTGGTCCTACGAAACGGAGGTGGAGCCGCTTCCCAGGGCAATAATTCTGCAATTGTAACACCTCGAGGGGAGAGGACAATGGCAATGGAAACAGCGTTATTAGGGTCTATTTGTGATGGGAATATCCTAGTGGCAGATCCTCCCCACACCCAGTAACCTGTCCTGACCAGCCCAGTGCACTTTGTCATTGACTCGGCATTGGCATTGTTTGGCGAGCGTGAGATCAGCACACGGCAGGTACGATCCTTGATTCCAAAACCCCGAAGCCGAATCCGTTTCCAAATCCCTGCCCGATTTTTTCGCCCACTCGCCACGCTCGTGCAGCTGGAAAAATGATGGTGCAATCCGACTTCGATTCCCATCATCATCATCATCATGGACGGCAGCACTTGATGATTTGCTGGGCCTTTGTTGAGTCCAAAATCGGGACAAAGGCAGCAAAAAACCAGCAAAGCAGCAACAAGTTAGAGCATTAGGGCTACCCACACAGCCAAGAAAAACAACCAAAGCCAGTGGTAACAACAAAAGTCAAACAGGTTTAGCTACACTTCAGGACAAGTCAGTCGAGATCGAGGGCCCAAAGAATCCAACAGCCAAGACCCCTACTATGTCCCGATTTTCCCATAACCTTGTCGCCAACAACAATTTCTAACGGCCATAGGTTTATGTGTTACCAACAGCTGATTGAACAGAAATTTTCCCAGCACTTCTTGGGCTCAGCTGATGTGTCCCCACGATCCCACGTCTTAAGATCCTGCCCAACGCACACTGGCAAACACTTGTTGTTTGTCTAACAGGACAACAACACTACAAAAACAGGACACCACAGGACGGCGGCGACAGGAACACAAAAATGTCAAACTGTCTGACCAACAAGGGATATCTCTAACTAGCCGTAAAAAAAACCAATCTTTTTGCCGTTGTTGCACTTTATTTGGAGTGTCAACGGCTAAGCGAAGTGCACAACAGGATACTCACTCGTATTTGTCCAGGATCCTTTCTGTCCGGTCCTATCTCTCAGTACATTAATTGACCCAACGCATTGGCAATGATGAGAAAATTGTTTTTCGCCTCAAGTGTCCAACGGATTCAAGTGCGCTGCGCATAGATTTATCCTGCCGATAGGCGCATCCTTAAACCGGGATCACTTTCCCTGAACCGAGTATCGTATGTCATCCGTACTATCTCTCTGTCCATTTAACTGTCACCGGAGGTCCGCAAAATCCATGGAATCTTTGCGGTTCGGTTCCACGAAACTGGGAAAACCAGGATTGCATAAGAACGGTTAGTCACAGGTGCCTCGCCCACCGAAAATCTCGAGAGTTTCCCGCTAAAGCAAACACTTGAAGGGCAAATAAGAAGTTCGCAACCTGCTCGTTCCGCCCTCCCTCTCCAGTTGCTCCCGATTTTAAGGATTTGAGATCTTTTTCGTTCCAAGTGGTCGGTCTTATACATCGATTATGTAAGACAAGACCTGACCAAAAACCATTCGCAGCCTCTTCAAGCGTATTGAATTACAAGCAAATGTCACTTCGGTTCTACTTCTGCTCTCTGGTGTTTCTGCGGTCAATCGAACTTTGCTTAACGGCCATTCGAGATCTCCGGTTCGTCACAGTTCTCAACTGAACCTCAGGATGTGGTCATGTCTGTGGTGTAACTTTATTTACTTAGGACACCTCAAGGTTGGGAGGCCAGATGATCAGAAGTTTGCCAAAAGTCTCTACAGTTAGCAGGATTTCCTTCCGGTGAAAGTGAGAACCGGAAAACGGAAGAGCCAGACCTATGGGAATCCCTAAACTCGAGAATTTCCCTTTCCTCCTTTTCCTGCAATTCTCGTATCTCGTTTAACCTGCCCCACAGCAGCCCCACAAACCAGAGACGCCAACTTTTCGCGCCAAAAATTGAGTCACACACCACGAAAGCGATTGTGGACTGCACTTTGGCGGTCTTTTGCAAACACACGCCATATACGAGCAGTCCCAATCACTTGGTATACCCCATACCAGTGCCCGATTCCGGGGCGAGGGAACCACACATAACGATCTTGGCAAACAGCGATAACAGACATGTACTCCTGCCTGCTGCTTTCAATAAACGAGAAAGATGTCGCGATTGTGGGTGAGACGAGGAGACCAATTCGAAATCCGAAAAACCAATGCCCACAATCGAGCCAAAGATGGAGCCCAACCCCGGCGAAATGCACAATTTGGTTCTCTAATCACGCAGAGTCTCGCATTGGCGAATTCTTTCGAGAAGCCGACCTGCCAAAAAGGGAAAGAATGAAATCCAAAGGCAGGACTAAAGTTTATCGACTAAAATATACCCCCTGCTTCACTTCAATGATTCTGATTGTAGAAAATCTCTTAAATTGTGAAACGTTGTTCAGTAGTCAAATAATTTATCATTTATGTACAGAAAGTTCTGGCAACCAAAGAAAATTTTATTTTATTTTATAAATATTCGTGTGATATGAAACTGAACATACCTAAATAAAATTTTTAACAGTTAAAGTCTGCCTTGCAGAGTATATACCAATGAATCATTTTAATAATATTTCAATAGATTTAGACTAGAGGGTTTTAGAAGATCTTTTGAAAGAAATCCAGGCCTTTAAAGAGGTAATTCTTTTAGTAAGATCCATATTTTAGAATGCCAATGCAGTATAATTCATAATTAATACCCACCATACAAAGTTCGTAGCTTTCGCATGTCCGGATTCGAGCCGATACGATCCAATCTCATCCGATTCACTTCGTTTCGTTCCGTTTCGATCCGTGGTGATCCTGGGGCCCTGCACTTTTGGCTGTTAAAAACATTTCGCCGAAAATGTGTCTGGCACGTTAAATGGTTTGGTCAGGTAAACTTGCAGTTCTAACCAGACAGTGCAACAACGAATACCACCGATCAATGGCTGGCTGCTTAGGTCTTTGATACGTCCGCGGTGTTTGTGAGCCTGCATTTTGGTAGTTCTTTTTTTGTGATTTTGCCCGGCCTTCTTAGTGCTTTACTCCTGGCTTTCGGTGGATGTCCCATGGAATGCTGTGGCACCAGTTCTCGATATGCTTCAATAAGGAGCCACGGCACCGGCAGAAGTTCCTGGGAAAAAATGTTGCACAACTTTACTACCTGCGGAGGTTTGATGACGGCGTCGGCGACGGCGACGACGATCACGTCCACTACCATTCCGCGCACTCCGCTTAGATTCATTAAGTGAAAAGTTTAAAGGCTCAAATTTTTCGTTCATTCTTGGCAGTTGATTTTTATGACTCGGCGTCGGGCCTGGGTTTCTGTTTCTGCGAGGGGGAGGCGATGGATGGTCGATGGTCGGTCTGCGGCGGCAGAAAGACACATTAGTCCTGGAGGTTTATTACAAATTATGCGTCGCCTGCTCCACTGCTTTACGTCTGAGCTCTGAATCTGCTGGGATCCCTTTTTTTGGGCTGGGCCCTAATACCCTTGTCTGGGTGGAAGTACTCTGGACACTATCAATTATCTTAGTTTGTTAGATTACTCACGGAGTTCTTGATGAGAGGGTATCAGTTCCGAAAATTAAAATGCCTTTATGGAAATTTAAGCCTTTAATTCTATTAAGATTTCAATATGCTTGTCTTCATAATGTCTACATAGTTTATATTTTCATATTTTATGCATTTCAAATGTATACATATGTATGTATGAAAAAGAATGCCTAGAAGAATCTTGTCTCATCCGGATATGGAAATAAAATATATAATTTAAAATATATATGTGAACACCGTATTAAAAAAATACAGATAAGTTAAATGAATTAAATTCTCCCAAATAAAATTAAATTTATAAGTAGCAATAAAAGCATGAACTATGTATGTTTTAATACTTTTGAAAATAGGTTCTTAGAGGTCTTAAATAAGATCCCAACTACTTTTGGGGTCACCAGGGTTCACTGTGGTGCTGGGGTGGGGAAAGGGTATCGGGAATTCATTCTGGTTTATCCTTTTTTTTTCAAAATTCAAACGCACAAGTATCTGAGGATGTGGGCTGTGTGTGTGCCTGCGAAAGCTGGCTATAAATGTAGACCGCACTGACTGCCTCAATGACGAGCACCGATATGCCACTCTCACACACTATCGGCGACTATATATACACGTTCATATGACCGTGCAGACGTTGAAAAAGGCGCAAAAAGATTTGAACACAAAATATGCAACGCAACTGGTTTATCAACTTGCATTTTGGCGCCAAAATTTCTGCAAATCTCTTCGTTTCCACGCCACGCTTTGAACGCCCTTCGTGCTCACACACAGATACTTTTTTTTTGGCGAGTGTGTGTTGTCGGATATACCCCTTTCATGCATATAATTTTCGTTTTATTGAACGAAATTAATTGGGCGCCAAGATAGAGGCATTAAAAGCCACTTTAACTCACGAAGCACGCACTAAAAACCGACTCGATATACGACAGACACTTGCTAATGAAATTGTTCGACATTAAAGCCCACACACAATTGCCGTCTATTCTCCGGAGGGGTTTTGCAGCTTCCTGTCCGATTATTTGCGGTCAGTCCGGGGAAAATTAGCAACAATGTTGTGCTCGGGGATTAGGACCCTGTACGTCATCATCTTCGGGACCTACGCTCCATTCATTTGCCATTTTCGGCAGCCGTACATCCTTGGCCTTTGTGCGAAAATTTGAGAAAATTTGGGAAACCCTGAATAGAGAGATTTCCGCTTTGTGCACTTGCTTCCTGTGATTGTGATAGTGATTCATCGGCCAATAAAGAGATCTCCGTGCAATTAGTGGTTGACTGGTGGTCCACAAGATCGAAGATCGAAATATTAGGTGGTCCTCTGCTCGGACCTTTGTACCTGTCCTGCGCTGCGAAAAGCAAACAAATTATGCGATTAGGAAATATGAAGGATACGCCTATCGCATTGTGTTCTTATCGAGAGGTTTGAGCTCCGATTTTAGCGCTATTCGCGTTTATTTAAGGGTCAGACGAATAGGTCATTTAAATCGGAGCATTTGTATGTTTCTCATTTCTTCTTGTCGTTTTGTTTTTTCTCCTTTGTGCCTTTGTTGTGGGTCCGTGGGTCCCGTGGGAATAATATCGGTTCGCCTGGTTGATTTTTTCTCTTCATACTTAATATGCATCAGGCATGCCATTTTACTTCCGATCAGAATCTGGACACAACGCAGAACGCGGCGACATATGCCAAATGATTGTGGGCAGAAATGTATAAAGTGGACATAACTGAGACCATACACAATTGTAATTTCTTATCAAGAAAAATACTAAGAATTGGGAGAGATACGATTGAAACATTAAAAAAGATTGTGGTTCAATGCGAAATAAGTCCCAAGGTCAATAACAAAAATATTTTAATGTTGTGTCATCTGCCCATAATGTACAATGGATAACTTCTGACCTCCCCACAAGATGTCTAAATATCTCCAGGACAGAGATCAACTTGAACATCAATTTAAGGCAATTACAACTCGGCCAACTAAACGCTCCCCCAAGACAGAGTTTTTCCTTGTTTTTGTGGTAGAGTTGTGTGCTCTTTCCCGGGATCATCTAAAAATATAAAAGAGCAAATCAAATGCCCCCATGGCCATCGACGCCAACACGAAGAAGACGCGCGAGTGAGAGGCGTGCGATACATAGAAAAGATGCAGGACAAGTTCAAGAACCACTCCCCACACACCAGCTCAGCTACAGATACAGAGATACAGCCCGAGTCGTGCAGTTAGGTCGTTACATCCATGGGGATAGATACACGGAAAACTCGTATTTCTGCCACCAAGTGAGCCGAGAGGCTGAGGGCTGAAAAAGACTGGAGCCGAAAGGTCAATGCATTTAGTTAATGCATCCATTCCAGCTTATTGTGTACTGTATAATACTGCGTCCCTATGGATATCTGTGTGTGTTTACAATGGAGCTGCCTGCAGTTACACTCAAAGCAGCCCCCTCACAAGTGGAGCTATATTAAACAAGCCCCGGCTCTCCACACTCCCCATCCCTTTTATCTAAGGTTCAAGAAACTCCTCGCAAACACAGCAAACTACAATATAAAAAGGCACTGGAGATTGTGGAGACCATGTGTATCACATAGACCCAGCATCCCCATACAAACACACAAATTAGAGTGGACCGACCAGTTGGACTTGAAGTTATAGGGCCGGGGAATGTTATCTCTAAGCTATGTTAAGAACTACTGCCATAGAAGGCATATGTATACTATTTGTTTTGAAAAAGTGTTTCTATAAGATAATTTTATCAAATTCGGAAACTTCTTATCTATAATTCCTTTTCTTTTTTTTGTACCACAATTATAAACAATTTGTCCATGAATATTTATTTACAACACAATTTATTGAATAATTGTGAGCGGCAAAGAATATGGCAGAACTGTAAAAAAGATTCAGCTTAAACTATGTATAATAAAGTTAAAATACCTTGTCGAGGGTAAAATTATTAAATGATTGTATTAAGTCATCTACGTCATCCATATAAATGTCTCTAAAAATCCCCTTAAATACCGAAGTGGAGCCCCATGAGAGCATCCTATTTTGTAACGGACAAATAGAATGGGAGAGCAGCTCCAAAAGTAAGATCAGACCCCACACAGATACTCCCGCACACACACTAAGTTACTCACTCCCAGCTGCGCGCCAAAATTTGTTGTCAACACAAATAAACATCATCATTACCATGCTCATCGATATCTGAAGCAAAAAAATGAACCATAAAAAAATAAACCAAATAAATAAAACCCAAAACGAACGTTTAGAATATTCCCACGCAAATTGAAGCCTCCGCCCTCGACTTAAGATTTTTGCTACAGTAAAAATTAGAGAAAACACATAAGATGCGATATAAAAATAAAAAACAGGCGGGTCTGGACCCGAGACCCCAGAGCTCAGAGCAGATCAGCCCAAGATCTATAAACGCCGATTGGCAAATATTTAATACGCTGCGTAAACTTTAAACAACTTGACAATTTCACACTCGCCTGCGAAGCGAAACAACTGGCAGGCCGTCTCTTTCTGCTGCTGGCGTTGTTTTATGATCTTCAAATATGCATGTCTCCATACCATGCCCACAAAACCATTCCATACCACACCGTACCGCACCGTGCATCCCATCTGATCCCATCTCCTCGTCGACTTGTTGGCTTTGTTGAGCCCTTGGACTGTCTGCCAGTCCGTCCAAAGGTCCGGTCGTCTGCCTGAATATCTGGACTCCCTCCGCGTCGCCACTCTCTGGATTTTGTATGTTCTACAACAAAGTAACAGGCAGCGACAGCAGCACCGCCAATAACAATAACAACATTGGCAAATATATAACGAGACGGTTATGCAAAAAACAAAAAAAACAAGAGAAACGCTATAGGGCGCGACTATCAGAACCCTTACCAGGTAAAGGGAGAGGAGATGGAGATAGAAACTTGATCACGCATAACTTTTAACGAATGGTCCGATTTAAAAAATTTATTCTACATTTCGATAGGTATTGATAAACACAATAAAACTGAATTTTTACTTTTCCGAAATATTTAAATTTTAAAATCGTATATAAGCGATTGGGGCGTTAAAGGGGGCGGGCACCTTTTGAAACAAACTTGCGCTGCGTAGGAACTCCAAAATCTGCATGCAAAATGCCAATCTTCAGCTTTTATAGTTTCCGAGATCTCAGCGTTCAACACGGACAGACAGACGGACAGACAGACGGACAGACAACAGACGGACAGACGGACATGGCTATATCGACTCGGCTAGTGACCCTGATCAAGAATATATAACTTTATAGGGTCGGAAACGCTTCCTTCTAGCTGTTACATACTTTTGCACGAATACAATATACCCTTTTACTCTACGAGTAACGGGTATAAATATAAAATAAATAATGGCTAACCTCGAAACTTCGAATACCCTTGCTCGCCGATCGCCAAACAAACTTTACAACATTATCGTTTTCGTTGTTTCATATTATATATAAGATTTTTGAATTTTTGGCTGATTTTTAAATACAAAATAAAAGCTCTAAAATAATTTGTTCTGTTTAGTAACTCAAAAAACATGTCAATTTAACAAAAGAATATATTTAATAAATGAAAATAATAAATTACGTTTCAGAACAAGTATAAACCATAGTAAAAGATTACAATTAAATTAATAAAGCCAAATAATATTATATCTTGATATCTTAGCAAACAATATGAGTACTTTATATATTTGTTCTTTTAATTCTGTCGAGTTGTCTAACGTATATTTTGTAACTTAAAATAAACATTTTTAAAAGCTTGCAAATAATTAAATATGATTATACATATATAAATATTTATATTTCCTTCGATGCATTTTAAAACGTTAAATAAGTCAACAGTATCCTTTCGTAGAGTATACTAAGTGCACACATCTCTGCTTGCATTGAGTGCTCCATAATGGACCAATCTCTTTGCTAAAGTTCGTTTTCCCTGGCTCCATTCCTTGCTCATCTTTTTCTGCTCCTTTTTTTCGCAAGATATATTTTCATAATTTTTTGCATATTCAAAATAACTTTGGCACAATATGACAGACGGCGCTCGGCGTTTCCGTTTGTCAGCTGGTTTCTGGGTTCTGGTTTCTGGGGGCTGTGGTGTCTGGAGTTCTCGAGATTCGAATACTGGATGCTGTCGCTGCTTGGGGTACAAAATTCCGGGCCAGGCAACCATTCGCAGAAAATGTGGAAACAAACAATTGTTTTAACTGGAAGAGGGCGTGCAAAATGCGTCAAACGCTCTTCACACTTGGCCTAGGCGCTAGTATCTGGGCCCTTGTCCCCTTCCTCGAGCCTTCCTCTCCGCAGATTTCCCCGGTCTTTCCCACACTCCTCACACTTCTCAGTTCGAGTTCAAGTTTTCTGTTTTCAGTTTCATTCATGTTTCTGTTTATTTTCGTAAGGCGTGAAGTTAGTGCCCAGCGAACTCGGGATGCTTGGGTGGCCACATGGAATGTGTTTCAGATAAGTCGGGTGTTAGTCACTCAAATAACGGAAAACTATTCTTGGGTATCAGCAAAGAAGTTTCTATGAAAGTCTTTTAGGAAGTCGATAAAAAGATAACCCTATCAAAGACGTGCTGGAATTTCGATTCATTATGTAGCTTACTTACACTGCAAAAAAGCTAAAAATTAAATATTCAATTGCAATAATTATCAGCATCACCTAGTAATAACCCCGATTTAGCCGACTAAATTGCTTCGGGGATTATATCATGTTAAGAACTTTGATAATAAACCAATTAGCACTTCCAACCGAGATCAAAGGTCCACTCTCACAAGATCTGCCATACGATCTTCAGTCTCCTTTTTCGCAATGCAATTGCGAGTGCACTTTGTATCTGCAACTGCATCCTACACAATCCATGCAGTCCATCCATCTGTGTCGTTAAGTACACTCAAGAGTCACGAAGCATTAAAGATGCAAACAAGCTGAATGAACGACGACCACAGGCACAAAATACATAACTACAAAGTGACTACAGTTTGTTTTCATTTAAATTGAAATTGAAGTCCGGCCCCACAACTCCAACTCCGATGCCCCATTCCCGATTCCCGATTCCCGATTCCCGATCCCCGATCCTCGGGCTATGGGTTGTCCGATCCGTGGGCCCCGGGCAACAGGCTTCAAGGCAACCGCAGACTCATTGCAAACACAAATAAAAGCCCCGACTTCGACTCAATATGAAACTCCAACTGCGCTGCAGATGATTTTCATTGTTTTGTTTCGCTGTAATTCTCGCGCTTTGAAAATTGCATTACAAACAAAGGCAAAGGAATCAAGAAAAAGGAGAACAAAAAAGAACCAGAGCAAGAACCAAGTCTCCTCTGGGGATTCTCCTCTGAATTCTCCACTGGATTCTCGCTGGATAAGTGACGAAGATGCTGGGGGACACAAGAGCGTGTTGCAAAGTCTCACAACATGCCACGCACTATGTTTCCCCTGCTCCCCCAGTTAAACCCTCTACAAAAAGTCATTCGGGATCTCAAGTTTAACTGCCCAAGTCGGAGAGTTAATAATCTTATTGTAGTATTCATAAGAAATGCTTTAAAGTTTGAGATAACCGTGGAAAAAGTGTGACTTTTATGTTGTATTATCAATGCGTGTTCAAATAAATCATTAAATCATAAAGACTTTATAATTTTATGAACAAAACTTGAAAAAACATTAATGAGAAATTTTTATTCTTTGAATATCTGTAAAGGTAAAGCACTTCTACCAAGTGAAATTGTAAAGAAATATATTTTGTACATACATTTTTTAATATATTTCTACATTGTTTAGCAAGGCGAAAAGCCTTTTTATTTCTTATTGATAAAAAATAAAAATATTTAAGAGTCCATTATATATTTTAACATTCTTAGTAATTAGATTTCCTGGACGAATATTCTATGTTGCAGAAAACATACATGAATTCACTAATAAAAATAAAAGTTCCAATATTTCTAAATTCCAAAAAATTGAAAACTAATTCGACTAAACTTGGGTAATTTTCTGAAAGGGTATAAAGAGCCTTTTTCTGTCCAAGTCAAAGTGCGTCTCGCACCAAATCGAGCGGCTGCTGATGATGTCGTTTCCCGTCCGATAATCATGCCAATGATGAGCTCAAGTCGGTTCTCGACCGGCGGTAATGATGCTGCCCATCATCCCCACCCGTCTTCCAGCTGCAGGCGTTCTCTTTTCCCCTCCGCTTCGAACACATGCGAAAAGCCAACCCAACCCAACCCAACCCATCCCATCCCATCCCATCTCATAATTATAATTACGCCCCGGCACCGACAGACGAAGGGCCACAACTGTTTGTGACGGGGTCTTCCCCTGGAATCCCCTCTATAAAGCTTCCTTTCGAACTTGATGAAGCGGTGGAATTCGCTTTGCAAATAACAAGCAATTGTCGTTGTCAATGTTCGTTTCCGTTTAGCCTGGATGAGGACTGAAGGAGGAGGCCTCTCGAGGCTCCCAAGTTGCGTGTTAGGCTCCGGGGCGATTCTCTTTCGGGAAGACACTGCCGATACACAGAGAATAATCCAGATTATTGGAACTAAACCAATAATGTGTAAGCAAAAATGGTTATCTTAAGCAAATAATTTGTTATAAATACAAAACGGTCAGATATACCATTTAAATATATATTTATTCAGCAATTTATATACTCAATCTAATTTGATCGAGTTATAAAAATAAACCAAATTTAGGCTTTATAAGAGAACGTTTTGATTATCTCCAAAAGTTAATGCTTTCTGAAAATAAGTTCCAAGATTTTCGCCCAGTGCATACACTTGCAGTGCGTTTTGTGAATGATTCGCTCACTTTGTGCCGTCAGTTATTTACTAATGAGCGCTAATTGAGTTTAAAATGCGTCTAAAAGGATATACTTTCGGTTCTGGTGTTTTGAAGGCCCTAAATTTTGTAAAACTGGGTGGCTGAGGAGGCTGGGACTAACGGTAGCCCAACTGGAGCAGCAAATGCCGCACGCATTTCGGTAAATGAAATTTAACAAAAGCCAGGCCGCAAGAGGAAAATTACAAGCCAAGGAGATCTGTGCAGCTGTCACTCAATGGGGAGACTGATATCGCCTCTCGATCCTCTCGGGGATCTCGAAATAAGTGACTGTTGATGGGCATTATGCAGCAGGATCGCCCCAATTTCCCGCAGCGCTGACAAACAGCTCAAAATGGAAAACTCAAAACAGAAAACGCCCCCAAAGACCTCCTCTATTTTTAGAAACTCCAAATGGAGCCAAAGGTGCCAGGGGATGAGGAAACCACTTCCGGGTTTGGCGCGTGCTCGAAACCACTCCAAAGAACACATATCGAAAACTTCAAGTGTAAATCAAACTAATTTCTGTTAATTACAACAGTCAACGACCGAGCCCAAAAACGGAATACTTTCGGCGAGTCGGCTTTTCATAAATTATGAAACTTTAATGACGCCACTGACATTTATAGGCCCGCAGTAAGTTGGCAAAATAGGTCAAGCCAAGCGATAAATGATGACGCAGCATCCCAAATAAAGAAAGAAACCCTCTAGATAATCCTCCTTACCCTTTCGCCCCTTCTCAATGACCAAGTAAATCACAAAGGAAAATAAAACTGTCCAAAGAATGTGTCCACAAGAGGGGCAACAATCCCAAATAATATAAAAAAACAAAAATCCCAACTGGTCTGAGCTGATTTTGAATGCAAATTTTCCTCCAAGGGGCCATTTGGTGGCATTGTATGGCTAATTGTGCAACTGGGCATTATATTTTCCTTACTGCACGGTCATTAGCCGCATCCGTGACCTTATGGCGGACACTCATCGGGGATCGAGATCGCAGAGATCCTGAGATCCTAAGACCCCGAAAATCGCGAGATGCTGCCCGCCGCACTTTCCCATCGCAGCTTTTCCACCCCTTTTTCCGCGACCTCGGGCCATAAAATGTAGCAACTTTCTGTTTGAGTTTGGGATAGATGTTGGTCCAGTTTTTGAATTGCTTTTTTTGGGCGGAAAAAGGGGCCAGCACTTCATGTAAATTACGAGGTTTTACCCTTACCACTCAGCATCCCATTCGCTGATCATTTCGTTTAGCGCTCAAACGGAGTAGAAAATTTTATGCTTAATTTTAAGTGCCCTTTTTTTGGGCCGGAAAAGCGAAAAAGAATGGAAAGTGTCTTAAGCTGCTTTATGGGAATTACACTCACCTCTGCAGATGGCCCATGTCAGACCATAACCAGATGGGATCACAAAGGTCGTTACAGCTTTCTTTTTGTATTTTAAGATGAAATGCCACATAAAGCTGTCCGGAGGCGCGATGCTTCCATTGTGATCCTCACTCTTTTCATTCCAAAGCAAACACCAAAATAAAGAAAAACACTTTTGGTACACAAATTTCAATAAAAGAACCCAGAGAATTAAAACTCGAAACTCCGTTTTGGTCGGTTACAAGTCAATTTCAGGGGACTACCCCCATTCGGCAAGTACATTCATTAGATATCAACAGAACAGAACTTTTATGGCAGTTTCCCATGTCTCAATTAGCTCGAAAGCCCTTGGAAATTGGGGTAACTCGAGGAGCATACTACGATTGATCAATTAGAGGAACATATGCCATTGATGATCTCACAATCAACCCACTTTCCCTCTCTCAATTCACTTGAAAGAGATCTTAATCGTCGAGCAGCCCGAAAAAAGAAATGCTCCCCCAGTCAAATTACACTAAATCATTGAGAAAACGAAACAAATTTAAATATGGAGAAATCTATTAAAAATGCTCCAGCATAAATTTCAATTAATAACGCCTAGGCCAGTGAAAAACAGAGGAATCCGAGATCCCGGCACGAAATGAGGCCACAAAAGAGTACAACGAACCCCCACACACACAATACGAATTCATGGAAATCCAACAACATTAAAATCCCCTAAGCCCAAAGAAACACAAGTGTTCTAAGCTTACCCCTGCACTGAGAAAAAAAGATAAAAGTAATAAAAAAATTGATTTTTTCATAACTTAAAAAATGCATTTATAACAAGATGTTCTATTTATTATTTTCTTAATACAAATTTTTTAACATAACTAACATTTGAGAAATGTTTACTTTTAGTTAAGATAAATTGAATCCTAAGTTGCCAAATGAAATTCTCTAGGATTTTGATTTTTTTACTGCAAACAAGTGGTCTGAGTAAAAAAGGCTCCTTATTTTTTCCGAGTAGTCTAGATAGTAGGTTTTTGGGGGAGCCAAAACTTTTTGTTCGAGAAAAAACACTTAAGAAATCCGATAGCAAGATGCTAGGCACTCAAGATTGTCGAGCTTGAATCATGTTTTCGGCTCTGGAATTGGGTTGGGCTTCTGTTCTACTTTTGCCCCAACTCATATCGATTATTTACGAGCTGCCGCAAATGGGTTAGACGTCACGTAATATAGCGACAAGCGTTTCCGACGATTAATCAACAGGGCCATTGTCCTATCTGAATCTTGCGCACTTTCCCAGGATGCTGTTCACGGCCACATGGTTGTAATTGCGTTTTAAGTAGCTCCATTGGCACAGGTGGCTCCACTCAGGGAGAAGATCGGTGGCAGTGCAGGAAATGTATCCACTAGATACAGAGGAGAATACATATATCTAGCTGAAACTCGTTTCCCTTCACCCCAAATGCAAATGATCGCTGAATTAGTAATGCATTCGGCAGGGCTCATAAAGTATTCGGAAATATTCATTAATTTGTGCCGCCGCCAGACACATTTCCCATATTCAAATGAGGTTTTTCCAGGCTCCCGATTTTTCGCACTCTCAACGCCTGATAAGGGTCACGTCAATGATTATTATGCAGCAGCTTTGTGCTAAGGCGTCAAGTAAAAAATGCATTTGCCAGCATCCCGCCGCCAGACCCTCCCAGAAAAATTATCTGGAGGATCGGAACAGGGGGAAGGGGGGTTGGTAGAAAAAAAAAAGAAAAAAAACATGAGCCTGACGCCTTTGACGGCGTGGCGTGTGAAATCTTTGGGTTTACTTAGAGCTACTCAGTGCAGGACTGGGTGAGCAGCGATGCTATTTCTGGCACATCCAGTAGGGTGAGGATTTCTTTATTTTTTTTCTTTCCTGCGGATCTGCCTGAGATTGCGAGTCGGCGAGGGGTGGTGGTCTGGCGGGCCTGGGTGAGTGACTGGCGCAAGGTTACTCCGATTCTCCGATTCTCTGATCCTCCGGCTTCTGGTTTCCTGCCCAACTCTTTGACAGCTTTTTTCCATGTTTTCCTTTAGGATTGCAGCCTTTTGCTTGGCTGCATTCGCGGGTAACGGCAATTTGTACTTGTTTCGGGTTTTGCTTTCTGCTTTTGGGTTGCTTTCTGTCGCAGGGTATCATTTCAATCACTATTCTGTACTTTGCTGCACAATAAGCGGTCACAAGAAATCAGGGTTTAGGTTTTGCAAAGGAAAACGAAACCTAGATACTCTTCTAGGATATTTGTTTTGAAAATCTTCAAAAGACTTTATGCAAGAAAATATATTACAGATCAGATGCCCTATTTAGCAATAAGGTTTTACGACTGTAAGACAATTAACGACCACTTTTCAGCAATTTAACTAATGCCAATAGATGAAAATGGAACTAAAATAAAATACCCGTTTTGGCATAATTTTTTAATAATAATATTTAAATGTACAATTATAATTTAGAAATAACAATGGTCTGTAATTAAAAAAAGTAATATAAATAAATGATTGTTATGGGAACTCCCGCTTATTTAATAACTTCGTTATACCTCTCGAGTAAAGTAAGAGTATCGAACCATAAACAAGGAAAATAATCAAGCAAAACTTTTCTTCCTCATTCTTAGTTTTTTGTTTTTTTTCGACGTCTTTTGTATTTATTGTTTTTTCATTGAAAAATTCTAAGGGGTTGATGCATTTTTTTTATCTTCGGCTGGGCTGCGCTATTGCGCCTTATTACAAAACACTTGAAATTTTCAACATGAATTTTCCCCTTTTTCCCTGTAATTTATAACATAATTTTGACTGTTTTTTGTTATATTTTTTCCAAGACATATCAATGGCAAGACCTGGGGCGGTGCTTTCTTTTACATGACAAGGGGAAGGGATTGCACAAAAAAAGACACGAAAAAAGCATTTTCAGCTTGGGAGAATGTTTTGTTCGAAATGGGATAAAAATTAGCTTAACAAAATGCTTTATTTGGCAGGCCGAAGCGTGTTCAGGCGCAAGAAGTCTCAATAGAAAAAACTATCCACAAAAAAGTACAATAAAGGAGGTTTTTTTTACGTTTTTTGTATAATAAATGTAAATAAAAGTGCCATAGGATGAAAGAGCTTATGACACTCAATTTAATACAGTTTTCCATGGATTTTTTTCGCAATAAATATTAATTAGGGTTTATTGCGTAGCAGGGAAATCGGTGAAATAAATTTGCCATCTGCCGTACGAATTTCTAATTATCCCTTTTCAGACAATCCCAGATCAAACCCTCCCAAACGCCTTAAATTCAAATTGCAAAAACGGCAATTTCAAGAAACGCAATAAATTATTCGCAAAAGAATAAGACGAAAAAAACGAGAAAATCCCCCGGCAATGCATATTGAAAACTTCATTGAATGCTGCACGGATCGATTCGAATTCCGATCGATGGGAATCGGCAGGCACCCTCGAGACCCCATTCGCCACCCTGTTTACCTAATCTTGGGCAAGGGCTGAGAATGCGAAAGGATCCTTGTTGAGTCCTTGCAAATTGCGAAAATTCGAGACGCACCCAAATCGCAATCCCTTTCCCAAGAGGCGAACTGTGGAGTGAGGCTCTAGCAGCACGATATTAACCGTAATGTATGTTCAATAAATATTTGGTAATTAAATAAATAGCAGCTGTGCAGCTTTGATCAATCCAGGGGTCGATCCTCGGGCAGAGGGTTGAGCAATGGCGACTGCCACAATTTCACTTTCCTCGGGTTTGTCGTGGGATTTCTTCGGTGGCGCTGGGAAAGTTATTTGAGGCGTAACTGGGTCAGTTGACAGGGTACCGAATGCATAGATAATGTTTTTTTGGTGGTTGCTTAACACTTTTGGTAAATAAAATTAGAATACACGAGCTGATTTCCATGTCTTATCTCAACGAGTTGAGCCTTGAATTGCTCCATTATGTGGATCAAAAGGAATAAACGATTTTCTTCATTCTGATATTAATTCCACTCCCAATGTGTAATAAATCGTGGTTAATTTTGAGGGACAGCGTTTTAATAAGACAGCTGAAAGTATGATTTTCGACAAGAAATCGGTCGTAAGAAAGGTTCCCAAATAGTATCTCTATTGATATTATTAAACAGTATTTTGTTTAGCAAATAATGTTCTTTATATAGGAAAACACAAAGTACTCAGCATACTTTTTATAATAATGAATAATTTTCTTACTCTTTTTTAAATTAAAAACTTTTTATTTATCTTATAAAATCGATTTTCAAATATTTGTCTTCTCTTTAATTTAAAAGATTTGATTTTTGGAATATTACTTATTTCTTTTTTACTTAATTATCATTAAGTCTATATTTTAGAATGCTGCCGATATGCACCATTTACTCGTAACTTAAAAAAAAACTTCCAAACTTTGATTAATCACGTTTTCGTTCTATCCCCCCTTTTGACATTTTTCAACTCGCATATCTCCTGTGACTTTTCCCAATTTTTGCACAATTGCCCTACAATCGATGCTTTCTCCGCAAATCAATTGCGAAAAAAACACAAACAAAACCCCATGACACATTGCGCTGTCGGGAGGAGGAAACCTTACCCAACCTCACCGAACCCTACTCCTTTCCTTTCCTCACCTTGCCAATCCTCGACCTACCTTGCCTCACCTTGCCACTCCCTGAGATTCCTGAAAAGCGAACAAAGGCAGAAGGGTAAGAAACCCGGAAGGGTTGCGATTTTGGGGTACATGGATATACCAACGACTAAAGACCAAAAACCGAAAAACCAAAGACGTTTGCTACAAATTTCTTTGGGAAGGGGAAAGGCGAAAAAACCAGACAGACCGTGAGGGGATTTAATTGCATTTTTTAAGCGCGCGCGCTAAGAATTTTGCGAATTTTCAGCTGGCTTTGGTTTTGAGGACTCCCGAGGAGTTGCGAAAGGATCGATGCAGTCGACGATCAAGGATCGATCGGTTGATCGGTTAGAAACGCTCGAATGCACATCCCAGTGGCAGCCTAAAGTGCTTTGTCATGTTAATGTTGCGAAATGTGATTTTGATTGGGATCAATAAACCCTAATGAGCCTATAGAGGAAAAGCCCATTTGCATTTTACACCAGCTTTGGCCTGAATTTTCCGTTTCGTTGGCGCTGAAAAGTGCTCGTGCCAGCTTTAGTTTAGATTTTCGAATTTCCCCCGCAGGGGATCCTCCATTCACATTTAAATTCGGAAAATCATGTTGTGCTCGAATTGGCCGCAAGGCGTTTTAAGTTGCTTTCTTTTCGGGTAGCAAGTTAATTGGTTTGAAGTTTTACACATTTCGGTAACAGATTTGCATAGGGGAGTTTTTATTTTCTCTGAACTTTGATTAGGCAAATGAGGCATTGCTTTGTTACATTCGAGGTGTTAAGAAGTTGGCGGGTGGGCTTTCTTCGGCTAAATAGGGAAAGTGCATTCTCGAAGGCAAGCTGAAAACCTTTGTAAGAACCTGCTAATGAAGCAGGCTGCCAATTTTTCAACTGACTTGACACTTTCTCCTAATTGGGAACTCCCGCCTGAGCGACCACTTCCTCAAAGGACAACAAAGGAAACCCCCAGCTTGCCAAAAACGGAAAGGGAATGGGAGAAAACGCCCCGACGGAACAATGCCAAAATAATTAGCTCCTATTGATAATGCCGGAATCGAACTCCCTGGGCGTGACACGTCACAATATGTCCACACACGCCCCTCCACTGGATTCTCGGCTCCGCTGGCCTGCTGGCAAATAAATCTCCAAAAGAAAGTCAGCCAACTTGGAGGAAACTGTAGGGAAAGGGAGCAAATGTCTTGGCACGGGACAAACGGTCGGGGATTCCTCTAGATTATCCAAGTGACAGCCAGCCGGCATCCAGCATTGTTGCAGCTTCATCATTTTCATTTCATTTTCCTCACATTTTGCAGCCACAGCCAAGCAGCTGCAGTGCCAAGGACCTCGAGCAATCAAGGATCTCGATTGTCTGGGGGGAAATGTTTCGCTCACTTATGTCCTAGCATCGCTCTGTGTGTGTGTTTTCTTGTGTTTATATCAAGCGCATTATTTTTGCATATATTTTCACACACTCGGACTCCTTGCACTTTTGATTGAATTTTTTGTGCGGCTGAGATTTTTGCATTTTGCGCGCATTTCTACACCAAAAAAAAACGATATGAACAAAAAGCACCACAAGCTGCGTTTGCTTTTGCTACTGATCCTTCGAGTCCTGCTGCTGCTGCTCCTGGAAAAAGCAGGAACAGGAGGATGAGAAGCCGTCGTCACCCCATGGGCAAAACTTTTCATTATGCCATTTCTCCTTCTCCCTAGTTTTCAGTGTGCCTCACTGCCGCCCTTCGTTCTCCACACTGAACAAAATGAATACCATAAAAAAGATACCTCATAAAAAATCTGAGCTGAAATGATATTATTTATTTAAAAGAGATTGAAAGAAATAACTCTAAATTTTAGAGATGTATCAATTCGTATTGAACATATAATAGTTTAATTTGACATTGGTAATTTAGACGGTTTATTCAAGGCGAACATGTATTAATGAATTGCCTTCAGGAAATTATATTAATATAACTGAAGGATTTTAATTTTTAAATGTATTGTGGAATACACTTTGAGATGCTAAAAAATTAAAAGACCATTATAAAGAGAGAGAGCAGTTCAAATGAAGAACTGTTTAAAAATCCTTAGAAAATAGATAAAATACCAATTATGATGAAAACCGAATTATACAAGCAAGTCATTTATTTTGTGATTTAGACAACCAACACATTTAGCATAATTTTTTCCAGTGCATCTTCCTGCTTCCTTCCTTACTTGCTCCTTTGCTTCCTCGCTTCGCTCGGCTGGCTCTGCTCGCCTCCTTGCGTGTGCATTTGCCACATAGCTCGCGCCAAGAAAACGCATATGCCACCTCGATCGCCCATCGGTAATCCTGCTCCTTGCACTCACACAACGGTACTCGCAAGGACACACGGGCACACGGACAGGGCCATGCAATCGCATTTGAAATGAAGCAAAAATTTAATGAATCGTGGCAAGGGGCCAAAAGCAGGGACTCAGCAACAGCCTCAGCGCGACCCGAAGTCTCAGGGAAAACTCTCCAAGTCAGAGCCACAAGGAGCAGCTGCTCGAAGGCAGTTCCTTGGCAGGGCGGAGGGTTCAACTTGATCCGAGGATTCGACTTGAACTCGTACTCGTACTCCTATTAGCAGCAAAGCACCACCAGTACCAGTAGCAGTTACCAGTACCAGTAACAACCAGCCACTATTACCACCGGATCAATCGACTAGACTTCCCTGGAATCCCAGGAATATTGATGAGGTCGGCTGTCCAAACTGGAATCTTTAACTGAGAGTGTCTTGTGAGACAAAATTAAGTATTCATGGTAATCCTCATCAGCCTAAGGCTTTTTACTACATCTACTATACAAAAAGTAGTATAATAGTTGTACTTTGGAAAAATGTTTTTTTTTTATTATAGAATATTTGAGAATATAGTTTTTTTACAAACTACTTACTCTTTACCATATAAATCTTTGCTGGATATTTTAGTTTATTTTGGTTTTAAATTTTCATTGGTTGCTAATGTTATTTTTGACAGATTCCTTAGATCCGCTCACATCCTTAGTTCGGTATAAATTCTTCACTAGACATTGGGTGGATTTCTTTTTCCTCTTCGTTAGCAGCCAAAACAAAACTATTCATTTTCTGGGGGGAGGGCTGCTAATGAAATACTGAAGTTGCCCAAATATTCTAGTGGGTGAGGAGTACCCGAGGGGAGAAAACAGTTGCCGACATTTATGCGCCGACTCTGCTACATAAATAAATGAAACTGCCGGCGTGACAATGACCCCAAATGTAATTAATATGCTGCTGAAAATGCAGCGGTTCCGTTAGAGCGAAGAATTCCGCGGGGAGAGGTCGTGGATCGGAAAAGTCGGGGTGGAAATGGAAAGAAATTATTCCGAGCAGCGCATATGTGGGGCACTTATCTTGCAAATGTCTTAGGTTAGGGACAGCAAAGCAAACAGTTCGTTGAACTTCCTTAGAGCGTGCCACATACACCCCATATCTATAGACGATATAAAAAACAGACAAACTTCCTAGAAATCTATTACACATGATAAGCAATAGGGGATTAGTCTTACTATGCCGAACTATATTTAGATTGTTATATCCCATGGAAGGGGAGCAGTACAAAAAAAATGGGTAATAGACCAACATTCCACAAAAACCCCTATATGGAACCTATATTTACAATATTTTTTAGTATCGATCTTGTAAATATTTGAGTTACATTTTTATGCTGACGAGAAAAATGTCGTTAGTTGTGTAGCCTATTGGGGGGAATATAAAATACTTTGGTTCTGAATTATAAGCTCCAAGATGTTGTCCATATATTTGTAGATAGAATAAACAATAATCATATCAAAATATTCAAGCAATTCGGGGATTAGAAGAAAGTCTTTATAAATAAAGTGCTTCACTCAGCATTGATTACTTAGTTATCAAAATAAAATTATTCACATACATATTTTTTTTATAAGCTATAATTTTGGTATCCCCAAGTAATTTTAATTGTTACTTTTTTACTTTTTATTTATGGTTATTCTCTTTAACGGAAAATCCAAATGCAGCGGCTGCAAGCGCTACATTTGCATAGGATAGCATTATTTTCACCTTGTGTCCATTAACTATTTATGAAAATGGATCGGGCCTGGGGAGCAGGTCAATAATTCCAAATTAAGCTCAATTATGCTAAACAAGAGTTCAATTGGCGGGGATCCAACCCCTGTGGATATTTTCGATTACAGTTTAACTACACTAGCCCCCCAATCGAACTCATTAGCCAGCAAAGCGCAATCCAATTGATGGCAAGAACCGAAGAGCATTGGTAGGTCATTAAGGCATTTGCTGGGGGGATATAGAAAATACTTGGAGACCCCTTTTAGCTAGGGATCACTTACCGAATTTGTCGCCCTGCGATAAGGTCGCTGGCACCTAGAAAACATCAGTCCGAACATTAAAACCGCACAAAATATGGGACAGATGTTTGGTAACGAAAGGTTCTTGGCTTGCGCCGAAGAAAACACAAATTGAAGGTGTCAGGCTGACTCTGACGCGAAGGAGTGGGATCGAAGGAGTCGTGAGGGTGAGTCGGAAGAAGGAGCGGTAAAGCCGGCTGCCAGGACCTCATTATTCGCTGCATTTGCTCGATCCGCTTGGCTCGGCCGTGTTACAGTTTGGCCTCCTCCTTCAAGACGAAAACCCCGCGCACTTTGGCACGAGCTACGATCAGCTGTGGACTTCAGGGGGATGAAACGGTGCGTTCTTCCAGGTGGCGGCGTCTAGCTTCGTCCTGCCAAGGACCAACTACACTGAACCAAAAAGGCTATTCAAAATCAAGAAAATGTACCGGTGTTTTAGTTTTAATAATTAACAAGCTCTATAAGATTTTGAATTTACAAATTATTATTTCATTTTCTAAAAATTTAGGAAAAACTTAAGAATCGGATTTTTTCTTTCCCTTTAAATTTAAAAACTTTAAAGAATGTGAATTCCACTTTTAAAAGTATTGCTTTAAAAATACTTTTTTAAAAAAGTTACTTTTTGTATTATTTAATTTAAAATATATGAAAAAAACATTATTATTTTGATGTATTTAATTTATAGGCAATCAAAGTTAAAAGTTTGCTTTCTAGACTTGACATCAATAGCGTTTATATTATATATATATATATATTATTAAAAATTATTTTTTTTGTTTTCTTTCTAAATTTTACGAACTTGTTAAAAACCACACCTTTTTTCGTCTAGTGCAGCCCTACCCACCCCTAAGACGTCTTGACGACTGTCTTGAGCATTGGAAATTGTGCAAAATCGATTACAATGATTGCATTTTGGAGACGGAAGAAGCCGACGATCGGGGATGGAAGCTGCTGCCCGGCAGCAGAATCGGGGAATGCGGGGAATATCCAGACACAATGGGCCGATGTGCGCCGGAAGAATAATGGCATAAACATTGGGTCCTATTGTCCTGGCGGAAAGGGAACTGCAAGATGTGCGCCAGGAGCCCGGTGTTGCACTGATTTTCCTTGGCTGGCCATTGTGCGATGCATTGTTGATTTCTTGATTCCATTTCTTCCTCAAAAAGATTTTTGCACACACAGCCGCTCTTGGTGACATTGCGCAATGATTACCGTTGTGCGCAGCTAATGTCCTGCCAGTAATTTATATGATTTTTGGAGGGAGCAGGCCAAGGCAGAGTGTTTCCTTGCCTCGTGCCGATTATTTTTGGATGGATGGCCCGGTGTGCCCGACAATGTCCTGCGTTTCTGTGGTCAGTCGCTTGCCGTTCTATTGCACAAATTTGACTATTGTCCTGCACAGCGAATATCGAAAAGAGTGGACTCTACCCAGCTGCGATTTCAAGATTGTTTGGACGGGGCCACAGAGCTTTTGCAGCTGTCGATATTTAAAAGAGGGTGCCGATCAATGCTAATGGAAATAAGTACTTCTTAACTATAACTCTAGATTTACTTTTCACCTAAAGAGTGTTTTTTTCCGTCATATCATCAATGTATTTTATTAACTTAATGATTTCGACAAAAATTAACTATTCGATTATAAAACTATTGATATATTTGACTGTATGTCTCTTACTTTTAACATCTAATAACTTCTCTAACTTTCAACTTTAATGTAATGTAATAAAGTTACTCCAAAATGCAGAACTATGCAAGCTTATAAAGTTCCGATTATTACACTATTATTTAAGGGATTATCATAAAGTTCTGTGGTCATGGGCTTTCCCAAAAACGACTATTGTTCATAGGCTTGAGCATGATAAAGTCCAGACTGTACCCAGCTGTGATACTGAGTTTGTTTAGAAGGGGATATAGAGAGCTTTTGCAGCTGCCTCTAATTTTGCTGATGTACCGCCCTGATTTATGTCACCCATGTAATCAACGCACTGATTAAGCTGCACACGGTCGTTGACTCCGCAAGGACTCGAGTGCAGCTGCCGCCCGTAGGAGCAGCATCACCGGCGGTGGAGTGGAATGGCGAATTGAAATCAGAGCCAGGACAACAGGACTACGGGACTATCATCAACCGCCGCCAGCATGAGCCTGCACCTGCCTGTTTACAACTTACAACGGGAACGTGCCATATCCTGGGGGTTGGCAACCACCCCAAAAAAGCAGCAGCACCACCACCAATTGCACACTGAACCGAAAATCGCTGGAAAAGCGTTAAAATCCCAAACAGTCAAATCTCAGACGAAAATATGAAGCGATCTCATTAGTTCTATGATATTTTTGTGGTATAAAGCAATGAGTCTAAACAAATCAGACACAATAATATCGCTCCCAGAAAAGAATTTGACGGGGTTTATTTTATAACAAATCAGCACAAAAAAGTTCTTAGGCTAGAACCTTTATTGAATTTATAAGAAAAATAGGCCACATAAAATTGGCTTATTATATTTCTAAGGACATTAGAAAAAATACATTTTAAATTTTGGCAGATTTATGGAAAAGATTTTTCGTTCAGTGAAACGCCTGGCACCAGCGATGCCACCCTCTCGCGCAGTCTCAGCCGTTGGATTCACACGGGCATTATCCTGGCGCTGGTCCTGCGCACTGTACCAGGATAACGACGCCACCACCACCACCACCAGCAGTATCACTGCCACCCGTACCACCAGCACCACCATTAACATTAGCATTGCCACCACCACCATGCAGGATCAATTAAAGGACTCGAGCCGTGCGGAAATGGCGTTCACTTGTTTTCATTTTCCAGCCCGGGGGTGAACGCTTCCCATTTCGCCCAGGACTCTTCCCAACGCACGTGCGCTAGGTCCTGATTTCGATTCTGTAGCTGAAGCTGAAGCTGATCCAAATCCAGATCCTGCTGCGCCTGCGCCACACTTTCGCGCATTTTGGGCTGACAAAAGGATCTGCTGGCGCATACACACCCTCTACCCATTCTGAGTTTGATATCCTGATGCCGGCCCTCTAACAATGCCACTTTAATGCAAATACAATCGCACATCCTTTCGATCCTGGCTCACAAAAGGGACCTTATTGTGAGCGATGCATATTAACAATAATATATTTTGTCGAGAATAAATACATTTCATGCGGGACAAATAGAAAAACGCAGCGTAGAACGTGCCCACCGATTTCCATGGCAATTTCGATGAAAATTGTATCCGGCACACGTGCCAAATTGAAAGGATTCTACGAAAATGCAGATCACTGTGTACGGGTTTGTTTACTTTGGTGGGCGTGAGGTGAGACGTGGCAAATTACGTATTTAAATTGAGACATTTTGAGGCAGGCAAAAAGGAAGGAAGCAAGGAAGTCGAATTAAGTTTTAATGAAGAAGAAAACACTCACTAACATTTTAAGTTAAATTTAGATATCATAATTGGTTTTCATTAGGAAAAACCCTTTTTTTTAACCCTTTTAACGGCAAATATAATTTCCTATCAAAATATAAAGAAATAATATCAAGAGGAAAAGAGTAGAAAATGTTATCTTAGTAAAAGAAAATAAAGAACGTAAAGTGCCAGTAAGAAATTTTCGTAATGGTAAATATATAAAAAGAAAGGAAAATGCTGTGTAATGATTTTATGGGTGTGGTGCAACATTAAATAAAGATATCACATTAAATAAAGATATCATAAGGTTTCGTTATATTTCATTTTATTTTTAAAATTAGGTAAACATAATATTATATTCAGCATGTGTGAATAACATGTTAGTAATTTCTACAAATTGTTATAGCTCACATTTAAAGAAATCATATATCACCTTTGAATATGATACCCATTAAAGCACTCGCTCAGCCATCGAGACGCAGAACTATGCACACATGACTTTTGTAGATTATAGATACATATGAAGACATATTTTTTATATCGAGCCCCAAAGACATTCCCAAAGGCGAGTCTCTGCCTCAGACATGCCATGCAAACGAAGTTATTTTTGTAGAAATTCAAACCTGCAGTGAGTGAATTATGAGCCAGGGCTGTCAAGGCTATATGGACTGCGACTTGGACTTGGGCTGATGCTTGGCAAACGACACACACACGCTGGGAACTCGGCTGGGATCGGATCGAATCGGATCTGGGAACGGGGTATAGGGTGTTATAGGTGTGATCGCGGGAGGAAGGGAACACCTTACGCCGAATGCACGGAACAGGTTGCAGCTACAGACGTTCCCTGAGATCCGAACAATAGGTAGACAAACTCACGTACCCAAAATCGGCGGTGTTGTTGTGGCCGTCTTCTCGTTTCTAACATTTTTGAAATCTGCGCAATCTGCTTTGGTATGCACGGACCGGGGGACCTGTCAATAAGGTTTTTCCATGCAGCGCTGTCAACTTGGGTATTTTATAGCCAAATTTTAATAGTTTATTACTTCTTTATACTCTCCAACATTTAAACTCAGTATTCGATAAAATATAATAAGGAATATACCACATTTGAAGATTTAACTCAAAAAAGAAAATAAATAAAAATTCAGAATACCCTAATTTTGTTAGGGGCTTATAATTAAAAAATGTTTGGCTACTTTATGAAATCAAATCTTGACAACACTGAGCGCATCTTCAGGTGGCTCCGGTTGCTGCTGATGATGATGATGTTTGAGTTGATCATCGGCAATGACTAGGAAATATTGCCTTTCCTAAGAAGGATTTGTGTCAGCAAACGTGACTCGAAATACCAAGTTTCGAATGTGTGTATGTGTATTTGATTGCTGATCCCTTTGTGCGTGCCCATTGTTTGAATAGTTAATTATGGGCTGGATCGGCGGACACTCCTTTTGAGAAGATTGTAAACCCTCAAAAACAAAAAAACCTTTTCCCGCTCTCAGTGGCAGCTCAGATTGTTTGGCCGCCACAAGCATTTTTAACCATAATTTGGGAATTATTTTTAAAATTTTTTCGAATTTTCATCTACATAGAAGTGGGCGGGGGGCGGCTTTGGGCGTGGCTGCATTGACAACTGCTGACAATGACTTCATTTGTGTGCCAAACGGCAGGCGCTGACAAGTATAAAAAAAAAAGAAAAGATGACAAGACAAACTCCCAAAATTCTGTTTTGCAGATTAATATTGCACACATATGGCGAGGATGGTTAGGATCTGTTGATGGATCGATGGAGTTTACTTGTCGAAGAATTCATAAACGTCATGTGCCCATTGTCTGGGCCACAATGTGCTGAATGTGTGCAATTACAGATATTCCGGCAAAAGATTTCAGTCCAACAATCCAAGCGATGAGCATGTGATTGCACTTGTAACGCCTTCAAAAATTATAGATAGATATTTACACAGGGGCTATGTTGGCGGTTTTCCTTTTGAGAAATGATTGCCCACTCTGCCGATAATCCTGAAGTTCATGGAAGGTATTTCCACTATCAGCTATTGATCACTCAATATCTTCATTAGGAATTTTTTGAAATCTTAAAATAGATACATTTGTTTAAAGATCAGGTTTAAAGAAAGAAAAAGTACTTAAATTTCATTCAATTATATAATGAGTTTAAAATCTATATTCAGATTTCTTAAAGATAAAGAAGAATACATTTTTTTGTATTTGCACAAGAAAATGAAAACTATAAAAATACTATTTATAGCACTACTAAAATATTGATATAAATTAGATTTAACTGAAGATTGTTTAAAAAATTACCCTTAATCGATGCGCGAACTTTTCCCATGGACTCCTCGAAAACCATACCGAAATCGCAATATCTTACCCAAGTGTAGACTACGTATTGATCTCTTTTCCTTCCCAGAAGATCAACTTTCTTATGCAACCCCCTCGTCGAACCCTGCACCACCACCCATCCCGAAAACCACTGGAAACTGCATAGGGACAGGGGGCAATTGCAAATTGACATGGACCATTTGCTGATGTCTTCGGGGCGATCAGGGATCTTGAAGTTTTCCGAAACTCATCCCACGGCTGCGGGGTAAAATGCACCCATGTCACATAAATAAAATTTGTATATGCGATTAAATTTGAAATTCGAATCGTAATGCATCTCAAGGTGAGCAAAGGGAAAGGTGCTGTCATTCAGTCAGTCAGGAAGGGAAACCCAGGAGCTCAGACAGTCCGTCGATCGCTGGCATCTCGAAACCCTCCCTCCGCCTGGAAATTTGGGGTGGGGTACGACGTGATAGACAAAATCTTGTCATAACTTTGATGTTGTTAGTAAAACAATGCAATTGGCCGTCCTGCTGCTGAGACTTGCTTTCCTGCTTTTTTGCCTTCTTGCCCCTTCCAAGGCGAACGAGCTGTCCTGATCCCAGGACCTATCCCATCCCATACTATCCTGTCTGGGAATGGAAATTGAAATGGTGCGAAATGGGTGCAGCTGCCTGAAGAAAATACCGCTTTCTGATTATGCAACAACCACAAGCACATCGATGTCGTCTAATGTGCTGTGTAATTCGTCCAGACATTGAAAAATCACTGGACCAGGATATGCTTAAGATGATTTTTTTGACTGATTTCCCCTCGTGTCATGGGGAATTTGTCAAAAGTCCGACTATTTCCGAGAACCACAAGAACTGCGCATTAGGCAACATAAGGATGAAGATCAAGATCAGCTTTCTAGAGTGGATCCAGAGATGCCCGAACTTCTCCAACCCTCCCTCATCATCTTATCCCATATTCATTGTCCCAGATCTGGACAGGCCAAAAAAAACAAATCGCCGATGAAAGGGTTGGGCCAAATGTGTTGAAGACTGCGCCGCTTTCGGGTTTGTAACGCGATAAGATCGGCTCACATCAATCCCGGGAATATAATGTTATCCCTAAGAACGTTAATCAATTAATTACATGCTGTGCATACACGGAGGGATCTACGGAAAAGGATTCGCACCGATAAAGGGGTTGCCTGTTTCCTTTTTTCTGATTAATTTCCGACATTTCCCTAGGCTATCCGGGAAATTGGCTTGGTCCGGGAAATTAGCTTGACCAGTGGTCAGTTCGTGGGCCAGTCGCGTGGCTGATATTAATATACAAATAAAATATTGACCATCATCAAAGGGGTGAGCAATAGATCACAGGCAGGGGGTTTGTTGTTCTAGCATGGGATTTTAAGATCAAGGAATCAAAGAAGATGAAAGGGTTCCTTCTTGATGCTATATGTGAGCTCTGCAAGATCAATATCACAGTATTTTAAATGTGTAGGACTAATTTACTTTAGCGATAAAGGCATTTATTCCTAAAAACCACGCAATAATTGGCATAAATCCGGCAATCTTAATTTATCAGAAAACATATAAAGATTGCATCACTGCTCCCCCAAGGCAATAATAATTTATACAAATCTCTTATTTTGCCGCTTGGCGACAAGGTTGTTGTGGATGCTATTTTAAGAACCCCTATATCTGGGCCACACAACCGAAGATTTGCGCGCCAAAAAGTCGAACCACTTGAGAAGTCATCCGAGGCTCGTAAAAAACTGAGAAAAAGGAAAGATCTTAGCTGCCTGCTGTGTGGGAACCAAATCGGTCCGATTGCATGTGACAAGAACAACAGTATTTTTGCACTGCCCGTCGGACAGTTTTGGAAGGACAGTTGCCGGACGGAAAGGAGATCAAAACTGTTTCATTGTGTGTGCCACTTGTTTTAGTTGTGTTGTTGCACACATTGTGACCCAAATTGCTCTTTGGCGAAAACAAAACCGTGCGGAGTCGCAAGAAAGGAACGGCCATGTGCCGAATCCTGAATAAATGAC
Organism: Drosophila rhopaloa; assembly: GCF_018152115.1. Classification (NCBI taxonomy): domain Eukaryota; kingdom Metazoa; phylum Arthropoda; class Insecta; order Diptera; family Drosophilidae; genus Drosophila; species Drosophila rhopaloa. The sequence goes on along the minus strand of NW_025335059.1, from coordinate 9,754,818 downwards.
CATCCACTTGACCAGGACAAAGGACCGGCCGCTGCTACTATTCAAATTATATAGAAAATTGCCAGTAAAACACAAACTAATTGTGTTTGCCAATACAGTTCGAAGCTATCGAACTATCCGAAGTCGGGAGGGGGTGCTGTGGGAAACCTTGCCAATCCAAAAAGAGACACATTGGAGTTATAGAACGAAGCCTGGGAAACTCAAGTGGCACTCAGCGTGTGCTCTTTGATGGGGTCTCATCGCATCACTTTTCTTTCGCATGGCAGCAATGTGGCAGGCAGATGAGCCCTATTCGGATTCCAATCTAATCTTTATTTTCGCATCACCCTGAACTGGCCTGGAAACCCCGATATGTGCGACAGGCATATCAAAATCGAATTGAAATGCGCACAACTCATAAAAATATTTAAATAATCATAAAAGTCTGGGTGATTTGGAGAATCGAAACTTGGATACCCCTGAGCCAAAATAAGCATAATAGAGAGAAAGAAAAGGTTTGAGAATGGGTGTTTAATTTGTATATGAGCATTTATTTAAATGATCAAGAGACTTTAAAGAAATTCTAACAAATAGTGTGAAAAAAGAGTGTTTCAAGGAGAGCTGTGGAAAAAGAATTATTCGTATTTGTAAAAAATTTAATTATTTTATTTTAGATTTTTGTATAGATGAGGACTATGTAAACTCATATGGTAATACTGTTATGCCTGAAATGTTTCAACAAAAACTAAAAATTATGATACCCCTCCAAAGGGTAGGAAAATACATGTGCCATATCTAAGCATGTCAAGAATATTGTTCGCTTATTAGAGGAACGCAAACTACGACTGTGTGTTGATCTACATACGGAACTCGCCGCATTCCCCACTTCCCCATGTTGCCACACAATACAAACTTTTGTTGTACCTCCCGGCCGTTAAAAATATGTAGGCAGAGTGACGGAACAACAGGGGAATAATGTTGATTAGTACTTCCTGAGGCTGCTGTATAGTTCAGATATGAGCGCCAGTATTTCCATATCATTCAACAATGCTATAAAAAAATCATTTACATAGAGCTCTGCCAACAAACAAACAAACAACTGCAACAATTGGAACTTGGGATGTCAGGAGAACTTGAACTCAGCTTATCGGGAAACTAGAGTAAAAGAAACCTTTTTTATGTTGTACCTAAAACTAACGTATTTTTGGGTACTCTTATTTAGTATTAAACAAATCTTTCCTCTAACGTGTCAGATTTTATCTGGAATTGTGGAACAATGTTTCGTTTTCAAAATGCAGTCGCACCAATATTGAAGTCATATATAGGAAAAAGTAAAATGGGTATTAATAAACGATTAAAACGATTTTACGAATAAGACCGACAAAGCTTAAACCAAGCAATTACGGCCTCCGCCTTCCTGTTGATTACGGTAACTTGCTTTCCCACAAATCACATGATGACACAACACCCACCCATGGAGATCCAGGCCCATTCAGCACTAATGGACAATTGATTTCCTCTTTCTCAGCTTTCTTCCACATTTAAACTCTGAACCCGGCAATTGATTGTCCGGGAGAGAGCTTCATTTTACGGACAATGGACCGGGACCATATACTATATGGGTGTGCGTTCTCTAACATCGAAATGAATTGCTTATTTTGACATTTATTAAAGCTTTAAATAAAATTTATGCAGAGAATCAATTAGTGGGGCAAGACCACAAAAGGCGAAGTGAAAAATGAAAGAAGAACGCGACACGCAACGTAAAGTCAAGTAACGAAATGTATCTCGAAGATACAATATTTCTCACAATCAGTTTGTAGACGAGGAAAAACGAACAGAACGCGACTAAAAAAATACATAAATATAACAAAAAGGCAAAAAGACAACAAGGAGCTACAAAGACTGCAAGAAATCACGGCAAAAGGAGAAGGCAGCGAAAGATAAACAGAATACAGATCGAACTCCTCTTTCGCCCCCTCTCTTTCCCACTGAAACGAGTCCTGCACACGAACACACACTAGTACGAAATAAGGTTTTGGCGCAAAAAAAAAACCAAGGCGATTCCCTGCTCTTCACCTACTTCTTCGCCAGCGCTGCACTTCTCGCCTTCTCTTTCTCCCGAGAAATCTCAGCGCCGCGCCTTCTTCGTCCTTCCTCCTGCCCCCACCCTCTCGATTCTCTCTCCTTCCCTCTCTTTCTATCTTTTTCTGAGCTCGTGTTAAGGAATTTGCGCGCGCACGTTGTGCCCGCTCCTTCTTATCCTTCCCCCTTCCCTTTCCCCTTCACACACACTCACGCAGCAGGACTAATTTCGGTCTCCCTGCTGTTTATATCCTTCGGTCCTGGGCCTCAGCTGATCAGCTGATCGAACATATGAGAGAGGGGACCGCTATCCCTGTCTAACTGTTTCTTCGTCCTGTGTCCATGGCTATTTGTTCTAATCAGTATCTGTGTGCGGTTCCTCTCGTCTCTTCCCACCTTATGTACTAAGAGATTTCCCCTGTCCACACCTTTTCCCCTGAGATTTGTTAGTGGTGGAGGGAAGTGTAGGGGTAATATGTAATCAAAAGGTATTTTTGGGGCACTTCCTAGGAATGCAAAAAATGGTATTATATATTGGGGCCTTATTTCATGGAAAAATTATAAGCATGAGAATTTATTGATCATAAACTCATTCTCCATTGTTGATATTATATTAGAAGTCTGCGGATAGGGTCAGACTTTTCAGATAATTTATGAGAAATTCAAAATACAGCTATATTACTTAATGACATACTTGTTTTGTGGTAAATATTTCGATCAAAAAATAAAAATATATTTATATGCAAAAACATAATGTTCATTATTTTACATTTCGTTACTTTATGATTAATGATTAAAACTTTTATCTTAAATTGTACAGCCTTCTAGACTATTAAGTCTTATAAATTTTATTGTTGTGGAGGAATTATGTTGAGATATACATATGTACTTGCTTTAATGAAAATAATGCAATCAAAATATTAAATGTATCTAAAAGAATTAAACTTTCCCGTTGAATTTTCGAAAATACTCCTTCTCTTCCTTAAGGATAATCATATTTAATAGCAATAATGTTGTTTTAAAGTTCTTTAAATATAAAGTGTATTAAAAAAATTACCCATGTCTTGATCACCTAGAGACATCCAATTGTTGGCTCCTCTTTGCACCTTCTTCTAATTGCATTGCTTTGTCTGCCACACATACATTGGCAAACCGGGACCGCCCAGCCTTTAACCCATTCCTGCCCACCGCACCACCCTTAAACCTTTTGCCAGTGATTTGCAATATGTGCGCGCGCGCGCAAAAGTATCTCAAACGCTTTTTTTCGCACACTTCACAGGCTTTTTAATACACAGACGGACCAAACCAAAAAAAAAACGATGCTCAAAGCTCACTTCTTGGAATTTCGATTTACAATTTAGCTCTTCACATTTTGTTGGTCCTGTGTTATTTTTTTTTGTTTTTCTGGTCCCCCCGCTATTGTTGTGCTCCATCCCCATTGAAATTGTTGCTGCAATTTCTTTCTCTGCAGCCTATTCTCATTCTTTATCAAATTTACCCACACACATGTGTGTGTTAACCAGGCGAGTGTGAGTGTGCTTTTTGCATACGTTTTTGATTTCTTCGTTTTGCCCTTTTTTCTGCTTTCAGATTCTGGAGGCTACCGATAGCACGGTGGTATATGAAATAATTTCAAAACTATGATTAAACTGGGTAAAAGAAAGCTGGATAAGAACTTATTAAAAATCTATGGACTTTTGGGCATTTCCCCAAGATCTTTAAGTACCATCACCTTCTGGTACCATAACATAGCATATGGCAGCAATGTTCATATGTTTAGAGATTAAAAATCCAACAAAATAATGTTTCTTAAATTCTACAACCACGTTTTTAGAGATTAAATTGTTAATTGTAACCAGATATCTAAATTTTGACCCACTGTTTTCGCACCGCTTACTATGAATGAGATTGGGTCTGAGCTTTTTCTTTCCCTTTTCCCCTATGCGCTTTTTTAACTTGTTCAAAACCACTTTATGATTTCTGCGTCCTTTTTTGTTGTTTTTTGCTGCCCTCCTTGTTGGTTGTTTTCCATAAAGATGATCCTCTCAGATCTTCCTGCAGCAGCAACAACAAAAGCTCTCCAAGGGAATTCAGCGGAATGAAACCGTAGCTCATTTGGTAGTTTCGGCTAAGACTCGTCAAAAAAATCATTCGCTTTTTGCTTAGTTTGAGATATTGCGAATGATATCAGCTGGACTTCCTTGGCTGTCCCTTTATTTGTTTGCTGCAGATTTTACAAAACATACTCGGACTGCAGCCCATGGGTGTTCGTCCCCCTCAAAAATCCCTCGGATCCACCAAAATGACTCCCGCAGGGCCTCGGCGCATATGTAACTCGATTTCTTCTTTAACTTTGCCGCGATTGTACACAAACACAAAGCTACAGGCTATTTTCCTTAAGACTAACTTTTCTGAACAACTGATAAAATTTATATTCCTTATTCAGTGAATTACATAAATTGGTTAACAACTATTAGGGCTGTACGCACAATTTAAAAAAAATTATATATTGCTTTGCTAAGTCAAAATTACATAGCCATTCTATTTTGGAAAAAAGGCTAACACTTTTAGAACAACTCACCAAAAGTGATTGCAGGCATCCAATATGTATCTGCATCCATCCAGTTCATCTTATGTAGTTTCTCCTGTAAATGGGTCCGTGGCTGGAAGCTTTGCTCATTTAACGACATCGGCGTCTACGTCTGCAGAACACAAAGGAGACACGCCCCCCGACCACAGCCGCCCTATCCAGTCGATGCGGCGATCATATGACTGTGGCCACTACCTGCTGATTTTTCAGTAGGAAGAATACCGGGTGGGGGCAACGGGGGGGACACAAGGAATGCGTGGATCTCACATTATTACCTGCAAACGACACAATCGATGCCGCCTTGAAATTCTGCTTAAAGATTCGCCGAGATTCTTCAGTTCCCGCACTCTTCTTCTTCGGAGGGCTCCACCATTTCTTCACATATGTTCGTGGCTTCGGCTCCAATACTGGGGACTTCGGCTCCCCTTCGGGAACTACGCGTCTGGGTATAAAAGCTCGCGCGCCAAAATCAGATGCCTCCATAGAGCTGGCGACCACCAAGGCGCCTGCTTCTCCTCAGGATTCTCGAGGTATTTGTGGTTCCTTTGCTTGCGAAACGAGGGGAAATGTAGGAGAAAGGATTTATGGGCTGGGATTCTACCTGTTGCAGAGAACGCTCCAAAAGGCAGAGATTCCGAAACCCTATTATCCCGATTTTCTTAGTTTTTCCAATTTCCTTTTTTCCTTTTGCACATGGGTTTACGCGCCGTTATGTGTTGGGTTTTCGCCCCATCTCCTTCTCACTTCTATTTCTTGGGAATCGAAGAACCGAAAGGGAACTAAGAACTCACTAATTTCTCTCTCGCTCGCATCAGCTGTGCGCCCGCTCTCCCGCTCTCTCTGCCGCGATCCTCGACGGGGCGACACTTATAAAAACCAGCTGTGCCGAGAGAGCCGGCACATTCGTTCTCCGTTCGTCGTCGAGTCAACAGCTCTTCTTGTTCTGCCTTTCGGTTCCTCGTTCGGTGACCTGAGTTTGTGCGGTTCATAGTTATTATCAACATACAAGCCCTCGCACAACCACACACCAAACTAAAATACAAAAACATGCTGAAACGGACACATTAACAAAAAAAACCATCAACAACTAAAATGCAATATTAGCCAAAAACCAAAAGGACTACCATCCAAAATTCTCAACAAACCAACTGTAAATGAGTGAACTGTGACCAACAAAAAATTGTGTTTTAGCAATTTTTCGGCTACAACAAAAAAGACTCACTAAATCAAAAAAATTCAGTTTTTCGAAACCCCCAAAACACACAACATAAAACCAACAAAATGCTGTGGGAAACAATTGTGGAGGAGACCAACTGCAGCATGGATTGCAATATCAGGTAATTATACCATACCGCCCAAGGATTAGCAAACAACTATTTTGCATCAGGAATACCAGTTAAAATACGCGATGAAAAGTGCAAGTTCAAGAACAACAGCAACAAAAAAGGAAGTCGGGGCCGAACAAAAGTAAGAGTTTTTTATACGCTCTTATTTTTTATCACGCTCGGCACGTTTACTTTTTGCCCGATTTTTGTTGGCGCTCAGCTGTTGTTGTTGTTCGCTTGCCGTTTTTCATTCATTAAACCGGCTTCCGCGAGGCTCCACAAAAAAATACAAAAGGCCCCAGAAAAAATTGTTTTGTCCGACAGTCAGTCATTTTTTGTATTTTTCCTTTTTTCCCCGTGTTCTTTGCGGTTCTTTATGTTGTTGATTTTTTAACATCGCTGCGCTTGCGTGACGTGTGACCCAAAAGTCAAACTGAAAAGCAGATGCAACGAAAAAGGAATTCCGCTTAGAGTACCGCAAATGTTAATAAGAATCAAGAAGAAGAAGCATAGGGTTCCCTAACTTTAATTTTAAATTCAACAGTGTTAAGTATCGAGGGCAACCCTTTTACAATTACCCATACTTTTTTATTATAAATTCGAAAAATTCTAATATTAGAAACAATTTCAAATATTATAGCCTAAATAGCTCCCAAATTGAATTTCACAATTCTTGTTTAATTTCTATTTCTTCACCCATTTACAACAACCCCTCTGTATATTTTTTCGGGTATTCTTGTTGTTTTTACACCACCAACGCCACCACCACCACTTCGTCAGTATTTTTAGCTGGGTTTAATGACCGGCGAGAGTTTAGGGAAGCAAAAACCAGCTCTCTTTCTCATTTCCAAACAGTGTACTAATCCTCCCCCTCTCTTTATTGCTCTTTCAGTAACACCAGCAGTTCCAGTAATATGAAAAAAATGAGTGGATCGCGTCGTGCTCGCCGTTCCCTGGAACTGATGAGCATGGACCAGGAGGAGCTGTCGTTCTACGACGACGACTCCGCGCCCCAGGATCAACAGCGGTCGGCCAGTCCGGAACTGATGGGTCTGCTCTCGCCGGAGGGTTCGCCCCAGCGTTTCCAGATCGTCCGCCAGCCGAAGATCCTGCCAGCGGTTGGAGGAGCCAGCAACGATGTCTCATCGAACACACCGGCCCGCAGCTTCCGTATCTTCAACAGCCTGTCCTCCACCTGCTCCATGGAGTCCTCCATGGACGACGAGTACATGGAACTGTTCGAGATGGAGTCGCAAAGCCAACAGAGCGCCCTGGGCTTCCCCAGTGGCCTGAACTCTCTGATCAGTGGACAGATCAAGGACCAGCCTGCGGCCAAGTCGCCAGCGGGCCTGTCCATGCGCCGTCCTTCGGTGAGGCGGTGCCTCAGCATGACGGAGAGCAATACAAGTACCAACACCCCACCACCAAAGACCCCAGAGACTGCCCGGGATTGCTTCAAGCGCCCGGAACCGCCAGCATCGGCCAGCTGCTCGCCCATTCAGAGCAAACGCCACCGCTGCGCCGCCATTGAGAAGGAGAACTGCCCCGCACCCAGCCAAATCACCCAGGTGACCACTAGCCACCCACCTCCGCTGAGGAAATGCATGTCCCTGAACGACGCCGAGATCATGTCGGCCTTGGCCCGCTCCGAGAACCGCAACGAACCCGAGTTGATCGGGGACTTCAGCAAAGCCTATGCCCTGCCCTTGATGGAGGGACGTCATCGGGATTTGAAGAGCATCTCCAGCCAAACAGTGGCCCGCCTGCTTAACGGAGACTTCAGCAATGAAGTGGCCAGCTACCGGATCATCGACTGCCGCTATCCCTACGAGTTCGAGGGTGGTCACATTGAGGGAGCCAAGAATCTGTACACCACCGAGCAGATCTTGGAGGAGTTCCTCACTGTTCAACAGACTGAGATGCAGCAGCAGCAGAATGCCGAGTCGGGACTGAAGCGCAACATCATCATCTTCCACTGCGAGTTCTCATCGGAGCGTGGACCGAAAATGTCCCGCTTCCTGAGGAACTTGGATCGGGAGAGGAACACCAATGCCTATCCGGCGCTGCACTATCCCGAGATCTATCTGCTTCACAACGGCTACAAGGACTTCTTTGAGTCGCATGTGGAGCTGTGCGAGCCACATGCCTACCGCACCATGTTGGACCCCGCCTACAATGAGGCCTATCGCCATTTCCGCGCCAAGTCCAAGTCCTGGAATGGCGATGGCTTGGGCGGAGCCACCGGTCGGCTCAAGAAGTCGCGTTCCCGACTGATGCTGTAGGTGTACAGTTCGTTATCTAAATTTTGGGTGTTATCGTATTGTATATATAGACGTATAGGGGTATTTATTTCAAGCTGCTTTTAAGTTGATTTTTGTTGATTTTCATTTGTTAATCCGTAGATTAAGTTTCTCGCACTCGCAGACACACCTACCACTCTCTCATTCATACAAACAGACAATTTCATTTGGAATTAACGCTTTTGTTTAGTTATTATTGTTTATTATGGATTCGGCTTTAGTTCAATTATTTAAGCACTCTAGTTCAAATTTTAAAGATAACCATCATAACAAGCAAACGAAAAATGTGCATTATAATCTAAAAACGTGAGGAACACTGTCATTTAAATTTAAGAGGACGATCCCGAACAGACTCCTTAATCATTTGTAGATGATAAGCAGAACAAAATGGCTAAAAAAACACAAAAACAAAAAATATTAAACACAAAAACACACGCTCATCAAATACATCCACATCTTAACTTAAGAAATATTATTTAAGAGTTGAAAGTTGAAAACTTCTGCTAGGTACAATTTACGCTTATTATTTGTTTATTTTTATGTAATCCGTAACCGAACACGCACCCGAAACGCAAACGCATACAAGAAAAACAAATATTTTACCATGTAATGATTATTATTTAAGCAAAGCTTATTTTTGCATCAAAAAAGGCAATATTATTGAACAAAGACCATCAATTTTAAATATACTTAATACACGACTAAATCAGAACTGAAATCACTGGCATTTTTATCATTCGAAGGCGCGAAAAGAGCAAGATTGGCGGGATTTTGGGAGTCTATGGTTTTCCTGGAATTACAACTTTGAATTTGGCGCGCAGTTGAATTTTTTGAAAGCCAGATGGCGCTGTGCTGTCTGCTGTATAAAATGAAGTGAGTTTAACAGCAGCGACTTTTTTCTAACTGTTATACATGTTGTCTGTTCATTTTATTTTTGTGTTCAGTTTAAATTAGGGATGGTCACGTGATTAATTTTTGACCATGCAATTGAAATTTATAATTTGTTACATGTTTTCTTTACCTTCATATTTATACAAATCAGAATTTATCTATTAAATAAACGGATTTGTCCATGTAAATAAATTAAAATTGTATTTTTAAATAATTTTAATGATTTTTTATTGAATTTTTTTTGCAAATCTAACTAATAGTTTTGTTTTCTTAAATAAATTTGTTATCTTTTTTAAAGCTTTTGTTTTTCATGTTGGCTTTAAATATAAAAATGCTTGGATTGAAAATAATTAATTTTTTTAATGAATGAATTATTTGTTTTTTAATTAAAAGCAATAAAACTTTATCGAAGTCCGCATTATCTGATTTACTTATTTGGAGTTCCTCCCCATTTATGCCATTTATCAATTCATAAGCTGATTATTTTCTGTTTTTGCATACGTATGTACATCATCATATTTGCTGATTCCCGTCCACACCCATTCAGCTTTCTCTTCCTCTCATTAAATCTATAAGAGCATTAATCTAAAGAAAAATATGGATAAAATCCAAACGCGGTGTGTGGCAATTAGCCAAAGGCAGGGCCCTTGCTACGAAAAGATTTTCGAACTCAAACCTACTTCCATGCCAAATTAACCCACTAAAAATGTACTTTTTAGCTATAGTACAAATAAATATATAACTTTTTTATGATCTTCTGATCTTTGTTTAGTACGAAACTTGTAAATTTATGAAAATAAGCAAATGGTAAATTATATTAAAAATCAGATGTCAACCAGTATGATGTATGTATAGTAGAAAAAAATATTTAGTAGTATTAATTGTAATCTTGCGTAAACGTTATTATTATTATAATATTATGTATACAAAGGATTAAATATTTTTTGGTGTCAAAGATTCAACCATTTTAAGAAGTAAAATTAAATGAATTAATATTTGACCTAGAAGTAAGCCGAAAACCCCGCATTGCTTAAAGGGTTAACCCCCTTAAGCCCCCTCCTGTGAGCCAACATGCTGTGTTTGTCTGCAGTCGGTTTGTTATGGTTTGTTTTTTCCACTTTTCGTGTCCTCTAATCTGCGGAGCTTCCGCAACGGGGGCTGCCCAAAACGAGGGTCCGGTGGGTGGTTGAGTGGGTGGCTGAACTCTAGGGTCGAGTGCCTGAAGTGCTGCTGGCATACAAAACAGAAAGAAATGGGTTAATCAGCGCAATTAAGGTCAAAAACACGTAGTGACATCTCTTCGCGATGTATTTGTGTGTGTGTGTGCAATGTGAATCAAAATTGCGCATACGCCGGGTAAGCCCTGCCATTATTTCATTGCAATCTCCCGCTGTGTTTTTCGTGTGGGCCACACATGTGCTGTTTTTTTTTTTTTCGTACCTCTCTTTTTTACTATGCTCTATGATATAAAAAATAAAGAATTTTGGCTTCTCTGCGCCGACGCCAAAGCAGCGATTCAATCTCTAAGCCGTCGACGTTTTAATGCTCTCCGGTTTTTCTGCATTCGTATGTGTGAGCGGTGTAACCACGGGCTATAAGATAAAAGCGCCGAGCTCAGTAAACTTTAGATTCGCGTCGACCGTCGAACAGGTCGCATTCGGTCCTCGTCTTCGTTCTCGTCGTCCTGTGTGTTTTCCTGCTTTTCTGGCGCTCTAAACACGGTTGGTTCTATGAATCTATCTTTCTATGTCAAGCACCTCAAAAGTGCAACTTGAAAAGAATCGGACAATAACGCCAAATAACGCCGAAATCACGAGACAGTAACAACGCACACAAAACATGTACCGAAAAAAGAACAAAGTGACACAATTGTGTTAAGAACACAGCACCAAAAAAAAGAAACCGAAAAAAAACAACCAAAATTAAGAGAAAACAAGTTTCAAGTGCTGAACTCTGCACCATAAATTATCACTTGGCAAAATGATTTGGTGTAAATGAATTTAAATTATGTAAATGTAAATTGTATTAAAATACAGTACAATAATCCCAATCAAAGCAATGAAAACGTATTACTTGGATATACACGGAACATTCTTAAATCAGTGTAAATCATTTGTTATGGTGATAAAAACAATAATTTGAGAAGCGTAAAAATTTATTTTTAGAGTGAATGATAAAAAAAATTAAAACAATAAAAGAATTATAATTTTAGTAAGGAATAATTAAATAAAAAATGATTTTATTAACTCTGCCTAACAAGGCAGAATATAAGTGCTAGTATTTTGACCGCTATTGTATATACTTTTAAATTCGAAGGGATCAATTGAAAAGTCAATGTCAGAGGAGCACGTGTTTGACCATTATGACAAATCATAACAAGTCATTAACTGAGTTTAATTTAATTTCGACAAAACACTTTTATTGCTTTTCAATAAGGAAATTTATTTGCATATTTTTAATGCAATTTCCTGATTTTATTCTTTATTAAATAAATTAATGCAGTGTTCCTTTATTAATTGGATGGTATTATTCCATTAAATAAGTATAAAGATCGACGGAAAATTTTGTAAATCAATTAGGTCATTTTCTGGTAGTTTTTTTAAATTTCTCCTTTATCTATTTCCATCGATATTAGACCCACTCAATATTCGGCTATCATACCCATATGCTAATCTTTGAAGTTCATCGGCCGCACAATTTACATTTATTTATATGCAACCGAAGAACTAAGAAAGCCGAACCAAAAGAACAACTTTTGCATAATTAAGAATGAAACAAAGAGAAGCGCAGAAAAAATAAACTAGCAAGACGTTGCAATCTGGTTTATCCAGTATAAAGAAATATGTATGCAAGTTTTCTTTTTTATTTTCATGCGATGTTCTGGTAGGGCTTGATCTAGGCTGGTACTTTGGTTTATGGTTATGGTTACTTTGGCGAGTAACTTGAATGCACATAAAGTGATTCATACCAAAAAAATGAAATACACTCAGAACTTAACTATTTAAAGTTTAGCTTTAATACATTACACCCTTACAATTCAATGAATGCAAATCACACTGATGTCGTGGGATTTTTGATTGATAGTTTGAATAGGAGATTCATCGCATTATTTATTGTCAATAGTTGGATATATATAACTTGCTGGTAGAAAATCTATTTTAGGGAATTGACTTATATTTCATTTGCACATCAGCTGATCAACCATATAAAACTCTTTATATTTTAGTACCTCAGGCAAGGGTACAATCAACTACATCAGGTAGCCGGCGCATAATGCCAATTGTGAGGAGAGTCTCAATCGGATTTCATTGGCCCAGACCTTAATACGTGCGCGGCATAACGAGCCAAAATAAACACTGGCAAAGAAAACATAATAAATAAAACAATTTGCATTAATTTGAAGTAAATCAGCGAAACCGCATAAACAGCTAAAAGTGCGGTTTGATTTATACAGTAGACATCAGTAACCATCCCACCCGTTGACTTTACAATTATTTTTTTTTTTTATATATTGTTAATTGTTATATAGGTAAGAGAAAGTATACCCGTACCCATCTATGAATACATTTTATTTAATATTTTGTACCTGAAAATTACACTTATTAAATACAGGCTGGAAAATAATTTAATTTAGGTGGTGTTTATTTCACTGTGCATCAATATAGCCATTTCCACTGTTAATGATTTGGCAAAGTGATTTAGTTAATTGCTTCGGTTTGCTCTGCTTGAACGCCCCGCTAACAAATGTTCTGCCCCTTCTCCACAGAATCGGTCATGAAGTGGTTTTTATTGTTCGTGGTGGCCCTTGGCCTGGGATTAGCCACGGCCGACTCCGACTCCGACTCCGCCTCCAGCTATAACTACTACCGCTTGCCGACTTCGTTGCGCCCCCAGAAGTACCACCTACGCATCCTGACACTGCTAGAAAACCCGGAGGACCTCCGTTTTACCGGCTCTGTCAAGATCCTGATTGAAGCCCTCGAAAACACCAAGAAACATAACGCTGCACTCGAAGAATCTGACCATCGACGAGTCGCAGATTACTCTTCGCCAGATCAGCGGTGAGGGGAAGAAGGATAACTGCGTGTCCTCCACGTTGGTGAATCCCACCCACGACTTCTATATCCTGAACACCTGTCAGGAGTTGGTGGCCGGCAATGTCTACGAGCTTTATATGCCCTTCTCCGCCGACTTGAACCGACAACTAGAGGGCTATTACCGCAGCTCCTACAAGGATCCAGTGGCCAACGTTACCAAGTGCGACTTGAATCCTTTACGATTAAAAGGGAAGGCAACTGACGGTTATCTCTTGTTTTCAGATGGATCTCCGTTACCCAGTTCGAACCAGCCTCGGCTCGATTGGCCTTCCCCTGCTTTGATGAACCAGACTTCAAGGCACCATTCGTGGTTACCTTGGGCTATCACAAGAAGTTCACGGGTCTCAGCAATATGCCCGTGAAGGAAACCAAGCCGCAGTAAGTAATAAAATATAAACTTATTTAGCTCAGAGATTCGAGAACAAAGAAATCTCACACCCTACCAATCCCTCATTAGGATTTTTATAACTACAACCTCTCACTTTCAGCGAAACCCTTGCCGATTATATATGGTGCGAGTTCCAGGAGTCGGTGCCGATGTCCACCTACCTGATCGCCTATTCCGTGAACGATTTCTCCCACAAGCCGTCGACTCTGCCAAATAGCGCTCTTTTCCGGACTTGGGCAAGGCCAAATGCCATCGATCAGTGTGATTATGCCGCTGAGTTTGGACCCAAAGTATTGCAGTACTACGAGCAGTTCTTCGGCATCAAGTTTCCGCTCCCGAAGATCGATCAGATCGCAGTGCCCGATTTCAGTGCTGGTGCCATGGAGAACTGGGGTCTGGTGACCTACAGGGAGATCGCCCTCCTCTACTCGGCTGCCCATTCTTCGTTGGCGGACAAACAACGGGTGGCCAGCGTGGTGGCCCATGAGTTGGCCCACCAGTGGTTTGGCAATCTGGTCACCATGAAGTGGTGGACTGACCTCTGGCTCAACGAGGGATTCGCCACCTATGTGGCCAGTTTGGGTGTGGAGAACATCAATCCGGAGTGGCGTTCGATGGAACAGGAGTCGCTATCGAATCTGCTGACCATTTTCCGTCGAGACGCTTTGGAGAGCAGTCATCCGATCTCGAGACCCATTCAAATGGTGTCGGAGATTTCGGAGAGCTTCGATCAGATCTCCTACCAGAAGGGATCCACAGTGCTGCGCATGATGCACTTGTTCCTGGGCGAGGAGTCCTTCCGCTCTGGACTGCAGTCCTATCTGCAGCAGTACTCTTACAAGAATGCCGAACAGGATAATCTGTGGGAGTCACTTACCCAGGCAGCCCACAAGTATCGCGCTCTGCCCAAGAGCTATGACATCAAGAGCATCATGGACTCGTGGACACTGCAGACAGGGTAAGTTTATGAGAGTTTCTTATGTTATTACAAGGTAATATGGGTAATATAAAACAAAAACCATAACTATCTGCTTCATTACAGCTACCCCGTGATCAATGTTACCCGGGATTACTCTGCCAGGACTGCGAAACTCAGCCAGGAGCGTTACCTCTTGAATACCCAGATATCCCGGGCTCATCGTGGTGGATGTTGGTGGGTTCCACTGAGCTACACCACCCAGGCGGTGCAGGACTTCAATAACACGGCACCCAAGGCCTGGATGGAGTGTGGCAAGAAAGGCGAGAGTCTGCCCAAAACCATTCAGGAGCTGCCAGGACCCGATCAGTGGGTGATCTTCAACACCCAACTGTCGACGCTCTACAAGGTCAACTACGATGCCCAGAACTGGAAGCTGCTGATCGAGACTTTGACCACTGGCGACTTCGAACGCATCCATGTGATCAATCGGGCTCAGCTGATCGATGATGCCTTGTACTTGGCCTGGACCGGGGAGCAGGACTACGAGATTGCCATGAGATTGATTGAGTATCTGCAGCGGGAGCGAGAGTATCTGCCCTGGAAGTCGGCCTTCGAGAATCTGAAGCGAGTGGGGCGCATTGTCCGTCAGACTCCCGATTTTGAGTTCTTCAAGGTAGGTTCTGGTGTTTTAAATTGTATAAAAGATTGTCTACAATTTCCCCCCGGTATAACCTCATTCTCATTTGTATTTCGAATCGAACCTTTCAAAATTGCTCACAACTAACACCATCCACTCAAAACACTTGCCATGGGTATCCAACGAAAAGTTGTTCTTTGTCGTAAGTCTGAGTGTGTCGTAAAAACAAGTAAGAATGATATGGTCGGGTCCGTCGACTTTAAGACACCCGGCACTCGAAATCATGTAAACAAACTAATAGAAATAAATTATAAAGTGAAATGTAGTCTGTTATTATTAAGGCTACAATTATATATTTTATTTAAAACCCAGGTTTAGATTTACTACAAAAAAGGTAATACAGTAGAATCCGGTTATAACGACTCCGCTTATAGTGTCCGTCTGGTTAATGCGTCGAAAACTCCATGGTTGGTCCCCATACAAACTTATATGATACAAACTTATATGGTTATAACGGCGTAAAATCTTCGGTCCCTTGAAAGTCGCTATAGCCGGATTCTACTGTACGTTTATTTGATAAGTAATAATATTACAAAAGGGAGTATACATGAAGGTTAATACCCTTTAAAGCAATACCTTTTTATAACCTTGCAGAGTGTATTATAATTTCAGTCAAAAGTTTTCAACGCAGTGAAGGAGACATTTCCGACCCTATAAAGTATTTATATATTTGAATTTATAAAAGAATGAAATAATTATTTAATTTGCTTTGCGAGTGTCGGGTATGTGAACTTAAAATAGAGACCTACATATATGTATTTAATGAACCCTAAATGGACCTAATAATGATTGCCACTTCAAAACCATCGTCCACAGCGCTACATGAAGAAACTGATCTTGCCGATCTACGAGCACCTTGATGGCATTAATGACACATTCAGCTCGATTCCTCAGCAGGACAAGGTCCTTTTGAAGACCATGGTGGTCAATTGGGCGTGCCAGTACCAGGTGGCAGATTGTGTGCCCCAGGCCTTGGCATACTACCGCAACTGGAGATCGGAGGCTAATCCCGACGAGAAGAACCCAGTGCCCATCAATGTGCGCAGCACTGTTTACTGCACCTCGATAAAACATGGATCCGATGCTGATTGGGAGTTCCTGTGGACGCGGTACAAGAAGTCGAATGTGGCGGCCGAAAAGCGTACCATTTTGACGGCCTTGGGTTGCTCGAGGGAGGTATGGCTGTTGCAGCGTTATCTGGAGCTAACCTTTGACCCCAAGGAGGCCATTCGCAAGCAGGACTCGATGTGGGCCTTCCAGGCGGTGGCCTTCAACGAGGTGGGCTTCTTGCTGGCCAAGAAATATTTCATGGATAACGTAGACTTTATCTACAAGTTGTAAGTTTGGAGATTGACGGTGAATGGTATCCTTACTGAGAGATCTCTGCTTTTCAGCTACCATCCGCTCACCAAGGACATGTCGCGACTTCTGTCGCCGCTTTCCGAACAGGTCATCACTCTGAGCGACTTTAATGAGTTCAAGGACTTCGTCAACAACTCCCGGCAGTCGCTCAAAGGTCTCGAGCAGGCCATCCAGCAGACCCTGGAGATTATGCTCACCAATGTGCAGTGGAAGGAGCGTAACTACCACCAGATGTCCCGCTCCATCCAGCAGCTCCTCTAGATTACTTACTACAGTCTCTCATCAGCTCATTAAGAAAAGAATCTCTTGATTTCAGCAGGAATATTATGAATGTTTAAAGTCCCTCAAATAAACTATTTAACGCTCTAGTATTATTCGTGTATCTCAAGATTAATGACTTTTAATTTGGAAAAGGGGAAACACTGTTGTTTTGTTGTTGTGGAAAGGGGAAATACAATTCATTAAAATCCAATTTTTAGAAAAAATTCATTGTTATACCCTTGCAGAGGGTATTATAATTTTGGTCAAAAGTGTGCAACGCAGTGAAGGAGACATCTCCGACCCTATAAAGTATATATATTCTTGATATTCTTGAACTTTGCACACACCCTTCTATATCCTATAGCTGCCATATAACTGAACGATTGGAAATGCCATAACTTTGGTGTTTTTAAAGTTAGGAAGTTGGGATTTTTTATGAGTATTAAGAATGCATCAAATGAATAATTTTGGAGAATATAATTTACAGAGTATTCTGCAAGGGTATATCAACTTCGGCTCCGCCCGAAGTTAGCTTTCCTTTCTTGTTTTTTATTTAATTTTCTTTGGCTAATACCATACAAATCAACTTTCAATACTAAGATGGCAAAAACTAATTTAATTTTATATAAAACGTGACGACTAGTGTGCATGTAAAATTATTTCACTATTAAATCATTTAATTATAATCAAAAGTGGAATACTATTTTGTTCCGAAATCTATTTATATTTTCCTATAAACCATTTTATAAACTTGGCTATTAAGAAGAAATATTGCGTATACGCCGGGTAAGCACCGTTTTTGCTTCTTTGCAGCATATATATATGAGCTATGATTCTCCACGCCGCTGCCAAAGCTAATCTCTTAAATTTCAGAGCTAATCTCGCCTTTTGGTTTCTATAAACACAATTCTCTCCGGAAATTACATGCTCGGTTCGATCGTCGAACTAGCCGCATTCGGTCACCGTCCGCTGGTGAGTTGAGTTGTGCCACTGGTTGTGGTCGTTTTGTTTGGTTTTTTGTTCTAAATAAACAAATAAGTCGTGAAATTGGAGAGCAGTACCAAAAAACACGTTCCAAAAGTAAGCTTAAACATTTTAAGTGATTTAAGTGCAAATAGAGAAACTCGTTTGTTGTGTTCTCTTGCCATTTCTGAACTCTGATCTAAAACATTGACAGCGGTTAAGCAATTCCTCATAATTTATCACAGCTTGGTGCGAACTAATTGTAACATCGGTTAAAATGGTAAACGAGTTTTTTTTTTATATAAAACCCTTTATTTGGAAACAATAACAATGATTTATTTATTTAAGATTTATTCAAGAAACAATAACATTATAATCCGATGAACAATAACAAAATCTGGCTTGAGCTTAAAATCAAGAGTTCAGATTTTAGTTTCTGATAAGGTTCTTTCGATAAGCCACATGAATGAAAAAATGTTCTAGTTAACGCAAGGCAAATGTTTTGATAATTTCCAATTCATAACTAACAATTTTTTCAATAAATATCGACACTTTTTCCACCTATATGATAATTATAGGAGTTCATTGAACGTATATAATTATGTTTACGATCGGTTTTATAGTTGATATTTGTAAAACTAATAAAAAAATTAACTGTAAATAATTCGCTAAAGTATATATTTGATTTGATGTCTTTCGCTATGCCTGAACTATAAATGTTAACTATTTTTGCCCACAGATTCGGTTATGAAGTTTTTTTTATTCTCCGTGTTGGCAATTGGCCTGGGCTTAGCTACGGTCGATTCGGTTTCCAGCTATAATTACTATCGACTGCCGACCACCTTACGACCACAAAAGTATTACTTGCGTGTCCTGACACTGCTCGAAAATCCGGAGGATCTCCGCTTCGCAGGCACAGTAAAAATCCTAATTGAAGCCCTGCAGAACACCAGGAACATAACGCTACACTCGAAGAATCTGACCATCGATGAGTCCCAGATAACTCTTCGCCAGATTGGTGGTGAGGGAAGGAAGGAAAATTGCGTGTCCTCGACGTCGGTCAATCCCTCCAATGACTATTTTATTCTTAACACCTGCCAGGAACTGGTGGCCGGCAATGTCTACAAACTGAGCTTGCCCTTCTCCGCCGATTTAAGTCGACCATTGACTGGTTACTATCGCAGCTCTTACAAGGATCCCGAAGCCAATGTGACGCGGTGGGTTCTGATCCTTAATCTTTACACTAGTGTGTGCTAAAACTGTTACTCCCGTTTTAGGTGGTTGTCTGCTACCCAATTTGAACCGGCTTTGGCTCGAAAGGCTTTCCCTTGCTTCGATGAGCCTGGTTATAAGGCGTCCTTCGTGGTCACTCTGGGATATCACAAAAATTATACTGGTCTCAGCAATATGCCGGTGAAGGCAACTAAGCCACAGTAAGTTTTTTATACTTAAGTATTAAAATGATTATAGCATAATAACCCATTTACAGTGAGACCCTTCCCAACTACATTTGGTGCGAGTTCCAAGAGTCGGTTCCGATGTCCACCTACCTGGTGGCATACTCCGTAAACCAATTCTCCAACAAGCCATCGACTTTGCCGAATGGCGCTCTTTTCCGGACTTGGGCAAGGCCAAATGCCATCGATCAGTGTGATTATGCAGCGGAGTTTGGACCTAAAGTATTGCAGTACTATGAGGAGTTATTTGGGATTAAGTTCCCCCTTCCAAAGATCGATCAGATCGCCCTGCCTGACTTTAGTGCTGGTGCCATGGAAAACTGGGGTCTGGTGACTTATAGGGAGTCCACTCTGCTTTTCTCGGCCAACCACTCTTCTTCGGCCGACAAACAGTTCCTGGCTAATGTAGTGGCCCATGAGTTGGCCCACCAGTGGTTCGGCAACCTGGTCACGATGAACTGGTGGACTGACCTCTGGCTCAACGAGGGATTTGCCACTTATGTGGGCAGCTTGGGTGTGAACGAAATCTATCCCGAATGGAACTCAAAGGACAGGCGATCGCTTTCCTCTCTGTTGGCCTCCTTCCATCTGGATGCCCTGGCCAGCAGCCACCCCGTATCAAGGCCCATTGAAAAGGTGTCGGAGATCGAGGAGAGCTTCGATACAATCTCTTACCAGAAGGGATCTTCGGTGCTGCGCATGATGCACCTCTTCCTAGGCGAGGAGTCCTTTCGCTCCGGTCTTAAATCGTATCTAGAACGGTACGCCTATAAGAACGCCGATCAAGATAATCTTTGGGAGGCATTTACTCAAGCTGCCCACAGGAATGGAGCCCTTCCCAAGGACTACGAAATCAAGACGATCATGGACTCTTGGACCTTACAAACAGGGTAGGTGCTTCCATTAATCTATGTATTTTTATGTTGATAAGAAGTTCTTGAATAATTTATTTTTTTATTTTCTTTAAGCTATCCAGTGCTTAATGTGACCCGTGACTATATGGCAAGAACCGCGAAACTCAGCCAGGAACGCTACCTTCGCAATACCCAACTATCCCCAGATCTGCATGTTGGCTGTTGGTGGTTGCCATTGAGTTACACCTCCAAGGCGGAAATGATGTTTATGAACACTGCCCCCAAATCATGGATGGAGTGCAGCAAAGCCGGGGAGAGTCTTTCCAAGACGATCCAGGATCTGCCTAGCTCCGATAAGTGGGTGATCTTTAACATCCAGTTGGCATCGCCGTATAGGGTCAACTACGATAACCAGAACTGGAAGCTTTTGATTGAGACTTTGAACAGCGAGGACTACCAGAGCATCCACGTGATCAATAGGGCTCAACTTATAGACGATGTCATGAACCTCGCCTGGACAGGAGAGCAGGACTACGAGACCGCACTTCAAGTCACCAATTACCTGCAGAAGGAGAGAGAGATCCTTCCCTGGAAACCGGCATTCGACCAATTAAAGCTGTTGAATCGCATTCTTCGACAAACCCCCAACTTTGGGTTCTTTAAAGTAGGTTTTAAATAATTTTCACGATGATTAACCTTTCTATTGTAAATCTTCAGCGCTATATGAAAAAGCTCCTTACCCCAATCTACGAGCACCTGAACGGCCTGAACGACACATTCAGTTCGATCCAGGAGCAGGATGAGATCCTTTTAAAAACGACGGTGGTTAGTTGGGCGTGTCAGTACCAGGTGGCAGACTGTGTTCCTCGGGCGCAGGAATATTTCCGCAGGTGGAGAGCCGAGGCCAATCCCGACGAGAACAACCCGGTTCCAGTGAACTTTCGTACCACCGTGTACTGCTCCGCAATAAGATATGGCACTGATGAGGATTGGGAGTTCCTGTGGACGCGGTACAAAAAGTCAAATGTCGACTCCGAGAAACAGACCATTCTGACTACCTTGGGTTGCTCGAAAGAAGTTTGGATCTTGCAGCGTTATCTGGAGATGGCCTTCGATTCAAAGGGGGCAATCCGCAAGCAGGATTCTTCACTGTGTTTCCAAGCTGTGGCATCCGGACAGGTGGGCTTCTTATTGGCCAAGAAGTACTTAATTGACAATGTGGATTTTATCTATAAGTAGTAAGTTTAGCTATGGTTAGAAGAAGAAAGTAATGAAAAGTACTGTCTCATTTTTAGCTACTGTGCCGAGACCAAGACCATGGCTCGATTTTTTTCTCAAATTTCCGAGCAGGTTATTAGCATGCGTGACTTAAATGGATTTAAAGTATTCGTTAATAACTCGCGACAGTACCTCAAGGACGTCCATCAGGCGATTGAACAGACTTTGGAGACTATGCTTATCAACGTGCAGTGGATGGATCGGAACTATCACCAGTTGTCCCGCTCCATTCAGCGGCATTTGTAGAAATTCCAATCCACTTTTTAGTCCACATTTGTAGATTTTTCATTCCTCTTTTTATTAAATATTAACTTCTTAGCGTCAATAGGAAAATTATAAATAAACAGCATAATACTACAGTATTATACGTGTAGATCAAAAATAAATAACATTAATTTCTGAGTAGGGGGTACTTAGGCAAACGAAAATAATCTATATTTATGAATAAAGTTTCCAGCCCTCCTGGAAATTATCAATAAAATCTATTTCTGGAAGGAAAGACATTATAGACCATGTCAAATAAATAGGTTTTTGTTAAAATCGAATAATTACATATTTTCTTCTGATCTAAAGTTTCAAAACGTTTTACAACGTTCAATAAAAATATAATATAACCGATAGATTAAATACTCTGAAATACTCTGATTTAATCTATGCCTTTTCTCCCTCTTGTTCGGAAAATATTTTTACAAATTTATTGGGACCTTTACGATATTATCGAAAACTATTATTAGTTGTCCCGTTTCATCCAGAAACATTTTTAGATAATTATTTCAAATTTTCCATAAAATCACCAAAAGAATAATGTCAAAAGTAAAATTCTAACTACGTGGGTTACTTCAATAAACTAGGTAATACTACTTGAGATTAATAGATCACAACGAGGACGGAAGCTAACTTCGGCAAGCCGAAGTTTTAATACCCTTGCAGACTTTGCCGAAGTTGCTAAAACTGAAAAAGTAGCGAAAGGAATAAGATATACATAAATAAACTAGATTTGCGTCGTTTGATGTCAATTGCTTTTATACTGCAAAAATGTCATATAAAAATGGAAAAAAGGGATACTTTCGCAGCCTTTAACTATTTTTCCTACGGAAGCTATAAGAAATAGACGTCCGATCGGCAAGCGCTTTTACCCTAATCAAGATATGCGTAAATAAATAAGACTTGGAAAAATGTATGTCAGTAGCTTACACACTACGCGAAAAATTCAGAAAACCAACAAATTTGGACCGATTTCACCCTGTTGTTCTTATGGGAGCTGTAGGATATAGACGTCCGATCGTCACGTGCTTTTACCCTAATCAAGGTATGCATAAAAAAATACGATTTGGAAAGATTCATGTCAATTGCTTATATACTGTGCGAAATATCCTAAAAATCATTAAATTTTAACCGATTTCACCGTATTGTTCCTATGGGAGCTATAGGATATAGACGTCCGATCGCCAAGCGCTTTTACCCTGATCAAGGTATGCATAAAAAAATAAGATTTGGAAAGATTTATGTTAATAGCTTTTACACTGCGCGAAATATCTTCCATTCTTGAAAGTTATATCCGATTGTTCCTATGGGAGCTATAGGATATAGACGTCCGATCGCCACGCGCTTTTACCCTGATCAAGGTATGCATAAAAAAATACGATTTGGAAAGATTCATGTCAATAGCTTTTACACTGCGCGAAATATCATCAATTCTTGAAAGATATATCCGATTGTTCCTATGGGAGCCATAGGATATAGACGTCCGATCGGGGCGATTTTCAAACTTGATCTGCGTACACATGTTTTAGGACGAGTGTGAAAGTTTCAGATCGCTAGCTTTTAAACTGAGCTCGCAAACGGTATTGAAACAGACGGACAGACGGACAGACGGACAGACGGACATGGCTATATCAACTCAGGAGGTGATCCTGATCAAGAATATATATACTTTATAGGGTCGGAAACGTCTCCTTCACTGCGTTACAAACTTCTGACCAAAATTATAATACCCTCTGCAAGGGTATAATTATAGATTACACTTCTAAGTGGAAGTGGAGGCTTCTTATTAATTCGAGGATGGAGTCTCGTTTTAGTAATCCAATTTTCTCTCTCAAAACTCTAAGGTTATCGCTCTCCCTTCTCTCTTAAATAAACTCTCTCAGAAAAAAAATATATATTCGTCTCAATTGTCGAATAATCCGCATTCAATCTTTGAACTCCGTTATGTTCGGAGGTGAGTAGAACTATTTAAAGTGTGAAATATTTTTTTTTTGATAAAAAAAAAATATATATACCGCAAAGCAACATCGTAATTATATGTGTATACCTACACATATGCAAAATCGAACCGTTCCATTGAATTGTGTGGTTAGAATATAAATTGTTCTGGTTATCACTTTGTTTATCACTTTGTTTACTCAGTTAAATAATTTTCATTGGAAATAAAATGAAACTAAAAAAATATTAAGAGAACAAAATTTGCATGTTAATCTTAAGAACTATTAGAATAATAGTGTTTTGATGTATTTCATAGTACTATTTTTTTTATTAGCATTAACTTTTCTTAAAGGAAAAAAACCAATAATTTAATTAATGTTTGAGGATTTTAAAATTTGTAACTCCCAGAATCGAGAATGAGGTGGTTTCTATTGGTTGTGGTGTCCCTTGGACTCGGTTTAGTCACGGGAGAATCTAGCTATAACCATTATCGCTTGCCGACGGCTCTTCGACCCCAAAAGTATTACTTGAGAATCTTAACGCAGCTTGAAAATCCGGAGGATTTTCGCTTCAGCGGCAATGTGAAAATCATAATTGCAGCCCTGCAGAACACCAAGAACATAACGCTGCACTCTAAGGATCTGACCATAGATGAGACTCAAACCACGGTTAGACAAATTAGCGGCGAAGGGAAAACAAACAACTGCGTAACTTCCACGGCTGTGAATCCCACACACAACTTTTATACTCTCAACACCTGCCAAGAATTATTGGCTGGCCATGTTTATGAGCTGAATTTGCACTTTTCAGCCGAGTTAAACCGACAACTGGAAGGCTACTACCGTAGCTCCTATGTGGATCCGGTGGCCAATGAGACAAGGTGGGTCGATAGCATAAGCAAATATTGGATATTTTATTGATCCTTTTGCAGATGGATCTCTATTACCCAATTTGAGCCCGCTTCGGCTCGATTGGCATTCCCCAGCTTCGATGAGCCCGGCTATAAGGCACCCTTTGTGATCACTTTAGGTTATCACAAGAAGTACACCGGTCTCAGCAATATGCCCGTAAAGGAAACTAAAACACAGTAAATCATATTTTATAATTGATTTAAATAGGATTTCAATATTTATGTTGCATTTATTTTTCGCAGTGAATCACTTCCCGATTACATTTGGACCGAATTTCAAGAATCATTGCCAATGTCAACTTATCTGGTGGCATTTTCCGTTAACGATTTTTCCCACAAACCTTCTTCTCTGCCAAATGGCACTCTTTTCAGGACTTGGGCTAGGTCTTCTGCCGTCGATCAGTGTGATTATGCCGCAGAGTTTGGACCACAAGTAATCCAATACTACGAGCAGTTATTCGGGACTAAGTTGCCGCTTGCGAAGATCGATCAGCTCGCATTGCCCGACTTCAATATTGGTGCCATGGAAAATTGGGGTTTATTGACTTTTAGAGAAACTGCACTCCTATTCTCCCCTGAATTTTCCTCGCTGAAGGACAAACAAGAACTCTCTAATATCGTAGCTCATGAGTTGGCTCACCAGTGGTTCGGCAATCTGGTCACGATGAAATGGTGGACTGATCTGTGGCTTAAGGAGGGATTTGCCACCTATGTGGCTACTTTGGGCGTGGAGTACATCCATCCGGAGTGGCGTTCCAAGCAGCTGGAGTCGTTGTCCAACCTGCTAAACATTTTTCGAAAGGATTCTTTAGAGACCAGTCATCCCATTTCAAGGCCTATTGAAATGGTTTCGCAGATTACCGAGAGCTTCGATGAAATCTCGTATGAGAAAGGATCATCTGTACTCCGCATGATGCACTTATTCCTGGGGGAGGAGGCATTTCGCTCCGGCCTGAAGTCGTATCTAGAAAGGTTCGCTTATAGGAACGCCGAACAGGATGATCTTTGGGAGTCACTTACTCAAGCCGCCCATAAAACTGGCGCTCTAGCAAAGAACTTTGACATCAAGACCATCATGGACTCGTGGACGCTGCAAACCGGGTAAGTTAAATTTTTTTAAGAAGAGGAAGTGCAATATTAACGGTCGATTTTTCAGCTACCCAGTGATTACTGTTACGCGCGACTATACGGAAAGGACTGCAAAACTCAGTCAGGAGCGCTACCTTCTGAATACGGATATATCTAGGGTGCACCGCCGGGAATGTTGGTGGGTTCCACTTAGCTACACCACGCAGGCGGAGAAGGATTTCAACAACACGGCCCCCAAAGCATGGATGGAGTGCAGCCAGACTGGCGACAGACTTGAGAAAACTATTCAGGACCTTCCAGGACCCGATCAGTGGGTTATCTTCAATAATCAGCTGTCATCACCATACAAGGTCAACTACGATTCCCAGAACTGGAAACTTCTAATCAAGACCTTGAACAGCGAGGAGTTCCAGACCATTCACGTGATCAATAGAGCCCAAATTATAGACGACATTCTGTACCTTGCTTGGACGGGAGAACAAAACTACGATATCGCAGTACAAGTGATTAATTATTTGCAGAGGGAGCAAGAGCTGCTTCCCTGGAAAGCGGCGTTCGACAATCTTAAGCTATTGAATCGCATTGTGCGACAGACACCCAATTTTGAGTTCTTTAAGGTAGGCATTACTTGTACTCTTTGAAGATTTAAGTATAGTGGATCTACTTATTTGCAGAGCTACATGAAAAAACTCATCACACCTCTTTATGAGCACCTAAACGGCATTAACGACACATTCAGCTCGATTGAGCAGCAGGATCAGGTCCTTTTGAAGACAATGGTGGTCAATTGGGCGTGCCAGTACCAGGTGGCAGATTGTGTGCCTCAGGCCTTGGCCTACTACCGCAACTGGAGATCGGAGGCTAATCCCGACGAGAAGAACCCAGTGCCCATCAATGTGCGCAGTACTGTTTACTGCACCTCGATAAAACATGGATCAGATGAAGATTGGGAGTTTCTGTGGACGCGGTACAAGAAGTCAAATGTGGCGGCCGAAAAGCTTACCATTTTGACGGCTTTGGGTTGCTCGAGGGAGGTGTGGGTGTTGCAGCGTTATCTGGAGCTGAC
Source organism: Drosophila rhopaloa (assembly GCF_018152115.1). Classification (NCBI taxonomy): domain Eukaryota; kingdom Metazoa; phylum Arthropoda; class Insecta; order Diptera; family Drosophilidae; genus Drosophila; species Drosophila rhopaloa. The sequence continues at coordinate 9,728,105 of NW_025335059.1, read as the reverse complement.
CTTTGTCCCCAAGGAGGGCATTCGCAAGCAGGACTCGAAGAGGGCGTTCCAGGCAGTGGCCCAAACCGAAGTGGGTTTCCTGCTGGCCAAGAAGTACTTTATGGACAATTTGGACTTTATAAGCAAGTTGTAAGTGGATCAATATTTTCAACTTATTTTACATACTGCTAAATTGTTTGAGGTGGTTTAGTGTTCAAATAAATATCTCATCTTATCTCCTTTTTATTTAGCTATCATCAACTTGTAAGAAGCATGGATCCTCTCCTAGAGTCCCTTCAATTGCAGGTCTTTATCCGGAAAGACTATAATGAGTTCAAGGACTTTGTATCCAATTCACAAGGATCTCTTAAGGGTTCGGAGAAGGCAATCCGACAGTCCTTGGAGACAATGTTGACCAACGTGCAGTGGAAAGAGCGAAACTATTACCAATTTATCCGTGCTATTCAACAGTATCTAAAAGCTGCCTAATATATTTTTTTTAACAAAAAAAGTATCTTCAAATTTCTTACGGCACCAAAAATAAAATTGAAAATATTTAAGAAATACAAAGATTATATTGCATAATGTCCAAAATCATGTAAAATACAACTAAGCTTATCAATTAA